>NC_051159.1:47703472-48403471 GCF_013339745.2 Dermacentor silvarum | reverse complement strand
GATGCAACAACGGAGGGAGCCGTCGACTTTCTGCGGTTCACCATAGGAAGACCCCGAAAGCTGGCTGGAGGCATACGACCGGGTCGCTACGTTCAACAAGTGGAACTGCGACGACAAGCTGCGCCATGTTTACTTCTCGCTTGAAGGCGGCGCCAGAACCTGGTTCGAGAATAGGGAGCGTGCACTAACAACCTGGGACCTGTTCCCAGCCGCATTCGTGGACACCTTCACGAGCGTCGTCCATAAAGAAAGAGCCGCAGCGTTGCTGGAAAACCGTGTACAGCTCCCGAATGAGAGCATCGGTATGTACACTGAAGAAATGACGCGATTATTCCGGCACGCCGACCCCGCTATGCCAGAAGACAAGAAACTTCGCATGCTCATGCGGGGAGTTAAGCAGGAGTTATTCGCCATACTGGTGCGGAATCCACCAACGACAGTCCAAGACTTTCTCTCGGAGGCTACGACGATCGAGAAAGCACTGGACATGCGCAACCGGCAATACAATCGCCGTTCGACGCCACAGTACGCCGAAGTCCAAGGACTCTCCCACGACCTACGAGACACCATCAGGGCGGTAGTACGCGAAGAGCTGCAGAAGTTGCTACCGTCGTCGCAGCCTCAAGTTGCTTCCATCGCCGATATCGTAGGGAGGAAAAACAGCAATCGCTAGGACTTCCCGAATCACCGCAACCCCAGCTGGAAGCGATGACCTACGCCGCCGTCGCCCGTCGTCAAGGCCCCCCTCCACGCTCGCGCCAGGGCCCCATAACGCCGCAGTTCCGTCGTCCACCGCCACCGCCGCCAGCACGCCCGCCCGTCACCCAGCGCAGTTACCAAAGGAAGACGGACATTTGGCGCGCCCCCGACCACCGCCCGCTCTGCTATCACTGCGGGGAAGCCGGCCATGTCTACCGCCGATGCCCATAGCGCGAGATGGGCCTACGAGGGTTCGCCGTCAACGCGCCGCGTCCCGTGCGGGGTGAACGACCGCGCGACATCGCCGACTACCTCGCCGGAGCCCAGTGGCAACCCCGACGACCCTCACGCTCGCCGGCACCAGGCCGCTACATCTCGCCGCATCGCCGTCAGTGCACCGGTCCCACCCGGGGCTGATCTTCCAGCCCTTACCCGGGAAACTAAAGGCAGCAACCGATGGAGGTGCGGTTGCTGTACGACGCAATGCCGAAGATCCTCCGCCGCCGCCGACGACAACGACGATTCGCGAATCATCACGACGAGATATCAGCACGCCGCCTAGCAACAGCCTTGACAGCACTTCGCCGCCGCAAGAAGACCGGCCGACGCGACGTAGCAGCAGCGGAGCAAGCCGACGAAGCCGTGATCCGACGCCACGACTTAACCGTAATGCTAGACGACGGTCTACCGACTTAGACGTGCTCATCGATGGTCATAACGTCACCGCTCTCGTCGACACTGGCGCCGACTATTCCGTCTTCAGTGGCGCGTTCCCCGCCAAGTTAAAGAAGGTGAAGACGGCCTGGCAAGGACCCGATATCCGGACAGCGGGAGGCCACCTAATGACGCCGGCTGGAATCTGCACAGCGCGAGTCACGGTAAACAACCGCACTTACCCGGCGAGCTTCGTAATCCTGCAGCACTGCTCCAGGGATGTCATCCTAAGCATGGACTTTCTAAATCAATACGGTGCAGTCATCGACTTAAGATCCAAGTCGATAACGCCTTCAACGCACAACGCGATACCACCGGGTACAAGCATAAGTTACCATGCCTTGAATGTGCTTGAAGAACAAGTCACCGTTCCGCCTCGCTCCAGCGTAATGATTTCCGTCGGTACCGAAGCGCCTGCAGACATGGAGGGCATCATCGAGGGCGATCATCACCTACTGCTCGACCGTGAAATTTGCGTCGCTAGAGGCATAGCTCACCTACGTGCAGGGAAAGCAAGGGTGATGCTCACGAACTTCAGCCCTGAATACAAGCACATTAAACATTAACAAAGGCACCGCGGTCGCCTACATCGACGAAATAGTACAAGCCAGCAGTGCTTTCGCCTTCACGGATTCAAGTGCACCTGCAACGACGACTATAATACCTGAACCAACTTTCGACGTCAATCAGAGCCTTCCCAGGCATAAGAAAGAACAACTAAAAGCTCTGCTCCTGCAATACAAGGACTGCTTCTCGTCGTCGTCAAAAGTTCGACAAACCCCTGTCGCCAAGCACCGCATCATCCCCGACGAAAATGTCCGCCCACTCCGTCGGAGCCCGTACCGAGTTTCGGCGCGCGAACGTGAAGCCATAAGGCAACAAGTCGACGAAATGCTACGCGACATCATCCAGCCGTCCAAGAGTCCGTGGGCGTCCCCCGTGGTGTTAGTGAAGAAGAAGGATGGAACCCTATGTTTCTTCGTCGATTATCGTCGCCTCAACAAGATCACGAAGAAGGACGTATAACCCCTCCCACGAATTGACGACGCCTTGGATCGACTCTACAACGCAAAGTATTTTTCGTCGATGGACCTCAAAACCGGCTACTGGCAAATTGAAGTCGATGAGAGGGACCGGGAGAAGACTGTGTTTATAACACCAGACGGACTGTTCGAGTTCAAGGTCATGCCGTTTGGTCTTTGCTCGGCACCTGCGACTTTCCAACGCGTCATGGATACAGTACTGGCAGGCTTGAAGTGGCAGACTTGCCTCGTCTATTTGGACGACGTCGTTGTGTTTGCCTCAAGCTTCGAAGAACACCTGCGGCGCCTTGAAACAGTTCTTCAAGCAATCGAAACCTCCGGACTCACGTTAAAGCCAGAAAAGTGCCGCTTCGCATATGAGGAGCTCTTGTTCTTGGGCCACGTCATCAAGTCTGGAGTGCGCCCCGACCCTCAGAAAACTGCAGCCATCTCCAACTTTCCCCCGCCCGCCGACAAGAAGGCAGTGCGTAGATTTCTTGGACTGTGCGCCTATTACAGGCGCTTCGTCAAGGACTTTTCGCGGATCGCTGAGCCACTGACGTACCTCACGAAGGCCGACGTGGAGTTTAAGTGGGAGACGCCGCAAGTCGAAGCATTTGAAGAACTGAAGCGACACCTGCAATCGCCGCCAATACTTGCGCATTTCGACGAAAACGCCGATACCGAAGTCCACACCGACGCAAGCAGCGTAGGACTCGGCGCCGTTCTTGTGCAGAGAACTGACGGACTAGAAAGGGTTGTAAGTTACGCTAGCCGGTTGCTATAGAAGGCGGAAGCAAATTATTCCACAACAGAAAAGGAGTGCCTCGCCATCATCTGGGCTACATCGAAGTTTCGTCCCTACCTCTATGGCAGTTGTGAGCGACCACCACGCCTTGTGTTGGCTAGCTAACTTGAAGGATCCTTCAGGTCGCCTCGCACGATGGAGTCTTAGACTTCAAGCATTCGCCATCACCGTCGTTTACAAGTCCGGGCGAAAGCACTCTGACGCCGACTGCTTGTCTCACGCCCCCGTCGAACCGCTGCCACAAGACGACCACGATGACGACACTTTCTTGGGACCCATCAAGCCGACCAATTCGCCGAACAACAGCGAGACGACCCAGAACTAAGGAGCCTTGTAGACTACCTGGAAGGCAAGAACGTCATTATGCCAAAAGTTTTCAGGCGAGGATTGGCGTCGTTTTTCTTGCAAAACGACATTCTCCTAAAGAACAACTTCTCGCCTCTTCGAGCCAACTACCTCCTCGTGGTACCCGCAGCATTGCGTCCAGAGGTTCTGCAAGCTCTCCATGACGACCCAACGGCTGGGCACCTCGGCTTTTCCCGCACGCTCGCGAGGGTACAAGAAAAATACTCCTGGCCTCGCCTCTCTGCCGACGTCGCCCATTACGTAAGGACATGCCGAGACTGTCAGCGACGCAAAACACCGCCAAGAAGGCCAGCCGGACTTCTACAGCCGATCGAGCCACCTCGCCGACCGTTCCAGCAGATCGGGATGGACTTACTGGGGCCTTTTCCGACGTCGACGTCCGGCAATAAATGGATCGTCGTAGCTACGGACTACCTCACCCGCTACGCCAAAACAAAAGCCTTGCCCAAAGGCAGTGCCGCCGAGGTAGCCCGATTCTTCGTTGAGAACATCCTCCTGCTTCACGGTGCCCCAGAAGTCCTCATCACCGACAGAGGTACGGCCTTCACGGCTGAACTAACTCAAGCCATCCTGCGCTACAGCCAGACAAGCCATCGCTGGACCACCGCCTACCACCCGCAGACGAATGGCCTCACCGAGCGCCTAAATAAGACCATCGCCGACATGCTGGCAATGTACGTCGACGTCGAACACAAGACGTGGGATGCCATCCTTCCGTACGTGACCTTCGCATACAACACGGCCATGCAAGAAACGACGCACATGGCGCCGTTCAACCTGGTCTACGGAAGGAAACCGGCAACGACGCTTGACGCCATGCTACCGGATGTCTCCGACGAAGAAAATCTCGACGTTACCACCTATTTGCAGCGTGCCGAAGAAGGTCGACAGCTCGCCCGCCTGCGCATCAAGAACCAGCAGAGAACCGACAGCCGACACTACAATCTTCGACGACGCTACGTCGAGTACCAGCCCGGAGACCGTGTTTGGGTCTGGACTCCGATACGCCGACGAGGACTTAGCGAGAAACTCTTACGTCGCTATTTAGGACCATATAAGATCATCCGACGTATTGGCGCACTGGACTATGAGGTCGTGCCGGACGGTATTTCGCAATCACAGCGGCGCCGCGCACGACCTGAAGTCATCCACGTGGTGCGTCTTAAGCCTTTCTACGCCCGCTGAGGAACTTAGGTCCTTTGTTGCTTTGTTATTTTTGTCCCTTTCTGTACGCGTGGTTTTGTTTTCGCCTTCGTGCTTGTAGCATCGTGACGATGCTTTTTAAGGGGATGGTATTGACACGTATACATGTTTATCTTTCACCGGTGGCCGCTTTCTACCGGCTAACAAATGTTAAACGTTATCGCTCGGCGCAGGACGCGCCTGTATCGAATGTTTCTAGAACGTTATCGATGCTTCTTTTCGTTGCCTGTTTTCACCGACGCTTATGTTATCTGATTGTGTGACCGACGCGAATTGTCTAGAACTTTCTGGAAGACACGCGGCCATCAGGGATTAATCTGGAACCTTCGATGATTCAGGTATAAAAGCCGATGCGTCGCGCCGCTGATCAGATTTCGACGACCGCCGACTGTGTTCGCCGCTTTCGTTGTGCTTCGAGTGTAGCTTGCTTTTGTGGGCACAGGTTCGCTCAATAAACAACCAGTTTCGTCATACACAGTTTTACTACTGTTTACTTCAGCGTCACTACTACGTGACAGTATGATTCATTATTGGGGGGCTATAACCACACACACACACACACACACACACACACACGCACACACACACATATATATATTTATATATAGATATATATATATATATTGTTACGCTAAAGCTACGGAAAGGATGGAAGAAGAGGAGAACGAAGTGCACTTGTTTGTCATTTTTAGAAAAGGCAACGAGTCTTCAGGGACAACGGGGCCAGCCCCTTGCTCTCGGGATTCGTGTGACGTGTCATCAGTTAAAGCACCTATGTTGAGGCTGGTATCCACTTCAAAAGAGGCAAGTCGCATGCCCTTGGGTAGCACAACTGACTGGGAGGCTAAATTTGACACCCACAATGTAGTTGTTCCGCAGGCCACAGAGAGGACGCATCGAAGGTACGAGCACACTTTTCTTCACAACCATCGAAGGCACAGGCTCAACAATTGCATCAAATGTATCGGCGTCGACACCGCAAGCAGCAACTCGAACTCTGGATAAGGAACGTGCCGGTAAGACAGCATCTTCAATGACGGCGAGAGTGCATGAACAGGGAGCAGGTTGGTCGGCAAGAGGAGAGAGGAAAAGCTCGCCAGTACCGCAGTCAACAGTGGCACCGCACTGTTGTAGGAAATCGAGGCCAAGAATTACGTTGTGAGTGGATTGAGCAAGAACTGCAAATTCGGCTTGATACACGTTATCAGAGAAATAAACGTTCGCGGTGCACACTCCAATAGGTCGGAGCAACTCTCCACTCACAGCACGAAATGCATTAGCGTTATCCCAGAGAAACATCACTTTACGGCCTAGTTGGGTTTTGAAATCCAGGCTGATAACGGAGACACTCGCTCCTGTGTGCACTAAGGCCAACGTATCAACATTGTCCACTAAAACACGAATCTTGTTATGGCACATGGTGACGGGCGGAGGCATAGGGGCGTGTAGCTGATGATGACTGGCGACCTCACCTCCACTGGTCGCGCCGCCTAGTTTCCCGGTGGCGGTGACGTCAGACGTCGTCGCGGAGATGGAGACCTGCTGCTGGCGTGAAGGCGGATGGCGTCAAGGCTCCACACAGAAGCTGGTGAGTCGCTGCGGTAATTCGCCTGGTGGTTTGTCCTGCCATCGGAGTCAGAAGGCCAGCGTGTCCCGTCACCGTGGCGATTGCTGCGTCGATAAAAAGTGCCGTGGTCGCTCATACGACGGTGGTGACGTGCGACGGCGATGTGGACAAAATCTGGCGACATGTCCGCGAATACCGCATTGGAAGCAGATGGGACGCTCACGGGACGCACTGAAATTGTCATTCGCTGGATAACTGGCACAGCCATACCACTCTTGAGGAACTGCAGGTTCTCTGGGTGAGTAACCGCCGTGGAACTGATAACTTGGATGCGTGTTCATAGTAGTATTTGACGCTCTTGAACGAGGAGCGAAGTTGTAGGCATCTGTGGAGAAGGCGGTTATGGACGTCTCACCGAAGTCGCAGTGAGCAAAATGGCTCTCGAACCCGCGGAGTTGAGAGAGAAGCCGCCTCACTTCGGTCAAGCTCCTCGCGCACCACTTGCCGAATAACTGATGCAAGGTCGGATGAAACTGGGACCACGTCAACACTGGCGACGTTAGTTACGTTCGCCTAGGCTGGCCGAACTTCGGTGTGATACGCCTGAGCTCTCAAGGACTTCAAACGTGCGGCAGTGCCGAATGACGTCACTGACGGAGTCGATACTGTCTTTTCCAATGAGGAACTGGTACACGTCCTCGGCAATCCCTTTTAGAAGATGACCAACTTTGTCCTCTTCTGTCATCTGAGGGTCCAGGGCCTTGCACAATTTCAGCACTTCCTCGATGTACGTCGTGCATGTTTCGCCGGGAACTTGGGCTCGCTGCATTAGGGTTTGTTCTGCACGCGTCTTTTTAGCTGCCGGATCTCCGAAGCACTTCTTGATTTCATCTACGAACTGTTCCCACATCGTCATGCTTTCTTCGTGGTTTTCAAACCACACTGACGCGGTTCCCTCGAGGAAGAAGGCAACGTTGTTAAGCTGGGCGGTGGCATTCAAGCCATTGAACCTACTTGCGCGTTGGTAAAAGCTGAGCCATCCGTCCACGTCTTCCCCGGCTTTTCCGGCGAAGGTTCGTGGTTCGATGTAGGGCTGTCATTGGGAGCTGGAAGAAGGCGGCTGGTTGTCACCGTCGGAAGCCATCTCTGGTGGCAGACCGGCAATTTGGCGACTTCGGCGAAGCTCCACGGATTGCGCTCCTGCGGGCGGCTCGTCGTCATTGCAAGAATTATGCGGCTGATGGTGCCCGCCTCCTCTTAGTGGTCCCTAAAAAATTGAGAACCCACGTGCTCCGTGCTATGCACGACGACTCGACCGCAGGGCACCTGGGTTTCACCAGAACATGCCACCGCATTCAGGGCCGATTCTACTGGACCAGTATGCGACGAGATATAGAAAAGTATGTGGCCAGTTGTAACAAGTGCCAGCAATTCAAGCGCCCTAATACTGCTCCGGTCGGACTCCTTCACCCTGTAGCGCCACCATCATCTCCTTTCGAAATGGTTGGAGTGGATCTTCTCGGCCCATTCCCGCGCTCAACAAACGACAACCGTTGGATTATAGTCTGCCTCGACCATCTGACGCGTTATGCTGAAACCGCAGCAATGCCAACGGCCAAGGCTGTTTCAAGCTTCCTCCTGTCCTCTGTTATACTCCGTCATGGACCACCTCGTGTTATTGTGAGCGATCGCGGTCGGCAGTTCGTGGCCGACGTAGTCGAAGAGCTGTTGCGTCTCTGTGCTTGCCAGTTTCGCCACGCGACCCCGTATCACCCACAGACAAATGGTCTCGTCGAGCGCACTAACAGAACTTTGACCAACATGCTTTCGATGTACGTGGATTCCAGGCACAAAAATTGGGATGACATCCTTCCTTTTATGCCATACGCCTACAACACCGCAAAGCATAAAACTACAGGCTACAGCCCTTTCTATCTTCTTTATGTTCGATCACCCCGCAGCTTCCTTGACACCATTCTACCTTTTACTCCTCATACGGACTCTTCTATTGCCCAGACTTTCTGCCGAGCTGAGGAAGCACGCAGCATAGCTCAGCTCCGTACGTTGGCGTCCCAAGACCACTCCAAGATCCACTACGATTCACGACGTAAGAATGTGTCATACGACAAAGGGGACAGTGTATGGCTTTGGACACCACTTCGCAAGCGCGGCCTGTGCCAGAAGTTTCTGGCCCGTTACACCGGGCCTTTCGTCATCACCGATCGCCTAAGTGATGTAACCTACTCGATTGCTCGTCTCGTGTCCAATGGCTACCGGTCTAAGAAGACGCAGCTTGTTCACGCCGCTCGCCTGAAACGCTGTCATCCACGTGACTCCGAGTGGACGTGACAGTTACTCGCCCAGCGGGCTTCGTCTGAGAAGGGAGGAGTGTTACGCTAAAGCTACGGAAAGGACGGAAGAAGAGGAGAACGAAGTGCACTTGTCTTGGTAGCGGCTCGGTGTCGGCGCAGCCCCTTTTCATCAATTCATCGGTTAAATAAGCACACCCCATCGCAACAATATATATATATATATATATATATATATATATATTGTAGCGAAGAAGAGACGCTAGTGGGTACAGCGCTACTGGATCAAAACGCTAGTGGGTCGAGCGCTCTTGATCGGCAACGGCTCTCGTGTTTGAAAGGTGTTACTGCTCTGACCGTTGACGTTGCGCTGCTCCAAGATCTGCCGAATAAACACCTTTAGAATTGGTGGATTGTGCTGGGTAACCTCAGACAATCATCCTGGAGCTCCGATCCCGTACCCTACCATCTACCATGCCCCAAGACGCCTCCGAGCAAACGCCTCATCCCGCACCCACTGCGTGTCCCGGGGTACCTCGTCACCGCGACCCTCCTATCTACACAGGCGCGGACGACACTGACGTGGACAAATGGCTCACGGCGTATGGCAGGGTAAGCGCCCATAACAAGTGGGACGAAGCGGACAAACTGCGCCATGTTCTGTTCTACCTCACTGGTGTGGCCAGCCTGTGGTATAATAACCATGAAGCAGAGTTCCAGACATGGTCCGAATATAAGACTTCCCTGGCCGATGTATTTGGTCGCCCTGCTGTTTGCAAGATGCGTGCCGAGCAGCGTTTGTGCGAACGAGCTCAACAGCCAGGTGAAACATTCACCAGTTACATTGAAGATGTCCTGGACCTATGCAGGAAAGTCAATTCGACTATGGCGGGTCAGATCGACTCTAAAACATCCTGAAGGGCATTGAGGATGGCGCCTTTAACATTGCTTCAAGATCCTTGAAAACCCTTGGAATTTCCTGAGTGGTACAATCTAAAACCGATTTTGTGATCCGCTTTATATGGTGGATCAGTGTGGACGCGGCAAACTTCCCACATAAAGAACAATGGTATAAAAAGCTTAAGCCACGGTGAGTGCCAAGGCAAATTCATTTCGTACGACTGCTGGCTTGGTTTCCAAAGGCCTGCTGTATGGCCTCGAAGACTGGGAGCGCACTATCCTCTCGTCGCAAAGGCCATGTCTGCACTTCCTTGGCTGATAAAACGCTCCAGGGGACTGCACTTTTTGCGTTTTCTTTCTCTTTTTTGTCTCCCTCAGCACTATTGTAATAACCACTTATTGCAGGCCATAGAGGTTCTCACCATAATAATATGTTGCGAGTTCCTTTTTATTTATCACCGCGTGGCAGCGCGCAGTTCAAATTAATGGAGAAGCTGATGCGCATTCGCAATAACGAGTTGGTTTACCCATAGACGCCTACACTGCGTGGCCGGACTGCGACAGTCAGTTCAAATTATACAAAGGTTCGGATAAATGAGGTACGAATTAACATGCATTTACTGTATAACTTTTTGTCTCTATAGTGTAATGAGGTTATCTAAAGTGTTTTGAAAGTGTTATAGTAGGAAAATGATACACGGGATGCTGCTCTGCGCACTGAAAAAAGCTTTGACGCGGCCTTGAAAGTCTTTGAATACCTAAGATATTTTGCCGAGACCTGTACAAATCCTGATATTTTACATTCACCAGAGTGCTCTGAAACAACCAATCAAATGTGACATAAATGTACCGCTTCTGCTATGAAGTAAATATTTTTGTATTTCAGTGGTGCTGCTGCGGGTGCAGCTGGAGGTGCGGCAGCAGAACAGGGACGTCCTGCATGAGCTCCAGCAGCTGAGGCATGAGGTACGGGTCGTGTACGAGAGGCTGCATGAAATTGAGCCTCTCGACAGGACCCGTGCAGTGTCTCAGTCTGCCCTGTCGACGGTGCCTCCAGTTCTTCCTCGGCTACCCGCCGACAATATTGAAGAATTGGAGGCAGCAGAGGCAGCCGTGCGGGATGAGGCTGTGGCTGCCTCCTTGGTTTGTACTGCCCTTTTATTTTTAATTATGAGGCTATGTAACATGTGGAAGTTACTGTGCTGTTTCATGAAACATGCTGTGAGTTCTATGTGAAGGAACTTTGCATCGCACACACAAAAGAGTTCATGGAAATAATTTGTTCCCTGCTGCAGAGCTTCTAATGACATATTTCGACTGGACCTTAGTTTATTTAACATGCCTCTTAATCTAAGCATACACTAGTGTTCTTGCAATGAGGCCTCATTGAAATGTGACCATGAATGCCAGAATCAAATCTGTGACCTCAAGCTCAGCACCGCAACGCCATAGCCACTGAGCATACTGGCTTGCTGAATCGGTGATTTCCAACAGCTCTCCGTAGAGATACATTCATGAATCAGGAGTAAGTTGTTAAGTTAATAAAATTCATTGCTGATACAAAGTGCAAACTGTGGCAGCTTTCTGTAGAAAGACACAATGCAGAGCACTTGTGAATAAATTCTTTTTGGTGGACGAGTTGGTACATCGTGAATGATAGATAGCAGTGCAAACAATTGGGACACAGTACAGGAAAAGGGGTGCAATGATCTTCTGTATATACTGTATTTATCTCATTTTAATCTACAGTTTTATTTTCTAAATGATATAGTTTGAAAATTGCATTGCAGTTGGATATGTAATGAAAACCACATTTTAGCAACTCTAGTGTACATGCTGTCGAATTGCCTCAAGCAAGACCAGGTTGCATTAGTCTGCCTACAATAGTCTTCCAAGAAAAATAAATTTCCTTTTTAGACCACGCAAATCGTTGACAGCTGAGCAGCGCAATGGTTTGTATTTTGTTAATTCATTATTGTTTAGTATCACCTGATCTAACCACGAGTGCATATCATGAATTGTTCACTGCCCTTGCAGGTGCACGCGCAGTTCAAGTAATCATAAACTCTTTCATTGAATAAACTTTCCAGTTGAAAGAAATAAGAGGTCTATCACGTCGCTTTCTATATTAGTGTATGGGGTTCAGGGTATTGTTATTAGTATTAAAATGCAGTCCACATTTTTCTGTTATTTTTTTAATTTACAATATTCTGATAAGCCTTCGTTTGTAGTGAGCAGGAAAGTGGCACTGCCTTTGTTTTCAATGAGTTGGCTTGGTAAGTCAATCGAGAGAATAATAACGGGCGCCAGGCAGCCATGATGTAGGCGTGTACTTGGGGGGAAAACGCTGTACAAATGTAAGAAGGTATGTACGACAATGCAAACTCATTGTACCAGCTTTATATTTTCAAAAGTGGTTGAAAAGGCCAAAATGTGAGCAGTTAACCGTAGTTCCCCTCATCCTGTGAAAGCAAAATGATGGGCTGCTTTCACAATTTGCGAAGCTGCAATTGCAAACATTGCTGAGGGCTAGCTTTTGGTTACCACAAAACTAGGTCTTTAAAAACTGGTTGTCAGTCCCTTTAACACAAAATGTGAAGGTCGAAAAATATCATGTCGGTATGCCTTTAAGCGGTTTTTTGCCACACGTGTGTAGATCCGACTTTGCTGCAGTCTAGTGTCACATCCCTTAATTATGCATTGGCAATTTGCACGTAAGTATAATTGGTGCGCTTACATTAATTTTAATGATGGTGAAGGCTTGGGGAGGTAGTTACTATGAAACACAGTTACTGAGCTAAGGGTTATGAAACACAAACATGAAATGCACAGAGCAGACAAGATCTGATGCACTTCGTGTTTGTGTTTCTTCCAGTAACGCTAAGGTGTTGTGGAGCACATTTACAATTAAAGAGCATTGCGTCACAAACCACTTGCGGCAAAAATGTCTTGCTTTGCACTCAGCTAAAAATTCACTTTACTTGGCAATAAATTATATTCTGGTAGTATTGGATAGATTTTTCAACTTGAAAACATTGCCACGTACCGTGCTCATCACCACATTTTTGTCTTTTGCAGCACAAGCACCTCCTGCAAATAGGAGGGAAGTCGCTGTGCGACGCGGCATCGAATGCCATGAAGGCTGTAATGGGGCACCCCGTCCAAGTGCTTTAGAGCCTTCATGGCAGGAAGTGGAAGAGGGCTTTCATAAATTTGCCGGATAGTCACAGGTAAGGCTTCCTTAGTCATCCTTTTGCATTTGCAAGTATTGTGTATACAGCCGAACTCCTCTACAGCGAAATGGCTTGCCAAAATCTTGTCTTTCATACAAATTGTGAACTTCTACAACAAAGAAATTTAGGCGTCCCTGTTGGCTGATTTCATTTTTTACTATGAAAGCCACATACTCGGCCACCACTGCCGTTGCAGACGTTGCGAAGGTGTGCTCTGCACTAGCGCCAATGGCAGCGTACGAGAATTGCTTGACGAGCTTGCCGATGAATTATCTCACACCAGGCAGCTTACACGTTTAGCATCAGCAGGTGAGACAGTTGATGAATATGTCTCGGTTGGTAAAGACATGGTGTGATCATCACTGATGACGTTAACGCTGTTAGCGTGGAAAAACAGGAATATCAACGAATGAAACAGATGAAGATCCTGTAAATGGATCATGAATTTTCATGGCGGAGAAGGCGATAGCAGCATTTGCTTCTCCCCAGCATTTCTTCGCGTATCTTGCATTTCGCCGCTGAGCATGCTGTGAACCTCGATTCAATAAGGTTGGCTGCAGTTGCAAATTCTGTCAGATGAACTGTGTGCTAAAGACTTGGCAACTTATTTCACTAAGTCTCGAGTTCATGGTAAGGTTTTCTTTTGTTGAATTTGTTTGCCTGCTCAATTGTGGGTGATCTTTACGGTGCATGTTGTATGTACTAATTGTTGTGTTTGTATGTTTGTGTGCAGATGTCATCTGTGCGAAAGGGGAGGTCGACCTGACAGAAGCACAGGGCTTCATTAAGAAGTGGTTGCCAGGGTCTGCGGACAGGGGTGGTGGCAGGAAGAGGCGTTTCCCAGAAACGTTTGCAGCAGAGCAGCCAGATGATTCCTCCCTTCGGGGCAGGAATCATTGCCTGCCCACTGCTGCCCTCTCCCTGCCCCACCCTTGGCCTCAGGGCGCTGGCAAGTCCACCGTCGTCCCCTCCTGTCTGGCTGCCCATGCTCTTTCCCCTGCTGCAGCCCCTGCTCCAGCCGCTCCTCCTGCCCCTCCTCCTGCTCCTGCTGCTCCTCCTGCCCTTGCCTTTGCTCCTCCTGCCCCTGCCCCTCCTGATGCCTGCATCGGTTCAGGCATTGCCTGAAATAGTATACTAAGTAAATTATATTTTCGTTTATACTTTGTGTGTGTCAGTAGGAAGTTTCCTTCCCGCACTTATTCCCATCCCGTTTTCTTAGCTACTAATTTTATAGGCAGTAAGCCAGCATACAAACAACAAAATGGCTGAGTACAGGCTATGCTTGAAACACACTGGATACAAAATGGCTGAGCAATAGATATTCTTGAAACACGTTGGAGACAAAATGGCTGAGCAGTGGATATTCTTGAAACACGTGGGATACAAAATGGCTGAGCATTGGATATTCTAGAAACACATTGGATACAAAATGGCAGAGCACTGGATATTCAGGAAAAACATTGGATACAAAATTGCTGAGCACTGTATATTCTGGGAACGCGTTGGATACAAAATGGCTGAGCACTGGATATTCTAGAAACGCGTTAGATACAAAATGGCTGAGCATTGTATATTCTTGAAACACGTTGGATAGAAAATGGCTGAGCACTGTATTCTTGAAATACACTGGATACAAAATGGCTGTGCACTCGCTCTATGCTCGAACTACATTGGATACTACAATGGCAAACTGTACGGCCAATCTTAGCTCGAACAGTGCTAAGGTGAAAGGTGGCCCTTGGATCAGGTTGCACTATGCCATGATGCCAGGATTGGGCCAAAACGTAAGGCGGTCAACCAGCTCTTGACGAATAATCGAGAAATCAGCACCGGTGTTCACAAGGGCTGTTGGATGACCATCAACAAAAAGGCTGAGGTCGGCGCGAACACGTTGATCGGCTTTACTCGTCATCGTCATGTCGTCTTGTTGCGGCGGTTGGGTGGTCTTTTTGGCGTCTCGACAGTTGGCAACCTTCCCCTCGGAGGTCGCGGCCGTTAGTTTCCCGGGTGAGGACTGGGGGAACGGCCTGTGACGAAGTCAGCGAAACTGGGACGGTTGGGGGAAGCGGAACGTTCAGGTGACGGAGACTGCCAGCGACGATGTGGCGAAGCGGCTTGGGTGATCGGCGAGTAATCCTCGTCCAGGGCACGGCGGTATTCAAAGCGCGGGGAAGCTGATAGTTGAAAGCCTCCGAACGCGACGTCTCAATGAGGCCAGTAACGGGCAATGTGGCCCGGTTCTCCACAGCAGAAGCAGAGTGGCCGGCGGTCGCCAGTGCGCCACAAGTCAGTTCGGCGAGCTGGTGGTCGTCTCCCAGGCTTCCGCTGCCACGATGGAGTGGTAACAGGTCGCGGATGGAACGGCGTGGTCGGTGGTGGAGGGGGAGGATGACGAACGACATCGGCATAGCTCAACGGGCGTGATTCGGGGCTCGGCGCTGGCGATGAAAAGGCTTGCCGCAGCTCCTGGCGGACGACTTCAGCAACAGAAGCAACAGCTGGCTCGGTAGAAGGAGCAACCAGGATTTGTAGTTCCTCACGCAGTGTTCTGCGAATTAGCTCTCACAGAGATTTCTCTAGTGGTGGCATTCTGAGCGGCAGCGCTCATCGGTGTGGTATTGGACAGGCATTCAATGTGGCGGCATCGTTGCTGAAGTGCTCGCTCGAATATAGTGGCCTCCTTGATGAATTCATCTACCGTGGTTGGTGGGTTTCTTACCAGGCCTGCAAACAATTGTTCCTTAATTCCGCGGAGGAGATGGCGCACTTTCTTAGTCTCGGGCATATCGAGGTCAGGTCGGCGAAATAGACGGGTCATATCCTCAGCGTACATAGCGACGCTTTCGTGGGATTTCTGAAAGCGCGCTTCGATTAGCTGTTGCGCGTAATCCCGCCGGTCGGAACAGGAGAACGTATCAGGGAGTTAGCGTCGAAAGTCGCTTCACGTTTGGAAGCACACTTCCTGGTTCTGGAACCACGTGCGGGCACTGTCTTCTAGGGCGAAATAAGCGTGCCTAAGTTTTTGTGCTGCGCTCCATTCGTTGACTTTAGGAAGCCTCTCATACTGATAAAGCCAGTCCTCAACGTCTTCAAATGCATCGCCACGAAAGATATCCAGAACGCGAGGATGGGACTAGTCGTCATCTGTGAAGGAGCAAGACTCGCCGATGTAGGAGTTTCCATGCTGGTCGGAGCTTGAACGCTGTTGAATTCGGGGCTCAGGCCTAACAGCTGGCGGCACAATCGGTGCACTGGAGTAATGACGAGAGATAGATTCTCGGGACTCCGTGTACGGGTGCGAGCAGGCGTCCGGAGCATCAGGTACCCAGCAACTCCACCAGTGTCGCGACGTCGGAAACTCGAGGGACAAACGAAACGCACTTGTCGGCGCAGGCAGTAACAAGAACGGACGGTTTTTATTACCGCGCGGCAGTCACGGCTTCTTCTTCTTCTTGCTCTCTAAGTTTTTCACATGTGCCGATATGTCTCGTTACGTCGTCGTCTTTGCCGCGCTAGACACGCGGCAATATTATCGCGATATAAGGTGCCATCCTGAAAGAAGAACAAGTGGAGTGAAGCGTCGGGTGTGGATTGTGGATGATAGACCGCAAAACCGAGTCACGGCGTTGTTCGTTCCGTATGTTAACGAGGTCCGAGATAGACAAGACGCAGGCGTCGGTGTCTTGCTCAGTGACGTCAGCGGTATACACCGGATGCCGTGATAGACAATTGGCATCTTGATGAAGCTGACCGAACTTGTGCATTACCGAAAACGAGTATTCCTGGAGGCGCAGAGTTTAACTCTCCGCCTGCAAGTTGCTTGCGAAAGCAATTGGACGGTGGCGCCCCTTGAAAGTCCTCGTTGAAGCTTTCAGGTCGGGCCACGGCCGGGCTCGACTGGCGCGCGCGCTCGCTTCTTACGGCCTTCTCACCCGTCGGGGAAACAATGGGAGAGTTTCTCAGCACGTTTCGCCACCCGTCGGCGGTAGACGCGCTGCGACCCTGAACCTTTCCTCCCCTGCTCCGCGTGCATGCGCTTGCCTTTGCGCTCGCACGATCGTTTTCCCGCGCATTTTATTTGTCAGTGTTGTTCAGTATGTAGTGATTTGTAGGCTCCTGAGGACGGTCGTACACCCTTTAGCACGCGCGGCCACAGCCAAGACTTGGCGCCATTCATTGCAAATCGGTATTTAACTGCTGTGTGTTGGTGTATTGCTGTGTTCCATATTGCAAGTCCCGTTCCGGGAAAACATCCGGTGTTTCTTTTCACCAGTTCCCAAGCAATGCTGAACTGTGCTCCAAATGGCAAAAGAATATTTCGAGAGACAACCTAGTTATCAATGATAAGTCTGCATCAACCGTCGTATGCAGCAGGCACTTCCGCGATAAAGACTACGTACCTGCGTGCCGCATCAGAGAACTTCTTCCTGATGTCGTGCCTACTGTCTTCGAGGACTTTCCTTCCTACTTGATACCAAGTGCAAAGAAGCCGCGCAAGGATCCTGCTTCTCGAGCTTCGCCGCCACCTCCAACATCAAGGAAGCGAAAAGCGGAGACAAACGAATTGGAGCTTGATGTTGCGGGTTCACAAGATGTTTTTAGCGAGCAAACATCAGTAAGTGTTTGCACGCAAACAATGAACTGTGACGCTGATCGCGCCGGTCGATACCTGTCTATGATAGGAAGATTGCGCTCCCAAGTATCGTACCACCCTTCAAAATGTCAGAAGCTGCAGCAGTTGCTTACGGCAGAGGAAAAGGTGACCGCCTTTTATCGCGAAAGCAAGCACCACGCATGTGTAAAGAAAATCGCAGCGGACGCACAGAAAGGAGATAAGAAGGCCGTGTTTCTTCTGCATCAAATAGAATTTTACGGAAAGAAGCGTGCACCTTATCCTGAAGAGGTTGTTAGAGAGTGCGTGATATGGCGTTTTCTCTCTCCAAGAGGCTACGATCATGCTCGCACTTCAGGTCTTCTAACACTGCCAGCAAAGTGTACCCTTCAAAGGTACATGGGTCCAAGCCCAACAACATCGGGAATGAGCAATGCCATGAAAGAGCGCCTGGTTCACGAGGCCTCGCTGCTGAGCAGCAAACAGTATATGGCCTCATTAATAAAAGATGAGGCCAGCATAAAACCAAAGTGCGTCTATGATAGGAAGGCTGATGCAGTCTTCGGTCTCAAGGACAAGCCAGACAGCAGCATGGCGAACCCACCGAAAGAAGTCCTTGCCAACAGAGTGCTCTGCTTTGTTCTGCATGGTACGACGAGTCGGTACAAAATTCCGTGCTCCTACTACTTCACGAAGCAGCTAAGTGGTAGAGACCTCTTTGTATGTACGAAGGAGGTGATTGCTGCTGTGGAATCATGTGGCTTCGTCATAGTTCGCACTGTCACTGACAATTATTCGGCAAACGTAACGATGTTTAAGCTCATGGGAAACGGAAGCCTGAAGACGGTTGTAGATCACCCACACGACACAAACCGCATTATCTTTCTAAGCTTCCACCCGTGCCGTGTACTCAAGAATGTTCGAAACCAGTTCCTGGAACGTCAACTTAATGATGGCACAGGTGTCATTAGTGGTGTGTTCGTGCAGAAATTATACGAGCATCAAAAGCGCTCGACTGTGAAGCTAGCACGAAATTTGACGAGGAAACATGTCTACCCTTCCAACTTGGAAAAATGAATGTGCTGCGAGCGGTTCAAATTTTCTCTCCTCAGATTTGTGCAGCCATAGTGCGCCTTCAACAAAATTCCACTGGTGGCGCCCGCGATATTAAGGACGCAGGTTCTAACGTTTGCTTCATGAAGGCCATGAAAAAATGGTTTGACATTCATGACACTCCTTTCAATGGAAGTGGCCACAAAGCTCCCATTTCTAGGAGCGATGACAGTCGGCTACTGTGGCTGCAGAATGATTTCACCTCTTACGTGGAGAAAATACAGGTGAATTCCATAGGATCAGTGAATGATGGTTTCACTAACGAGACATACCAAGCCTTGCTTTTCACAACAAAGTCAACTGTGGAGACAACGCAATTCCTTCTGGAGCAAGGTGTTAGTTATGCCCTAACAAAAAAATTGAACAGCGACCCCATAGAAGCGACTTTTGGTAAGGTGAGATCAATGTGCGGTGGGAATGACATGTTGGATGCTAGAGCCGTCACCTCTGCTCTGGACCATATTGTTAAGTTAAAGTTCGCAAAGCTAAACGAAATCAAAATATCAGATGTTGAAGTTGAGGAAGAGGCCACGAGGCCAAGACAGGAGCGAACTACATTATCCAAAGCCTGAGTTTCGAGCCCTTTTGGACAAGATAGTGTTATTTTTTTCGATAAAGCCTCCGAACACCTGCCACGCAGGAATGTACTAGAAGTACTCGAAAGAGCAGTTCAGCCCTATTTAGAACGCGCTCCCATCTTGAGCTGCCCTGAAGGCGTGGACGAGAGCCATGCGAGACGATCCGCAAATCTAATAGCCGAGAAGTTTCTGAGGATACTCCGTTTAAATCACTCAAACGAACTGACTCACGAAAACGGCAAGCCTTCGGCCTATGTACACAAGCCGCCAATGAAACACTTTAGATTGTAGTTGCGAATGAGACACATTTGTGAGCTACTGTGTCCGCAAGACTTTTCGCCTGAAAGTATGGCAACCATTGTACCTTTGTAAGTGTAAACTAGCAATTATGATTTATTTTCATTCTTTAAAATGCATATGCGTTTGATTGTGGAGAGCCGTTCCCCCGGTGCATGCATCTCCATCTTCCCCAGTGAACTTAAAGAAGCGCGATGTATTAATACGGTTACACTGCATGTATTTATAAGAAGCCTAGATGAACCATTTACGCATCCTCAACAATTAGGCGACTTGTTCTTGAATGCACGGTGAGGTAAGAAGGGCGCCCGACCCAAACTTCCAGCGTTGCGCGCGCTGCACAGATCAGCTGGGAACAACTGAGCAGGGTTAAAGTCCCTATATAAGAAAAGTACCGCCATCTACTCTTTCCTCCGCCGCCTCCTCTCCTAAAGCGCTTGTTTTTTTTTCTTTACTTTTTGCTTGCGAAGGCCAAGTCGACGGTGGCGCACCTAGAAAGTACACGTTGAAGCTTTCAGGCCGGGCGAGCGCCGCTGCCGCCGCCGGCGACTGCGGCTGCGCAGAGGACTTTCAACATGGCTCTGAGGCGGAAAAAAAGAAAGTATAAAGAAGTGAAAAGCGCGCGCTATCATCGTCCAATCGGAGATACAAGAGAGAGAGAAGCGGCGTTTGTCAAAGGATCGCCGTACTTTTCTTATATAGGGATTTTAAGCAGGGTAAGCAGGGTAAGCAGGGTGGGGTCGCAGCGCCCCCCTCCAAGCAGTGGCGATAGGCATGAACTAGCCCCGATGCGAAGGCCGTAAGAAGCGAGCGCGCGCGCCAGTCAAGCCCGGCCGTGGTCGGGCGCACGCCGCCGCCGGCGACTGTGGCTTCGCAGAGTGACTTTCAACGTGGCTCTGAGGAGGGAAAACAAAAAAAAAATATAAAGAAATGAACGCGGGGGCTATCATCGTCCAATCGGAGATACAGGGGACAGAGAAGCGGCGTTGATCAAGCGATGGCGGCATTTTCCTAAGCTATAGAGACTTTGGACGTTACGCTGCAGCAGGGCCGCTTCCACCACTGGCGGTTGCCAGACGTCCTACTGGAAATAATTCAAAAACAATACAATGCCTCCATGACGTCACTGATGAGGTCTGAAGGGAGAGGGCGTGCAGCTGGGAGGAGGCGGTGTGCCGCGGAGGCCCTCCATTCCCAATTCTCATGCACCCGGACTGTGTTCGTGCTCTCTTGCAGGTCCGCTGGCCGCGCGGCCACATTGGCCAAATCGCGGAGCAAAACCCGCTGAAGTGGGCCGTGTTTAGGAAGCGCTGTCTTCCTGCCGCGTGTACCTTGCAAGTTTCGATTCATTTAAGCGAAGCTTGATAGGCTCACAAGTGTCGGCTGTGGTGGTGGTGGCTCTGTCACGCTGAAAAGTGGGCCGATTGTGGCGATAGTGCAGAAAGGGTCAAAGCTCAAAGCACATGCCCCTGCCGTGTGGGCTGTTGCGGCGATGGTTACTCGAACCTCGACCGGCGTTACTACTGGATAGCGTGGCGTTGTCGGCAGGCTGCAGGCGTCCGGTAGACGATGGCGACCAGGCAGCGGCGAGACAATTTGTAGTGCGAAACTTGCACTGTTTATTCCATGGTTGGCGAAGGATATAAAAGAAGAAAATAATAATCAAAAATACATTGCGGTGCCACTTAAGTAGGCCCGCTAAAATCGAACGCGGCATTTTGCTCACTTCAACGTCACGTGACATGTACTGAGTTTGGTCGGTGATTGGCGGCTGTTCCCTCTCCCCTAGGCGACGTTGCACATGCTTGCCTCCGCTTGCGGGAACCCATGGGTCCCGCTTCGTTCGCCGAAAGGAGTCACCCCTACGGTCGCACAATTCGCGGAAGCGGCCCTCCCTCCTGTTACCCGCACACACAAAAGGGCCCGTAATCACTGCAGGGTGCCCGCGAGACCGGAAACCACTCGAGACATCCATACAAAGTGAGGGATCCATCCTCCGTCTCGATTTATTTGTTTATTTATTTCTTTATTTATTTTTGGAACCCTCAAGGTACATAGTAGTACATTGCAGAGGGGAGGGGCGAGAATACAATGCAAGAGTAAGAAATACAGGAGTAGATCTAACAGTTCCAAGTGCAGGCAAAGAAAAATAATAATAATTGTAGAAGGTACTATTTACATACCAACCGGAAAAAGAAAACACTAGCAGAATACGAAGTTTTTAAGTACGCAACGAAGTATGTAATTATACCGTTTGGTATCGTACATTACCTTATGTTAATTAGTGCATTGGTAAAACGAGTGCGGTCACTGATGCTTACTAATAGTGCAGGCAGATTATTGCAGTCGATCAAAGTCCTAGGAAGGAATGATTGTGAGTACGCGACTGGTATTATGACGTGGCAATTCTACTTCGTGTACGTGATCACGACGAGCTGAATAATGAGGCGCTGGGTGGACCCAATGGAGCGAAGAGATGCGTTGTGGTAGTAGACCTTGTGGAAAAGGGAAATGCGCGATTCCTTTCTGCGATGAGATAATAATGAGATTTGAAGGGTTCTCTTCACTAATGTAAAACTAGCAGTGCGATGGCAGTTAGCTAGGATGAAACGAACAGAGCGAGTTTGTACTGATTCCATTTCGTTAATTAATGTGACCTGGTGATGATCCCAGAGCGATGAGGCAAATTCCAACTGAGGGCGGACGGAAATTGTGTACAACTGTCGTTTTAATGAAACAGGTGCAAGCGAAAAATTTCCCTTCAAGTATCCTAAGGGGCGGTAAGCTTTAGATATTACCTATTGTACATGCTGCTTCGAAGAAAGATCATTAGTTATATGAACGCCAAGATAATGGTAGGATGTAACGGAGTGAAGGGGGCAGTCATTGACCAGCGTTCATAGATACTACGCTGGTCATTGACGGCGTAGGTAGGGGAAGTTGCGTTAGAACGGGAAATGCGCATAGATTTGCATTTAATCATGTTGATCTCCATGCACCAAGTTATGCACCAATCATGAATGGTATTTAAGTCAGATTGAAGGGTTGTTATATCAGAAGCATCAGCTATTTTGTGATATATAACACGGTCGTCAGCGAATACGCAAGTTTGGGAGGAACGTTATCTGGTAAATCTTTACCATATATTAAAAATAAAAGTGGACCAAGGACAGAACCTTGTGGAACACCGGATTCAACTGGAGCCGTGTTAGATGTGGAGTCATTAGTTACAATAAATTGCAAACGAGACGAAAGGAACGATTGGATCCAGCTAAGTATTCCCGGGTCAATGTTTAGTACGCTTAGTTTGTGTAGGAGCAATACGTGTTTAACCCTGTCGAAACCTTTCGAAAAATACAATAATATGCAATCAGTCAAAAAAACACTATCAAGATATACATGTAAGTCATCAGTAAAAGATTCCAGGTGAGTCCCACAAGAAAAGAACTCGCGAAAGCCATGTTGACTATTAGAGAAAAAAAATTGTTTTCTTCAAGAAAGTTGACAAGTTAAGAAAATATAGTGTGCTCCATTATTTTGCACGGTACTGAAGTAATAGACATAGGCCTGTAGTTAAAAGAATTGTGAGTTTCACCAGATTTGTGAATCGGAATAATTTTTAGCTGTTTTCCAGTTATGTGGCAAGGATGAAGACTGGTACGCCTGTGAAAAAATGCTCTCTAAGATGATAGAGGAATACTCAATAGTATATTTTAGAAATTTTGTGGTGATGTTGTCTATCCCGCAAGAAGACGTAAGCTAGAGACTATAACATTTTTTAAGCCAGTAGAAGTAAAATTTATGATATCCATAGGTAGAAAATTGTTGCGCGATAGCTTTGGAAGTTCGTGATCATGTCATGTAGGTGTGAAAGCTTATATAAATGCAATATTTAGAATCGTAGCACAGTGCTGCCGAAGTACAGGTTCGCCGAAAGACGTTCTAAGGGATTTAATTTTCGATTTACTAGGCTTTACTACATACCAGAACCGTTTTGGATTATTTATAAGCATGTTCGGGAGGGTAGTGTTGAGGAATAAAAATGTAGTATTCTTCATCGCAGATACGTAGGCCGAGGCAGCTTCTTTGTAAGCAGACCATTTAGCCTGGCTTTGCATGCACTTAGCTGTCCGAAAAAGACGTTTTTTGTCGGCTAGATAGGCGTTTCAAAGATTTAGTATACCACGAAGCATTGTTGTTCGAAAAAATGCATCTCGTCGGAATAAATTGGTTGACTGGATCATGAATTTTTTTTCTTCGAATATATTCCAGTTATTATCAAGTGAGCGCTCGGCAACATCAAGCAGAAAATTATCAAGAAAGAGAGCAAGTTCGTTGTTGATAGAGGTGAAGCTACCGTTTTTATAGTCACGAATAGTTTTAAGACTGTTGTGAGACGGTAGATTTGACGAGGCTAATGAAAAATGTAAGACGTCGTGATCACTCAAACCGGAGCATGGATCATTGGGCATGGTCTCTCGATCTCCCTTTTTGCGCGGGGCGTTACACGGCAATCGTAACAGGGCCGATCCTGAGGATAGTGTAGAAAGGGTCCAAGCCCAATAGCACATACCAGGGACATAAAAGAAAGGGAGAAAGAGAGAAAGAAAAAGAGAAAGAAAGAACGAGAGAAAGAAAGAGAGAGCGAAAAAATGAAAATCACCAGCTCTTCCCCTGTCAAGAAAAGGGGGTAAGCAAAGGTTCTCGTGTGTGCACTTGACCTACTACTTTCCTTACGCTTTCCTACTACTTTTCGTTTGCTTTCCGTCTACTTTTGTTTCCCTTTCGGGCAACTTTTCCTTCCGTTGCTTGGTACGTTTCGTTTCCTCGATGTATACATTTAACCCTTTCCCTACCGTAGAGAAGCTGAGCTAGTCCACACAGTTTGTACCACTCCCACCGAAGACGAGCTGGGCTTGTCCACGCTGAAACAAGCGCTTGCGCACTGCTGACCTCAAGCTACCCTGGTGAATTTTGCTTAGTTCTCTTTGGCTCCAACAGATGGCGCAGTAAAAAAATAAGAACGCGCTCAAAGCTTGCATCTTGGCCGAAAAACGTTTAGATGCTGGTAACGGGGATTTATAAATGGCGCCCTCCGCTGTGGGTGCGCGTGCCTGCAACGGCTCCGCTCCGGAAAAAAGGCAAAAAAAAAAAAAAAGGTGTGTTTGCGGATGTTTCGTTGGACTCGGACAGTGAAGAACAAGTTTGGTTCTTCTCCGAGAGTGGCAGCGAGGATACTGAACAGCATGAATGAACTTTTATTTCCCTTTTTAAGCATGACCTCTCGGAATCATCGGATTCTGATGACAACAGCATCTCAACGTGTCGGCAGTGGATGTCGACAGATGTAAAGAACCCCCCCATCACCGCCTCCTAGGTTTGCTTCCACGGCCGCGCCCAGCATAAAGGTACGCATGACAGAGGATGGAAACTGTGCGCGGTATTACTAGTGCAGTGCACTGAAACCAACCCTCTTTCTCCATATTTAAAAAAAATATTTTGCGTGTATCTTACAAATACAATGTCTTAAGGGATATATTTTTTTTCAAGATACGTAGAATTCATTAGGCAAATAAAAAACCTGTATTTTTGTATTATTTTTGGTGAAAAATCTTCGTAGAGATAGGGTTAATAAACGTTCATGTTTTATTATCGTGACATGTCGTGAACATTACGTTACCCTGACGAAGGTAAGATACACACACGACAAGCTTCGCTTAGCCCCGTTTGCTCAGCAGGGGAAGCGCTGGTGAATTTTTTAATATCACAGGGGCATCGCTCATATACTACAGCGCCAAGCAGTTATAATGAGAAATATTTATACAGCAAACCGTTGTTAACTACCAATATCAGCTATTAAAATGTTACATTTCGTCGTTTCGTGAAAGTAGTCGCTTTTAAATTCCTAACTCGTGGTTAACCGATTTAGGGCTACGGTTCAAATAGTGCACAAATGCAGGGGCACTAGCGAAAAGAAAATAACTGCCTGGCACCATCAATCGTTAATTGTGTTCGTGTGTTGTGAAGTGGATCAACTAAAGCTGGCCGATTTCTCAGTCGGCCAAAACTCAAGACAAATAAAAGTCGAACGTTTTCATTTTGTTCACACATTTCGTACTGGAAAAATACTGACCTCACGCAGTGCGAAAGTGTCAATCTACAGAAGCAACTTTCATTCACAACGGAAACTTGTACATAATTAGCGAACGTCGTTTCCAGAAGATCCAAACTATTTCTAAAATTATTAACCACCACAGCTACGTCTTTTCTTTTTTTTTTTAATCTTGGCTGCGCATGTCGACAAAGACTGAACAAAATGTATATTGCAAGTGTTTCACCGGCAGCAGATAAGCTGCCGTCACAACGAATGAGTTGAGCGATACTGCCCTTGAGTCAGTCCACCCAGGCTTGCACAGAACTGGTTTACTCATGCAAAATGAGTATCTGCTCAGAAAATAGAGTGAAATACTTGTGCTTACCTGTGGTCATTAGGAAACCTGAAAAACTTCGCAGAACTGGAAATCCCGGTGTTAGAACCCCACAGAGCCACACAAGACATGTGATGTCGCGATTTAGCCATTTTCGTCTAATGCTTTGTTGGCCTGTTTTCCTGCGTCTTTCATTCCTTGCAAGCCTGATCAAATTTATCTCTCTTATCTTTCCCATCTTCATTCTTGACACGACAACCGAAGCAGGTGACCGAGCGCGATCTGACTTGTGATATCGCTGAGCGAGTGGCAAGGGTGAGCGGAGGCAATCTAAAACCCCTATATGAAAAAAGTAGCGACACTCTCCTCCTCCGCCTTCCCTCCTCCTCGTTTCTCCTCTCTTTCGGGCTCCTTTTTCGACCGTTGCGCCTCCTACACCGATTGAAACACGTGCACTTGTTTATCTTTCACCGCTGATCAGATTCGACGATCGCCGACTGTGTTCGTCGCTATCGTCATGCTCCTCGCCAGTGGGTAGACGCTTCTCGGGCGAAAATGGCGATGGAGCGTGATCGTAAACAAACGCAGCCAGCGCCCGGGGGCTCGACGGTCCACGTGATGCCGTTAGGCTCTCCGCCATGCGTTCGCTCCCCGTCAAAGCGCGCGTCCCTCGCCCTCGCGCTCTTTCACTCGCACATACAGCATACAGCAAATGAGATTTTTTTTCTACAGCCGGACGCGACAATCGAAGAGTGAGCCCTTAATAGCTTCGCTGTGAAACAATAATAGCAAAAGGAAAGAAAACACATACTTCCACATACCCCGGAGAACCTCGTACACTAGGTACGAGGTGCTCCGGGGTATGTAAGGCTTACATTTGGAAATGCGGTTGCTTGCTTGAAGTCGGGGGTACAATGAGGACTCGATGGCAACCAAAGGTCAACGGGACGCCTCGCATTAGGCGCTCACGGGAAGACTACTAATGAAGCCGTGCAGGGTGATATGGGCTGGACAAGTTTTGAAGTAAGGGAAGCTCAGAGTAAAATTGATTTCGAAAAAAATTAAATAATGGGGTTTTACGTGCCAAGACCACGATCTGATTATGAGGCACGCCGTAGTGGGGGAACCCGGAACTTCGGACCATCTGGGGTTCTTTATCGTGCACCTAAATATAAGTACACGGGTGTTTTCGTATTTCGCCCCCATCGAAATGCGGCCGCCGTGGCCGGGTTTCGATCCCGCGACCTCGTGCCTAGCAGCCCAACACCATAGCCACTAAGCAACCACGGCGTATAAAAATTCATTTTGAAGAGCGACTGAGAAATATGGAAGAAAGTAGATGGGGTGCAAGAGGTGTTCAGGTATTTGTATAGGAAAAACATTGACTCACCGTTGAGGAAATGTACTGGAAGTTAACCAGTAACTGTGCGAACGGTATGGTCAGCAACGCGGTAACAAATGTCGTCAAACGCAAAGTGAGAGAGGCTGATACGTCGTGGGTAGCGGCAATGGAAAAGAAACCTGCTATGACTAACTACCTCAAAGAAAAAAAAAACGAAATCAGGAAGAAACAATTTATGATGACTCGAAGGGAAGATCCTTACTTTTAAAGCGAGACAAGGATGCCTTAGAACACGTAGTTATAAAGAGGGGTATACCAACGACGAAGACGCATGTGCTTGCTGCGGTAAAGCTAGGGAAACGATGTAAGATGTTCATTGGAATGTGAATAAATCTACCCAGCGGCTAGTCGAGGCTCCTCTGACCTCCTTCAAGCCCTTGGTGGCATCAATCTCACGATGGACATCGACACAGGATCGCCACTCTGTGTAATTCCCAGGGCAGTCTATGAAACGTACCGTCAACGATGGCCGCAGCTGCAAGAAGCACAGATAAAGCTGTCATGTTATCTCGGCAAGCTTCCGGTTCTTGGAGTGCTCAAGATGAATGTTTCTCACCAATCTTCGGCAGTAAACTGTAGCCTAACGGTTCTGAATTGTGACGGCCCCAGCCTTTGTGGGCGGGATCTTTTGCAGAAATTGGGTGACGAAGGCGTATCTGTATTACACGTGAAAGAAACAAGCACGTCTGCTTCGCCATCCGCAGCACTACTGGAGTGCTACGCGGAGCTGTTCACGGACGGAACTGGACTGCTGAGAGCCCCACCGGCCCGACTACACGTCAAAGACGGAGTAAACCGCAAGTTTTAGAAGGCAAGGAAGGTTCCATTTGCACTTCGCGAAAAAGTGTCTCAAAAGCTGGACAGGTTAGTTGCGACGGGCATAATCTCCCCCGTGCCTCATTCTGAATGGGCTACGCCCTAGTACCCGTGCTGAAAAAAAAAACGGGACAGTGCGGATTTGCGGTCACTTTAAAGTCACGTTGAACCCCGTGTGCAAAGTGGAACAATACCCATTGCCGATTATAGATGACATATTTGGGAATCTCTGTGGGGGAGAGAAGTTCAGCATTCTAGACCTGCCAGACGCTTACAATCAAATCCCGCTTCACGACGACTCCAAAAAGCTGGCGGTCATTAACACACACAAGGGAGTATTCTGCTATAAACGCTTACCGTTTGGCATAGCGTCGGCACCCGCTATATTTCAACGCAAGATCTAGGAGGTGTTAAAGGGTCTGCCAGGTACCCAAGCATACCTAGATGATGTGCTAATAGCAGACACCGCCGGGGACCAAAATGCTAACCTCGAAGCGGTGCTTCATTGTTTCAAGGAGCATGGCATCAAGCTTCGTGCCGACAAATGAAGATTTTCTGAGGCACCAGTAACCTATCTTGGTCACCGTATCGACGCAGGGGGATTGCATCCGCTAGAAAAAAATGTTGACGCTATAAGGCTAGCTCCGGTCCCACGAAACGTCACCGAATTGCGGCCAATTTTTGGCATGATAACATTTTACAACAAGTTCTTGCCGAATCTGTCTACGTTGCTCGCGCCGTTATATCGGCTTTTAGACAAAGGAGCAAAATGGGTTTGGGGCAACAAAGACGAACGAGCTTTCGAAGAGGCCAGGAATGTGCTGTGCGCTGCACTGGTCTTAACGCATTTTGACCCAAAACGGGAGTTACTCTTGGAATGTGATGCTTCACCGCATGGCGTCAGAGCGGTGCGTTTTCATCGCATAGATGGCGAGAACAGACCAATTGGATTTAGATTTCGGACATTGAACGTAGCCGAAAGGAAATACTCCCAGATCGAACGCGAGGCCTTAGCGCTGGTGTAAGGAGTTACTCGGTTCCGGAATTACCTCCTGGGACGTGAATTCACGCTGGTCACTGATCACCGCCCCTTGCTAGGCCTTATGGGGACAGATCGCCAGACCCCGGCTATGGCCGCTGCAAGAATTGGCTCTGATGCTGGGAGCTTACAAGTATAAATTGATGTTTAAACCAGGTAGACTGATGCTCAACTCCGATGCACTGAGCCGTTTGCCACAAATGTTGCAGGCGCCGGAACCAGCAGTTGAAGAATGCGATGACGTGGTGCTTGCCATTGACGGATGGGACCATCCCGTGGTGTCAAACCAGGAGTTGAAAGCACTGACAGCAGCAGACGAGATGCTATCAAGTGTTTGCCGGTATGCTATCGGGGGTTGGCCGTCACCACGCCCTGTAGGAAACGTGGCACTGTCCGAATACTACAAACGGCAACACGAATTGTCCGTGGAAGGACGGTTACTGTTCTGGGGTCATCGGGTAGTAATCCCCAAAGATGCTCGTGGGAGGTTGTTCAAACTGTTACACGAGGCCCACCAGGCAGTTTCAACCATAAAGACAGTTGCAAGGTCTAGTTCTGGTGGCCCGGTCTTGACAAAGCCCTTTATTCAACGTGTCGGGGATGAATATCGCAGCTGCGTAGAAGCTTCACCCATGCCACCGACACAGGAGCCTGTAAGCTGTCCCAGTACGAACGAGAAATGGTCGCGACTGCACATAGACTTCGCGGGGCTCGTTAATAACACCATGCTTCTAGTTATTCTGGACTCGCATAGCAAGTGGATAGAAGCTATACCGATGCGCGAGGCCACTGCTAAGAACACCGTTAACGCTCTTAGAACGTTGTTTAGCAGATTCGGACTGCCTCATACCGTGGTCTCAGATAACGGCACACCATTTATCGCGTCAGAGTTTGACCGTTTTATGGTACGAAACAGTATCACGCACATTCGCACGCCGCCTTATCATCCAGAGAGCAATGGATTGACAGAGCGTGCCGTCAGAATTATAAGGGACGGTTTAAAGAAGATGACTGGAGTGGATCTCGGGATTGCCTTGGCTAGAATTTTGTGCAAGTACCGGAACGCGCCGCAGCCTTCGGGGTTGTCTCATCGGAATTGCTTTTGGGGTACACGCTGCGGACGAGACTAGACATGTGTTTTGCAGCCAGGAACCAGAAAAAACATCGGTGGAAACCCACTGACGACACTACGGCGCTACGTCACGAAAATGCGGTGGCGCTGTCGTCGGAATTTAATTTCGCTTGGTAGGCACTCCGCCGCCGAGCCGCCGCCCGTGTCGCGCGCCTACCACAGCAGCCGCTGGGTTTCGCGGGTGGTTGTGCGGTTCCATCTGTGAGGTGTTTATTCTATGATTTTACAATGAAAGAACGCAGTATGTGGATGAGCTGAGTTGCGTCGAAATACGCAAGAGACTAAAGTTTTCATAGTTTTCCTGTTGATGAAAACCGTCGCAAGCAAAGGGCCGCCGCGGTAAAAAGCGAAAGTTGGATTATGATACCAGATAATCCATTATGCGCAAAACATTTCGTAACCGCTAAGCTTCTCTTTTATTTTGATTGGCGTGCATTAGCCGATCTTAGGATCGTTACGATCTTAGGATCTTAGGATCATATACGATCTTAGGATCGTTATTAGCGTGCCATTATAACTGCTTGCCGCACTGTGGGAAACCTAGATTAGGATTAGCCTTGAATGTAGGTCGAGCGAGCAGATGCCCCACAAAACACGTCACATTCGAATTTGTTTTCATCTCAAAGAATTGAGCCACCAGCAGTGTAAATATCCTGTCACACGTTCACATACGCAGTCAGCAGGGTCACAGCTGCGTTTATTTCAGTGTGGAAGTCATAAACGCGCCTAAACGTGTCAGTTAAATTTCGAGCGCGAAACAAAATGTACAGTGTTAGTACAGAGTCGGAGCGATCGGACGGCCGCGTACAACAGCTAGCTCACATTGCGCGGGCCTATATACACAGGCGACGTCGCCGTACGGCCGGTACCTTGCCGGTCCCATCACCGAGGCGATCGCTTCTATCGCCGCTCACGGAGACGTAGAAATCGGCTACAGCTTGTTTTTAACATAAAATAGTTCTTAATAGAAAAGCTATCTCGAATTTGCGCGTGTTTCGTAAAGCAGCGCCCAGTACTATACCACTGGCGCCATCCGGAGCAACGACCCGACGGCATTTCCTCTCGCAGACGGAAACCGAAGCACCGTCTCAGCGAGGCGGCTCGGCTGGCTTGCAAGTACTACGTTTCGTTTGTTATTCGCACCAACGACACCGATAAAACCGATTCATTTAAGCCTACGTTAATCGTGTTGTCAAACATAAGCGCACAATGATGAGCAGCAGGCCAGGTCGCAAGCGCTGTCGGCCGTCACTGCAGTGGTCAACGAGCTAGGCCTAGCGTCTCGTTCGGCCGTATCACGATGGGGGCGAGATGCAAGAACGTGCACTGGGTGCACATTAAAGATTCTCACGTATAGTCAAACTTGATCCGGCGCCCCCATTACTGTGTGCTTCATAATGAAATCGTGGTTTTAGCTCCCCCACCCCATTAAAGAAAATGCTCCAACCGCGCGTGCAAGCGCTGGCGGCGAACGTGGGCGGAGCCAAACGTTGGGCGGAGCCTACGCGACGTCGCTATAGACGTTTTCACGAGGGCGCTCCCGGCGGTCTGGCGTGGAGAGTATATGTCAGTGTTGCCTGTTCGGTCTGGACTGTGAGCTTGCCTTGCGCTTGCATTGCGGAGTGGTAGCTTTGCTTCGATGTTTCCATTTATTTTTGTCAAGAATGACTTACGCTCGTAAATAATGGCATATATCATCAAAAGGCTACAGGCCAGCACTGTGCAGTTTTTGGGTGGACAAACAACCAGCGGAAAATAACGATTTTGTGGACTAAGTGTGTCCACAACACAGCACTCCGCGAGACCACTGCCGCGATGTGGTATGTTCACGCTTCGCCGGTTTCCTGCATCACCTGAGGACTTGGCATTTCAGTCTAATATGAACCAATGCACACATCAGTAAAATAACGCATTTTGGTAAACTCTTTTTGGCACATTTCCCAACAGGTTGCGAGAATTGTCAGCTCTTCGATGCAATATTTTCTCGTATGTAGTGGTAGAGGCTACATTTGTTATTTTTTCAAACACGCCTTCATTCCAGTGCCTAATACGGGGGTCACACGGCGCATTTTTGATCGTGATCGAGCCCGATATGGGTCGCATTTCTTGATCGTGAGTGGCTTCTTTGCTCAATCTGCGGAAGGGAGCCAATCGCGGTCGAACATTCCGATCCAGATCGGTCTCGATCGCTATCAAAAGTGGCCGTGTGACACCGGTATAAGACAAATTGGAGCACTCTGCGAGAGAACTGATCGGTAAATACACTTCGCAACGATCTGGAAAAATCGTGTCCTATGGAAGATGTATGCAGACCCTGTGTCCACCAAAACATTGTATCTGCATTCACACGCACCCTACGCGCGGCCCTGCCCAAAAGGTAATTAACTTCAACAGTGTGGTGCTGCATCGAGCTCACCCATCTTTGAGCGTTGTCTATGTGCTTGGGCAGCAAGAGAATGCAAAAAAAAAACGTGTCAACCTCATCAGTGCGGCCTAGCGCCAGTGTTAGAGTTCGGGAACCGTAATGCGCTAACTGTGCGTGGCGTAGAAACGCGCTAAATGAGCCCGCGCAAGTAAGAAAGTAAAAAAACGGTATTCGCATGAGTACGCGGACAATAGCATCATGCTTGCAAGAATAACAGTAACGAAAAAAATAAATTCGCACAGTCGATCAAGTGAAATACTTACGTGCGTGCAGAGACTGCTTCGCTGACCACTAAGCGCTTTTCACTCACGGTCAGTAGTGGTTTACTGTCATATGCATATGTATTTATTCGACTTTATTATGAACATAGCACAGTGAGACGGTGTAAGGGAAACAAGAGAAAGAGCAGAGATGGCCCTAACGCTGCAATATTCATGGCTTATTTCGCTTCAGAGATAGCGCACACGAACAATTCTTGCCGTACGCGATATCTTCAATACAAACTTCGCGCACGATCTACGTTAAGGTTCACCGTGAGCGAAGCTTGTTCCAAATTCAGACATTCGAAAGAAAAGCCATTCCAGGTAAACAAACGTAAAAAATAGGTAAACAAATATATCTTTATAACAAGTCCTGTTATAATCCCTATTGGGATTGACAGGATGTATAAATAAATAAATACTAAAAATAAAAATCTAGCACCTGGGCTGTATCAGTCGCGCTGGCATCTGTGATCACTGCCGCGCGTCGATTCGCTGCAGGTACCGCGCTGCTCGATCGCCCCGCTTTATGCTTTGACATTTGGTTATAAGCACCCTGCACCGCACCAGATCCAATAAATTTTGCATGATTGAGCTGTTCAGTTGCGTCGGAAGCGTATGAAGTAACCACCGCATATCTATATACCAACCACTGACACACGTCGTCGGGCCGCCGGCGCCTGGTTCTATAAGCATTGCCCGACAGCTACGTACGCGCCTGCTTTCGCTAAATGAGGCAACCCTCAATCGCGAAACGTAATGGTGATCAGATTCAATCAACAATACGGTCACGTGTGCCCAGCAATAACAATGAAATATAGCGCTCATTAGCACGCCAGGTCTCGACGAAGCAGACGCGGCTGCCGCCGCTACCGACGAAGAAACACCACATCCACTGGCTGGGCTTGGTGTTGCCATGGCACACTACACTGAGCGCTCACGCGAGCACGTGAAACATGTAACAAGTCAAGCGGCACAAGACAAGCGAAGCGGAAGAAAACAATCGAAATAATGCGCGGCGAAGATCACACAACCGAAGTGCTCTCGCAAGGCGCACAGTCCAAAATGGCGGCGACGCTAGACGTCGCTCGGGTCGGCCAATGGCGCTGCTCAAACGTCGGTTTGTGAAAAGGTCTATAGGGCCCAAAATATATCGACGGCACCTACCGCTGTTTACAAACATGGTGTAGGTCTATAGAGACAGAGTTCCCAGTAATGGTTCAAATTGTTTGGTACTTGCAATTATTTTTATTGGTGTGTTATTTTTGTTGGTGTCTACATTGCTGCTGCTGCTGCTGCTGCTGCTGCTGCTGCTGCTGCTGATGATGATGATGATGATGATGATGATGGATTATTGACATCCTTTTCGAAACGAGGTGGTGAGAAATAGTCACCTAGCCTGCTCGAGTTATCCAGGTCAAGCTACATGCAGCATGCAACTGCTATATGCAACGATTACATGTCGTGACACCTGGTGGAGTATAACGTAATTGCAATGCAAAATTTGTACCTATCGACGCTACACGGCGCGTATGTCACATCGTGTGTCAGATGGCACTGTACGATGCTAATTCTCATGATGATTTAATGGCATTCCTTTCGAAATGGGGCGGTGACAGTCATCTATGCTTGAATTAATCAGGTCTGCCACACATGTTTTTCACTACATCAGTATTTATGTGTCTCAATAATCTTTTTTTCCATCATACCATCGTCTCTGACTCCCGCTCCGCCGTTATCAACTACATCAACGGCCGTATCTCACGCCAAGCCCTGGGCATCTTGTAACAAGCACCCCGCTCAACCGACCATCCGGTTACACTCGTCTGGTTCCCAGCTCATGTAGGCACCGTTTACCTGCACCTCCCCAACCTCAACGAGGTTACCCACTCCCTAGCGCGAGCGCTCGTGAACCGCACGGGAGACGTGGAGGCTGCCCCCACCAGTACGGATCGCATGACACGCTACAAGGATCTTGTGAAATCCTTCTACTTAGAGCGTAGAACTTTCCCCGTCCCACACAACAATCTATCCCGAGCGTAGGCTACAACTTTCCGCCTGCTGCAAACTAATACCTACCCCTCGTTACACCGGTACAACAAGATCTACCCCGACATTTAGCTCAATCCCACATGCCATATCTGCAAGACACAGCCAGCCACACTTCCACACATGCTTTGGGACTGCACACAACAATACCCCGACAATAACTCCACAACCCTCTCGTCGAGATGGCACGCTGCCCTGCATAGCTCCAGCCTCGAAGACCAACTCTGGTCGACCCAGCAAGCCTTGCAAGGCAGTGAAGAGGCAGCACCTCGACGTCCCCACGTGGGAGGCCTAGGCCCAGCGACCACCTCATGCTGGTTTCAATAAAGTTTATTCAGTCAGTCAGTCAAGACTTCTTTATCTACCTTGTACCGCTACCTATGCAACTGCTAAACGGCGTGCCACCTGGTGTAATAATACGCAACTGGAATGCAGAGGGCAGACGCATAAGCGCTACGCGGCGCGCATCTCGCATCGCAAGACAAGTGGCACAGTGCCATGTTAATTATGATGATGAGGATGATTTACTGGCATCACCTTTGAAACCTAGAAAGCTTGATTTGAGAAGGGGCTCGATACATGCTAATCATGGTGACGTCGATCGTTTATTGGCGTCCCCTTTGAAACGCAGTGCTGGCAGTCACCTAGCATGTTTTATTTAATCAGGTACACAACATATATTTTTAGCATTCTTGTATACGTATTCTTAAACTTCTTTTTCTTCCTCAAACTTTCTTCAACTACCTTGTATCACTGCCTGAGCATCTGCTACACGACGTTTTATCTGGTGTAATAATATGCAACTGCAATGGAAAATGTGCACGTATCGACGCTACGCGGCACGCATCTCACATCGCGTGTCTCCTAGTGCGCTAGGACGCGTTTATAGGGCATTTTTCCGCTGGACACTAGCAAGCGCTGGCGTGGATTAGTGGTAAAGTAGCTAACTGCTGCGCCACGGGGCCGGGTTCGATCCCTGCCGGAACTGGGTAAGCCAGCCTTAAGAAGTGCGTGTTTCACTAAATATACATCATCAGCATTGGCTCGAGCGTCGTCTTCTTCCACAGTGGCTCGTTGGCGCCCCTCGGTTAGCGCTGGAACTCGTGCTCGGTACGCGCTCGTGCCATTGCTCCCGTGTTCGTCCTCGTCTTCTTCCACAGCTGGCTGCGCGGCCGTTAATCATTCCAGCGTGCAGTTTCGCTTCTCTTCTGTCGTCGTAATGGGGAGGCAAAGCTTGCACTAGGCCGCGCTTAGCTCGAGTCACAACGAAGCTGGCCGATCGATTGCGTTTCCTGGTAGTAGCTAGGTTGAACTTGGCGATGTCTAGGTTGAACTTAGTTGTATATAGGTTGAACTTGGTAGCAGCTAGGTTTGGCGTAGGTTATGACGCAATCGATCGGCCGGCTTAGCTGTGTCTCGAGCTTTGCGCGGCCTGGCGCGAGCTTTGCCGTTTTTTGTTTGTTTTTTTTGTCATTCCCGGCGATAGCTGCTACGGCCAACGGCGGCAGAGGTGGGGAACACCATCGCCAACCAAAACGGCTATTGAAATGAGCCCATAACTGCTCAGGCTGCAAAAAGATTTGAAAAAGGAATAACATACAAATACTCGTTCCCTCACTCTATCCAAGCAATTAGAGCAAGAGACTGAAAAGCATGAAACGTAATATATATAGATTGCTTGTTTAATCCAACAGTTCTAACAAGAAAGTGAGCGAAAACAAAATGAAAAGCGTATACCTTTGGCGCTGTGCTCCTGCTGATCTGACAAAGGGCATTTCTGTTCCTTTCGGCTTCAGTCACTTGAGAGACTGACGCCGAAGGGAGTGACTCCAAAAGTATTCGAGCCCACACGAATTTTCTTCACTAAGCTTGCTACGCACGCGATGATATTTGTCAGTTTGAGACACTAACATTCACCCTTTCACAACTTCTGCAAATTGAGTAATTTTGCAAATTGAGCAAGAACATTTTTTTTCTGATGCGTTCGATTTGTTTTTTAACAACTTCCTTCAGCTAAAGCCGTGTGAATGTATTTTTAGGCCTAGTGTGTTAGTATTGACACATGCGTCACATCCCTATTTATCACTTACAGTTGCAAGTTGGAATCAGCTTCCGCAAGACAGGGGTAATCGGAGATCGCAGGGAGAGAGAGGGGCCTTCGTCCTGTAGTGCACATAATTATAGGCTACTGCTGCTGATGACGATGACATTGGCTAGAACTTCCCTCAGAAAATTGCCACCCTCTTTCACGATCTCTTTAGGTATGACAGAAGCAGTTTCGCAGCAGTGTCCTAGATGACCGAAAACTTAAGCTGACAGAACCCCAACTGACACCTACGTAATGCAAGATTTCACGGGTTGGTTGCGTATGCTTGCCATGATTCCTGTAAATGTTCTACTGCGAACGCTTCCTCTTCTGCAACCTGTTGCGAATTGATGCGGAGAGCATCGCATGATGTACTTTGTTGTGACACCCAGCGACACAAGGTGGCGTCAAAGAGTTTCATTCAATAAAGGCACATATTCATTGGCCTATGCGCGGTGGCTCCTAATGCGCATACACAGTGGCACCAACCCATCTACCCACTTGCCCCAGGGGCACATGCGAAGCGCCCTTCGGGATTCACCCACATTGTTAGAATGAACTATCTTCAGCACTGGCGTACACTGTACCCCTCAACCAACATCGAATTTTCTGTTAGATACCTCTAAAGTGGGTTATGTTCACCTAGAATTTTTCAAAGTAATGCGTGGCCGAAGGCGCGATCAAACATCGTATTCCAGTGCAGCATTCAAATTCTTTATTTATTCGGCCACGTTAGCGCGCAAGTGTGCTTGATACGAAACGCGCTCTTTAAAGCCTCTGCCGCATTAGTCACATGCCAGCTTCTCGGATTTTTCTTTTGTGGCTGCTAGCGCCTTCGATCACTTTATTACACTGCAGTGCCTTCTACATCGGCACGTCATAATATCGGGATACTTCGAAAGTTGGTGGAGCCCACCTCTAACGCGGCGCTATATTGATCGCCACTGATCAATACCGCTAGGAATGGCCTCGTGCATCGATTTTGAGTGTTATGCGAATCGGTACTTTGTTCGTAGAAGCAATCTCGCGCCACTCGATAGTGCATGCCAATTTATTACTCTCACCACGATGAAAGCCGGCAGCGATGCATGTGACAGGCAAATGGTGATTATACAGCAACAGACAAAAGTGCCTGAAAAATCCATTTGTATTCATGACGGACGCGGGTGTCGGCGAGGAGGTATCGGCAAAATACTATTTTGCTCCTACTAAAAGGCTCAGCAAACAAATTAGAGCGGTACAAATTGGTCCCAAGCACATCCGCGGCAGATGCCCCTGATTTGTAAAAAAGTGAACTGGCTGGAAACATGAAGAAAAACAAGGAAAGAGCATTAAACACGCAGCCAGCCTCAGCAAGCGAACTCTTCATGAAGTCATTGCCTTTGATTATTCTCTCGAGGCATCGCCCCAACACGGGACCGCTGAGAGACAGCGTATTGGCCAGGAATGTTTGGTCCCCGGTAGTTTATTGGCTGCACATTTGTTTCCGCGGCCCTGACGTAGTTTTACCTGCCCAACCACGTACTCTCACGTGGTACCACGTGCTCTGATGTGGTACCGCTTGCTCTGAAGTGGTGATCACGAATTGGGCTGAAACCTTTGGTATCAATCGTGTTGCGCAGTGCTCTCTCCTAAATTATTCCTTCCTCCGTGGCCCGAAAGAAACCAGTGCCTTTCTCAGGGTCGATAACGACATCATTGAAAGTCACTGTCAGGTATTTTGCTTGACATGCCACAAACTACGGCATCTTTTATATGTGGGTTCTTGATGCCTTTCAGGTTCCTTTCTTAAAGTTTTTCCTCTTTGATCGTACACCTCTCAGGAGCGTTGAGGAATACAGTTATCTACAGAAACGTTGGTTTGGGGGGGGGGGGGGGTTGTTAACAAGTGCTGCTATATGCACTCTTTGTTCGGCAAATTATTTAGCTAGTATTGGCGTTGGACGAAAATGCAATGATTACTGATTTCTTGGTTATTTGGTTCATAATTTTACGGTGAAATATAATGCGAAGCAAATTCAAGTAAGACAATGGCAGGAAAGGGCTCGTTCCTGTCCCTACATCGTAATGAATGTAAACGTCACTGATTTATGCCTGCGTCAGACCTTTGTGTTTACTGTTGCATTGACTAGGTAGCGCTGAGCATGACCGGCCGGCACCTTCTTCACTGATGCAGGTGAAGGGCTATGCTATGTTGCGTAAATGATACATTTTTGGTGTTTTTGGACAGTAAGAACGACATAAAGGCGCTCGTCCCGCGTTTAATGCGTCTCAGTAGTATTGCACAACGCTTAAAAACGCTCAGATGGAACGCTTGAATAGTTTTTGTCCTTGCGGCTTTCCTTTACTCGAGCGAGCCTGCATCTTGAGACTACTGTATAGCCCTTATTTGTGTTCACAAACGAACGAACGTGTCAGTGGCAAATCATACTGCCATTGGCGTCGAGTGACGTTGACTGGGGCAGGATACGCCCAGATGTCTTTTCCGCTTACTGATGCTTCGATGTCAACACATGTCAAATAGCTTTTATAAATATGTCGTGACTGGTTAATGCATATCGCATTTCTTGCACCGCACGAAATGCGTTAAAGGTATGTAAGAGTTACTGTTCTTTGCCTCTCTGTTGCCGGCGTACTTTTCGAGGTAGTGTAACTTCGTACTTACAATGCACAAAACGTGAATCCATTTCACATTATTCTTTATGATTGCTACCAACAGGTATTTTTCTTCTAGACAACCAGGGCAATGTGATGGTAGGAATTCTTACAGTCATGGTCACACAAAACTTTATTCAAAGGGAATTTTCGTCTTTAGGAATCTCTCACTATTTTCCCCCTGTCAAAACAAAACAAAATAACGTTGTGTAGTTGCTTGTGTGAGTCGATAATATCAGTGTTGCCGAGACCCCATAGCAATTGAGGGAGCAAAAAGCAGAGATTAGAATGGTTTTCAAATGGCTAGGATGGCACGTACACTATATAGTCTTGTTTCTGTGTTGTGTAGCAAATTGTGGTCTCGGTGTTAATCGGTAGCCGGCTGAGCACGGAATGTCGACTACCGCCTCGATGGAACCGTTTTGACTACCGTATTTCAGGGAAGGTAACCCTGTTGTTTTAAGAAACTTCACACGAAACATCACGCTATCTCAATGATTAAAAGCCACAAAGGAGCAACACCGAGTGAACTCTGGTGGGGCATGACACGTGCAGCGCGTAATCGTGTTTCACTGCTATTGGGAAAAATATTAAGATTTGACTAATTATCTCTACTTTCTCATTGGGCCGTTTCAAACGTGTCGATGTTGGAGCGCCAATCAAGCATTAAACTGTTATCACTCAGAGCTCGGTGGATTGTGCTCAGTCCGTTCATTAATTACACCTTGGTTAAACAAGAAGATAATAGAATTGCCACTCGCATCTTCAAACGAATGAAAAGATATTGAGGCACACAAATGCCTGATCGCACCAGAATGCGTAATTATAATGGATACCATGGTGCGAAATAAACAGACAGATGTTAGAGCAATGCACAGGCCTAATTTTTTGGCCCAAGCCCGGCCCGGGCCCGCTTTACAAGGCCCGAACCCAACCCGGGCCCATAATACATGGGCCGAGCCCGGCCCGGCCCCGGGCGTACATGACCGAGACCAGCCCGGGCCCGGCCCGGGCCCGTGTTACTGAGCCTGGGTCCGGCCCGGGCCTCGGCGTTCATTATTAAGCTTAGTTAGGGCCCGCGTGTGCAAGAGCAGGCCCGGCCTGTAAGAAAAAAATTCTTTTTTACTTACAGATTGTACCGTATCTGTCAGCCTCACCTTCTCGACGTTTAATCAGCTGCAGTATATAAGCAATAAAAGGCCGAAATCTGTGTTTCTCCCACGGGAACATCAGTAATCTGGCCTGTGCTGCTATTTTTCCGCTGGTGCGCATGCACTTACACGGATTTGTACGATATGGTTCTATGATGTCATTTAGCATGCAAATATACAGGGTGTTTCATTTTAGCTGAACCAAATTTTTAAAAATTGCCTGTGGCAGATAGCAGAATTATAATCCTTGATCTAAACAACTCGATGACGCGGCCATTACTTCCACAAGAAATCAAAACCACTAATAGAAGAATTACCATAATTGCGCTAATTACCTTTTTAATTAATTATTTTACGGCAAATCTTTCAATCTACGAATTATAGCCGCTGAGTTAGTAAGGCGTGTCCACTTGAAAGGAATTCTCAGGACTAAACCAGTTTCGAGATAATATTTTCAAAGTGTCCGACGAAATCAATCAAATAAAGTCAATTTATTCTCCAGTTTACATGCTGGATAGTAATTTTTGGACTAAAAGCTACATACGTAGCTTGACGTAACCCAAAAGACCAGGCAAGGCAATACAGCAAACCGTGTGCGCACATGTACTACAATAATTCACATATTTTCACCTATCGCTGGAATTCCTCATGGACGAAATGGCTATGAACGGAAAGACAGAGAATATTTCCGTCACGGCGAGTTCAGAATCGGAAAAAGTTTTCACAGAATGCATTTTAAACAACACTACAATAGCAGTCATCATCATCATCAGCCTATATAGATATTACAATAGCAATACTAGCTACACAAAACAACGCAACACCAGCTATACAACATAGCATGACACTGAATTTTACAAGATTAACATTTGCTAAGAAAACAAAACACCATGTATATTGTAACCAACCGTTACGGTTGCCGTTTCTATAAAAACTAATTTATTCTGGACGAACCTGTGCCCGTCTACTACAGCCTACACACTCAACAAAAACGTCCCCCGAGCTTCACTTCTTCGAACTTCGTTTTCCTCTTTGTTGCCTCCCGTCGCGTGCCAGTCGTAGGATTCTCGCGCACGAGCCGCCGGACTGTCAGCACCGGCCTAGTGTTGTCTTGCGATGCTTTGCTTGACGCTTGCGGTGTGGCGGCTCTTTGAAACACAGTTAGGATGTGGCGGTCGTCTTTGTTCCCGCAATGCTGGCGGCAATATTATATGCTCAGAACCATACACGAAGGCAGAATAATAATGAGATCAGATACATTACGAAAGACCAAAGTATGAGCTGAGTTCTTTCTTACTGAAATTATCGACATTTTTGTATTTGTTCAAAGTGAGTGGTTGGTTATGTATTAACGACTGATGCATATAGAGTGTTCTGAAGTATGATAATAACCACATCTCTGGATTTCTTGTGTTTGCATTAATGAGACGATGCTCTAAGGAGGCTAATTGTTTTATGCAGTTCCAAGCTAATTCTGACATGGATGGCCTAATGGATGGTCAAAACGTTTAATTGAACATATAACATAATTACGCTTATTACCTTTTGAATTAATTATTTTATAGCACATCTTTTAATCTACGAATTATAGCCGCTGAATTCGCTAGGCGTATCCACATCAAACAAATTCTCAGGACTGAACCAGTTTCGAGATAATACTTTTGAAAGTGTCCGACGAAATGCATGGGCGTTCCAGTTAACTTTTTGACGAAAACGCTGTTTTATGCATTGAAGCACAAAAGTAGCTGGCCTTAGCGCTAAAATAATGCAATAGTATCGACACTGGTAATTGTGCAATTGCATAAGCGCTAACATGAAAATGGCGTGAGGAGCGGTTCTTTGTATAATTTATTTTTCCTTACGCGGAAATAATGTTCGTTTTGTGGAAAAGAAATAAAATAGCGTAGTTTGCACTGGTGGCGCAATGCTAAAGAGACAAAGGAGTTGATGGGCACGTAGGTAGTACTGGCTTTTGGGCTAGGCTAAGCACTACCAAGTAATTCCCAGCATTTCCGCGAATTTATTAATTATTCATCGATTATTGATTAGCTACTGATTGGCTATGGTAAGGTATTGGCCACGTATTAGGGCTAGGCTGTAAAGAAGTATGTTTATCTAAGTCAAATATTCACAGGGGACCCTGATCATGAGAAAGAAATTTACAGAAGAATAAAATTGGGTTGGAGTGCGTACGGCAGGCATTGCCAAATCCTGACTGGGAGCTTACCACTGTCGTTGAAAAGAAAAGTGTACAATCATTGCATTCTACCGGGGCTAACATATGGGGCAGAAACTTGGAGGTTAACAAAGAAGCTCCAGAACAAGTTAAAGACCGCACAAAGAGCGATGGAACGAAAAATCTTAGGACTAACGTTAAGAGACAGGAAGAGAGCGGTATGGATCAGAGAACAAACGGGGATAGCCGATATTCTAGTGGAGCTGGGCAGGCCGTGGACTGCGTAGGATGGATAACCGGTGGACGATTAGGGTTACAGAATGGATACCAAGAGAAGGGAACGGCAGTCGAGGTCGGCAGAAAGTCAGGTGGGATGATGAGGTTAGGAAATTCGCAGGCGCAAGTTGGAATACGCTAGCGCAAGACAGGGGTAATTGGAGATCCCAGGGAGAGGCCTTCGTCCTGCAGTGGACATGAAATATAGGCTGATGATGATGATGATGATGAAGCACTACCAAGTCATTCCCGGTATTTTCCGGAATTTATTGATTATTGATGAAATATCGGCTAGCTATTGGTCGGCTATCAATTGCCTATCGATGACTAACTAAGTTTAAGTAGTCCCCACCTTTCTTAGCTAGACTTATCCAGGCTCTGCTTCATTAGTTCACAGGTGTATGTGCCATTGCGCTTGCACCCTTTCTGCACTGCTGCCAATCGGCCCACATTTTTGGATTCAGCAGACACATTTCGCCCGGCTGAAACAGCTCCGCTGATAAAAATGAGAACTTCATCTGTTTTACTATTTTATTTGATAAGATATACACTCATCTGATAAGATATACAGTCAAGAGAGCGGTGTGGATCATAGAACAAACGGGTATAACCGATATTCTAGTTGACATTAAGCGGAGAAAATGGAGCGGGGCAGGGCATGTAATGCGTAGGATGGATACCCGTTGGACCAATAGAGCTACAGAATGGATACCACGAGAAGGTAAGCGCAGTCGAGGACGACAGAAAACTAGGTGGGGTGAAGAAGTTAGGAAATTCGCAAGCGAAAATTGGAATGAGCTAGCGCCAGACCGCGTTAGTTGGAGATCGTAGGGAGAGGCCTTCGGCCTGCAGTGGACATAAGTATAGGCTGATGATGATGATGACAGTCAACTTGCATGTGTCATTTCAGCTTGGCACATAATGCATTGAACCATGCAATGCAAAACGGTCGCGTGTGCTCGAAGGCCTACTTAGGCCCGTTAATGAGCGGGCCCGAGTCCATGGCCCGGGCCCGTGGCTTCAAGCCCGAGTCCGGCCCGAGCCCTCGGCCTCAAGCCCGGCCCGAGCCCACCGAAAAACGCTTCGGACAGCGCGGCCCGGCCCGCGGGCCGGGCAGGGCCCGGGCTTTCGGGTCGGCCCGGGCCCGTGCAATGCTCTAATAGAGGTACACATCTCGTGTTTTACGCGTCTCAGTACTATTTCGAAACGCGAAAGGACTCTCACATAGAATGAATGAATGATTAAGTTTTACACCTACGACTCCCCTATGCTCGCGCAGGAGCTGACGTGTTGAGGAAGTGGAAAAAATATTTTCGTTTATTAACACACGATAGTGTGAAAGCCTATAGGCTTCAGTAGGACGTTCTGGTGGGCTAGTTGGTTCATAGCTTTTAGACTTTTATAAACTGCGCAAGAAAACGAAGACACAAGAAGGAAAACACACACGACACCACGAGCGCAGACTGCCAACTGTTTATTTCTGGGATAGCAAGCAGCATATATTTCACTCATGATCCTGAACACGTGCCCCCATTGTCATTGACACATGTGCCGTTGGTTTTACACTGAAACAACGCCTCAGCGCTACCTTTTTACCATGTTTTTATGCTTTGCATAGCCACGTTTATAGTTTTCGTCGACTTCATCTTTACATCTCGTGTTATTTTTTTAAAGCTTTTTCTTTATCCTTCTTGCCTTTTATCACATCATCGCCTCTACATTTGTTGTTTGATGTATTATTTGTTGATTATATTTCTCTTTTTATAATTTTTTTCTAACGTATTTAACACCTTTACCATGGTTATTTGTTAAGTGACATCTGCCATTTTCATTTCGTTCACGTGCTCATGGTTTTCTCTCCCTCATTTGATGACGCATCAAGAACGGCTCTTGGTCAGTTTGGTGATCGCCTGTCGCAATCCTGTTTACAAGGTTACACAGCAGATATGTTATTTTTTTGCGTGTGTGTTTTTGTTTTTATCGGCACATGTGTCAATGACAATGGGGGCACGTGTTCAGGATCATGAGTGAAATATATGCTGCTTGCTATCCCAGAAATAAACAGTTGGCAGTCTGCGCTCGTGGTGTCGTGTGTGATTTCCTTCTTGTGTCTTCGTTTTCTTGCGCAGTTTATAAACGTCTAAAACCTATAGGCTTGACATTGGCTTAGATGGCTTCAGGTACTATACCCCAACATATACGATCCACTTTCTTTTGCATCAATGCTCGGGCGTTTCAAATTGTTTTTATAATTGTTTCACGAGTTGTTAACCCATAGAATATGGCCTATGCTGTATGCGCGGTGAAGCCTTCTTCAACAAATATGTAATTACAATAAAATTGTACGCCTAAATGAATAATTATTCTCGTCCATGCTATCAAAGATTACTCTTATGATACGATAAAAAGACATTTCCGCGTCATAGACTTGCCTATTTATTTGCGCCTAAATGCGCTCTTCCTAACGTATTCAGTTGACGTAGTTTATCTAAAATCGGCCTATGTTTTATATCTCACGGAGTAGACGAGACTAGCTCAAGAAAGCGGCAATCATTTGTTCTTCAGGAACATATAGGCGGTTTCTTCAAGTGCAGAAAGTGTGTCAGAAATACACTATCGCTTAGGCCTTGAAGGTTCCAAAAGTCACTGGGTTTCACATGATCCTTCTATGTAACGTGCAAATATGTGGCTACGTGCAAGAAGACGTTTTCTTTTCTATAATAATGAAAACATGATAGTCAGCATTGATACAGTCTTGGTCGCACTTAAGTTTAGTCGAAGTATATTCATCTCTTTACCAATGTGTCGCCATATGCCACTGATTTCTTTTCAACATTCCTTATTGATCGAAACGAGCACTGACGGGGAAAAAGATGCTAAGTTGCTTGTTGTGCGAGTCAATAATATGAATGTTGTCCATCAAGTTTAGGAGACGCCACAGCTACTGAACAAGCGTAAAGCAACATTTCAATGGTTTTTGTCTAGCGTGACGTTTATCTAGCTTAGCAGATCTTCTCTTCTCTTTGTTGAATGACACAATAATATCTGTGCGCATTTCGTGGTAACCGACAGTGTGGAGTGTTGGCTATCGCTTGGATGGAGCCCTGTTGACAACCTTATTTCATGGAAGATAACCTGGGAAGACTCCCGTTGTTTCAAAAAAACGCAACGTCGAACGTCCCGGTATCTGATGGCTTATTAGCAAGGAAGGAGGTACACCTCAGTGATGTCCGGTGGGGCAAAGCACGTTTGACGGGCACTTCACCGATGGGCGCACATCACCGCGCGCGCCGCATCGCTTTGTCTTAGCTTTGCCGACCCATTACGTCACCGCGCCGTGCGGAGTGGTTGCCGCGGCTGCGCAGAGGCGGAGATAAGACGTGACGTCACTCTGCCAACCCACGGCATATGTAGCACCGCGTCCACGCCGCAGCGACACAAAGCCCTTGCCGTCTCGTCGCCGAGCAATCTCCACGAAGATGGCGCGGCCGAAGAGTGCGGCGAGAAAGCCGCCGCGCCGCTATTCGAGAGCGAGTGAGACGACTTCGGTCCGATCCCGAGTATCGCGCGGCCGAAGCGGCGGCGAAACGCCAGCGATTCGCAGAAGATCCGGATTTACCAGTCCGCGAAACCAGGCAAAATTGTTTGAGCGTCCAGATATTTTAATGACCGAGTGTTCGTTGTTTCTTGGGCAGTTCATGATTCCGGGGTGATCTTGCGCAAAACATGACCGAGTATCGAAACATAACCTCGCCAAAACATGGCCGAACCGAGATAACGCTAGATGGAGTCGCCAGCTTTCGCTGTTGGCCCAGTTTTCGCGCCACTAGTGTGAAGCTGCCCCTACTTCTTTTTGCGGTCACATTTACATTCGCCAACCGGGTCGCTGTTTAAATATTAGGTTGTCCGAACATGAGCACTGGATAGAAGGCAATGCACTCTGGCATGCCGCATGGCTTTGATCAGAGCAATGGCTATCCTATAATCTCAAAATATACCATTATTTTCTTCCGCAAATGGCAATCACATCATGCGGCAGATTATTGAGGTCTACCGCACAACGATAAAGAAGGAACGTGTTGTGTCAGTGTGTCTTCAATAGCTCTGCATGACAGTAAATTTTCATTTTCGGAACCGCATATTATATAGTATAAGACAGCTCGTCTGGCCGGCCTTGTTTGCTGTTTGCAACTGCATTGAAAATGACGTCCATGTGCCAGCACGCGGGTTTAGGTGATGTGTGCGTGTGCTTTCTAATAAAGTTAGGTTCGAGTCAGCGCTCTCTTGTATTTTTTCCATAATTGTGTCTTTGTCGTTTTCGCTGCGTCATCAAGATGTTCAACCGGCACCAACTTGTCCCAATGTCGAATTTGTTGCCGGTTGTTTACGTGGAGAAAACGGTAAATCACCAAACTGTGAAAACTGCGTCGATGAAGCCAGAGTCCGTAAATCTTCCCTAAGTGCAATACGCTGGACAGTTGCAAAAGCAGGGTAGGCTCTGAATGACCAGTGAAAACATCTGGTCCTCTGCCTGCGTGAGACGGCAAGTACAAAGATAAAAAAGCATTATACAGCTGGTATTTGTGCAAGCTGAGCATTGCTTTCGAAGCAACAATATACAAACACATGCTCTACTACAACCTGAAAATAAAAATTTGCGGAGTGTTGTAAATAATCAAATTGTAAGGCTGTGTTTTCCACCCAATGAAAGAATCATTTAACATTGAATCATTTAACGTTTTGAATCATTTAATGTTGAAAAGTGGGTGTTTTTAGGTTCTCACAGTCTGTTTATGAATGAAAAGTTTATTTTTACTATGTAAATACTTGTGTTTACCTAGACAACGTACCACGACTATTATGATATGTGCAGTTATTTAATCCCGGCTGAGAACACACGATGATTTCGCCAACAGGACACAAGAATATTTTTATAGTATTTCTAATATCTATGTAGACGATTTCGAAAAGTGCAACCTCGCTTTCGTGTAACACATTGCAGAAAATATTGCTGATTACATCTCGGTCAATAATCCGCGCTTTTATTTTTGCTTTCGCCAGATCTTCCCAACATATTTGTTCGACACCGAAACAAGTTGACCGGATGCAGTTTAAAGTTCGTTTTAACCATGTGCTAGATGGTATATTTTGGTCAACTCTCTATTGTTGACAAACGAGGCAATAACTATCAAAAGGGGTTAATTACCATAAAAATATTCACGTAATTTATACGCCAAATATGTTCTCTGGTGGTATGCAACAAATATGAAAGATATTTTACGTGACCGATCAAATTCTTGGTTTCTCTATACTGACTTAAAGGCGACTTTGTAAGTCATAAAATTCACCTCTTTAAAAACTGTGCCCTTCCTTAGCTGTCAGTGATAAATATTGAGAGCCACTCTGTCGCATCCGATCCTTGGTCCAAATGCAGCGTGCATTTTGCACCGTCTCATTCATATATTTTAACAAACCACTTGTGTTGTTAGAGTGGCCTATTTAGTGATGGTCCTCCAAGTAGGACACTGAAGCTGCCTAGCAATTGTTATGTACAGCGAGCGAAGATTCTCTTGATGTCACACCCATCAATACAGTTGAATATATGTGGGTAGAACGGAGAACTTCGCAATCTCAACTGCCACTTTGTATGTGCCAGTAGGTTTGTTTATTTTCTTTTTTCAGGTACAAGGCTACATGTGAAGAACTGAAAAGATTCTTCAAAAGCTCCAAGTGTACGCCTAGAGGTTACCGCAATATCATTCTGAAGTGAATGTAGAATATTTCGACCTCTTTTGTAGAAATCATAGGTCTTCCTTAATCTAGAAGTTCTTTCACTTTTAGAACATGTGAAGAAAATCATTCCTACCGTGTGGTGCCTAATAATATTATTAATATATTATTCTGGTGCCTAATATATTATTCCCACAAATTATTATGGGAATTTTGTGCTGTTTACTCCGCAGTTTGCAAAGGAGGCGTTTCAATCATCGCTTCTGGGTGATCTGTAAGGTCTATCACCATATTTCCATTCTGAAAATTGCAACAAGGAACTAAACAAGCTTTTATCTGAAACATCGATCACAAAACAATTCACTTATAACAGTTGCCGTGAACAGTGATTTCAGTCGCCGACACAGTGCGTGAAACGCTTGGCTGTGAAATGTTAATCAGTAATTTGTCTACAAACCATCGGAAGTTCAACGCGAGATAAGGTAAATGATCTTGTGACTATATTAGTTGACTTTATTATTTACGAAAACAAAACAAAATATAAGGAAAACTAGGAGGCAGGTGTTTGTTAGATTTAGCATAAATATTCCTTTGTGATTAAAAATGTGCCTTCTTTTTATATCACACGAAGCTGTTGATTTTTGACAAATGGCTTTCAACATTTCGATGTTATTATATGTTCTCTTGAGTGTTTAACATATTTCTTGCGCCCCACCAAATAGTACACCAGGTAAAAATCCTCAACACTGATTTGCCGCTCTACAGTCTCTCTTTTCCAGGCGCGATGTGGTAGCACTCGCCACGTGGAAAGGCTATTGGAATCCAAAGAACCGTTTGTTACTGCGCGAGCTGCCTTGGGCTGCAACTCTGTGGGTGCTGCCTACACCGACTTTGCTTGGCTATATCAAAGGCAATGTCGGTGCGGGAATCAAGACAAACTTGGTCGCGCTGAATGTTGTTCCGAAGAGGTTGCGATATCTTAAAATGTGTCCCATGCGCCCAGTTGATTTTTTTTCTCTTGACTGCTTCTTCGTTGAAGAAAGGGCCGGAGGACAAACAATATCGAATAATTACTTCACAGTGTGGTTCACGAGAACGCTGTCTTGCGACATCAGAAGACTCTGTCGGGCAGAAGGAAGGGCACTACCATGTTTACTTTTGCCACCCGAACGCGCTTTCTCACGATCATTTACAGAATTCAATCTTTTTCATGTGGAAGAGGCTGTGGAAAACGGGATATAATCGTGCCTTGTCAAAAAGGGATCACTGGATTCATCATAGAGGCACTTCGTTTTTACAACGTCACCTTAAAGTGGTTTTATAGTAGCTCCGTTGGCTGTCTTACAAAGTCGTTTTTTTCGGTGATCTTGATGTCTTGGGAACCGAGGTCATTCTTAACTATCACATCGCACACTACTGCGATATTTATGTAGTCATTTCTCAGACCTATGATGTATTCTACGTCACAAGTGAGAACCTTGTCTTGATGTCGTTTGCCAACATTCTCGTCGAGTCTAAACTTGGACTGGGTCTCGTTCTAGCTCTGTTGATATGCAGTTCCATAGTGCTGACCATTGTTGACCTCAGAGAAAGAAATTTGTGGGAGTTCAGATCAATTGTAGACTCCCTATTACTCCTTCTGGCATCTTTTTACGGAACTTCTTTGCCGATACCCCGCATAAAAGCTTATTCTTGGCACGAACAATCGTGTACAGCATCTGGTTCATCGCCATTCTTCCGCTGTCAAGCTTGTTGCGCAGTTAACTCGTTTTGCGGCTGAGTGTACGTTCTTCTGTGGATGTTATGGACACACTCGATGAAATTGACGACGCGCTTAGCCGGAAAACTATCACTCCGTGTTTCCGTGTTGGCACTAAGACGCATCACAGCGTGGTACGAAACCATAGCTACACAAACTTCCACGACAAGCTCAGCTTAGCGTTCTATGCGGCGAAGCAGAGAAAGTCTTTAGAGACCAAAGACGCCGTGCGCTGTCTTTAATGTGCACGACAAAAACACCATGTCTGTTCCACGGATAGGTTGTCCAATTGTTGGCAAAAAACGACTCGAGGATTTGTTGAATCTAAGGATACGTGTTGACTAGTATGCTTGTTCGTAAGAGCTCCGCGCTTAAAGAAGCATTTCACAAAATGGTACGCCGAATTCAGGAAGCAGGATTTTTGTAGATGGCGGGAACGTGCCCGCCAGGGAGTGAGGATAGCCTAGTTGACGTGCAACGCTCCGACCAGACAGCTGAGCTTAGCGGTTTTCTAGTTCTTCTCGTAGTGCTGCTAGCTGCCTCTTGCTTTGTTCTGTTACTTGAAATAGTAATTTCGAGGCTCTAGTTCCGCGATGATAATCTTTTTAGAGCGAAGCTGTATATGGCTAACCGGGCAAATTTTCTGCGTCCGTGCGTGTACACCGTCGCGTCGACAAAGAAAAATTTTCGTCTCCAGATCGAGCTAATGTAATTTTGAGTTTCCGCGTAACAGAATTATGTTTTCACGTATGTTCAAATTAGAATCGGGCACTATGATGTCTGCAGGTTGTGTGTAAGTCATACTTTACAAATTTTGTGACGCACTTTACTTTGAGGAATTCAATTACAGTGACGTTCACTTCGTGAACGCGGATTACGTGCAAGCGTGTGGTGCGAACGTGCACCCCGGCGCCGAAGCACCAAGGACGCGAACTAGGTCGTGGGCGCTGCGTTGATCTCGACGGTGCGACGCCTTGTGGTGGTGGTGCTTGTGTAACGTCGGCGACAGCTTCGCTGTACATACGCTTTCACAGAGTGGAATTGAGGCGGACATGTTTTACGACTTTTTGGTTCTGTTTGGAGAGGAACAAAGCCTTATTATTTCTTTTAGGGGACATGACCAGCTACACATGAAAAAATACTAGGAAGATATATGATCGTTTAAGGCGTGCTTTGAGTTTTTACTCCAAGATTTAGTGTGCTCACTCTAAATCACACAAGATTTAGATTGAGTTTTTACTTGGATTACTCTTAGATTTTGTGTTACAGGGCACAGAACATATTGGCGTAAAAAAACACTTCTGCGGTGATAACCTTCCATTCAGTTTCACCCGAGAAAATGATACTTTCAAGAGCTTAGTGTGCTCGTTCTTGCCGTGATATGATTTAACAGTTGGCACCATATCATAATATGAGTCGCCCACTGAAGTCATGAGGGTAGAACTGCTTTTCCTGATACTAATTCTTGTCGCTGCCGTTGTTTGCATTTAATCACGCCGTCGTCACCTCCATACCACCGCTGTGTATTTAGCGGTTGTGGTTAGCTTTGTAGGGGCGAAGATTATTAGGGTCTAACCTTGTCCCTCGTCGTGCCGTCGTAGCCACACTATAACTCGCCGCTGCACTGGAGGCGCAGCTGTGCTCTCTTTCTCTCTCGTTCCCGACGCGCGCTCTCTCTCTCTCGTCCGTAGCTAGGGGCACTGCGGTGCACAAGGGCGTTCGTTGCCGACGCTCTCTCTCTCTCTCATCATTAGCTAGGGACGCTGCGGTGCACAAGGGCGTTCATTCCCGACGCACGCGCTCTCTCTCTATCGTCCGTAGCTAGGGGCGCTGCGGTGCACAAGAGCGTTGTTCCCGGCGCGCGCTTTCTTTCTCTCTCGTCCGTAGGTCTGGCTTACCCGAATGATCCCCCGGTGCTTCGCCCACTCATCATCATTCACGTCGTGGATATGCAGTCATTTTTTTCTTTGTACATTTGCGGTTGTTGGCGAAAGGTTACATGTTCGTGCATTGCTTGCAAGCACACTGTCAGGTGCGCACAGGTAAACATGAACACATCTCGCTCGATGATCGCGGGAGCTCGTCAAAACGCTGGAGTGAGAAATCGCGCCAGTGGCAGCGAGCAAACTGACCTTGGCGCTGGCTCTCACTTCAACGCGAACTAAACGTCGAAAGCGCAGCGCATACGAAGCTACCGGCACTCGGCGAAGGCCCTTTGGCCCATCGCAGATCGCTTTGAAGACGAGGCCGCCGCGGGCGCACGCTTCAGCCGCGTCGCAGATCGCTTTCAAGATAGCTCCGTGAGTCGCAGCCACGTAAGCAGAACGCACCCTCCCGTCTGCGACTTTACAATTGCTAGTAGGTACAGCGGGGGCATGGTCCTGCGGATCACGTGACTTCCGCTTAACACGTGTTGTCATGGCAATCGTGGAGCTCCTAAGTGCCTCTGCATATTACATTTCGATCATCAAAACAGTGATACGTTTATTTAGGAATACCATCGTTTCTCTCTCGCAGGAGCGCGGACAAGCGGGTGCGAGAGAGAAACGATGGTATTCTTAAATAAACGCATCACTGTTTTGATGATCTAAATGTAATCTCACTATCAGAGAGGGAGCAGTGTACCTGACTGGAGCAGTATTTCTTTATTTGGGGTGTTGCTACGCTGCGCTCCGCAACGCCCCAACGACCGCCGCTTCGCGTCGGCGCCCGGCACCGGGGTACAAACGCGAGCAGTATCCGCTTGAGCAAGAGCGGACGCAATTTTCTCTCGTGCACCCGCTTGTCCTCGCGCATGCGGACAAACGACTGGCGGTCCCTCCAAAGACCGTCTCGTGCCAGACCAGTGCATCAAAAGTCCCTAAGCGATTATGTTCCTAGGCAGCTAGGAGCTCTACGATTGCCATGACTACACGTGCTATACGTAAGTCACGTGACCCGCTGTGCCACGCCCCCGCTGTGCCTACTAGCAATTGTAAAGTCGCGTCCGGGAATAAATGAATCGTCGTAGCTACGGACTACCTCACCCGCTACGCCGAAACAAAAGCCTTGCCCAAAGGCAGTGCCGCCGAGGTAGCCCGATTCTTTGTTAAGAACATCCTCCTGCGTCACGCTGCTTTATCACGGGTCCTTATCTCCGACAGAGGTATGGTCTTTACGGCAGAACTAACTCAAGCTTTACTGCGCCGAGGTGTTACATAGGAAACACCTCTGCGGTCCCCTTGGTCTGTTAATTTGGCCCTGATTCCTCATCTCTTCTACAATTGCTGCCTGTGTATCTTTATCACTCTTTCCCAAATTCTTCAATCCTTGTGCCTCTACGAACTGTTCTGCTTGTTCGGCCATCTTCTTTACCGTTTGTAACTTTCTTTCTTTGAGGAATATTGCCAAACTGTTACTACACCTGGCCAGAAATTGTTCACCTACGACTTGGTCACGAACTGCTTCATACGTTTTGTCCGCCTCTGACAACTCTATCCACCTCTTAAAGTAATTAGTTAGTCGACACGCGAACTGTTTGCCTGTCTCACAGTCTTCAGGCTAACACGACCGAAACTTCTGCCGTCAATCTAAATCTATGTAATAAAGTCTTCTTCACCTTGTCGTAGTCTAGTGATTCTTCAGCTGACATACGCCCATATACACTCAACGCTTCACCCACTAAACATTGGCTTAAGGCGTTAGCCCACTCCCTCTTCTCCCAGCCTTGCCCGACCGCTATTCTCTCAAACCGATACAAATATGCATCCAAGTCGTGTCTTCGCTCGTCAAAAGGAGTCATTAATTTTCTAGGGCAAATCCGTTTTGGCCTGGAAGCAGCTGAGTCGAATGACGTCGATCCGTGTGAACTCGTGCCGTCGCGAGAACCCGCGCCCATCTTCGCCAGTCTTATCTTTAACTCCAAAATTTCTTTTTCATTTTTGTGCTGTTCGCGCACTCGTTCATGTTCCTCGCGTGCTCGTTCGTGCTTCTGACACTCTCGTTCGTGCTCCTTCTCTTTCTCTTGCCGAGTGTACTCGAAAAATGTCATTGTCTCGTCCTTTGACAGGTTTAAATCCTTTGCTATTGCCGCCAAACGCCCCCACTCCATCTTTGCAACTCCCGAGTATCGGTGACTGGGCTAAGATAGAATCCTGGAACGGATCCTGGCAAGCTCGCCAATTGTGATGTTTTTGTCACCGATCTCGGAGATGTGCGGCTGTTAAAAGAGATGGAGAAGGCAGGCGCATGCCAACACAACAAACTGATTTTTAATTACACGCAAACTCAAAACCACAATACCTCAAACTGAAAATCAAGCACACTAAAACACACTGCGGGAACACTACTAACAACGATACAAACTAAAGCTTAATATACTAAGCATGTTCCGATTTACGCCTACACTTGTCTGTGGCGGCTAATCCTCCGAGGTCAGGCAACCCTGTCCTATCACTGAGACGCACGCCTGAAACGCTACAAAGAGTCACCTTGCTGCACCCGTCGTTGAATGTGTGTTCCGACTTGTCGGCTCCTTTCCCAAGCAGTTGGCGCTCTCGTTGATGATGTAGTCGCCTTGCCGTCGTCGCGTCGCCTCTTTTATCGGTAGTGAGCTCGTCGGTACTTCGTCGGTGATGAGCTCGTCAGTAATTCTTCAGCGATGGCGCTCGGCGTTGCTTAGGCCCACCTGGATAGGCCTAGCGACGGGATGCGTCGCAACTTCTTCATGAGTGCCGACGTGGCGTCCCGAGGAGAATCGAACGTGCCGGTCTGCTGCAGAAGAGGGATCCTCTCTGGGGTGCCCGGTCCTGCCGTGAGAGGCTGCAGCCAGTCCAGAAGCCTCGCCCGAACTTGCCGAGGTCGACAGCCACACCTGGGACGGCCAACGTCACGGACTCAGCCAGACCCCCAAGTCTCCCGTCACCAGAGCGTAGCTGGCGATGCGACCTTCCTGGCCCGGAGCCACGTCGATAATCCACGGACAGCGCCGTTCATCCCCCGATTACGCCTCGGCTCACGCACCTCGATAGCTCGTGCCGTTCCGAACACTGTTCTTCACGTGCTCTTCTTCTTTTTCGCGGCGCAGGCGGCCTCTTACATATGACAAGCTGACACGATGCATGCCGAATTGCATATAAATTCAGTGGCACATTGCAGGTGCGTATAGGTTAGTGAAAACGTGATGTGCATCTCTACAGCGTTCATCCAGAATCCACATGGCTAGGTCAGCTGCTGTACACCCCAGGTAAAGGCAGATTGCCTCGCTAGCGTTAATTTCTCCCAGGATATTTGGTATACCGAGCTTTCGAGACTAACAAAATTCAAGCCTCCTAGTACGGCAGCAGCTTTTATTTATGCGCGAGAGGCAAATGTGATCCTGCTTGTCGTCTGCTATGCACACGACGAGCTATCGAGTTTCTCGGTAGACGCAAGAGAAAACGAGAACTATTTGCGTTTGGTGTAGCCACCGTTTCCTTCTGACAGGTGCCATTTTAGCCTATTTCTTGTTTAAGGACAATTTCTTTCTTTTGTGTGTAATTACTGAAGGAAGGAAGGAATAACTTTATTGAAAGGGGTTTGGATGAAGGTTATGAGCTCGATGGGTGGGGCCCCAAGTCCAGGGCCCCACTGGGTATCGGCCATACCATGCTGAATACGCCAGTTCTCGTCCGTAATTACTGAAACTTTCCATACACCATTGAAGTGTATGGCCAGCCCGACATTGTGTACGTCTATTGCGTTTCGGCAGGACGTCAGGACAAATCTAAACTATATTGTATATTTATTATCAACTTCCAAAAGCTAATCAAAAACTATAGCACAATGCACGAAGTCCAATATAAATAACACTTTTATTAGGCATATAAGTACGTAAGAGCGGTTTTTACAACTTCTCTTTTGGAAAATACGTGTATTTGTTTCGCTCTTGACAACCCTAATTGGTCACGTCTTCACAAACATACCAACGAATGTAAATGCCACCGTCTTTCAAAAATTATATCAGACCATTTGCTGATATTTGTTAATATAGGAATACCTGAAAAAATGTGGTTGATCCCTCTTATATAGGAATCGGTATAGAACACGAAAGTGAAACGTGTCTTCACAGAAGTAGTGTAATGTTTATTGCACATTGATATATAATGTCTATTGGTGTTTTGTGGCTAAAGCGCCCTTAGGCGTTGATGCACCCACGCTTACGCCTGGTGGCACGTCTCCTCCATCACGACTACCAACGTCGATGACCGTGAGCAACCGTCGTGCATATGGAAGCTGCACTACGCTGCACACGCTAGCACAACGCGAAAGACGAAGCACGTAACTGACACACTAATACAACGCGCAAGACAAAGCACGTAACTGAATCGTCACCGAGTCAAATCAGCGCGTACAGCGCGTCGTAATTGCAGCCTCCGCGATCAACTTCAGAAACATTTTCAGAGCTAATTGCGGAGGCCACGCTCCGCTGTGCTGAGTACGGTGAACGCCACCTAGGTGGCGTTGGTAGTGCTTCTTGATGCCAGCGTCCCTTCGAATGCTGGCATCGAGGCGTCGTAGTGCTGAGACCACCGAAGCGTTCACTGTCGGTGCGCGTTAGTGTCATAATGCAGTACTTCTCTTTTCTGCTCGTAGATGGCGGCACCGCCCCGAGCAAGAGCGCGGGTACACGGAGGAGTGTTAGATATATAAGGCGCGTCTGTGTAGCTCTCTGCAAATGCGTTTGTGGCGCAATGGGTTAAACGCTCGGCGATCTATCGTCGCGGACCGAGAGGTCGTGGGTTCGATTTCCAAATTTTGCATGTTTGTGGAACTTTTTCTTCTGGTTTCTTTCTTTGTATTATGTTCTATGACGTATTTCCGTGACGGAAATACGTCAGTGAAGTCTTGGTGGACCCCGGCATAAAACACTTTCGTGTTAATAGAAAAATCTAATAGTGTGCAAACATTCATGAAAATTGATTACACATATAGACGGAACTTTGTGTTTGCATGCTAAAGGTAGAACATCTTTCATAACGATGTCAATACTGAATTCTCGAACCTAATTCAAATTTTAGCAAATTAATCCAACGTGAATTTCTGAAGTGTTGGCATGATAAACCTGTACGCCCATGGACGACAGATCATATGCTAGGCCTGCTTAAGGCAAAAGCCTACTGGTACCGTACCTGGGCACACTACAAATCAATAATTACTACTTAAGAGAATATGAAAAAGCCCGTGATACAACAGTATCGGTGCTGCGTTAGTGAAAAAAAAAAGACTATTACTCAGGGCTGACTGAACAAGCTACAGGGAACTGCAAGATGATATGGCAGATTGTTAACCAAGATACTTCCCAATCTAGCAAGCAGAGAGTTCTTCCTGATAACGTAACAGAAAGTACTGATGAGAAATGTAGTACATATTTCCGAAGCGTAGGCCTTAGTCTAACAGAAATGCCTCCCGATCATACCTTGCTCACATATTAGATCATTCCTATCGTTAATTCTTTTGTTCTGTGTGACATTTATGGGGATGAAATACTTAATACTGTAAACAATCTAAACATTGGGAAAGCTGCAGGACCTGATGGCGAGGTTAATAAAAAAAAGATTGATATTGCACACGGGAATCTATCCGTCAACTTTAAAGACCGCTAAGGTCACCCCTAAAGCCCCTTCATAGTACTACCGTGAAAAAGCGCGAGCTGATGGAGGGGCTTTAGTCAACCCGATCTTCAAGGAGGGAGACAAATCTGACTCATGTTTTTATAGCCCCATACCTGTTCTTAGTTTTATCAATACCATTTTCGAAAAACTTCTTGCGAAGCGTGTTCGTTGTGTTTAAAAAATGTCCAAGTCGAAAAACCCGTCGGCGCTTGCTTGGCCACGGATGCTGGCCCGGGTGCGTAGGGCTGCATAATGCCGAGCACGAAAGTTTTGGCTGGCCAGAGACGTCGGCTTCACGCTGGCATGACGCTGCTGGCCGATCATATAGGATGCCCCCGCCAGCCGCCTAGTCGGCGCCAACTTCCTCCTGGGGGGGGGGGGGGGGGGGGAGGGCTTGGGGAGCGAAAGACTACATAGTTTGCACGTGCGTCACTTCCGCACCGGTCCGCGAGCCTGTCCGCCATCTTTAGGCACCTGCGCGCCTGCGGAAGCGTGCTGGAGCAGGCTGCGCGCGCTGACGCGTTGTTGATCCGAAGGTCCTTCTCGCGTCGTGCTCATGCCAATCTGCGCGACTTTCGGTTGCCGCACAAGAAGTACCAACTTTCGCGAAGCCGAGCTACGCAGAACCGGACGTAGATCTGCACCAAAAGTAACAACATGGCAGTGCGAACGCACAAGAATGCTGTCGGAGAAACGTCGGTGTCTGTGGCTTTCCCGGATAAATCGGAAGGACCCGAACAACGTGCTTGTCGTCACTTTGTTTCGGGCGAGTATATAACACGCCAAAACACTGCACATCACGCATGATCGGCGGCAGCGATAGCCCCCGTACTGGTTGGTGACCGCCTGCTCGCACACGCATGGTCGCTCTTACCGCTCTGAAAAACGCCCGTGTACTTGTGTTGTAGTGCACGTTAAAGAACTCCGGGTGGTCAAAATTATCCCGGAACCCTCCACTGCCGCGCGTTTCATAATTAGATCGTGATTTTAGCACGGAAAACCCCAATTTTGTTTTTTTAACGGCCTGCAAACTGCTTCGCATTGTCATTTCTTGGTATGTGTGCTTCGCTTAGCGATATGCTAAGTAATAATTGAATGTCTGCATGCTTTCAATATAATGGGCTAACGCAACAAAATTCACATGCACGGACATGCACCGAACTGTAAACCAAAACTCACAGAAAGAAGAGAACACACGTTTTGAAGCTTGGGGAAAAATAGCATACAGGTGAACCTTTGTGGCAAGGAAGCTGTCCCTGAATATAGCCGCACAAAAAATACTGAGATAGTTTTCTCTGCCGCACGCCAAAGAACATATGCTTTCATTGACTCACCTCGCCGAGGACGATGGTAAGACCTGACAACAGGCGCTTCGCTGCAACCTTCCTCACCCAACCGCTCGTGAAGTAATTGTGCGCCTTCATCGATTTGTAAGCCTTTATTTCGTTCAGCGTGACGTAGCTTGTGGACGGGACAAGATAATTAATAATATCCACGTAGGTAGTGGCCGGGAGCACCTCGGGGTCTGAACTGGTATTCACGTCAACGTGCCGCTAGTATGGCTCCACGCCGTCGCACATTCCGACCTTTTCTTTGTAGCGAGCCCGCGTCGGCCTTACAAGCTCGTCCATGTAGGAAGGGCAAAATGCAGGGCTCCTGACTTTTGCCATCGCAAAGCTTTCACGACAGCAAACATGTGGCGCTGACACGTAGAAGCGAACGCCGAACACAAACGCAGTGGGCCAGCGGCTAGTATATAGCGAGGTGCCTGGCGATGGCGGACGGTCGGGGCAGGCGGCGGATATGACGTCACGTGCAAACAATGTATAGAGAGAAGTAGGTAACCTCCCTTCTGTGGCAGTCGGAATTCAGGCAGCATTCACGGGGAAGGAACCGACAAGAGGCAGGCGTGTAGATGAATGTTCGGGGGAGCTTTTGGCGGGAAGAGACGTTCAGTGGGTGCTTGATCGGCGCAGCTTCGCACGGTTTCTATGGCGCTGCGCTTCTTGTTCGCGAAAAATGGACATTTCCAGCCTGCGGATTTTCACCTCCTACGGACGTCCACATTTACTCTTAAGTTGCACGTATTATTTATGCTATTAGAGGCTATTTTTGTAGCGTTAATTTGGAAGGCGAGCACGTAAGGGCGGCGTTTCTTTGTTTCGAGAGCTCGTCTGCACTTTTCGATCTATTGAAAGCGACATAAAAGCGCGGCCAAAATTTGATGTCTTGTGGTTTGTCGTGCAAACGAATCGTGCCTGTGAGTGAGTCGTGATATGCACGGAGCACCGATGTGTGCATGCATTGCCCGTAGCGTACTCATGCACTAAGATTTAAAAATATGCACATGCCACGTAGTTGGATAGAACCAAGGTAATGTTGTTTGCCTTTGCTTGAAGTTACTTAGATTATTTTTTGCATTTTACCTATAATGATATAATTAGTCTTAATTGTTAAACTACTCAGATATTATAAAAAGTGTAAATGAGAAAATTGTAGAGAAACATGAAAAACTCCCGATACAGCTTTCTGTTGCAATTAATACGTGCTACATAAAAGTGTTTTTTCAAATGTGAATGAAGCTCGCGAATTCACGCAAAGTGCCTCGAACGACATCGGTAGTTTTTCGTGTAGCTCTACAATTTTCTCATTGACAATTTTCATCTTATTATATTTGAGAAGTTGATAAATAATTAGAACTAATTGTGTAATTATGCGGAATGCAAAAATAATCTGAGTAAATATGTCCAAGTGACGGCAAACATTACCTTGGTTCTGTCCAGCTACGTGGCACATGCATTTTTTTCAATCTTGGTGCATGGTAGTTGGGACACCCTGTATATATATGCCGTGCGCACGATGTATGTTTCTTTGCAGTCCTGTGACCCACCTAAGGTAATTTGAAGAAAGGCGAATTTAGTCCCGCTAGCGTCAGATCTTCGCGATGCTTGTTTTGAGGCTAAATAATGTGAGACTGCGTTTGCATGTGCGACGCGTATTTAGGGTTTGTCATGAAAAATCATGGATTTGTCAGAACCTGCTCATAATTAAGTACAATGCTTAAAGAGTTATTCAGAGGCCACGAAGCATTGGGTCCAATATTCAGCACCCAAACAATAGTTCTACATGTCCCACTTCTGAAACTTACGTAGTAAATGTTTCTATCTCAGATACCAGGGCGGGACCATAGCAAAATCATTCAAGTGACCTGGCTGCAGAGTTCTCTGGTAAATGGGCTTACGCAATTCAAGGAAGACATCTTCAAGTACCCATACAAGACTGTAATTGGTTAATTCTCATTTTTTGTTTGTCACAGCAACTAATTCCTACTATTACAGCATTTCACAACAAAGTATTCCTGTTTCTGTCGTGTTTGTATCTAAATAGTTCAATAAATGTCGACAAAAATCATCTGTATAGTGATAATTTGTCTACAAAGCGCTCGCCTTCTATATATAGCGCGCTTAAGGACACAAATGTCTGCATGAATTCAGTAGCGAATTACACATGGTGTCCTTTCTTATGTCAAACTATCTTTTTTTTCATTCTTGTTGCAGATACCAGCATTCCGTTTCTTCATCTGGGCTGCATTTAACAGGTGGACATTACTTTCTAAATGAGTATAGTATAGTGCATAAGTTGCCAAATCACAAAATCGTGCCAATTATCTTTGTAACTATTAACTTTAGTGTCCATGTTGCAATGGTGGAAATGAGCCCGTTAACATACAGGCTCTATTCAGTTGGAACCAATTTTGTAACTAGTACCAGTTTCAAGATATACATCAAAGTATGGGGCAAAATGTCTTGGTGTAATCTGTATTTTCTTGCTGCACTGCGAATTATGCAATGCTCGAGGGCAGTATTCTGGACACCAACTCATTTTGCTGACTTAATTTGTCTTCGTATATCTCGAAATTCGTGCTAGTTAAAAAATTGGTTCCGATTGAATAGGTCCTGCGTGCTTACGGCCTCTAATTCCGCCATTTTAAATAATCGCCAAAGCGATTATTTAAAATATAATGAGCGCGACTCTTTCAATTAAATGCTGCTGCACTTGCAAGTTATCCAGAATGTAATGTCTGCAGGTAACTCTGTTAATATTTGGTATCTGCGTCAGGGGCCTTAATTAAGGTGGCGGTCCCACTCCAGCGGCATGAGCGCCTCCCCCCCCCCCCCCCTCCGTTTTCAGTACTTTTGGAGCAACCGTGGCGGCTCTTCTAGTTAGAATGTAAAGTTGTATTTATCCATAAAAAAAGCTAAATTCTTGTAGATTCCAACTATATATAATATAGCGAAATTGATTAATGTGATTTAAAAATATATGTTCAAGAACAAGCATGAGATCCATGGTTTTGCGAACTGTGTCTCAGTTGCGACCATATTTAGACGAAACTAGCGCATTTACTGCATTGCGGCTTGCTCTGTAGCTTTAGGACATGTTTATCTATTTCCTAGACGCAGAAAAATAATGTTGAATTTTTACTTTTTAGATAATTTGCTTTTGATGATTGCCAAAATATCGCAAATTCTGTTGTAAACAGCTCGGCAACTACACGCTCAAGGAAGATATATTGTGGATAAATTAGAGTTCAAGAAATTTCCATTTAGGATGCAAAATTTCATTCATGTACCTTCATTAGTTTTAAACCGCAGCTTCGTAGCTTTAGTACCTTCCCGCTAAAAAGGGCAAAAGTAGGACCAGAATTCTAAATATTGCTTAATTTTGGCCGCATTATTAGGAAATCTAATAAAGGTACATGAATGAAATTTCGCGTCCTAAATGGAAATTCCCTGAACTTTAATTTGTCCACAATATAACTTCCTTGAGCGTGTAGTTGCCGGGCTGTTGACAACAGAAATTGCGATATTTTGGCAATCTTCAAAAGCAAATTATACAAAAAGTAAAAATTAAACATTATTTTTCTTCGTCTAGGAAATAGATAAAGACCTCATAAAGCTACAGAGCAAGCCCCAATACAGTAAATGCGCTACTGTCTTCTAAATATGGTCACAACTGAGACACAGTTCGGAAAACCATGTATCTCATGCTTGTTCTTGAACATATATTTCTAAATAACATTAATCAATTTCTTTATATTATATATAGTTGGAATCTACAAGATTTAAGATTTTTTTGCTATATACGACAACTTTATATCCTAAGTAAAAGAGCCGCCATGGTTGCTCCAAAAGTACGGAAAACGGGGGGCTCGTGGCGCCGGAGTGGGACCGCCACCTTAAAATTGACATAATAAAAAAAAAGCACTCAGTGCTCGAGTAAGAAAAAAAGCCTACATATAAATGGCGGCAAAAGAATGCTGGTCGTGGACGAGCCGTGTTGTGACCGTCGTGCGGAAGTCGTCGGCCCATATGGCGACCAAGCATGGCCACAATGCAGCAACTGGTGGCCGTGACGTCGGCCGGATGCCGACTGCCGATCACCTACCGGTGGTCGGCAAACAGATTGGCCACGTGCAAAAACCAAGCCCGGCCCGACCCAGATTTCCGAGATCGGGCTTTTGTTTAACTGGCCATGGGCGTCAGCCCGATTTCCTGCCGAGCTCATTTTTTTTGCTTGGGTACTCGCCTCGCAACGTTTTTATATAATAACGCATTTGGTGCCACAGCTAAAGAGCTAAAAAGCGTGCCACAGCTAAAAAGCGGAGCGGAGAATGTCCACTCCGCTTCCTCCCTACCGTACCCCCATGGCCTTTCGCTTGACGGAAGAAGTCGCGTTTGCTCTCTATATATAAGGTGATTGTAAAGGAGGAAAGAGACGCTTAATTCTGTAGCCCTTCGGCGAGCACGGCGCCAAACACGCGCTTGCTCACCGCCGTGCGTTCTCTCCACGTGAAAGCGCGCGTCCCGCGCGCGCTTTCACACGTGCATGCAGTATACGGCGTGCGGCGACGATTTCATCGCCATTGACGTCATACGGGACCTCACGGTGACGGTGACGCCAACGGCAGAAATCCTCTTTGTGTGTCCATATAATTGCGATCGCACTAAAACCACATCGCACTTTCACTAACACAGGCAATATACAACATTCTTCGTAATAACCAGCTGGTAACATACATTTTTATCGATATAAAAAAGCCTTTGACACCTTTGATCATAATACCCTACCTAATAACCTAAGCACTTGTGGGTTTCAAAACAACCTACTTGAATTCAGTCGTCGTTATTTTCACAATCGAAAACAAATCGTTGATATGAGCAAGACAACCTCATCCCCTCAGCATTTGAGAACAGAAAGCACACAGGGATCAGTGCTTGATTCCTTATTTTCTTTACACTTCATAAAAATGTGTTACCCAGATTTTAACGTCCGCCAATGTATTAGTGTATGCGGATGACACTGCTTTGAAAATTACAGGTAAGAACATCATGTAAATAGAAGAAAAAACAGAAAGAGAGCTTCCTAAGATTTCAGAATGGTTTACTACGAATAAGTAGACTTTAAATACCAAAAAATCTAAAGATACTCTATTTATTTCCCGTTCCTAAACCGTCAACAGCGATCATACCTCATTGTCCATAAATCAATGTCCACTCGAACGTACCGACTTATATACCCATCTCGGCGGTATTCTCGAGAACCATCTAAACTGGCGATGTCCCATCGAAGCTCTTTGCTCCAATCTAGCATCTGGCTGTTATGCTCTTCTCCAATCACTGGAACATTTTCAAACAAGCATTCTCCGCATATTGTATTTTTCATTTACTCAATGTCATTTATTATACTGCATTAGGTCATGGGCAACGACTTTCGCAACGTGCCTACAACCCATTGAACACCTGAAAAAAGCAGTTGTCCGAACGATTACTTCCTGTCAGCGGAATCAAACAAGTAAGCCAATGCTTGTTAAATACAAACACTGCCATTACATTTTTTACTCGAAATAAATGTGGCCAAATTCATTAATAACATCACAACAGACAATCATCCATTCAATGGATGAATATTATGTATGCCATCTCGTCCACCACAAAAAGAAATGTTTTGGCAACTTCAATTTACTACCGACAAAAATACATATGGCCAGAGATTAGTGGAATTCATCGGCATTAGAATATGGAACTTACCATTTGAGGTAAATTAAAGCAAGCATTTTTCACACTGGTTGAAAAATACTATTTTCAGCGAATGTCAGCGGAATGTGTTTGAATATGTTCATCCCATGTACGCGACCAATGATTATAAATATGTTTTTATGTTGGAAACGAGATTTCGTTTCATAGTAACTTCACTAACCAAGTGTACCTTTCAATCAATACCGTTTTTCTAAATGCTGTTTTCCAGATGGTTTTTCTGCGCATTATGTGTGAATAACAAGCTCACTGCCAAATACATATTTGTAAATGACCCCACTACTAGCCTTTGGCTAAGGGGCCATATAGTGTTTGCACACAATTTGCATAAGTATCCGAGAAATAAACTTCAATCTGGAAACTTGAACACGACGAAAGGAAATGTTCTGTTGCAACCATTATATTTGAATACCTATAAAAATCTTCAGTAAGATAAACTGGTCGTAATGTTTCAATAGCACATTACGCACAGTCTGACGCAAAGGAGACTGCAATTCAGGGGATGTTCAGCACTGTAGTCTGGAATAATTGTAGTAACATGTTTGCCCACAAAGCGATTGCTCGAGCACAGTTCATGACTGTTTCCGTAAGACAGTGCCTCTCCGTCTATGCAAGTGAACTTTGATTATATCCTACGCGGTATTTAAGCTAAGGATATCACAGTAAAATTCAAGAAGGAAGGAAGGCAAATATTTATTGGGTCCTGCAAGTTGTGAGTTGCCTCACAACATGGGCGGCTCCAACGTCGGGGCCGGCAGGCAGAGCCTTTTGGCCGCATCGTGGGCTTGCTGGACAGTCCACAGTTGCTCGGTCAGGTCCGAGCTGCGAATCGCTGTGATACTTAGTGCAATGTATTCTTCTTGGTGTGGGATAGGTGTTTATTTGTAGTAGTCTTTAAGTAAGTGCCGGTGTCTTTTTTAATGAGTGGTGTGGGGCGCTAAAGTCTCTGCGGCTGAGATATAAGTGTTTTGTGAGCTCGTTGAATGTAGAGGGGGCATCCTTGTTCTCCTGGAAATGATTTGGACCCTCGAGGGTGGCATCGCGGAGGGTCAGTTCTCGCGCGCTCTTATGAGCCATCTCACTGAGATCCGAGGGGGGGGGGGGGGGGGGGGGCTTCTCTATATTGCGTAGGTGTGCCGGGAACCAGCATAAGGAATGGTAATCGATCTTGCTCTTTTTGATGCTGTGTAATGCCTGTTGTGGTATTGTACCTTTCTGAAAAGCTCGGATTGTACTTCGTGAATCGCTATAAATATGTGGTCTACTTTTATCTCTAAGTACTTGAGTGATCGCCACTTGCTCCGCAAGGTCTGGTTTGTCAGCGCTGACCTTGGCTGAGTTTATGGTTTTGCCTTTGTTGTCTACCAGCGCAACAGTGAAAGCTTTTCTGTCCACATGTCGGGCAGCGTCAACGAAGCAAGCTCTTCGCTTTTATTTGCGATGGTCCGGAGTAGGCAGGCTCCTCTGGCAAGTCTTCTCTCTACATTGTGTTCAGGGTTCATGTGAAATTCAAGAAGTCACGTTATAATTTTAGGCGCTACTATTCGGGGTTAATCTCTCGAGTGACACCGAAGGGAGTGACGCCGACGGTACACCCCTTAAGCTGCGTCCCTCAAACAGCCTACAGGAATTTTCTTCGCTAAGCTTTCTAAGACACAATGATATGCGTCAGCATGAGACACCAAGCTTGACCCTTTCACAGCTACACCAAATTTGAGCAATATTTTCACAAAATTTACGGGGAATTCTACTATGCACTCCATTTTTTCCCACCTTCCTTTAGCAAGTGTAGCATGAATTTAATTTTCGGGGTTATTGTGTTGGCATTGACACATGCGACAACAACATTTGGGCCGGTATTTGTAACCACTTACCCTTGCATTAATTTATCTCAGAAAATTGCCACACATCTTCGCGATCTCTTCAGGCATGAGAGAATCAGTTTCGCTGCAGTGTATTAGACGACCGATAATTTAAGCTGACTGAGCTCCAACTAACGCGTACGTAATGCAAGATGTCACGGTTTGGTTGCGAATGCTTGTCATTATTCCTTTAAGTGTTATGCAGCGAACCCTTACTCTTCTGGAAGATGTTAGGAACTGATACAGAGTGCATCGCATTACGTTCTTTGTTGTTGTGCCCCCCAGTGACCCAAGTTGGTGTCAAAGAGTTTCATTCAATAGCGGCACATGTCCATTGGGGTATGCGTGGTGGCCCCTAAAGTGTATATAGAGTGATACCAACTCATATACACACTTTCCCCAGGGGCACCTACTAAGCGCCCTTCGTGTTTCGCCCACATTGTTAGGCTGTACTAGCTTCGGCACTGGTACACACTGTCACGCTCAAGACATAATGAATTTTCTGTTAGAAACCTCAAAGTGGGTAATCTTCACCAACAATGCTTCAAGGAAATGCGTGGCCGAAGGCGCCATCAAACATGCATTACAGCACAGTAATCAAATTCTATATTCATTAGGCCATCATAGCGCGCATGTGTATTTGGATTCGAAACGTTCGTAAACGCTCGAAACTGCCGCGTTCGTCGCGTACCAGGTTCTCGCATTTTTCTTTCGTGGCTGCTAGCGCCTTCGAACACTGTGTTACACTACAGTGCCTTCGACATCAGCACCTCAGAAGATTGAGATACTTCCAAACTGGGTGGAGTCTGTCTCTAACGCGGCGCTATATAATAACCACTGGGAACGGCCTCATGCATAGATTTTCGGTGCTATGCAAAATGGTACTTTGTTTATATGAGCAGTCTCGTGTCGCTCGTGTGTGCATGCCAATTTATGCCTCTCACCACTAGGAAAGCCGGCAGCGATGCACTTTACAGACCAACTGTGATTACACAGGAACAGACAAAAGTGCTTGAAAAAAAAAACCATTTGTATTCATGACGGACGCGGGTGTCAGTGAAGAGTTCTCAGGAAATTACATTTTCGCGCCAACTAGAAGGCAAGTGAATCTCTGTCGAGCGTTCACAAATTTGAGAGGTACGAATTGGTGCCAATCATATCCGAGCCACACACCCCCGTACTGTAAAAAATGGAATTGGCTGGAAACACGAAGAAAGACTAGGAGGGAGCATTATTAGGTCACGCAGCCAGCCTCATTAACCGAACTCTCCATGAAGTCATTCCCTTTGATTTTTTTTCCTCGCGCTATCGGCAAAACACGTGACATCTGAGACTCGGCGTATTGGCCAAGAATGTTTGCTCCCCGGTAGGCTATTAGACATGCACTGTTTCGTTGCACTGACGTAGTTCTGCATGCAGAGCGGTAGCACATAAACCAACCGCGAGCGCCAACGCGGTGATCCCAAATTGGGCTGATACCTTTGACATCAGTCGTATTGTGCAAAGGTCTCTCCTAAATCTTTCTTTCCTCTTTGGCTCGAAAACGACCACAGCCTTTCTCAGGGTCAAAAACGTCAGCATTGAGAAGTCACTGTTGGGTATGCTGTTTTGCATGGCACAAAATACGGCCTGTTTCACATGCGTGATCTTGTCGCCTTTCAGGCGCCCTGGAAGTTTCTGCTTATTGACGTAGACCACTCAGAAACGTTGAAGAACACATTTGTCAGCAGAAAGGTTGGTTTTGTGGGCTTTCTTTAAAAAATGCTGGTATATATTTCTTCTCTTTGGTCGGTAAATTATAAAACTAGTATTTGCGCTGTTCGAAAATGCTAATTAGCGGAAAGAGTAAACAAAATATTACCCCGTTCTGGATTAGTTGGTTCATATTGCTACGAAGCGCTGTAGTAGCGAACGATGATTACAGGACTGACGAAGACGACGATCGCCGATAGTCGCGCGCACTGGCTTCATAATGTATGCCTCTCTTCTGCGCGTTGTATATAGCTTGTAAATATATTGTCACGCGTCTTTTCTACACGTAGCATTTTCGTGGGGAGTGTGGGCTTTTCAAGTATCATGAGGGATTTACGCAGTGGACGCTTCTTGGCTGCATCTACAATGCCAGCTTAAGGCGGGGGCGAGAATATTTCGGGCAGGTCACCCACTGTGCCTCAACCAACCGCCGCCAACCACCCCGTCTTCACACAACCGCGTGACCCAGGCACCTTTTCCGGCTCTGAAAACACCGACGTCGTAGATTGGCTTCAACTGCATGGACGGGTGAGCACTAGCAACAACTGGGACGCGACTGCGATGCTAGCGAACATCATATTTCCCCTGACGGACACGGCTCAAGTGTTGTTTCTGAAGCATGAACAGGAAATTACGAGCTGGCAGGTATGTAAGCAAACGCTCACCGATCTGTTCGGCAACCCGATCGGACGCCGTCATGTTGCGCCGATAGAACTTGCATGCCGAGCTCAGACTTGCACCGAGTCCTATCGACATACATTCAGGAGGGGCTCGCACTTTGTCGCAAAGTCGATCAGAAGATGCCTCAAAGGCATCGTGGATGACGCGTTTACACACATGCTTTTTAAGAACACTTCCATAGCGTAAGGCGTCATCACTGGATGCCGATGCGTTGATGAAGCAAAAAGTCACCGCATTGCTCCGAACTTTACCCGTCTTCCGAACAGGACTCCGACGTCTGACTGCGAAGACCTTCGTCTCCCATCCATTCCACCCATTCCTGCTGCATTCGACAAAATTGTGCGCATCATCCGCCGCGACATTGAAGCTGCCTCCCCAGTTACCCTTCAGGTGCGTACCCCCGACGAGTCCCATGCAACCCTTTCGCTTATCCAGACCGTTGTGCGTCAAGAACTAGCAAACGTAGAATTACAGACCCTTTTCCCAGTCAAAGAACCCGACAACCACCCACCCGCAGCATCTGAGCTTTTCAGAAGCCCATACGTTGGCCCTCGTTATCGGAATTGCGCAGAATGGCGCATTTCCGGTGACAGGATCACCTGCTTCTGTTTTGGAGGCATTCGACACATTTCCCGCCATTGTTCCAGTGCTTGGAACTCGTAGCGTTGGCCGAGCTGTCAAAACATCTGACGTACAGGTGGGAGTTCCCGAGTGCCGCTCCACAGTGCAGGCCAGCACAATCAAACCACTCCCCTCCGCCACCCCCGCACCTGCCCCACTCACCACTGCGTCATCGCTCTCCTCCTTCATACTCCCGCCGCTCATAGGAAAACTGACGGGCACAGCTCCGAGAGGTCAGCCTGCCACGACGACCCGACACAAAATTTCTTTGCTCACGCTACCTCGACATCACAACCTCATCAACGTAGACGTGCATGGTACACCTGTCATCGCACTGATTTCCACCGGCGCCCACATATCCGCCGTGAATTGAAATCTCCGTACACGTCCGAAGAAGGTACTTACCCCTGCTGCGATCGCTGTAGTCCGCGTAGCCGATGGTGCGACGCCGGCTGTTTCTGCGTTGTATACCGCCCGTGTCACTGTTGCCGGATGCCACACTTCACTTTTCTTTTACGTCTTGGATCAGTTCCCACATGCAATCATCTTAGGACTTGATTTCCTCTCAGCAAATTGGGCTCTCATTGAGTGCTCTGCAGGTGTTGTGCAGCTTGCCTTCCTTCATTCCGTTGAGCCTTCTGGTCCTGCGCCGAGTCCACTGTGTTCAGCGGAAAAGATTCACCTACCACATCTAGCCGTGACGTACATCGACGTCTCTCCTGATCCCCCTGTGGACGACGGCGATCACATCGTGTCGGCCAACGCTACCGTCCTCTGTTCGCAGAATGTCATGTTCCCATACTCGGCCATCAGTAAAAGGGGCAATGCCGCATGTCTCCCCATTGTGAATTTTGGACTTTGCCCTCAAGTGATACCCCAGGGTATCTTGCAGCCCTATCTCCGGCATGCGAGTATCATGTTTCCGTCCTAACTGATGCTGCATCGCCTCCTGCCGCTATTGATTTGTACCCCACGATGTTAGATAACATAACCAAGATGATCGCTACAGACCATCCGGCCGAACAAGTGGGCGCGCTTCGTTGCCTCCTCATGTCGTATCAGGACAGTTTTGATTTCAATGACCGACCACTGGGCCAAACAACAGTTGGCAAGCATCGGATTCACACCGGCGATGTCAAACCCGTACACCGACGTCCCTATCGTGTCTCCGCCGCTGAGTGCCAAGTTATACAGAAGTAAGTTTACAAAATTCTTCCCCGTGATATCATCGAACCTTCTTCAAGCCAATGGCTATCTCCTGTCGTGCTCGTTAAAAGAAGGACAGCAGTTGGCGCTTCTCTGTCGACTACTGGAATCTTAACCAAGTAACAAAAAAGGACGTGACCCCTTACCTGGGATAGATGACGCCCTTGACTGTCTCAGTGGTTCGAAATATTTTTCTTCAATATATCTATGTTTCGGGTATTGGCAGATTTAAGTTGACGACATGGATCATGAAAAGACAGCATTTGTTACACCTGATGGGGTCTATCAGTTTAAGTGATGCCATTCGGGCTATGTGATTCTCCCGCTACATTCGAACAAATGATGGACGCCCTACTTCACGGCTTAAAGTCACCTGCTTATGCTACCTCGATGACGTCATTGTCTTGTCGCCGACATTTGATGCCCACCTCGAGCCTCTCTCGACAGTTCTTTCAGTGTTCCGCAAGGCGAGACTTGAGCTCTATTCGACGAAATGTCACTTCAGCCGCCGGCAACTTACTGTGCTCGGACACCTCGTCGACTCCACCGGTGTTCGTTCTGATCCGGAGAAGCTTCTCGCAGTCAAGGATTTCCCTGTGCCGACCTGCGCAAACTAAGTTTGGATTTTTGTAGGCCTCTGCTCCTACTTCCGCATATTCGTGCTAAATTTTGCTGAAATCGCACGCCTTGTAACGGAACTTCTTAAAAAACATGCCACTATTGTCTGGGTTCCCGAACAAGCTAGTGCATTCCCTTTGCTGACGACGCGAAACATGTCGCCAGTGATTCTTCGCCATTTTGACGTGACCGCACCAATGAAAGTTCGCACTGACGCCAGCGGCCACGGTATCGGCGCTGTTTTGGCACAGTGATAGCCTGGTTGCGACCGTGTCATTGCGTACGCTAGCCATCTTCTGTCACCACCCAAACGCAATTACTCGATCTCCGAACGTGAATGCCTCGCTATCGTTTGCGCAAGGCATCACCACGCCCTATGCTGGCTTTCGTCTTTAAAAGATCCAGCTGAACGTCTCGGTCGGCGGGCTCTACGGCTCCAAGAGTACTCTTACATATCCGTGCATAAGACAGGAGACTCCATGGGGACGCTGATTGCTTGTCACGTCATCCAGTAGACCCACCCGACCTTCCTGAGGCCAGCGAGTCAAACTTGCGTCCTCGCGCTTACCGCCTTTGGTGACATCGCCGATGAGCAATGACGTGACCCTTACCTGAGAGACATCATTATCAGCCTCACGGACCTGACAAGTTCCACATCTTTGCGTATGGTTGTGCTGCAAGATGGCATATTGTACCATTACAACATGCACCCTCATGGCCCAGAACTACTGCTGGTCGTTCCCAAGCATATGCGTGAAACTGAAATCGCACAGTTGCATGATGTTCCTACCGCTGGTCATCTCGGAGTCTCAAAGACATGTGACCGTGTTCATCGTCGTTTCTTTTTGTCAGGTATTGACCGTTCCATTTGCCATTACGTCGCCTCCTGTAAATCTTGTCAGCAACGCAAAAAACCAGAAGCCCTACCAGCTGGCCCTCTTCACCCTATTGCAATACCATCTTAGCGATTGTTTCGGGTTGGTCTTGATCGCCTAGGCCATTTTCCTGTATCGCTTAGTGGAAACAAGTGGAGAGCAGTAGCTACGGACAACACCACCCGGTAAGCGATCACGCGGGCTCTCGAGATCTACCAGTTGTGCAAGCGACGTCACTGACCTTTTTCTCGACACTGTGGTTCTTCACCCCGGTGGTCCCCGACAACTCCTTACCGACCGGGGCCGTTAGTTTCTATCACACGTTCTCCAGGACATCGTGCACACTTGCGCTACAAAGCACACGTGCACAACGGCGCATTAACCTCACAACAACGGCCTCATAGAGCAGCTCAATATCACTATCACAGAAATGCTTGCTATGTACGCCTCTACAGACCACCGTGACTGGGATTGCACTCTGCCGGTCGTCACATTCACCTACAATACGTCCCGCCATGATTCTGCTGTTTCTTTCCATCTTTTTTTCTTGTATGGACGAGACCCTATACTGCAGTTTGACACGATCCTCCCAGCCGTTCTCGATACAACGTCAGAATATGCCAATTATGCCATATACAGAGCTTCAGATGCACTTGAGATTGCACGCCTGCGCCAGACCACTTCCCAGGAAATGGAACGACGCATATATGACGCTCGTCACCGCGATGCCCACTTTAACCCTAGTGACATCGTGCTTCTTTGGAAACCAGCATGGCGAGTTGGTTTGTGTGTAAAGCTGCTTTTTCCCTATTCAGGCCCGTACCGCGTCTTGCGTCAAGTGACATACATGCCCTACAAGATACAACCTCTCGATACCTCTACACCGCGATCCTCCTCTGATATCGTTCACGTCGCTCGATTGAAGCGATATCACTCGAACCTACCAAGAGCCGGGACAGCGCCTTCGCCGCCGGAGTTCATGCTACGAGACGCTGCAGTAGTTAAATATGATGACAGGACGGAAGAAGACGACGATCACCGATAGTCGCGCGCACGGGATTCATCTTGATTCATCTTCTGCCCTTTGTACCAATAATGTCAAGCGTCTTTTCTCCCTGTACTACTGTGAAATATGACATGAAACTAATTGAAGTAAGGCAATGGCAGTAAAGGGCTCGTTCCGGGTATTACAACGTAAGAACTGTAAACAAAACTGGCTTGTACGGGCGGATACCTTTTTGTTTATTGTTGCACTGACCTCGTAGAGCTTAACTTGACAGGCCTATGAGTTCTTGACTGAGGTAAGTCAAGGGTTATTGTATGTCGCTTAAGTCATACTTTTTTTATCCAGTAAACCGATATTTAAGTAAACCTGAAAGTAAGTTGTATGGATGGTTTAGTATCTTTACGTATTTCGGCCGACAAGAATTCGGTTGCGGTTTATGTAGGTGCTGATTCTTTATCGGAAATATAGGACATTAACCAAGGCACCTATCACGTCACCTGAGCTGTTATTTGTTTCTCTCGCGCAATGCAGAGTATGTTTTTTGCGGAAGCAGTTTTCTAGGTACCTACCGCAAGCATCAATTCAATCAAAAATGGGCAATCATACGATTTAGTGTCATTTGACGGGGCCGTTTCAAGCCGATCGAGAAGCCACTCTTAACCTGTTTGTGCCCCTCACAGGAAATGAATTGTGGCACACGTCTTCGCGACTGTTTCTCTAAACTCGCTGCCAATCTAAGGGCGTTTTGTGTACAATATTCTTGAAATTGGTTCTAGATATCAAGGAAAGAAGGCTTGGCCTTCGGTAAAATACAGGCCGCACGCCAATATCACTGTCCTCGATTGGTGTAGCTTCAGGTAGCACGTGCTCACTTTTTTTTCTAGCAGCTCTCTTGTAGACACAAGTAACACATTGACGCGGTACGGAAAAGCACGAATGGGTGAGAATGCTTTCTTTCAATTGATTTAATAAATACACCGGTGCTAAATAAGTAACGACATAAACGCACACATCCTGCGTTCAATGCGTCTGAATGCTACTGCATAATTTAATAACGCGCCGATAGAACCCATGAATATTTTTACCCTTCCTGCTCTCCTTTCCTCGCGCGAGCTTGCATGTTGTGACAATCCAAAACGTAATTTGCACTCAAAAACGCACGAACATGTCAGTGGCAAATCGCAGTTCCATTGGCTTAGACTGGCTTTGATTGCGGCAAGATACGCCGAGATATCGGTTCCGCTTACTCATCCTTCAATGCCCGACCGGGCACGTTAAATTGGTTTTATAAATATTTCGTGACTGGTTAATGCATATCGCGTTTCTTGCACGGCATAACATGCAGTTAATGGGCGTAAGAGTTACTGCACTCGTGCCTCTCTTTTGCGAGCGTACATTCGAGCAAGTCTAACTTCGCAATTACAATGTACATCTGTACAACTACAAAAGATCATAAGAATCTGTTTCACATGATCTTTTGTGGTTGCTTCCAACCGGAGTTTTTCTTCCCAGCAATGAGGACAATATCATAATGGAATTAATAGCAGTCCTGGTCGCACTAAACGTTTTCCGAAGAAAACTTTTGTCTTTAGAGATCTCATTATTGTCCCAGCCGCTTATTGGAAGAAGAAAAAAAAATTCGGGGTAGCTTGCACTAGTGGCGCAAGGCTAAAGACACCGCGGAGCTGATCGGTTCCTAGCTGGTCCTGGCTATACGAAGTGATGCTAAGTTACACGAAGTAGCGCCAAGTGATGCTAAGTTACACGAAATGTATGTATTTCCTCGTGGTCCATGGTATCGGGAAACGCCTTGCGAAGCACTTGCAGTCCGAGCACACGTAGGGGAAGTGGGTCGAAAGCTATGCATAGTGTACGGGCGGCGCGCAGCCGACGACACGCCGAGATGACGTCACGGCGCATGCGCAGTGGCGCGCAGCTGGTGGGAGCTCGGCCGAGCCGCCCGCCACCAGAGCCGCCTGCTGTAAGGTCCCTGTATTTAAAACATAGAGGGACCTTAGCCTGCTGCAGTGACGGAGACCGCGAGCGTTCGGCGCTAATGCGGCGAAACGAAGAAGTGCGGATGGCGTCGGCAGCCCTCTGCGCGTTGCCTTGTTAGTACTGCTACAATTTGTTTCTTAGTGTCTCTCTCGCTCTCATTTTCTCTTTCTCTCTCCCGAGCATAGCGCGCGACGCTCCGCGATGTGGTTGCTACGCAACCCATTGGCAGGCGGCGCACATTACGGCCAGCTTAAACAGTTTCACTGTTAAAGCTGTGGCTCCATACCACACTGTGAATGTGGTTGAACAGCGAAGCTGTAAACGACACCCACAACGATTACCCATTGTGACGTTACATGAATTCACACACGTGGCTCTACAAAGAGGGAAACCAGAGACAAGTGAAATGGACTTAACCTCACCCTTTATTACTCCACAACGACATTATATTCGCGCTGTTCTTCTGGCGTCTTTATTTCCTGTGGTCTACCGATGGTAGCCTGGAATGAACTGAATGAGTTGCTAGGCCATGGTGTCGTGACTACGTGATTTCTATGCTGTTGGGTACTTTTCCACTCGGATTAGCTTACGCAACCGCAATCTTTACCGGGAAACACGTGCGGGAGAAGGAACGCTGTAAACGACACCCACAACAATTACCCATTGTGACGTCACTTGAATTCACCCACGTGGCTCTGGAACGATTGAAACCAAAGACACTGGTTTCACGAGGGTTATGAATGACGTCAACTCTTTTCGAAACAGCTGCAAACCTAATCTTTCCCGGAACGCGTCGGAGGTTGTTCACATTGTTAACACGCGCCTTATCATGTGGTTTTGATGCTTGTTTTGTGGTTTTTCTTCTGAAGACGAGTGCTCAGCTGTATGGTGTATGCCCAATTTCAAAGGAGAGATGCTGGCTGTATTCAATATTTAGCATGGCGTTTTTTGCTTACGCTGACACGAAAATGTTTTTGGCTGGTAGAGGTATAGAGCTTCGTTGCAAAAAATACTGTTGTGTAGATTCTATTGTGAGTCGATAATTTTAGTGTTGCCTATCGAGGTCACGAGAATCCACAGCGACTAAAGAAGCAAAAAGCGGACATTATAATGACTTTCATCTGGCTAGCGATAGCCCGTAAAATAAATCATCTTGTCTCTGTGTTGCGTAGCAAATTGTGTTGTCTTGGCGTTGAGCGGGTGCTGACTGGAAGCGGAGTCTCAACTGTCACTTCGATGGAGCCATGTTAACTTCCTTATTTCAGGGAAGATAATCTGTGAGCGACATGGGTTACTGTTGTTACGAGAAATTTCAAGGGAAACTTCACACTATCTTAATGTTTAGAACCAACCAAGCAGCAGCACCCAGTGAATCCCGGATGGGCATGGCACTTGGGATGGGCAATTCTGTCTCAATACTTCTGAGAAAAATTGGCCGCATATCGCAAAAGGCGTCGAAAGACGATAGCCTTCTGCCGCCCCTGATACGTAACACACTCTCTCTACCCCTACCACCCCTTACGTTCTTTCCCTCCTCTCTCACTCCTGCCATGGTGGGTGCAATGGAGGGTTTCCTGAATTCAATTCAAATTTCTCGAGTTCGCCCTGCTCTCGAGCCTGTTGAGACCTTTTATTACTGTTGACTTAAAGCCGGCTACAAAGCCACGTCTTCGGTCGGCTTTTTATCGCGTTAATTTTTCATTTACTTACGTAAAAACCAGTCTAATGTGTATTCCTACTGAAATGGACACTGCGGATCACGGTTATGTAGATATATTTTGCCTCAAATAGGCCTGTGGTTTCCTTCCCGCTGCATAATGTTTACGTGTATGACCCCGTGTCACCAGTGCTAGCAGCTTGGGTGGTTTTTCCCGGGCAATTGAAACGGTTTTGGCCGGGCGTTTAATCGAGTAACAGACAGACAGACAGACAGACAGACAGACAGACAGACAGACAGACAGACAGACAGACAGACAGACAGACAGACAGACAGACAGACAGACAGACAGACAGACAGACAGACAGACAGACAGACAGACAGACAGACAGACAGACAGACAGACAGACAGACAGACAGACAGACAGACAGACAGACAGACAGACAGACAGACAGACAGACGACAGACAGACAGACAGAAAGACAGACAGACAGACAGACAGACAGACAGACAGACAGACAGACAGACAGACAGACAGACAGACAGACAGACAGACAGACAGACAGACAGACAGACAGACAGACAGACAGACAGACAGACAGACAGACAGACAGACAGACAGACAGACAGACAGACAGACAGACAGACAGACAGACAGACAGACAGACAGACAGACAGACAGACAGACAGACAGACAGACAGACAGACAGACAGACAGACAGACAGACAGACAGACAGACAGACAGACAGACAGACAGACAGACAGACAGACAGACAGACAGACAGACAGACAGACAGACAGACAGACAGACAGACAGACAGACAGACAGACAGACAGACAGACAGACAGACAGACAGACAGACAGACAGACAGACAGACAGACAGACAGACAGACAGACAGACAGACAGACAGACAGACAGACAGACAGACAGACAGACAGACAGACAGACAGACAGACAGACAGACAGACAGACAGACAGACAGACAGACAGACAGACAGACAGACAGACAGACAGACAGACAGACAGACAGACAGACAGACAGACAGACAGACAGACAGACAGACAGACAGACAGACAGACAGACAGACAGACAGACAGACAGACAGACAGACAGACAGACAGACAGACAGACAGACAGACAGACAGACAGACAGACAGACAGACAGACAGACAGACAGACAGACAGACGACAGACAGACAGACAGACAGACAGACAGACAGACAGACAGACAGACAGACAGACAGACAGACAGACACAGACAGACAGACAGACAGACAGACAGACAGACAGACAGACAGACAGACAGACAGACAGACAGACAGACAGACAGACAGACAGACAGACAGACGGACGGACGGACGGACGGACGGACGGACGGACGGACATTTTAGCGTGAAGTAGCCACAGAAAGACAATCGTTTTTAATTATGCAGATTTTAACAGTTATCTCTACTTTCCCATTGGTCTGTTTCAAACGTGTCGCTGATCCAATCATGCAATAAACAGTTATCACACAGACGTAAGTGTATTCTGCTCAGTCTGGTTATCAATTAAGCTTTGCTTAAATAAGACGAAAACAGAGGGCCCATTCGTACCGGATTTATTTATATGCGAGTAAAGATATTGAACCAGCGTGGTTTATTTGGCGTTCGCGCCTGTGAAAAAAAAGCTACACTCGAAAACTTCGTAGCACTGTGGTATTTCTCAAAATTAGTAAGTCGCTAATTCCCCAGACTGGGCATTTGATCCATCTTTGAGGCGTACTAAATATTATTGCACATGGTCATGTGCTCAAAAAAGCGAAGTTCTTGCGTTGTTAGGTATTTCATCTCGAGCATACTGCTGATTTCGGTCTTGCTGAATCAAGCGCTGATAGAAATCGAAGACTGAGTTCGTGTGTTTTTTGAGGCAGAGATGAACATTAAAGTTGGATCATATGAAAACCACGGATTCGTTACGGATAGGTTGTTTGCATTTCTGATGCAGGTCTTTTACAAGTGCCGAGTGCCAAGCGCTCTCACCCTGACGACCGCAATTGGAACAGGCTTAACGAGATCTTCTCTTCGCCACTGGTAACCTTTTCATCGACGACGACAGACTGAAGCTCGGCTTTGGAGGTGTGTTTTTTTGTTATAGACTATGTTACTTCATAAGAGAATTGTGGCAAACACAACCGGAGTCTTAACTCACTCACTTTGAGACAGATTCTTTGCATTGCAGCAACTCCTATTTCACAGTGCATACTGTCTTCGTCCACTTGGTATTTCCTATTGCTAAGAGGCACGAATTGGGAATCACTGGACTTTCTTCCTTCCTGGTTCTGCCTGGTCTTGTCAATTATTATATACGCCATGTCTTCAAGTCAGTACGTAGACTTCCCGTCACAGTCATCGTTGAGAACCCATTCATCATTATCACCCTTTCAACTGAAGACCATTCTTCAGCCAACTTGTTCCATAAAAGTATGTACGATATGGTGCAAGCATTATATGAAACGAGCACATCACCTTTTATTCAGTTGAAACCTTTCTCCAAGCAAAGCACGCAAGCTCAAACCTAAACAAAGCACGCCAGCGTGACATACAGACATACACTGAGTGCTGAATTGTGACTGAAGGCATGGAATTGAAGATTCAAAGCACCTCCAGCATTACGACAACAGGTGTCAATTGTCGGCCGGCTGACGTAATTTCACCAACACTACTTGTGTTTGTTTATTTACAAAGTTTGTTTACTTATCACGCCGTGATAAAAAATAGAACCAACAACATAGCAAAATATTCTCTACCAAGACGTAAACATAAAGACCTGCGGAGTGCTGTAAATAATCTAACTGCAAGGCAGTGTTTTCCAGTTCCAGAGAAAATTGAACTTCCCACCAACTGAAAAACAGGAAATAAAATTACCCCTAAAATTGCAAGCTTTCTGACGAAAATTAGGGAGCATTTAGGGCTGAATAGTGACAGTTTTTAGGTTCACATTGTGTGAGGTTTACTAATGAGGTTTGCGGTTTGCTAATGGTTTGCTAATGCATTCGAAAACGTAACAAGACTATTATGATATCTGCAGTTTGTTAACGCCTCGTGACAATCCAGGATGATTTCTCTGACAGCATACAAAAATATTTTGTAGTCCCTGCTTTGTGCTTTCCAATGCGTACGCACATCGTCTCGAAAAGTGCAACCCGGTTTTCGTGGGACATATTGCCGAAAGTACTGATGAGAACAACTCGCTCAATTATCCGCAATGTTGTTGTTGCTTTCGCACAAATCTTCCCAACATATTCACACGACACGGATACAAATTCATTGTACATAGTGAATTTGTTTTAGAAATGTGCTGGATGCTATGATGCCTATTGTTGTTGAGATGCCTATTGCTGTCCAGCGAGGCATCACTCTTCCAAGCGGTAAACTACAGTAAAAATATTCACCTAATTCATCCCCCCCATATGGGCTCTGATGGTATGAAACGACTTTGAAAGTACTTCTTATGTGACAGACTAAATTCTTGGTTTCGCTATTCTGATTTAATGGATACCATGTATGCCATAAACAATCAACTCATCGAAAAACGTGCACTTACTTAGATGTCAGTCATAAATAGCGACATCCAGTTTATCACATTCAATCATTGCTTTAAAAGTTATGTGCATTTTGTACATTCTATTTCGGATAGGTTCACAAGCAACTTTTTTTGCTAGATTAGCCTATTTAGTGATGGTCATCGAAGTAGGACACTGAAGCTGCCTACAATTGGTATGTACAGCAAACAAAGATTATCCTCTATGCCACACTTTTCAATACAGTCGAATATATGTGCGTGTAACGGAAAACTTTGCAATGTCAACTGCCACGATGTGTGTGCGAGTAGGTTTGTTTCTTTTTTTTCAGGTACAAGGCTACATATTAAGGCCGGAAAAGACTCTTCAAAAGCTCCAAATCTACTTCTAGAGGTTACCACAATCTCATTCTGAACTGCATATAGAAAATGCTCATCTCCAATCTAGAAATGATAGAATTTCCTGGTATGTGCAAGTTCTTTCGCTTCTAGAATATGTAAGAAAACTCGTTCATGGTATGTGTTGCTCAATATTTGTGTGTTTATGAGCATAAAGTAGTATCAGATTTTGGTTCAGTTTACTCCGCCATATTGCAAAGGAGGCGCTGCAATCATCGCTTATAGGTCATGTGTCAGGTCTATTTACACATTAGCGTTCTAGAAATTGAAACGAGGAACAAAACTGTCTTTCATGTCAAACATGTGATCAAAACACAATTCAGTTATAATAAGCGCTGGGAACAGTGATTTCCGTCGCCGAAACTGTGAGTAAAACACTTGCCAGCGCAATGTCTTGTCTGTACACATCTGTCTGTACATCATTGGAAGTTTATTGAGAGATAGAGTAAATGATCTTTTCACTATATTAGCTGACTTTTTTATGAAATAATTGGATATCGCCATTAAGAACACAAATAAATAAGATGTGAGATAAACTAGGAGGCAGAAATCTGTCAGGGTTAGCATAACTATTCCTTTCGCTTCCAAAGCTGATCACAATTTCCTATCACAAGCATCTGTTAATTTTTAAGATATGACTTTTAACATTTTGATGTTATTATATATTCTGTTGACTGTTTCACATACTTCTTGCACCCCACCGAATAGTACGCCAAGTGGAAATTATCAACAATTGTTTGCCGCTCTACAGCCTCACTTTTACAGGCCCGACGCGGTAGCACTCGCCACGTGGAAAGGCTATTGGAATCCAAATAACCGTTTATTACTGCGCGAGCTGCCTTGGGCTGCAACACTTTGGGCGCTGCCTACGCCAACTTTGCGTGATTATATCAATCACAATGCTGATGCGGGAATCAAGACAAACTTGGTCGCGCTAAATGTTGTTCCGAAGAGGTTGCAATATCTAAAAATGTGTCCCATGCGCCCAGTTGATGTTTTTTTTCTTGACTGCTTCTTGATTGAAGAGATGGCTGGAGAACAAACAACCTCAAATGATTACTTGAAAGTGTGGCACACGAGAACATTTTCTTGCGATATTAAAAGACTCTGTCGGGCAAAAGGAAAGGTAATACCATGTTTACTTTTGCCACCCGGACGCGCGCTTGCACGATCTACCACAGAATGCAATCTTTATTTTGCTAAAGATCACTTCCGGCTCCTGCGGCAGAGCCAGCTCAGAAATAGTGTAATAAACTTAGGCTGTGGGAAACGGTCTCGGGGCGAGGATTGTCAAATAGGGCCCACTGGATTCATCATAGAGGCACTTGATTTTTACAACATCACCATAAAGTGGTTTTATAGTCCCTCCGCTGCCCCTCTTGGAAATAAGCTTATTTTCGGTGATCTTGATATCTTGGGAAGCGAGGTCATTCTAAACTATCACATCGCACACCGCTACGATATTTATGCAGTCATTTCTCAGACCTATGATGTATTCTACGTCAAAAGTGAGAAGGTTGTCTTGACGTCTTTTACCAACATTCTCGTTGAGTCAAAACTTGGACTGGGTCTCCTTCTAGCGGCCCTGATATTCGGTTCAACAGTGCTGACTATTGCTGACGTCCGAGAAAGAAATTTGTGGAAGTTTCGCTCTACTGTAGACTCGATGTTGCTCCTTTTGGCTTCTTTTTACGGAACTTCCTTCCCTATACCCCGCAGAAGTTCACTCTTGGCACCAACAGTCGTGCACAGCGTTTGGTTCATCGCCATTCTTCCGCTGTCAAACTATTTGCGCAGCGAACTCGTTTCCAGGCTCAGTGTGCGCTCTCCTGTGGATGTTATGGACACACTGGATGAACTTGACGATGCGCTTAACCGGAAAACCATCACTCCGTGTTTGCGGGTTGGCACTATGACGCATAGTACTGTTCTACGAAACCAGAGCTACACAAACTTCCACGCCAAGCTCAGCTTAGCATTCTATTCGGCGAAGCAGAGAAAGACTTTGGAGAGCGAACACGCTGTGCAATGCCTTTCATGTGCACGACAAAAAAACCACGTCTGTTTCACTGATAGGTTGTCCAACTGTTGGCAAAAAAAGACTCGTGGATTTGTTGAATCTAAGGATACGCTAAATCCAACTCTAGGTAGTATGCTTGTTCGAAAGAGCTTCGCGCTTAAAGAAGCCTTTCACAAATTGGTACGGCGAATTCGCGAAGGAGGATTTTTCGAGAAAAAGGCAACATGCCCGTCAGAGATTTGGGATAGCCCAGTTACCGTGCAGCAATCTGACCAGACAGCGGAGCTGAGCGGATTTCTAGTTCTTTTCGTAGTGCTGCTAGCTGCCTCTTGCTGTGTTCTGTTGATTGAAATAGGAATTGGGAGCCTGTAGTTCCATTGTGATATTTTTTCAACGTGCTGGTTCCATTAAATGAGGAACAAATCTTTAACATTTCTATTTTGAGAACAGGGCCAGCTACACTTAAAAAATACTACCAAGATATATATATATGCACGTTTAGGTGCGTTTTGAAATTTACCGTACATGTTAATTACTGCAAGATTAGTGTTACAGTGGACAGCCCATAGTTGCCTAAAAATCGCTTATGTGGTAATAACTTTCCATTGAATATCGTCTGAGAAGATGCCACTTTCAACAACTGGGTAAACTCGTTTCTATAGTGACATTATTGAACAGCTAGAAGCATATCATAATATGAGTCTCCCACTGAAGTTATGAGGGCGGAACTACTTTTCCGGATTTTAATACCTCGTTTCGCTGTCGTCTTTGGTGTTTTGTGGTGCCATTGTCACGTTATACCACCGATGTGTATTTAGCGTTTCTGATATAATTTTTCTGCATTAGCAGTAGTTTCATAATTTTACATGTGCATACATTGCTTTCTTGATGTTCTTAGAAAACAAGTACAACGCTGACTCCTACATTATAAGGTAATGGTAGGAAATGTTAAAGGTAGTGTCCGAATAAAGTTTAAACATTGTAGATTTCATATAGCATTTGATAAGACTGACCTATTCAAGCACACAATACATGGTTAAACCGTTACACGCTTTGTTTTTCTGTGGTATTGGATAAAGCACACTGCACCAAATTGAGATTTATTACAAATACGCAGGATACTAGCATAGGCAAGCATGAAATGTTTCATGTTTATATAGATTCTTCATGTTAATAGTGGCGTGTGTGGCATTTTTCCTGTCTTTGCTTTGACTGCGGCTTCGCATTTCCTTCCTGAAGTATAGTGTTCCCCTCTTTGGTCGTTATATGAAGCACTCAGGTTTCGCTGAAGTTAATGCTGCCCTTAGCGTCGCATTGAGCTTACAATTGGTGGAAATGGAAAACGTGATCGGAATGACGGAGGCATGAAGTTTAAAGCATGTTCTTGGTAATTACGGGCTTTACAGATTATTTTAAATACAGCTCTCTTTTTAATCTTACGCGCTATATGAAGTAGTGAGCAAGGCGGTGCACGGTGCCTTCTTAATGGGTCTATCACGACACTGAAGTTGCATTTGAATTAACTGAGGGCAGCGTTTTGCTCATACCAAGGCAAAGTTTTGAACTGATTTATTTAGCCACGAATATAAGCCAATTTTAAAATACTTGCTCTCGAAGGAAAGGTATATGGTGTGAATTGAATCCTATTCAGCAGGAAAATTCAGGCTGGTGCTCGCAAACAAATATACTGCTTTAGAAAAGGTTAAGACAACATAGAGGTAATGAATGAAACTGTAACTAGGTTGATCTCAGAAGCAGCAATTGAAGTAGGAGGTAAGGCACCAAGGCAACCAGTAGGTGACCTCTCCCAAGAAGCAAAGGACCTAATAAAGAAACGACAAAACATGAAAACGTCCAACTGAAGAGATCAGATAGAATTCGCGGAACTGTCAAAACTGATCAGCAAAGTGAAGGTAAGAGATATTCGAAATTATAACGCGGGAAATATTGAGGAAGCCGTAAAATATGGACGCAGCATTAAATCAGTAAGAAGAAAGCTTGGCATAGGACAAGGCAAGATGTATGCGCTGGAAGATAAGCATGGTAATATCATCAGCAATTTCGATGACATAGTAAAAGCAGCGGAAGAATTCTATACTGACCTGTACAGTGCCCTAAACAGCCAAGCTACTTTCACTCGAAAGAGTGATGAGCCGGATACAGAGGCTCCTTCTATAGCTAGCGATAAAGTTAGAAGGGCCTTGAAAGACGTGACCAGGGTAAAAGCTGCTGGAGAAGATAGAATAAGAGTATATTTTTTCAAAGATGGAGGAAATATCATGCTTGAAAAGCTTGCGGCCCTTTATGCGCAATGCCTCCCAACTTCAAGTGTGCCAGAGAGCTGGAAGAACGCCAAATTTATACTAATCCATAAGAAGGGAGACGTTAAAAAATTGAATAATTATAGACCCATTAGCTTGCTCTCAGTATTGTATAAAATATTCACCAAGATAATTTCCCATAGTTTAACCGGGCAACACTTGACTTCAGCCAACCAAGAGAACAGGCTGGCTTCAGGAAGGGATATTCTACGATGGATCATATCCATGTCATTAATCAGGTAATCGAGAAATCTGTGCAGTACAATCAACCTCTCTATATGGCTTTCATAGATTATGAAACGGCATTTGATTCAATAGAGATACCAGCCGTCACAGAGGCGTTGCGTAATCAAGGAGTACAGGAAGCATACGTGAATGTCTCGTGTCGTCGTGGTCGTCCCATCGTCGTTATAAGGCCTTCGTGATCTGACTCTCGTCATGCTGTCGTCATCACGCCTTCTACTCCAACACAGTGGTCCTGTGTTGGAGTAGAAGGCTGTCTAATAGCTTGGGCTACAAATTATGGCTCGTTGTTACGATGCCTTCGTAATCATTGCGTCATCATCATTCCAGCTTTGTTAGATGACTCTTGTCACGTCGTCATCGTAACACAACTGTCCGTATACAATCGTCACGCATTCGTTTTCACATCGTCGTCGTGATGCCGTCAGCGCCGTGCCATTGTCGTCGATCTAACATCGTCATCTCTCATCGTGCTGTCATCCCGCAGTCGTTGTCATACCATTATCCTCTTTCATTCGTCGTTATACCACCTTCGTAAATCTATCGACGCCAATGTTTCGTCATTCTTTGTAATCATTCAATCATCATTATGCCGCCGTTGTGATGCCGTCCTCTTCAGACAGTGGTTGACATCCATCCATTGTCACACGGTCGTCGACATGCTGTAGCGGTCGTGTCATGTTCATCATTCCCGCTTCATTTGCTGACTCTCGTTATGACGCCGGTCCACCTTTGTCCTCATACGCTCGTCGTCACTCCAATGGCATCATATCTTCGTCATGCAATCGTAGTCATAGCGTCATCATCATACAGTCATAGTCATGCATTTCTCGTCATACCGTCATCATCGTGCAGTAGCGCTCGCTTCATTTTCGTCATAATTTTGATTTGTCGGAGTGTTTCGCATATAGCCAAAGCAACGTAATCATCAGAGTCACCACTTCAGATGTTCAATAAGCATGACGTCACGAACACGACGTGCGGGGGCATTGTTCGAATATTTTTCGCAATACCGTTGACTTCCATTGTGAAATGACTTAAGCCGTATTTTTCACTTAGTAAACCTCGTGGTGTAATCATCCGGGATTTAGGTGAATGACAGCGTAAAATGAATAACAGAGTCTGCATCTGACTACAAATAACTACGTTACTTAGTCCCAGCAAGTAAGTGTTAAGCGTAGTTATAAATCTGTATTTATGTCAGTTTTGAGTTACTGCTAGGTATTATGGTGTACTACAACTATTTCGAAGATTAAGAAATTACTCATAATACAGAAAAGGCTCTCCGAGCGATCGCAAATCTTCATACTTGAACCGTACAGAGCCACTTTTCAGAGAGTCGCATATAGTTTCTTAAGACATACGGGTGATCTAGTTGGTTATTCATGGCGTAATGTGGCAGCGCACTTCGATATAAGGACGTAACACAGTTTTTGTTCACTGAGGTACGTCCTTCTATCAGAGTGCCCTGCCATATTACAGGATTTAGTTTCCCTCCACAACTTTTACGAGCGTACACTAATTAGGCGCTACGAAATGGAACTCAGGAAAAAATACAATTCGATGTAGACTATTGCCTGTTTGACGAATAATCAAATTACACGTGACAGCCGATTTCACGAAATGTGGGAAGTTCCCCGTCGCGGAACCCACGAAGGTGATCAAGATTGGCCATGCAGCCACGGCATCCACTAAATAAATAACTGATGTTGCGTATGCACCATATTGGTCCTGCATTTTGTTTACATCCTGTTTTTCACATGTTGTGTACTTTAAGTATAAATTTTTGTCAACGTTTTTGTTGTTATTCTTGTTATATGCTTAGTTTATCGAATCATTTCCTTATGTTGTACACGCTATACAGCACTTACTGCGTCATGACTGAATTTTTGCATATTGTGTCTTTTTCTTTTCTTTCGTTAAACTTTGTTCATATGACATGTCAACTTGGGAGTATGTAGTTACTCGATTGTTTAATATATCCATATGTGCAATGCTATCTTTGCGTAATGCACTGTTGTACTGCTGTCTGTCAAATGTGATCGTCAGTGGACGCTTTGAAGCCCCTTTTTGAAGCTTTTTGCCCACTGTCCACAACATCCTTTTCTTCTGACATTGAAAAGTAAAATTGAATTGAATTTGAAAAATTTAGTAGTGATCAATGAGAAAGTGCCAAGGCTGTCATTTATGCATGCGAGCACACAAACTGTGCCATGACCACGTGACACTCGTAGGATCGCAGCTTACTAAATGTACAACTTTTTTGCGGTATCTTGACTTGTTCCTCAGCTCAACTGAGAAGTGGAAAATGCGCCTCATCATTTTACCACATTTTTATGATGATGTGCTGGTCTTTGGCATAAGAGTCAAATATTTTACGGCACTTTCAAGACGTGGCATTCAGACACGGTTTATTGTAATCTTAAGTTCAGTGTACCGCACGGTATTTTTCACTGCGGCCGAATGGTAGTATGCTAAACTAACGCTCGGGTAGAGATGTATGGACATTTTTGGTGGATATGTAGAATTGTAACAAAAGAGATGAACACACTGTCTGAATTTGGTGGTCGATTTACCTGCATTTGATTTCAATGGCCGAAATTGCAGTATTGCAAAGATAATAAACTTAAGAAATTCACCCATGTCTTTCATTTCTCGGTGCCATTTTTAAGAGGTCTGTGCGGTGTAAAGATACCTGTGAGCGGTTATGGCAAACGTATGTAAAGGGCTGATATTGCGGAGCTGGTTGTAAAAGTGACTTTAATTTGCTGGACAAATGTATTTGACATAGGAGCTGGAGTATCTTGGAGCATACGCACATCTAGTCAATAATTTCGTAGCAATAACATAAGAAGTTAAGGAAAACATTAGAAGTCTTTAAATATCGTGAGTAATTTATTCAAGCTATGTGTGATTTAGGCAAATGTATACAGCCGTTACATAATTTTAAACATTGCGATGTTGACGAGTTTACCTCGTCTCTATTCGGAACTCCATTCATCACATGGTTGTGTGTATTATTTGAATGCTTGAAACGCACGTATATTGCTGTTTCTCACATTTACATTTGAAATAAAAAGATGTGCTGTGTAGAACTATGTCGTTGTGTCTTCTCTTTGTCGAAATAAGAGACACACAAGAAATAGCGGACTCAATACTGTCGAACTTCTCAGGTGGCCATCAATCTTTCACGCTTGCGATAGTGTCTCTGAGTTCTCGGAGGATATTGGCCTACTTCGGCGGATTGAAAAGGGTAGTCCCTGTGAAGGTCCTGTTCATACCACTACCATAGGAAACCATTGCCCGGTTGAGGCTCTCCGACATCTCCGACCAAGCTGCTCTCCAGCACAATCTTCACCTCGTTCAAAAATGGTGCATCGAGTGGTTAATGATGCATTAATCTGCCTAAGTTTTAGAATGTATCAATTATCCGCCCTAAACAGCATTTATATTTCGGTATAGCACTGCTTAGAATCTCCTAGTGAAGGTAACACTGTTCCACTGCTTTCGTCACACTGATTATTCACATGACATGAAACGTGCATCTTACTAATCGGAATCTATGAGTAAGCCGAATACTCACACTCTTGAAGCGAAATATTTGACATACGCGTAAGCATGTCAGATTTCTGGCCTGCAAATCACTCCTTTGACTCACACTATCAAGCTCATCATCCATATGACATCCGCCCCACATGGGGCTCACCAGTTAAGTGAAAGCATTAAAAACATTGTCACACAATTAGCTATTTCCGCATATTTATTTTACACCTGTGTTCGAGCCTTCGAAACAAATTGTGGCTTCAAACCATGTATATGGCCATATGCTTTCTCTTTTTCTAAAGTATCTCTATTCATTGCTTAATAACTCACTTTAGGTGATGTCAATATATCTCCCTGTACCGGCCACCTAGTACCAGTATACTTCATGCTTACGCGACCATCTATGTTATAAGCATGCTGCTCTCCTCATCCTTCTAAAGATCGGAGCGGCATACGTCGATATCATCGCCAATACATGCATATTACCTTTTCCTGAAAACATGTTCGAATATGTTTTGAACTTGCGCCACGTAGTGTTGCGCTTGCTTGTTTGCTGCTTTTTCACATCCTAAGTAACACGCCTTTGTGCGGTCTTCAGGAAAATGCAACGAGAAAGCCTACGATGAACAGGTAAGCTTATTTTGCATTTGAGACACAATATTTTTCTCAGGAGCACGTGACGTTAACACGACGGAAAAGCCTAAACAGTACCTACCTACAGGCTTTCACAGGCGTAATGTCGAACGCGCTGACCAAATTTAGACGAATCTGCTTGACAACAACTTCGAATAAAGTAACTTAATGTTATCGTTACCTTCTCTTCAGCAGAAATTGGGGGCTTATCATTTATCCCATTGGTGGTGCGCCGAGATACTAATATAAAGCTATAAAGAATAAAATATAAAGCTGTCGTCCTAATTCTCTAAAGTCGCTCATCCTAATTATATTGCAATCATGCCTCTATTGGTAATTATGCTGCCATTTTCAAGTCATCGCCGTATTTGCGTTGATGTCAGACAGTCGCCATTATGCATCTATTTTCATACCGTCGCCGTCATTCCTGCTTCGGTATTCGCTTGGCGTCGTCCCGTCGTCGTCAGGCCATCGTCTAATGCACCCGTCGTCTTCCTGTTGTCCTCATGTCATCGTCAAAACCCTGGCGCTGCTATACCAACGCCATCGTTTAAAGGCTTCTAAACCACCTCTTCGGCTTGGTGAAAAAACATTGTGCGCGGATAGCATACGCTGCTGTGTACATTTAAGCCAAGGTTTACAGAAGTGCGTGGCGCATGGAGCTCATAAGCACAGCGCGAAATCACCTTTCTCTCACGGGCTCTCTTTTCAACAGAAGCCACCTCCTCACTTTTTTTATGGACGCTTTATTTCGTAATACAGCAGATTACCATACGCCTCTGCTATTGGCCGAAAGATCACATTAACCAAGAAGAGCGTCTGGATCAGAGCGCTTCTTCCTACAGTTAATGGATATATTTATTGACGAAGTTAAATAAACAGGCTGTAGTAAGCGAAAATCTCTTTCGAATTTTATTAATAATTACGTACTTCCGGAACGAGCCGATTATCATATTGTAACGAACAAACAGTTGGGAAGAGAAGAACGAAGTGCTTGGAGGCCGGATTGCGCGGTCACCGACATCCATCTCCTGTAAACAAAGCCATTTCTTCACAACTCTCCGTAACAGTTGTGGTGGAAGGTGCTGAGTAATCGACACCCGAAGACGGAGGTTAGACCGCAAATTCTTCGTCGAAGCCACCGCCTTGCTGGACTTCCACCGAACTTAGCGGAGTTGGAGATGTCCGGCGACGCGGAAGAGAAACAACCTGTCCCAGCCCCTGCCAGTTCTGTCCAACAACTACGAGATGCACGTCCCATCGCCGGAAAACTGGTCGAAAACGTCGAGGAATGGCTCATCTATTACAAATGGGTGAGCGCCTACAGTAGTAGTAGTAGTAGTAGTAAAACTTTATTATAATCAGAAACCGGACATGCTCCTACCCCAGCCCACAGAGGAGGTAGGGAGTTTGTCCAGCAGGGTGGTGCCCCTATTCCAAGGCCCCACTAGCACGGGCCATCCACTCAGCTCGTTGGATCAGTCGTATCTGATCTTCCAGGGCCGCGCTAGACAGCACCGCCTCCCACTCGTTCCATGTGCCATTTGTTTCCTGTTCATCTCCGTGTTCTGTGTCACACTCCCACGTGTTGTGAAAGAGTGTTGGTGTTGCTCCACACCAAGGGCGTATGTCTCTGTATGCCGTGGGGTAGATCAGGTGGAGTGTGTGCAAATTCATGTAGGTGTTCGTCTGTTATCTTCGAACACGGTTGCCTCCGCAGCGCTGAGTTTACCGTGCGGGGGTGGATAGATCTTTCTATTTTCTCCGAAGTATTTCAGAATGGTTGCAAAGCAAGGGTCTAGGGGTGTAGGGTCCTCTATTGCAGAGTCTGGGGCGGCACGGTGATTTGTCAAGCCTCGAGCCGCCTCGTCCGCATGCAGGTTCCCGGTGACGCCCTCGTGCCCCGGTGCCCAGGTCACAGTTTGGATGTATTGAATCGTGGGGTCCCGACAAGTATTCGGAGCGCCTGTGCTCCAATTTTGCCCCTTAGATAGTTTCTGCAAGCTTTCTGTGAGTCTGTGATTATCGTTAATGGAGCGTTTCGCGTCAAGCCCTCTTTTATTGCGAGTGCAATTGCACCCTCTTCTGCTGCTGTTGTAGAAGCGCGATCCATTGAAGCGCAGGCTGTAACTTTCCCTCTACGGTCTGTGACCACTGCCACCGCCTTCCTTGCATCTGTGTGATAAGGAGCGGCGTCAGTGAGTCTTGCCGTATTCATGTATTTTGTCATTTTTTTCTATGTATTGTGCCCTAGCCGTTCTTCTCTGAGCATGCAGGGTAGGATCCATGTTATTTGGTATGGAGGACACCGTGAACCATTCTCCAAGTTCGTTGGGTATCTCATTAGTTTCTTGATGTTTTTGTATTAGTGCTTCACGCCCTAACTTGCTTAAGATTTCTGTGCCTGTTGGAGTCTGGAGCAGGCGATTTTCTTGTGTTCGTCGCTGTGCCTCGGTTAATTCTTCAATCGTGTTGTGTAGACCAAGCGCCAGTAGCTTGTCGTTTGAAGTATTCTGAGGTAATCTTAGAGCAGTCTTGTAGGCCATTCTTATTATTTGGTTTGTATTTGGTATTTGGTATATTATGGTATATTTGGTATATATTTGGTATATTATGATAGGGGAGTGAGTATGTGATGCGACTGACGCCGAGACTTCTTACCAGTCGGAGGGCATCTTGTTCTCGCATCCCCGTACGATTATTTGTTATACGGGCGATCATGTGTGATATATGTTCCACTGCTGATTTGAGGGTATATAGTGTATGCAGGCATTTCTGATTAGCTTTCAGCCACATACGAAGTATTTTTATAGCATCTTTCTCTTGAATGATTTTTCCTTCTAGCTTGACTAGCAGCTTTAGACTCGGGTCCGTCCTTAGTGATTTTCTCTTTGTAAAGCGGATAAGTTCCAACTTTTGCACTGAGCATTGGATTCCCCGTAGTCTCGTGTACCCTTCTATGGTGCTAGCTGCCTGTTGTAGTCTATCTTCTTTCTCCGCTAGGCTACCTGTAGTTGTCCATACGGTTATGTCGTCGGCATATATCGTATGTTGTAGACCGGCGATTTCTTTGAGTTGCTTTGCAAGGCCTGCCATGGCAACGTTGAAAAGTGTGGGTGAAATTACTGCCCCTTCTGGTGTTCCTTTGTTTGGTGACCGAATGGTGTCGGACTCATAATCCCCCATCTTGATTATTCCAATTCTCTGCTTAAGGAAACTCTGGACGTATTGAAATATCCTCTGTCCGCAGTTAGTTTCCTCCAGCCCTTCAAGTATTCCTTTCTGACTGATGTTATCGAAGGCTCCTTTTATGTCAACGGCCATAATGACCTTTGACCAACGGCCATAATGACCCCACCTTTGAGACGTTCGTTTGTACGTCATTTAAGAGTAGCTGGATATCTTGCGCTGAAAGGTGTGGGCGAAAGCCAAACATTGTGTTGGGCATCAGTCCGTTGTACTCAAGATGATCTAGGAGCCTGGCGTTGACCACTCTTTCAAAGACCACTCTTTCAAAGTAGGACGTAAGCGAGATCGGTCTCAGGTTCTCGATGCTCAGCTTTTTTCCTGGTTTAGGCACCATGACCACAATCGCGTGTTTCCATTGTCGTGGCACAGTGCCTCCAAGCCAATATTTGTTAATGTATTTTGTGAGAGCTGCAATGGCTTCGTCATTTAGGTTTCTGATCATAACGTTAGTGATTCGATCAGCACCCGCAGCCGTGTTCTTTTTTGTACTAAAGATTGCTGCTCTGACTTCTGCCTCCGTGAAAGGCTTGTATAGCTCAGGTTGCGGTGATCCTTTATAATTATACCTTCCGTGGTAATGAGGTATCTTCCCGTCTTCCCCGAAGCATTTTTTATGGATGGCTTGAATGAGATCTTCTTTTGTGCCAGGGAATGATGTATTAATCTTTCGATGGCTTTACTATTTTCACTTTTCGTCTTTGCTGTCAACCATGGCTTTAAGTATGTTCCATGTTTTGGCCGTACCCAGGGTTCCGTTGAGTGAATCACAGAATCTGGCCCAATTGGTTGAGGCTAGTTGATTGGCGTATTCTTCTGCATGCTGGGTGATATCTCTGATTTTTGCCTTTAATTTGCTGTTACGCTGTTCCACAACAACAAGTGGAATATAGCGCCTACAACAAGTGGAATAGCGCTTCTGAGATTTCCAACGTTGTGTTCTTTCTTACGGATACCACGCTGCTTTGGTTCTATAACAACGAGGAGACATTGACAACATGGAAAGATTTGTTTCGCAAATATAAGAGTGCTTCGGTAACTTCGTGACGAAAAAAGAAAAGGGCAGATCAGACGCTTTAACAAGAAGCTTAAGTGTCGGGTGAAACATGAATGACCTACATAGAGGTAGTTATCACGATCCGCCGCGGACCGTGAACGAAAGGGTAGGGGCCGAGGAACCCGCGTCCCAGATACGACGTACAGCGTGGTCGTGGTGAACGCTGACTGAACGCCGAGCAGCTGTGCTCGCGCTGTTTGTTATATGCAGTAAACCAATGTTGCCCACCGAGCTTCGGCGGGCCACTGAGCCTAGCGGGTCAACGGGAAATATGGCCGGGGGGAAGTCACACGATCGTCACAACCCCTTACCCCCAGTTTGTTTGTCCACGCAAACAACACAAACAAAAAATGTTAACCAAGCATCAAGGCCCAGCGTAACACTCGAGATGATGCCTGCACGGGAACCACCTTGTCCGGCCCCAGCAGACCCAGCAGCTGCTTGTGGTCCATGGTCGCCTCAAGTTCTCTGCCCCACAGGTACTGGTGAAAGCGCTCGACCCCGAGCATGAGGGCCAGGCCTTCCTTATTCAGCTGGCTGTAACGTTGCTCTGCAGCAAGAAGCCGACGGCAAGCAGACGACACAGGGGTTCCTGGCCATCCTTGTCCGGTGCGCGAAGATGGCTCCAACGCCGTACAGCGACGCATATACTGTAAGGACGACAGGCTTGTCCGGATCGAACTGCACCAGCACTGTAGCCTTGGTGATTAGCTCCTTGCTGCGCTGGAATGCCACTTCCTGCTCCTTCTTGCAAGTCCACTGCTGACCATCTCGAAGTAGAAGATGGAGGGGCTGTAGATGCACCGACAGGTTCTGTAGGAAACTCCTGTAGAAGTTGATGAGGCCGAGGTAGCTCTGAAGCTCCTTCTTGTTGTGGGGCTTTGGCGCCTTGAGCACAGCATCCACTTTGCACTTTGCAAGCTGGAAAACGCACTTTTCCAGCTTGAGCTTCAGACCGGCGTCCTGCAATCGTGCCAGGACATTGTGCAGGTTTTGCAAGTGGTCCCCGTTGTCGGTACCAGTAACCAGGATGTTGTCCAAGTACACCACCACGTGTCTCATGCCCCTGAAGGGGTTGTCCATCTCCCTCTGAAAGATGGCCGGGGCTGAGGCCACGCCAAACGGTAAGCGCGTGTACTGGAAGAGCCCCATAGTTGTCGAAATCGGGACATACTTACGGGAGGCATCCTGGAGCACCAGCTCCTGGTAAGCGTCTCTGAGGTCGAGCTTTGTCAACTTCTGCCCCCCGGACAACGCTGACCAGAGATATTCAATCCGGGGCAGCGGTTACTTCTCAACCATAGCGACGGGGTTGATGGCAACCTTGAAATCCCCGCAGATCCTCACACTCCCATCTCGCCTGAGGACCGGAACTATGGGAGCGGCCCAATGAGACGTCTTGACGGGCTGCCACCGACGGGCTGCGAGAGGGCAGCCACCAGGCTGCCCTCTCGCTGCAACCGTTGCAGCTCCTGGGTGACCCCGTCCTTCAGGGCAAACGGCAGTGGGCGAGGCTTGAAAAAAACGAGGCCGGGCTTCCTCACGAACGTAAATGCTAGCCGTCGTACCAACAAATGTGCCCACCCCCGGTTGGAACAGGGACTTGAAATCGGTCAGGAGGCTTGGGACGTCTTTAACCACATGTAGTACGGCCTCTTGGTAATCCGGCAACCGAACGCCCCGTGCGTGAATCCGGTTTCGGCCCAGCAGCCTCGGTGGTGACCCCTTGGTTAAATAAAGGGGAAAGGTTGCCTCCCTGTCACCAAAGCGATCGCTGACCTGGGCCTGCCCCTGGACCTGGGCGAGCTGTCCGGAGTAGCTGCGCAGCATCGCGCCCGAAGCCTCGACGGACACGTCGGGGAAAGTACGCTTGAACAGTTTCCCGGACATGACCGACACGCTGGCCCCTGTGTCCAGCTCCATGGAAATGGGGTGCCCGCAGACTTCAACGGTCAGCAGATACGGTGGCATAGACTACGGGAAAAGGCCTGTGTGCCACATGTCGAAGATTGGCGGTTTCTCGGCCGCGACGTGGAGCCTGGCCGCTAAAGGACCCGCGCCTGCTGCCGCACGTCTCCGTCGCGAACGCTTGCGACGGCTATCCTGACCGCGGGCTGGTGTGGAACCTTGGCTTGACCCAGGCTGCTGCTGTCCGCTGTTCGTCCTCCCCCCTCGGCAAACCCGTGCGATGTGCCCAGTTTTTCCGCACGTGAAGCATTGTGCTTGGGAGAACTGGCACTGTGAGGGGGAGTGGTCACAACCGCAGTGACTGCACGTACCACCCTTAGTCGTCATCTTCAATTCAATCGTCATCAGCAGAAAGAGGGGAAACACTGCTGAGGAACGAAAGGCTGTCAAGCGACTTCAGAAAAACACTGGAATCGTGATTCTTCCCGCTGACAAGGGGAATGAAACGGTAGTAATTGACACGGCTGTCTACAAAAGCAAGATATTGGCTCTGCTTGACGACCAGGACACTTACGTCCGGCTCACTCGGGACCCGACCTTGAAGGTACAGAGGGACCTTCAGGCTCTCTTGGCAGACGTGTTTCGCTTCGTAGCTCCCGAGCACAAGTCTCTGTATTATAAGCTTCTCTGTCATAACGGTGCTGCACCTGCGCTTTATGGCTTGCCGAAAGTTCACAAGCCTAGTGTCCCCCTATGTCCAATCGTTGACTACACCCGCTCCCCTCTCTACAAATTATCCGGATACCTGCACCAGATCTGTCCCTACTCGTCGGAAAGGGCTCCACGCATGTGAGCAACTCCTGCGATTTTATTGAAAAAGTTCATGACGTGACACTAGACGACGACGAGGTGATGGTTTCTTTCGACGTGGTGTCGCTGTTTACCTCAATTCCGACTGACATGGCTGTGGAAGCATGCACTTCTGCCTTAGAATCTGACAGGACTTTGCCAGACAGGTCGCCCGTTGACGTGCCTGACCCCAAGAGGCTCCTCTGCTTTTGCCTTGGAAACACGTACTTCTGCTTCGACAAGGTCTTCTACAGGCAAGTCCACGGTACGGCAATGGGTGCCTCCGTCTCAGTGACTGCGGCCAATCTGACGATAGAATGGCTGGAATATCGTGTGCTCGCTTCCTTCAGTCCCAGGCCAAGAGTTTTTCTGCGCTATGTGGACGACTGTTTCTGCGTGATTCGGCGCAGCGCTTTGACTTCGTTCACTGCGCACCTAAACAGTCAGGAAAAGGCCATCCAATTCACAGTAGAAACGGAGGTCGACAATAGTCTCCCATGTTTGGCCGTGCTTGACAGCAGATGCGATGGAGCGCTTTCGTTTAGCGTATACCGAAAGGAAACTCACACTGGCCGCTACCTAAACTTTCATTCCGTTCATCCGGACGCTCACAAAAGGTCGGTTGTTGCCCCCCTGTTCAACCGTGCGAACCGCATTTGCAGCGAAGCAGAAGGCCGTACCACAGACTTGGACCACGTGCGTGGCGATCTCTCGGCAAGCGGCTATCCCACTTCGTTTTTGAATGCTGTGGAACACGGCCTATCTGATTCCGTCCGACCGGCTAATCCCCGACCAAGAAAACGTGCTGCCATACCCTACGTTCCTGGGATAAGCGAGGCCTTGTCTCGTGTGCTGCGCACTTATGACGTTGAGGTTGCACACGCGCCTGGGTGTAAGCTGAGGCACGCACTCATGGGCGGTAAGGACAATCTTCCGAGAGAATCGTTTCCTGGCGTGGTCTACAAGATACCCTGCGCAGATTGCGACTACGCGTACATCGGTGAATCGGGCAACTTCAAACAGAGACTGCGGCAGCATAAGTACGATGTCGAGAAGAAACGAGTAGTTTCGAATGCCCTTGCCGAACATACGGATGCAACAGGCCACAAGATTGACTGGGAAAAGTCAAGAATTATCGGCGAAGAAAAAAACTTGAAATCACGTCTTTATCTAGAGTCGTTGGAGATACAAAAAACACGTCACACGCTCAATCGAAGTGAGGGAACCCTCCCCCAGTCGTACACACGCTGTTTGCGTCACGTGCTCAAGAGTACATAAGCTGCAACGAATTTTCCTTCACCCCATTGTGAACAAGGCTTCCGTAGCGAAGCCGAAACGTCTTTTACTCAGTTTTTATTATTTTTTAGCTTTTATTTTGGTCGGTGTCTGTCGTTTTGTTGCTTCATGTTTCATCCCGACCAGACGGGCTTCCGTCGAACCCTCGATTCCATTACACTGCTATATAAAACAAACTTACAAAAGCTCCAGTATTTATACTGAACTTCAAAGCTACAATTCAACAGTTCAGTGTTGCAGGATGAATTTCCTTTGTAGCAGTCTGCTACAATTGCATGAATGTCACAATTATATTCATGCTATACTACATTATAAACATTTCTGGCAAGTGAATAAATGCCAGAGGGGCAACTAGCAAAGCTTCGGTGTACATGCAAGGTAAATACCTTGTTCACACTTGTCGAAAGCAAGTGCTTACTAGACATTCAATGTGAAATTATCAAAAAGCATTCCAAGCGTTGCATATATTGTACTGTAATGTTGGCAGTGCGCTGTTGAAACACAGAGGAGAGTGAGACGGACGAAGCGCTTCGTCCCATCTTGTCCTTCTTGGGTGTTTCAACCGTGCGCTGCCACCTTCGTGATGGATAATTACCAGCACGCCCACTCGCCCATCATTTTAATTTCACTGTTTGGAAATATGCTTTGTAAATTTAAAAAATGCTATTGATAATGGGACATGAGCATTGTCAAGAACAGGCTACCTGCGAATGCATCTAGCAGCCTGTTTTTTTCTTCTAAGGAGCAGTTCTTCAATGCTGGTATGCAAGTATTCAATGCAAATGAAAGAAAGGAGGTGGCGCATTCTAACGTCAGAGGGTTGACAAAAAATTGGCCTCATGCACCAACTGAGTGCGTGCAAGGCTCAAGCTACGTCCTTAATGCAATGCAAATCACACCTGAATCTTGAAAAGTAATGGCAAATATATTTTACAATACCAAATGGAAAATTATTTGGGATGGGTGGCAGTCCTGACTGGCTTGTGACAGAGTCTTCCTCCTCCTCTTCACTGTCAGAGTCGCTCCAGACTACTGGTGGCCGTCTACGCCGCTTTAATGGGGGCATTTCAGTTTCACTGGCTAGGTGTGAATGAAACTGACTGTCATTTAGCTTTTTCCGGGCATGTTCATACGTAATTGAACAAGTGCAAAATGTGATCAATATAATCACCCCTGACTTAAGGCGTCAGGTGACTGAAATGCGCTTACCGAACAAACCTTTCACAGCAATTTCATACTGCTTCCACCATGACTGTGGTGGATGCTGCTTCTTTGCCATTTTCCCAGCCTTCTCTGCTTTTACATTATGTGGCCAGACGCACACGCTCCCGGTGACCCAAGTAGTTGGTACAATTTCAACCTCTTTAGAGGCAGTGAACTCCACAATAGCATAGCTCATCTGGAAAATAATTAGGAATTCTAGTGCCACCATTGCACAAAACAGCACTTCGAAATTTTTTGTCAAGAAAGCATTTTAACTTTGCAAACAGTACAAATTTTCATTACTATAAGCACAGTGTCTTTTTTTCAATTTCAATTCAACTCATTTTTATTGATAAGTAAATTAGTACATAGACAACAGTATACAGTAGTACTATACAGGTTGCTTCAAATAAAAATTGTACCATGGAAACTATGTATATAACTTACCATTACATGCTCAATCATGGTCAGCTTTTCACAATACACAATAGTAGAGAGCTACTGAAGAATTAAGTTGAACATAGAATACACTGACCTGGCCTAGGAGAAGATTGTTTCAAAATAACTTTTCAAGCTTTGTCAAGCTATAGCTCCCAGCGTTTGGCAAGCTAAAAAGGCAGACATCTGCCTACACGACAAAAATATAGTCATGTTGGCTGTTCAAAAATAAATTTTGTACCAAAATGCCTTCATCGCAACATAAAACCTTAAGTCAAAGCATCATTGACAAGCCATAAGAAATGTATTTGCACATGAAGCCAGACTTTTAGAACCAGGAGAGATGAAAGGTTTACATGTCAACAGCAGAAAACAAGTTCCACACTTCAACTGCAAAGTTCAAGTAATAACGTTGTGTTATAGATACCAAAATAAGATGCTACATAGACAGGCCACAACAGTTTTTATAGAACTGTTGTCAATGGTCCTGCTAAAACGCTTTAAAGGATCCCCACGTAAGACGCTTGGAAAAAAATCTATACTCACCAACATTTCTTGGGAATCGAAACGAGCAGCTGTGAGCCAACAAAGGATCTACACATACTTTCGAACAGTTGCAGATGCCCAAATTCCTCAATATTGTGGCACGGTCTAGTGGCATGAAGAATTATTTTACAGCAGCCAGAAAAAAACTTCAGAAGGCCTCTCATTCGCTTCCACACTCATACCAGAGCTTGTGTGAAGGCAAATAAGAGTATTCAGGGAAAAGTCAGCACCAGAAAAAGTTCCTCACTGCTATGAGGAAAAAGCACAGAACACAACACTAAAATGAGCTAACCTTGAAACACATACTAAACGGTATGCAACTCTGGCATTACTACAAATTGCTTCTTCTATGGGAGCTTGACCATTTTTCGCACATTGCTCACAGGCCACACTTTGAGGTCTGAAAGACCTGAAACAATATAAATATCAAGTCTTGAAGGTTCAAATGGGTGTGCGTAGAAACCTTCTTTATGCAAAAATTCTTGACCAATGATGCAAACTCTTCTGTACCCCTCATGGAAGCAATGTTCCTTGCAATAATAATATGTTCACCCTGCATGCAGCGGTTGTCCGGCTCTTCTATGCCTAGCACAAAATTTTGATACTTCAGAGTTTTGAAGCATGGAAGACAGCATGTAGGAAGGAGTGGACCATTTTCACAAGGTTGTATTGGAATAAGATCATGTTGCCTGCAAGGCACTTCAGAAGCAGCTGATTGTGCCTCTGCCATTCTATTTGCAAGTTGTAATGGTTTTCCATGTTTGTGAAGGTGTCTCTTTAATTGCTTCATATTGTTTTCAAACGGAAACGCCCCGAAGCAGTCCAATGCACCATGGCGTTTGACGTCATCAGACAAGTGTAACAAGCAATGAACATTGAACGACATGTGCTGTTTTCCATACAAATGGGCAAAACTGGCAACAAAATGTTTCAAGAGTGCCCCGGCAAAGTCAGCATGATGACTGCACAACTGCTTGTTAACCAAAATTGACAGCGAGGCATGGAGAAGCAAGAAGTGTTTATAAATGTCATCTGCGAGATTGCCGTTGAGAAGAAGGAGCCCTGGGTAGAGCAGAAGAAGCCTAAATTCAACAGCCTTCCATCTATATAACTCATCGACACCCCTAGGACCTACGTGGAAATTCGGGCGGGATGTAGAGACGCAAGGCAGTGCTTTGCTGATTGAATGTATGGCGTTGAAGTGGTCCCAGTCGAACATTCAAAGGACCTGAAAGCCACAGAGAAAAAAGCTTTGTCACAACACCTGACAGAACAGCATGCATATAGTCGAGAGGAACATCACAAACAGTGTGAAGAGGCAACTCAACAAGAATTGATGTTCCTCTGTGATGCTCGGAGTCGTGCTGCTGCCTGAAGCTAGCATTTGTGCGGAGGGGACAGTCTGAATCGGGGAACACAACCTTACCTCCAATGTATGCACCCTCAACACAGCACGTGGGACAGCCATTGTAGCCACTGTGGCATTTGGTCACCATTACCAAAGACCGTGCTGGTGCGTCACAAACAAGAGCCTTCAGACAAACCTCAATTGGCTTGCCATTGACAACAAGCCCATTCGCCAGCAAATACTGTAACTCATCAACGAAAGCACTCAAAAAGTCATTGGATGAACGCGGCTTTGAAGGCCCCGCATAAGCCCCAATAACAAATGGCCCAAAGCCCTCACCACCGTTACTAACTCTACTGTGTATAGGCCAAAGTTACATTCTTGAGCTTTTTGCAAGGGGCAGACCATCTACATTGACAATGAGCGAAACAATACTAGGAGGGTCTTTCACGAACTTCAACGAATGTTTAAGCCCGGCAGCGAGACCAAAATGACAATATTCGCCCGGAGACAGGGCCACCACGGAGTGCTCGGTGTTTCCTTGTTTTATAGTCGCGGCGTTTTGAGGAGTGCACGCGTGTCATCAGGGAGCTCAAGTTCGCAAAAGATGTAACGTTTATGCAGCTTCAATAGCTGGTTTAATACTTTGCACTTTATGTTATTCTCAACTGCCCATTGACACACAGCATTTCGAAACCTTTATTTTTGCAGTGCTACTTCTGATGAAAGAACGGGCACAGAAGAAAAATGCGAGTTTTGACGTAAGGCTCCAGGCAAATCATCTGAATCACCTGACGAACTATTTGACGATTGTGTAGAATCGGCATCACGATTCGCAAAATAGGCGATTTCATGCGAGGCACTACTAGATTCACTATGCACAGCTAAGTCATGATGTTTTGCAACTGCCAAATGTTGTGGCTCTCCTCGACATGGCTGGGTGGCGGAAGCCGCACACGCATTGTCTCCCAAACACCCCGACACAGCGCGCAAAGGTTCAATTAGCAGATGTGTCCTCCTTGCTTCCCGCGATGCCTTCTCCGTAACGAGCTTTTTTCGAGGCCTCTGCATGTTTGTAGAAATCCTAACAAAATTTGATAGTCACAACTGTCACATGGCGTCTAGCGACTACAAGCAAGAAAGCAGCTGGTTGCATACAAGGAATAACAGCCTTGACAAGCGCGCGGTCCCGCTCACCGTGTTCACGTAATCCTAAGAGGAGCTCGTCCACGGCCGCAAGTCAGACACGGGGTCATCAGTCGTGTAGAACCTCTACGGAGCGCGAAGCCAGGTACGCAGTTCTCGAAGAGGAAGTTGTTGAAAAGCCCGCTTCACGTTACCAAGAAATCATTAAAAAAAAATGGCGGCGGTCCCCTACAGTGTATCCCGCGCTACCCGCGCTACTCTGGTGACAGTGATGATGATAGACGCAATTTTAGTTTTAAAACGACATAAACGTGAGCGCAATAGTGTAATAACTCCACTCTGCATAATTTAAAAGTTAGAAAATGCGGTAACAACAAATTTACTAGCAGCTGAAATGAAAAACAGTGGCGAATAAACAGTGGCGGCCTACGTTTGTGGATGGCGGGGGCAGTTATAACAGTTGACAACTATGATCAAGCAATGGCGGCGCGCAGCAACAAATTGTAAACACGTAAGTATGGCCACCATAACGCAAGTACGCAAGTGTACTGCTGCTATGCACTGTTTAAGAAATGCGCTCATAGTCTGATTTTTTAAAATTATTCATTGCACGTTGACTGACTACACCTTTCTGACTTCACCTTTCAGGCATTAAAACTCTCTTTTACCCAACTGTGCTTAGGGTTCATCAACAGAGCAGTACCTGTGCGTCAACTTCGGGGCTAATCTGAGAAAAATAAAGGTTAATAAAGCAGCAAAAATAGCGCTAATCGCACACGGTTGCTCAGCTCATTATTTATGTTTCAGCCTTCAGTCATGCATAGTCAAAAGATCTCATGGCAAGCTGCGCCAAGTTAGACGACAAAATGCAGTCCGGTTCGAAAATGTAGACCTATAAGGCCATACAGATATATGATTTCAAACATGCATGCGAGAAAACGACGCACTCGGGTGGGACAGAGGCGACTTCCCTTGGCGGTCCTGGGTTATCCGGGTTGAAAGCATCCGCTATGAATCCAGTGAGGACATCCCTGGGACGGCCGAGAAAAGGACCAAACGGACGTTCGGAAATAGCCGAAAACAAACATCCGCTGGCTGTTCTACGGACGTTGGGTTTTGGACGTGGACGTTCGGCTTTAGACGGGACTGGGTTGTTTATTGGGTTGTTATGTAATAGCTCGCCTCGTCCTGGGGCAATAGCCCGCGATCAAGCAGAACGCAAGGGACTCATGTTGCTCGCCTAAAACGTTTTTACCCTACTGATCCCTACTAACTCACCCTACGGTCTTCGTCTGTTTGAGGTGGAATGTAACGAACATATAAGAAGCAGTTGGGAAGAGGAGAAGAACGAAGTGCGTGCAGGCCAGATTGCGCGGTAACCATCATCCATCTCCTGTAAATAAGGCCATTTCTTCACAACTCTCCGTAACAGTATGATCATGATCACCCTCGGCCACCGCCACCCACGTAGGAATTAAACTTTAGCCACTCTGCTTATCGATGCCGTAGCCGTTGGGTCTCGACAATTTCGACTAGTTTTGAACTCTCAACTGCCCTCTAACCACGCGAAACTTAAGCTCAGACCACATGCGCGCGTGCCACGCGCACTCAATCCTGGCCACTCTTGGTTAGATGCCTTAACCGACTACAGTTCAAAGTGCTTCAAAATCGTAAGTTCGGCTTCGGCTTCCTTCATGCGTGATACGCTGCGCCATGAATTTCCACCGAAATTCTCGTGAGCACAAAAAAACTTAATTATGTTTGGGCCGCTCCCATCGCGCCCATTTCCCATGTGGCCGCTGAAGTCGGTTGAGGCGCCCCAAGCACCTATTGAGGTGGGGACGCCTTCGGGTTGAGCACAAACACCCCTTTCCAAGCGTTGACGTCCCATAATGACAGGGCACTGAGCCGGGAGCGTGATTGTGTGTACTTTACCGCGCTTGTACCTATAGCCGCGATGAATGCTCTTCAATAAGGCCGTCTGTGGTTGGACAAGAGAGCGCTCTGAGACAACTCCTGAAATCTCTAATGGGCCCCATTTCGAGAAGTGAACTCCCACGATAGCCGAGCACCAGGCCAGGGAACATCTCTACAATTAGAAAAAAACCGGCGGGTTCCCGGCAGCACCAGATTTCCATTCTGTGCCTCCCGCATACGAGGCGGATGCTCTACCACTAGGCCACCGCTGCAGTAACTATGGCTGGTTCACGCGGCTGGTTCAGTCGGCGACGAGCTTGATGTGACTGAATGGCACTGGAACATGGTGCACGGTAGGAAGCAGCAGACTAGCACCTAGCGGCCACAGCGCGATGCAGCTCAGCTTTTTTGTCTACTGCTCGTCTGCGGGCGGCTTCATTCATCCATCTAAGAATTAAAATATTCAACCGATTTTTATGCAATGTTTCATCATTGCTACACTCTCACAACACGTTGTCAGTTACCACGACTTTAGAAGCATTCCTTAAATATTCTTGCTCACAGAGCTATTTTTGGCAAACTTCACAAAGTTGTAATTAGCACCTGTAAGTTTTAAATTCATAGCTCGACGCGCTTTGCAAAGCAATATGACTTCCTGTTACCTATACCTAAAACCATCTTAGCGAAAGTCACATCTACATTTTCTGCCCCTTCCTACCTGAACTCCCTGCCAACAAAAGTTAAAATAGAATTTATATATGCTTGATTTGAAATCTAATGTACGCTAATTTCTTCTTTCATTGGTATATTTATTTCATTTTAACTTGCTACCTTGCCTCTACTTTTTCTTGATTCTCTCTGGTTATTGCTTTTTTTGCCAGTTGCATAAACAAACCCTTCGTATAGTTTCGCACACGGCAGAATTACTGCAATGCATTTTTAGTCTTCTTGTCAAGTGTTGTATAGGAGGTCCCAATCTGTCTTCGATTCTGGGGCCACCTTCTGTATGTAGCTTCTACTATGTATATGTATGCTATCGCTATATTGCTAATTTGCGGAAGTCACATATAAATATGTATAGACAATATTTACAAGAAAGACAGCGATGTAGAAACACGATGGATGTCAATACGAATTTCACCACGACACGTCAAATCATCTTCTAACTTTGGCGCCTCTCTTGGTTGTCCCGTAACAATAATAATAATAAAGATTCATTCATTGTTCCATCAGTGGTCATTCTCTTCCCAGAAACAATGCCACAATGTTGTGTGTTTCTAGGCAAAACTGCTTCCTTATGCGAGACCCCCCTCCTCTACAAACAGGTACGCGACAGATCCAACAAAAAGTGGTTGGAAGTGGGCGAAAAGGTCTTTCGATTCAAAATATTGGAAATAATCTGAAGAAAAAACCTGAGGAAAGGCAGCCAAAAATAAGTCATTTGAAACTTTTTAGTGACATATTCGGGATGGCAAAAAAAACATGATGACGTGAATGATAGACAAGCACACATAAAACAATTTGACTACTGTTGTCTTCTTCGTAAGAAACCGAAGCTGGCTTTTATCACAGAAAACTTGAGACGAGAATTGAAAAAAATTTCGTCGTACCTGAAAATTAAATTGAATTGCAAGTCAGCGTTTGTGTTTTTTTATGTTATTCATCCCTTGTCTGTTTATTGTGCTTTAGTCTCTTTAATATAAAAGGAATGCTGAGACACAAGCCGTTTGTTATCAACATTTTCTTTATGTCCTCGTTTCAAGGCTTTTGCATCAAACACCAGTTGCTATGTCATACAGAAACGACGAGGTCTCTTTTTAGCGTTGTCTTTCTCTGCATGGGCTGTTTTCATCACACCCCAAAACGTACCAACATATAAAATTATTTATACTTTTTAGAACTTCTGTGCCTTTTTGCGTTGCTTGCTTTCTTGCGACAAGCACCACCTACTGCGTAGTGACGCAGGACGACGTCTCTTCTTGGTGTCGTGTTTTCTTTGCGCTGTTTCTTTCATGCTCCATGTGGCACCAATCGAGCGAATTGAAAATGCCTCTGAAAGTTTCCACTAGCATGTTCAGGGCGACCTAAAATGATATGAAAATGTACTCATAGTAATACAGTGTATTGATCCTTCTTTCAGCCAAGAAAGTGGTGCAGCTGAAAACGAACTTGATAAGGCGAACTCTTTTCGCTTTCACTTCAGGTCGTTGTTTTTATGCCCGGAAGGTCTCCCTGATCTAGTTCCTCTAAGCTGGTAACCTATGGACGATATGTAAATGAAGAACTGTCAGCCCTTCCACTGGGGTGGAGATGGAAGGCCAGCGAAGCTGTACTATGGTGGGAGTTAAGTATTTCCAATTATGACTATTAGGATTAATTTGAACTGATAAGGGGATTTATTAACAGAAAGCGACAGGCGAAAAACCGACGCAGCTCAAAGAGAACAACGGTCTCGGTGCCAACAGCTCTTGCGCTGAGTTCGCATTCTACATCGATGATAACGCCCCTCTACTGCTTTCTTCCTGCTCGTCTTTATTACAATAACCCCGGCGGCGAAGAGGAGCCACCCTGGCGGCTCAAGGCAGTGAAACGATGAGAGGGTCGTGATGTGGCTTGAGGTGGCTGACGTGAACCGTGTCGCGGCCAAGACGGTGCTTGTCCAAGGAGGGGTTAACTGGCTCAATGACTTAAGTGACGGGAGACCGGCACTCGATGACGCGGTATGGCCCGTGGTACTTAGCAGCAAACTTGGGAGTGAGGCCAGGAGAGTTGAATGGTTGTCTAAACCAGACGAGGGATCCAACGGCAAAACTCTGCACATGCTGATCGTTGTCGTGGCTATCTTTCAGGAGGGCTTGGCTGTCGGACGTGAACGAGCGGGCCAGCTGACGACACTCTTCTGCATGCTGTGCGACGTCAGAAATCGGACTTAATTCAGAGGCGTCAGGGCGGTACGGTAATATTGTGTCAAGTGTAGAGGATGGTTCACGGCCATATAAAAGAAAAAATGGTTAAGAGCATGTCGTAGACTGTGGCGGTGTTATATGCGTAAGTCACGAAGGGGAGAACGGCGTCCCAATTGGAGTGGTCAGAATCGATGTACATCGAGAGCATATCTCCCAGCGTGCTGTTGAAACGTTCCGTGAGGCTATTGGTTTGAGTATGGTCGGCAGTAGATGTGCGATGAACAATACGGCACGAGCGGAGAAGCTCTTGTATGACGTTGAACAAAAACACACGGCTTCTGTTGCTAAGCAGTTGCCGTGGTGCACCATGACGGAATATGAAATGACGCAAAGTGAAGAAAGTGACGTCACGAGCGCCAGCCGCAGGGAGTGGAGCGGTTTCTGCGTATCGCGTGAGATGGTCGACCGCAACAATTATCCAGCGATTGCCAGCAATAGAACACGGAAGCGGTCGATAAAGGTCGATCCCAATACGTTCAAAAGGGCGGGCAGGACATCGTAAAGGCTGCAGCTTACGAGGTGTATGGTGAAACGTCTTCCGTTGTTGGCATGCGGGACAGGACCGAACATATTTACGGACAAATGTGTGCATCCCACGCCAATAGTAGCGCTGGCGCAGCCGCTGATACGTTTTCAGCCCGGAAGCATCGGCATGTTGCAGATCAGCATTGATAGATGCACAAACCCCGGTTAGCGAGTGCTTGGGTATGACTAGCAGCCATTTACGTCCGTCCAGTTGGTAGTTGCGGCGGTATAAAAATGCATCGCGTATTGCGAAATGCGTGGCTTGGCGACGAAGAGAACGGGTTTGGCTAGCGGATGAAGAGGCACAGAGAACTTTCAAGAGGGGTGCGATTCACGGGTCCTTGCACTGTTCCGAAGGCATGTTTGTGATGGTGAGAGCATCCAGGGAAAAGGCGGCCGCTGAAGTTGGGCCTTCGTCGGGTTGCACGGGTGATCGAGAGAGCGCATCCGTGTCAGAATGCTTGCTCCCGGATCGGTAAACAACGCGAATGTCGAATTCTTGTATACGAAGAGCCCAACGACCGAGGCGACCAGAGGGATCTTTCAGGGAAGCCAACCAGCAGAGTGCGTGATGGTCGGTTACAACGTCGAATGGCCTGCCGTACAAATAGGGGCGAAATTTTCCTAACGCCCATACAATCGCGAGATACTCTTTTTCCGTGACGGAATAATTTGATTCCGCTTTGGTGAGTGCGTGGCTTGCGTATGCCACGACATACTCAGGGAAGCCGGGCTTCCGCTGTGCGAGGACTGCACCAAGACCGATACCACTGTCGTCTGTATGTATTTCGGTTGGCGCATCAGGGTCATAATAGGGTAGCACGGGTGGCGAAGTAAGCAGGCGGCGCAGTGTCTCAAAGGCGACATCGCAGGCCGGTGTCCATTTAGAAAGGTCGCTGGGGCCGGCGAGAAGCCTCGTAAGCAGTGCCATAATTGAGGCGAAATTGCGGACGAAGCGACGAAAATAGAATGCCAAGCCGACAAAGCTTCGAAGCTCTTTGATAGTAGAGGGCTTCGGAAACTCGGCAACAGGACGGAGTTTTTCCGGGTTAAGGAGAATTCCATCTTTGGAGAAGACGTGGCCGAGGATGGTGGGACGGCGAGTCCCTAAGTGACATTTCTTCAGGTTGAGTTGAAGGCGTGCGTTTGTAAGGCAGTGGAGATTGTGCGTAACCGAGCGAGATGTGAGGCGAAATCCGAGGAGAGCACAACGACGTCATCAAGATAGCAAAGGCATATCTTCCATTTCAGACCGCGTAAAAGTCCGTGCATCATCCTCTCGAATGTTGCGGGCGCTTTGTAAGGCATGTTACAGGCATCACTGTAAGTACATCCAGGCCATCCGGTGTGACGAACGCCGTCTTTGCACGATCCCAATCCGCCATAGGGACTTGCCAATATCCCGATCGCAAGTCGAGGGAAGAAAAGAATTCGGCACCTTGAAGGCAATCGAGCGCGTCTTTTCGAGGGAGGTGATAAACGCCTTTGCGAGTAATCTGGTTGCGGCGCCGGTAGTCCACACAGAATCTGATAGAGCCATATTTCTTTTTGGAAAGTAAAACAGGAGAGGACCAGGGGCTGGAAGAAGGCGTGATGACTCCGCGCTGAAGCATGTCGTCCATTTGTTCTGTAATGACACGACTCTCCGCAGGTGACACACGGTAGGAGCGCTGTCGCAAAGGAACGTCAGTCTCAGTGTCAATCGTGTGAAGCACTGCATTAGTTCGGCCTAGTGACGCTTGCGGTAAATTAAACGAAGTGCGGAACTCGTGCAGAAGGGCAAGAAGCTGCGTCCGTTCAGCCGGAGCGAGGTCGCTGTCGATGGAACGGCGAAAAGTACCTGAGGGCACGGCGTCGGACGCAAGGTGAGGTGTCAGGGCGTTCAGCTGATGGTTGTGTCTCAGGTTTGGAGGGATCGAGGGGCACGATAACATCCGCCTCAACAGGCTGGACGTGGCCAAGCGTTTCATTACGGTACAAAGTCAGAGGGCCTGAGTTGGGGTTGCAGACAAGTAGTCCGGGATTATCCTGTGGAAGCGCGAGGATGGCAAATGACAGTGATGTATTGTGGCGGCGACGAAATATGTCATATGGTGTGAACAGAACGGTGGCATCGGGAAGGGCGGCACAGGAAACGGGAACAATGACGGCACTGTGAGGTGGCAGGTCAGTATCGGCAGTGACGACAAGCTTGCTATCACCAGGAGCGGGCACATGGGCGGAAGGCGTCTCGAAAAATACAGAGAGCTCTACCTGAGCACGAGCGCAGTCGATAACGGCGTGATTACGAGACAAAAAATCCCACGCAAGGATCAAATCATAAGAACACGAAGCCAGCACAAGAAACTCAACGCTGTAGATTGCCTCCTGTATGAGCACCCTGGGCGTACATGCTGCAACGGGTGGAATATGTTGTGCGCTCGCAGTACGGAGAGAAAACCCTGAAGGTGGCCTAGTCACTTTACGGCTGGAGCGGCAAAACTTATGGCTCATTACGGAAATAGCGGCACCAGTGTCCACAAGCGCGAAAGTTCGTACACCATCAACAAACACGTCAATAACGCTGGCCGGGGACAAGCGAGGACTTAGACAGGTGGACGACGGCGCAGCTCGTGCCTCAGAAGCTGCGGCAGTCAGTTTTCCGCCTCAAGAGCACTTGACCGACGACGCATAGGCGAAAGAGACCGGCGTCGCGGTGAGGGTGACCGACGAGAAACGAAACATTGGACATCGGAAGTCGGCTGACAATCGCGGGCGTATGCTTCAGGTTCTCGTTCTGGCTACGTGAGATTAGGAGGTCGGAAGGAGTAAGCCGAATATCTCGGTGCACTCGGGGTCGCCGCAAAACGCCGGTGACAGAAGCGGGCAACATGACCCGGAATTCCGGAAGCGTAGCAGATCGGTCGATTGGCCTGCAGTGGGCCAAGGATTTGCGTACTGCCACTGTACCCCGAAAAGCGGCATCAGTGGCGGTTGAACTGGTGGTTTAGGGGTCGATACCAACAGAGGACGTTGCTTCATGACGGCATCCGCATACGTCAGTGCCGCGGCGACAGGAGTCGGCGGAGAGGCAGACGACACCGCAAATGATAGCGGCGCGGCGACAAGAGTCGGTTGGCAGGCAGACGGCAAAGCCTCCGTGACCTGCTCCTGTATCAACTGTCGAATGGTAGGAGTCAGGTAGTGCGTAGGCGCTGGCGTGGCCGGGAAGAACGAAAGCTGTCGAGCAACTTCCTCGCGCACAAGCTTCTTGACCTGGGCCAGGAGCGCCGTGTGGTAGCCGCCGATGGTCAACGCGGCGAGGGAGTCGTCTGTTGACATCTGCCGCCGAGCTAAGACGCGTTGCTTACGTAGTTCGTCGAAGCTCTGGCACAGGCTAACGAGTTCAGACACGGTGCGCGGGTCCTTAGCCACCAACATCTGAAAGGCGTCGTCTATGCCTTTCATGATGTGCTTGGTCCTGTCTTGCTCAGTAATGGAAGGATTCACGCGCTTGCACAAGTCAATGACGTCTTCAATATAGCTCGTGAAGTTTTCGCCCTGCTGCTGCGCCCGCCCGCGTAGACGCTGTTCAGCGCGAAGCTTGCGCAGTGTGGGTTGACCGAACACTTCCGCGAAGCTCGCCTTGAAAGTAGTCTAAGTGACGAAGTCCGACACATGGTTGCGAAACCAGAGGTTCGCGACATCTCTTAGGTAGAACAGGACGTTGCGAAGTTTCGTAGCATTGTCCCACTTGTTGTGCGCCCTCACCCTTTCAAACGACGACAGCCAATCTTCTACGTCATTGTCATCGATGCCGCTAAAGAAAGCAGGATCGCGTTGGCGCAGCACGCTTGACCCGATGACCGACGGAGATTGGGCCGCGCCTTGCTGGGTGGCGTCATCAGACATTGTCGGAGCGGCGTTGCGCAACGGGCGGCTTCGGAGCTCCAGGTCTGAGGAGGGTGCCCCGCTACCTCCACCACTTTGATAAGGGGATTTATTAAGAGAACGCGACAGGCGAAAAACCAACGCAGTGCCAAGGGAACAACGGTCTCAGTGCCAACAGCTCGTGATCTGAGTTCGCGTTCTACATCGATGATAACGCCCCTCTACAACTTGCTTCCTGCTCTTCTTTTTCATTACAGAACTAATAAAGAATGAGAAACATATATATGATCTGGTGGCTTTAATTCATTTAGTTACCACAGGGACCATGCACTTATGGTCGCTACGGTACACAGCCATAGGGTGTACGGCAAATGGTGGCACGTTCTTCATAAACACGTCACCAACGCCGCGTGCGTTCGGTGCAACCGTGGGCTAAACGGCGCCGCCGTCGAAAACAGTTGTGCTCGTTGTTTGTGTGACCGCACACAACCAATGTCAAAACGCTGGCTACGTGAGGGAACGGCCAAACGCGGTTGTCGACACTGCTACGGGAGAGACGGGCGAGAGCCCCGAGATAAGACGTAGTTTATTAATGGAGAATGACGCCCATTTATCCAGAGAGAGTCGGTGGCACAGGCCGCAGAGGCCGACAGGGCTGCGCGCATGCGCCGCATTGGGAGAGCGGGCACGCACAAACAGTCTGGCAGCACCCCCTATACTAGTCTAGGGGGTGTTGAGTCTAGGGTGCCTCAATGCCCTCGTCGTCTACAGCTCCCCTTCCACTGGAAAGTAGCGTTTGCTCTCCGCCGTGCGTTCGCTACCCGTGCAAGCGCGCGTCCCTGGCCTACGCGCGCTTTCGCCCGCACATACAGCATACGGCCAATTAGAGTTTTTTCTATTGCCGGACGCGACCATCGAAGATTGAGCCCTCAACAGCTTCGCTGTAATAATATTCATAGAGGCATTATAAAGGGTGTTCCAAATTAAATCTTACGGATTTTTAAAAAATCGCCTGTGGCAGGTAGCATAATTATTATCGTTCAGCTGGGTTATTCGAAGAGGCGGATATTGCTAGCACGAGAAATCAAAACACATTTTCAACTAACTATCAACAATTGACTAAGGAGTGGGCTGTCCAGCGGGCCAGGGCTGTTGCCGAGGATCTCGGAAGATTTTTCTCCGGCGATGGACCCCTGGCAGCCTAGCCCCGGGCACCAACAGGCATAACCGTTGGACATATAAAGTTTATTCCTATCCTATCCGACTAATTAACTTCTTAGTCAATTACGTTACGACACATATTGCAATTTATGACTTGTAGCCGGTCAGTTGGACAGACGCATTCACTTCAAATGAATTTCCAGGATTACACAACTTTCGAGATATTTCTAAAAGTGGGGGGCCAAATGCATGGGCGTTCCAGTTACTTTCGTGCTTCAACTTATCAAACAGCATTTTGGTAAAAAGTAAGTGGAACAACAGTGCATTTTTACGTCGAGTTTGATGGCGTATATCTCCAAACTGGTGTCATTCTGGATATTCATTGCCTGACAAGGCAATATCATTGTGGATATTATGCCTGACAAGGTCACCGGCTACAATTCGTAAATATAAATATGTTTCGTAAAATACTTAGCTAAGGTAATTCGTGAGTTTTGTTAAGTACAATATGTGTAACAATTTCTTGTGCTAATAATGTCCGCCTCATTGAATAAGCCAGCTCAAGGATAAGAATTATCCTACTTACCACAGGCGATTTTTAAAGTTCCGCAAAGCTTAATTTCAACACCCGGTATAGTCAAGGACGCGACAGGTTATACATAAGTATGCTGGAGAGAATCTAAGAACGTCACTATTGGCGAGACAAGCGAAAAAAAATCATTTTGGCTCGAGGAGCGTCAGGCAAGCAAATATAACCTCTGTAGTGATGTTCAAGCCACGCTTGGAAGCGGTATTAAGGCTGTTAGTCTGGGAATTATTACGTGGGAGGATCATTAGAGTACAGCTCAGCGACATGTAGTTTGCTTAGGACGGTGGCCACTTAAACATCCACACAGGCGGATTAAATGCAAAAGCTAATGCAATACTGCAACCGAAAAAGTATCTGTAGAGTGTGATATTGCTACGGTAATAACGTACACGTAAAAATTTAACGACAGAGAAGGTTACCACAGCAACAAGCAGCCGCGACGAATGCAAGGCTGTCGCGAGCCCCTGGCCATGCCAGGACGAGTTGCAGGCGAAAGTACCATACGGCAAATTGGCGTCCCCATCACGGTGGTCGGCGGTTCGTTTCAGGCACTTTGCGGGTGATAAGCAGTTGTGAGCTTGTGGCGGGTAGAGCAGGAACAAAGGATGTCCTCGATGACGCTAGACAAAAGGTATCGGCCTATATCGATCAGAAGCTGTCGAGAAACACCATCTTGCAAGATGATGCCACGAAGAAGAAAGTCGGCGACATCCGTAGCGCAACTGGTTAGGAGGGCGCAGGTAATGGCGTATCGCGTCGCGTAGTCGGTCGCGATGGCGACTCACTTGTTGCCTGAAGTCGAGGTTGGAAAGGGGCCAAGAAGGTTGACCCCAACGCGGAAGAACGATCCGGCGGGAATGTCGATACGATTAAGCAGGACGACAGGTGTCATAGCTGACCTCTTGCGACGCTGGCGTTTATCGCAGCAAGCGAAATTTGTTGGACGGAGCGATAGAAACCAGGCCAGAAGAAACGGCGCCTGACGCGACCATAAGTGCGGGTGACACCAAGGTGACCAGCAGTGGGCTCATCGTGAAACTGGGGTAGGACAGCTGACTGCAGATGCGCAGGCACGACGAGGAGGCGTTCAGGGCCCTGAGGATGCATATTATCGCGATATAAGGTGCCGTCCTGAAAGAAGAACAAGTGGAGTGAAGCGCCGGGTGTGGCAGACCTGAGACTATCGATGATGGATCGTAAGACTGAGTCACGGCGTTGTTCGTCCCGTATATTAACGAGGTCCGAGATAGACAAGACGCAGGCATCGGTGTCTTGCTCAGTGACGTCAGGCGTATCCACAGGATGCCGTGATAGGCAATTGGTATCTTGATGAAGCTGCCTGAACTTGGGCACTACCGAAAACGGGTATTCTTGGAGGCGCAGAGTTCAACTCTGCACCTCCAAGTTGCTTGCGAAGCAAGTCGATGGTGGCGCCCCTAGAAAGTCCCCGCTGAAGATTTCAGGACGGGCGCGCGCCGCCGCCGCCACCGGCGGCGACTGCAGCTTCGCAGAGTTACTTTCAACGTGGATCCGAGGCGGAAAAAGACAAAATACAAAGAAGTGAAAGCGCAGACTATCATCGTCCCTTCGGATATACAGGAGAGAGAGAGAAGCGGCTTTGATCAAAGGATGGCGGTACTTTTTCGAAGGTATATGGACTTTGGCCGATATGCTGCGGCAGCGCCGCTTACACCACTGGCGGTTGCCGGACGTCCTACTGGAAATAGTTCAGAAACAATACAATGCCTCCATGACGTCACTGATGAGGTCTGAAGGGAGAGGGAGAGGGCGCTCAGCTGGGAGGAGGAGGTCTGCCGCGGAGGCCCTCCATTCCCAATTCGCATGCAACCGGGCTGTGTTCGTCCTCTCTTGCAGGTCCGCTGGCCGCGCGGCGACATTCGCAAAATCGCGGAACGGAACCCGCTGAAGTGTGCCGTGTTTAGGAAGCGCTGTCTTCCTGCCGCGTTTATTTTGCAAGTTTCGATTCATTTTAAGCGAAGCTTTATAGGCTTACAAGTGTCGGCGGTGGTGATGGTGGTGGTGCTGTCACGCTGAAAAGTGGGCCGATCCTGGCGATCGTGCAGAAAGGGTCCAAGCTGAAAGGCACGTACCACTGTCATGTGAGCTGTTGTGACGCCGGTAACTCGAACCTCGACCGGCGTTACTACTGGTTCGCGTGGCATTGTCGGTAGGCTGCAGGCATCCGGTCGACCATGGCGACTAGGCAGGGGCGAGACGATTTCTAGAAACTTGCACTGTTTATTCCATGGTTGGTGAAGTATATAAAAGAGGAGAATGATTATCAAAAATACATTGCGATGCCGCTTATAAAGGCCCGCTAAAATCGTAGGCGGGATTTTGCTCACGTCAACGTCACGTGACATGTACTGAGTCCGGGCGGTGATTGGCGGCTGCTTCCTCTCTTAGGCGACGTTGCACGTGCTTTCTTCCACTGGCGGTAACCCGTCGGTTCCACTTGGTTCGCGGAAAGGAGTCTCCCCTTCAGTCGCACAGTTCGCGGAAGGCGGCCCTCCCTCCTGTACGCACAAACACTGCGGTGCGCATAATCACGGCGGGGCGCCCGTCAGACCGGCAACAACTCGAGAAACCCATAGCAAATTAGGGATCCATCCTCCGTTTCGATTAGGCATGGTCTTTTGATCGCCCCTTTTGCACGGGGTGTTACACGTGAATCGTAACAGGGCCGATCCTGATGCCTGTGCAGAAAGGGTCCAAGCCCCATACTCGGGACATAAAAGAGAGAAAGAAAGATGGAGAGAAAGAGAGTACGAGAGAAAGAAAGCGAGAGAAAAAGATAGAGAGAGAAGGAGAGAGAGAAAGAAAGCGAAAAAAATGAAAACCACCAGCCCTTCCCCTGTCAACAAAATGGGGGAAAGCAAACGTTGTCGTGTGTGCACTTGACCTACGACTTTCCCTTCCCTTTCCTACTACTTTTCGTTCACTTTCCTTCTACTTTTGTTTTCCTTTCGTGCAACTTTTTCCTTCCGTTCCTTTGTACGTTTCCTTTCCTCGATGCATGCATTTTATAAATGTTTGTTTTATTACCGTGACATGTCATTAACATTAACTTACCCTGACAAAGGTCAGAAGCCAGAAGCACATACGACAAGCTTCGCGCACCCCCATTTTCTTGGTGGGGGAAGGGCTGATGAATTTTTTTAATCACTGGGGCATCGCTCGTATGCACCAGCGCCAAGCAATTATAATCAGAAGTATTTATACAGCAAACCGTTATTAACTACCAATAATAGCTATTAAAATGTTTCATTTCGTCATTTCGTGAAAGTATTCCCTTTTAAATTCCTAACTTGTGGGTAATTTTATGGCTACGGTTCAACTAGTCCACAGATACAGGGGCGCTAGCTTAAAGAAAATACCTTCCTGGCACCATCATTCGCTAATTGTGTTCGTGTGTTGTGAGGTGGATTAACTGAAGCTGGCCTATTTCTCAGTCAGCCGAAACTCAAGACAAGTAAAAGTGGAACGTTTTCATTTTATTCACACATTTCGTACTGGAAAAAGATTGACCTCCACGCATTGCGAAAGTGTATATCTACGGAAGCAATTTTCATTCACACGAGCAACTTGTACATAATTAGCGAACATCGTATCCAGAAGATCCAACCCATTTCGACAAATTAATAACCACCATGGCTGCGTCTTTCTTTCTTTTCTTTTTAAACCTTGGCTGTACATGTCGACAAAGAGTGAACAAAATGTATAGCCCAAAAAACACGCACTCAAGCCCTTCATTACAAGTATTTCAGCGGCAGCAGATAAGCAGCCGTCATGACGAATGAGTGGAGCGACACTGCTCTTACGTCAGTCCGCTCAGGCTTGCGCAGAACTAGTTTACTCATGCAAAATGAATACATGCTCACAAAATAGAGTGAAATACTTGTGCTTACCTATGGTCATTAGGAAACGTGAAAAACTTCGCAGAACTGGAAGTCCCGGCATTAGAACTCCACAGAGCCACGCAAGACATGTGATGTCGGTATTTAGCCATCTTCGTCAAATGCTTTGTTGACCTGGTTTCCTGTGTCTTCCATTTCTCGCACGCCTCATCAAGCTTATCTGTCTTTCTTTCCCTTCTTGATTCTTGATCCGACAACCGAAGCAGGTGACCGAGCGTGATCCGACTTGTGATATCGCTGAGCGAGTGTCAAGGGTGAGCGGAGGCAAGCTTGACGGACCCACGAAGACAACCACTTACCGTGCTTCCCCCCGATTTAAAATTCACAAAAAGAGAAATAAAAGAAATAACGTAGGGTGTCCGGCCACCGCTAGCAGCGCGAATGTTCCTTGAAACCGAAACTAGCAGTTGCCTTCAGGGGGCTGGTCCAACAACGACGGCCCGTGGTCCGCATAAACAGCTTCGCTGTAAAAGCCGGCGTCTCTCGTTTGTAGCAACGAAACAGCACCTGAACTCGCCTTGTCATTGACTGTGACGCCACGCCACCAGCGGGCCATGGCTGTGTTTGCATAGGCTGCGACGGCAAGTCACGACCTGCGCCTCAACGGAAGAGAGCGGGCGAAAGGGGACATATGCTGCCGCTATACCGAGTCAGACGTTGCGTGAGGGAAGAGGGCATCTCCGCGAGAACTCGCGAAAGAGAGATCAACTTTATTTCGTCAGGTGTGGGGAAATAGTTCGTGGTGTCGTTAGACGGAACAGATGGGCGGCAGGTTCCGCTTGACGGTGAGCTCTTCGGCTATCTCGACGGCCCGGAGTTGGACGTCCAGGTTGGAGTTGAGCAGGACCTCCTCCCATGATTCGGGTGAGGTAGTGGCTAAGAGAATTGGAGGCACCTCCTCGCAGTCCCGAATGACATGACTAAGGGTGGCTAGCTCGCCTCACATGGGGCAGTGTGGATTGACCTGATCTGAATAAATGGGAGAATAAATGTATGCGCCAGACAACTTGGCGCTTAAGTGACGTGCGCGTGTCTGTTGTATAGGTCGATAGTATTGAGTAATGTCGTGATAGGCGTGCAGGGCCTCGCCAGGCGTCTCCGGGTCCGTAGGACACACCACTAGGCTGGCGAATCCTCGACAATATGGGTGGGCCGTCTCTTTCGTTGGATTCCCCGCTTGTGCCGCGGCCCGTATCAAATGGACTGAGCAGGCTTCCTCGCAAGAGTTCAGTGTCTGTCGGATCAGGTTGGTGGCGGGCGTCACAAGTACTCTGTTGAAATTAGTGATGGCAGCCTTGACTCATGACTATGTGCGTGCCTATGGAGACGACGGCTAGGGTTTGTGCCATGGCGTTGGAGGCTTTGAGGGTTCGCGGTGACATGGTGTTGTCGGCTAGTGAGCCAAAAATAGTGAGTGGATACGGGAGGCCGCAGATGTCGTAGGTATTAGTCTTGTGAGGATATTGAGCCGCGTCGTCATATTGCATGGCGGGGTTAGTTTCGTTTGTCCTGTAGAAGGCCTGTGCACTTGCCTGTCGTTGGCCGTCGTAGGTGCCGGCGAGTATGTTCTTGGGTAGCTAATTGATGGTAAAAGGATACGTCGGATGTTGGGAGGTATTGTGGTTGGCACGTAGCCGATCGGCGTCACCCTGTGACCAATACTGGGGTGTACCCACTTGTCCGGACAGCCTCACTGCCTTGCAGCTGGGCAGTAGGTGGACTTCAATTAGATCGACAACAGTATTGTGCACCCCCATTTCTAGAAGGCTCCCTGTGGACGTGTTACGCGGTAAATCGGGGGGGGGGGGCACCTTGTAGGCCTGCATAATAAGGTAGCAGAATTTAGCGCGTTCGGCCATTTGGAGATCTACGTAGGAAAGTGCGTAGGTGAGGCGGCTGATCAGGAAGTCCTGAATGAGATTGAAGAGATTTCATTTCTTCATGCCCTGTTTCTGTGCGCACACCAGCTGTAGGAGGCATGTCACATGGTTTACCGTGATCCGCACCGTTTTGATGGAGAGGTTATTTCGGTGGTTTCTCTGTACTATAAGGTCCAGGGCTCGCATGAGGTACACTTACTCGTTGCATGAGGGCGACGAGTAGGTTGTTTACACGTACCGTGATTGTGAACGGGGCTGGTTTGTGCTTACTTCTGCCGGGTTCTCGAAGTACGAGGAACTCCGATTTGCGTTGGGAGCACTGCAGGCCTGCTGCTGCGACATGATACGTGACGATGCCTGGAGACCGTTCGTTTCATTTACGGCTCCGTCCGACCCTTCTATTGTCCAGAGCATGATGTTCGCTTACAGTGCGTTGCGTAAACCCGGGACTGTGGCTAACTTTGCGTAAGGTGTGCATGACTAAGTTGAAGAGGACTTGGGAGAGGAGTGTGCCTTGCGGCTTGCCTCTGTCACCTAATCGCATCGGTAAAGATCGTTGGTCCCCGATCACGAGCTCGACCACTCGGCAGGTGAGAAAGGATTTGATGTAGTTGTGCGTGCGCCGGGCTTTAGACCGGCGAGGCTCTCACGTATGGCGGCGCGACGTACGTTGTCAAATTCTTTGTGAAGGTCCAGCAAGTCCAGCAATCTGGGACATCGACTACTGCGGTGAAGCCGACCCTGGGGCGATGCGGTCGGCGTAACTCTATGGGCAGCATTTTTTAAATATCGATTGCTGAGCAATGACTCGTTGTTCGCGATTTGCACTTTAGGCACTCAATCCCGACAACGTTCTTAAGCTATATGTCGAGTGTAGTTTAATTCCGCCGGCTGGATTTTTTTCCTGGGGCACATTTGTAGACCCATTCAACATACATGGGGTGATTTTTAAAACGTCATTTGCAGCACAGTAAAAGCTAATCCGCTAATTGCACTCTAGTGGCACATACTGTAGGTCTCTCTATATATGTAGGTCTAGTTTGGTTTTATTCCGCTGGCTGAATTTTTTTCCTGGGGCGCTTTTGTTTGGCTACTATGCGGCAAAGCATCTCTACAGGGGCAAAAGATTCGTCCGCCGTTGAATCGATGGGAAAAAGCTTGTGGACTATGCTAAAAATAGACACGAATGTGCAGCTGTGATGAATATTTGCGCCCTGGCGTATAAGGAAAGATGGTGTCAGATTCCGCAAGAAGGAGCGGGCCAAACGGCTTTATGGAGTGCCATCGCAGCACTAAGAACGGCGGCGCGTGCCCCTTTTTTTTCTCAAGTTTCGGCGCATGGTAAAGTGTTTCATTTGGTATTTAGAAAGATAAGGTATTTAGAAAGACTTACTATTAGGCAATTTTTTGACAAAAAAGGACATCGCCAAATAGAGCACATGTTACTTGTATTTACTTGACAGTGCAATGTGCCGACAATGTGAATGCTTGAATATTATCAGTGTAAAAAATGAACGGGAAAACTTATGATCTATAGAACGTGTGACGGAACAAAATAAATAGGAAAAGAGAGTCCCCGTGTTACAGCGAAAATCTGCAGCTTCGTCTCGTTTAATAAACTATGCCATTTTAGTTTTAAATGCATAAGCATTTCTATGCCTACCAAATGAGAAATTTGTCCGTCCGTCACTTAAGACGAATGTAATGGCTCATAACCTCGTGAGGCAGAGGCTACAAGTGCTCAGCGAAGTGAAGCGAACAGCGCATGCATTCATTGAGGTCACCCATACAATACACAGAACAGCACATGTTTTAATAAAGAACAAGTTCAAAACAAGCATCCGAACCATGAATAAAACATTGCATGCCCCCTTCAGCAATTGTAGTGGTAGTTCTGCAGCAGCTTAGCTGGACATCCAGGTTGATAAGGACCGATAATAGTTGATAAGGGTCGGATCGTGTTCGATAAGGTTGATAACGATCGATAAGGGTTAATAAGTGTTTATGCTGGTCGAATCACATTTCATAACATTGATAATTAGACCGGGCTGCATGGCGATTAACAAGCGGCACAATGCTTGTGCATACTTAGGCAACTCCCAGAGGAGCTTCTGCGTGATTTCTTTTTTAAGTTCGGAAGTATAACGAAAATCATGCGTGGCTGTTAAGTGTACGCAAATCTCGCACGTTATACGCGAAGGTAAGGTTGTGAAGGCTTGAGAAAGTGGAGCCGCAACCGCTGAACTACGCCGGGTCAATTGTTGTAGGGCCTGCTGTGAGCCAGACGATTGCTTAGCTGCGCAAGTCGGTAATTGCTCCAGAATACTTCTCGGAGCCCCGCCTTCTCGGGAATATTTCCTCTCGTAAGGTGACTCTTACAATGTCCTCGTAGCGCAACAAAACACTGGTCTGACAGTCGTTCGGACATGACTAACCTGATTCTGGGCTTTTAAATGCTGTAGCACCAAATCGCTTGGAAATACGAAGAAAACATACAATGGGTTTGTTTCTCCATAAACTCAGTCGTACTGTGGGGAAACAAGCTTCTAGTTTATGGCAGCGGTATTTCCCGTACACAACTTTTTTTATTATTGTGAAAGCAATTATATGTACACTCCAGGCACATTTACGCCGACGTCATCCGCGTCGCCTTCGCTGTCACCGCGATGTTCCGTGTGAAGTCCGAGTGCGATAACATCGCGGCCTGATGCCGTATGTTGCCTGTGTGAGTGGAAGCTTGCTAGATTTATCTGAGAAGCCTGGTGGCTCAATCTCGAAGGTGATCAAAAATGGCGCAAAACAATGCCTCAAGCAAGCACGTCTCACTGTGTATTGTGTGTATTACACGGACAAACAGGTGCACGCAGGGTAACGTTTAACAGCAACTCCCCACTCTCGCATTGCACTAAATGCTGAAGAAATTAAACATTCACTGTTAACATCACCGCGTACTATCGTCAGTCTAAGCAAACAGCAGGGAAAGCTTCACTTACTCTGCTTCCCACACTGAGTCGGATCCACATAGTTTTATTGCTGTTGCAAATATATGGACACTCCAGGCACATTTCCGCCGTCGTCGTCGACGTGATGTTTCGTATAATGTCCAAGTGCGATAACATCGTGGCACCGCGCCATATGGCGTGGGTAAAGTGAAAGCGTGAGAGGGTGAGCAGTGAATGGTTGCTTATTCTCGCGTGCGCAAGGGAGGAAGGCGGAGAAAAAGCGCTCCGTCTTCCATCGCGCACAAGGCCGCAGGGAAAGTGGGGGACGTTTTACTCCCGTGGCGGCTACGTATGACGCAGCTGAGCGCGGCCGCGCGGCCCCGATCTAGAAAGCGATCTGCGCTGGGTACAAAGTCTAAACGGGCCGATGGCTGGGACCCTACAACGTAAAGCTATTCCAATCTGTTTTCCTTCCAATCTCCTGATGTCCAATTTACGTAACCGCCAACGAAAGCATCAGGCGGTGACTCGCAGCGTTGTTTGAGAAGGCTATTGAAACGCTCTCCTATCGTATAGGAGGTCACTGTTGTTTGCTTTCAAAAGGAATAGCATTGCCTAACTTGACATATATTTCTTACCTGATTGGCTGACCAAGGGAGAGGAGCACGTAGAAGTGGAGGCGGTAAGGTGGGGCCGGGCTAGCGCAGTGAAAGTAGATAACCTGATGAGGAGGGTGTTGCCGGTGTCTGCGTTTGCCCTGGTTCTTATTTATTTATTTATTTATTTATTTATTTATTTATTTCAATATACTGCAGACCTTGGCGGTCCAAGCAGGAGTGGTACAACAGAATACACTCGAGTATTACATACAGCATGGTCACACAGACAGTCATAAATATATAAAGGGAACAAAACACTCACGACATTGTTAAGACAAAGGAACAAAAGGTAATATAGACAAGAATTAACAGCTGGATTTCTCTTTTCCAGAAACAAATACCACATGAGTTTTATCATTCATACAAATTCTAAATCCTGAATGTGATCAGTAAATGATTGCACGGTCTCACAGTTGACAGCACTTTCCGGTAATCGATTCCAATAAGAAATAGAGGAGGGAAAAACAGAGTATTTATGGGCATTGTTGTGACTAATGGGTTGTCGAAGCACTTTGTTATGGTTTGTTCGTGAAGAATGTTTAAAAGGTTCAGAGGTAATCATCTCATGGAATTTTAAAACGACCATGATAAAGAAGATACAAAAATTTTTGCTTGGAAGTTATTCTGCGGTGTGCGAGTGAGGGAAGCTGGGCTTTGTTCAGCAGATTTGTTACGCTAGTATACCTAGAATAATCTGAAAAAATGAACCGAACTGCCAAATTTTGAATCCGTTCTATTTTCTTAACCAGATATTTTTGATACGGATCCCAAATGATGTCTGCATATTCTAGGGCAGGTCTTATAAGAGTTTTATAGGCAGTTAGCTTCGTTGCAGGAGGTGCATTACGAAGCTTTCTCCTCAAAAATGCCAATTTTCCTTGTGCCCTAGAACACACAGCATCAATGTGGGACTCCCAGCTTAGGTTGGACGTTAGCGTTACGCCCAGATATTTCACGTGGTTACTTTTACCAATTTCCTTATTGTCAAGAGTGTAGGCAAAGTTCAGCGGAGTTTTCTTATTTGTAAAAGTTATGCTCACAGTTTTTTTGGCGTTTGTGGCGCTAAGTTCTTCTTACTTAGCTTTCGGTGTCTGCTAGAAAATCACGCCGGCGTGCAACGGAAACTTAACAATACAGCTAAAACGAATCTTCAGTGAAGAAAATTTGACATAGCGATGTCGTTTACATGCCGAAAGGGCTCGACAATTACATAATATGTCACGCAAAATTTTTAATATAGGCAAATAAATCCATTCTCCACGGCAGCTCCGACTAGCCAGTGCCAGAACGATCGGGGGGCACCCACCTTATATTCATGTCAGAACGGGGCAGTGTCCGGCTATTAAAAAGAAAATTAAGTTTTGATCGGCGTAATAATGCAACTTTAATGCGTGCACGCCACTTTGACGCAGTGATTTTTCATGGTTTTTGGACGTCAGGTGACAGACAGGCGAAGTGGGCGCAGCCCGAAAACTTTTGACCAATTGCATATGGCTGATGGTAAAAAGTCTTAGAATTGAAAAATAATATTTTTCTGTTGTTCGGTCTCACATGCATAATTAGTGTGCACACGTCATATAAGAGTGAGTAGCTCTCGCGGTTTTCTAACAGCGGAGTTGTTTAAGCCAAGCGTCAGTCCGTAACCTGCGAACTGAAATTGCGGGCCGATCCTGGCGGTAGTGCGGAAAGGTCCAAGCGCAATGACACACACCTCTGTGAACTAACGAAGCTGAGCCTGGTTAAGTCTAGCTAAGCCTGGTTGGGATTACTTAAGCTTAGTCTGTCATCGATAGACAATCGATAGTCAACCAGTAGCTAATCGATAATCGATAAATAATCAATAAATTTATTATTAGCGCCTCTGGCGGCCGCCTCTGAAAACATACGCGTTTTCTATGGGAGAGCGTCGTTTTTTCCAAATAACTATTCATAGAAGCCATGTTTTAAAATATTACCGAGGAAATAGGCTCTAGGCGCTTCGCCCGGAATCTCATGCAAGTGATACCATTACTTACGGCAGAAAAGCCGTTATAAATAGCGGGCGACGTTTCAAGTATGGGAGTCTATTCAAAAGCCAAAATTTTGGAGACGTTTTTGGCCAGTAAAAAGCTATTTGCGATGAACCTATTGCATCGATTGACGTATTCCTGGGGATTTATCAACTTCAATGAATCAGAGTTCAGATAGTTGAAGCAGCAGCTCTTGAAATGGCAAGGAAGTCGTTCCAAAATCGCAGTTTTCATAACAAGGTCGCGGAATTTATTGTGGTACATACATAAACCTAGTTTTCGCCAACAGCAGCGCTTCGAAGCGGTAGCCGAGCGTGTTGAGCGACCACAGATCAAGACCACTGATACCACGATCGTTTGTTCGCAGGTTCCAAAGCCAGCTGCGCCGCGCTTAATGTCACTTTGTCGCTGCTTAGTTTGACGGTTTTCCGCTAGATGGCATATTCCGAAATGCAGGTCATTTGGTTACGGTTCTCGTTTGGTTTCTTTCTACTGTACCAACGTCTTCGTAAAAAAATAGCTGGATGGTTTTGAGAACATGCGAATGTGCTTCCAAACATCATTTGCACTTTAGGTACATTGTATTTTGGAGAATAAACCCAGGTAACGTGTTTTGAAAGTTCATTTCTTTCTTAATGCGAATATTTATGAAGACATTACTAAGAAATATTTTGCCTTTTCAGCAATATCTTGGGAAAGGCTTGTTTGTGCGACTCTTCTGTGGCTTGAAACGTACCACAAAAATAAATAGCGTCCAGTATGTGCAATTAAAAGACACAGAAGTAGAAAAGTTGGCTGCAGCCCCAGACGTAGTATTTTTACAAAGGAATACAGTTGAAGCTATTTGACTGAGTATATTTGCATTATATCAAAGCAGAATTTTTGCGTATACCTGATCTTCGGTGCAAATGAAGGCTGTCCGAATTATTGCACAAGCTTGTTTGCTTAGTACAAGCCAGTACCTCGAAACAAACATTCTACCCTCAAAATACAGCGCACGTGTCTTAGTATTTGAACCATTCCCATATACCTTCACAAAATTCCAGAAATACTCAAGGTCTTTATATCCTTTTACCCTTTTACCACAACTTACACAGAGGAGTATTGGAAATTACGCGAAAATACTCTGGGACGTGTAAATGTAGCCTGTCATGTAAAAATAAAGAACAACTCCAATCACAGACCACACCCTTTTTGAGTCATTCCTACAAAGTTATGCAATAAGACACTGTTTTCGGCTACAATTACCGAAGTTGGCATATAGCATTTTGCTGTTCTGTTCTTGACTAACTCTATTGCTGAATCAGGTCACAGCACCATGATATAATTACTGGTGCAATTCTTTAGTAATTCTGTGAGAATATTCTCCTACCCTAAAGTAAACATGTTTCAACAACTGAATAAACATGAGAAAGGACCGTTAGGGTTTGCAGAAATGTTCCTTTATTATAATCGTTTATCACCCATATCGGTACGGTCGTTTTGTCATGATCACGCCAGCGTGCCCTGAGCATCATTTATCATTTTGTCTACTGCCTATAAATAAAATACAAAACTGTCGTTCCTTGTGCGTGAGTAGCACAAAGGCAGCTGAAGCTTTCATATTGTCCCACTAAGCCAAACCTTCCCTTTTCTGCCATGGTGCCACAGGACATGTCAATTTCACACTTGATTTTCGCCCTTTCAGCTTCCTAGAAAGCATAGGGAGGTACACAAGACGAGCAGGCGAAGTTTTGAAGTTGTCCTGAGATTAGAGTAAAATTTCATAGGCAATGTTATTATCCTTCACTGTGTTTACAAATTTATTACACCTCATTGGTGATAATAATGACGTACTACATAGTAGTTCAGTTCTTATACTTAATACATCATGTCTGAGATGGCTGCCCTGAAAATTAGCCAGGTGTAAGCATTGCATGACGTTGGCTGGAAGGCCATTCATTATAAATGTGTGCAGAATAAATAAAATACAGGTGTTCAATGGCACAGTCACCGTGAAACGTTTACGTGGCTGAGATTCTGCGAATAAGTTCATTTTCAAAGCAGCTACGCCCGCAGTCAGTAAAAGTATGCAAAACTTTTGTTTACCCTAGACCAGTAAACGCTGTAAATCCGAATACCACGATGCATGCCTCCGGCGTAGAAATGTATTTTTTCAGCTTCAGGCGTGCGAAAGATTTGGACGGTGACTATACGTTCTGAAGGCCAGGCTGCTTTTCAGCCTATACGTGATGACAAGCGCCGAGCTCTTGATGATGGAATATTAGAGCGTAGAATTGTAGAACTTGTGCAAGGTCAGGTAACTTCACGACGCAAACCTAGCGATAGAAGCTCAGCATGCTTTTTGTTTATTAACACTGAAGATAAATGAATAGTCAGAGTAAATTAATGTTACTGTCCGTTTCTGGAGAGACTCGAGTGTAATGCATACGTTCTATATCACTGAAGGTTCCATGCTAATTCCATACAGGGCATTCATATTCGAATTTTGGCCTGTCTTACGCCTACCGCATCTTTAGCAATGAGAAGAGGTAGGCAATTGCTTCTTGGGATCTAGCCGAGGCCATGGTAGATGTGAGTAGTAATGCGGTATATATGTGAGTAGGCTGACTGGGATTATCACTTGAAGTATGCCAACGTGCCTAGGTTAAGTCACGGTGGAAATTACAGAGCCGTTTATTGTATATATGTTGAAGTCATGTGAGAGTGTCTCTGCTAAAAAGTTTAATAATATGACGACTGAATAGCCTTCTGTTAAGCTGTTGGTAAAAATACTGTGTACGAAGTTCTATTGTGGTTTAAACTGCAACGTTATCAGCGTTTCCAAAAGAAAGTGACTACAAGTCCATTTTTCTCGGGCATTCATTTCACCTAGGTACCACCGCCTGACTCGTGACCTTTATATTTTTAAATCTGCCCCGATGACGTAAGTTACGTTGCGAAAAAATTAAATACCCTTTTTAAAGAATGAACCATCACAGTTTCCCGACAAAGCGCGGTACGTTGGCGCAAGTCGTCATGTGTGATCACGATAAGAACGACAGCCCGTCGTTAAAAATGACTTGTCACTCCCCGGATTTTCTTTTTTTGTCAAGGACGCGACTAACCCGTAGAAGGGTAATCCCGACCTTGGAATGATGCTTGCGACTTTTCTGGTTGCAGACGAGCGCATTCTTTGTGTATAATTCAGGCGCCCGGCATCGAAAGGCTTACACCTTTAAGGCGGTGGTCCCACTCCGGTGGCACGAGCCCCCCGTTTTCAGTACTTTTGAAGTAACCGTGGCGGCTCTTTTACTTAGGATATAAAGTTGTGGTATATACCATAAAAAGCTTAGTTCTTGTAGATTCCAACTACATATAATATAAAGAAATTGATTGATGTGATTTAGAAATAAATTTTCAAGAACTAGCATGACATACGTGGTTTTTGCGAACTGTGTCTCAGTTGCGACCATATTTAGAAGAAACTACCGCACTTACTGCATTGCGGCTTGCTCTGTAGCTTTAGGACATATTTACCTAGTTCCTAGACGTAGAAAATTAATTTTTAATTTTTACTTTTTGGATAATTTGCTTTTGAAAATTGCCAAACATTGCAATCTTCTGTTGTAAACAGCCCGGCAACTACATGCTCAAGGAAGCTAAATTTTGGATAAAGTAGAGTTCAAGAAATTTCCATTTAGGACACAAAATTTTATTCATGTAACTTTATTAGTTTTAAAGCGCAGCTTCGTAGCTTTATTACCTTCCCGCAAAAATAGGCAGAAATCAAACCAGAATTCTAAATATTGCTTATTTTCGGCCGCACTATTAGGAAAACTAATAAAGTTACATGAATGAAATTTTGCGTCCTAAATTTGAATTCTTTGAACTGTACTTTCTCCAAAATGAAGCTTCCTTGAGCATGTAGTTGCCGGGCTGTTTACAAGAGAAGATTGCAATATTTGGCAATCTTCAAAAGCAAATTATCCAAAAAGTAAAAATTAAAAATTAATTTGCTACGTCTAGGAACTAGATAAATATGTCCTAAAGCTACAGAGCAAGCCGCAATGCAGTAAGTGCGGTAGTTTCTTCTAAATATGGTCACAACTGAGACACAGTTCGCAAAAACCACGTATCTCATGCTTGTTCGCGAACATTTATTTCTAAATTACACCAATCAATTTCTTTATATTATATATAGTTGGAATGTACAAGAATTAAGCTTTTTATGGTTTATACGACAACTTCATATCTTAAGTAGAAGAGCCGCCACGGTTGCTCCAAATGTACTGAAAACGGGGGGCTCGTGCCGCCTGAGTGGGACCGCCACCTTAAACAGCGAAAGGCTTTCACAGTTACTTCGGTAGCTCCATGGAAAGCGCGGACAATCAGTCCACTTTCAGCACAAGCGCTCTGAACCAAAGCACATATTTGAGAGAAAGGAGGTCCTATATTACCCATAGCGAGAAATGTATCCACAAATTACACCTCATTATACCGATGTGTTTATGAGCCGCACTCTGGTGCCTGTATTCCGTATTATCACAAAAAATGTAGTTTGTGCAGTGTCAGCAGCCTAAACATAAAACAGGAAATTGAAGTCATCACAAAGACTTTCATATATCATAAATTGCAAGAAAAAAATTGAAACTGTACTTCATAATACTCGCAATGCAAACTTTGATGCACGTGATTCATTTCAATTTCCCATCTGTTCCGACCCGCCGTGGTTTCTGAGTAGCTATGGTGTTGGGTTGCTGAGCACGAGGTCGTGGGATCGAATCCCGGCCCCGGCGGCCCCATTTAGATGTGGGCAAAATTTGAAAACACCCGTGTACTTAGATTTAGGTGCACGGTAAAGAACCCCAGGTGGTCCAAATTATTCCGGAGTCCCTAACTACAGCGTGCCTCATAATCAGATCGTGGTTTTGGCACGTAAAAGCCTATAATTTAATGTAATTTTTTAGCCTAGATGTTGCTAATCGTAGTGGTTAAGGGTAAATAAACATGCAAAGGGGTCAGGCAAGGAGACACAATCTCTCCAATGCTATTCACTGCATGCTTAGAAGAAGTATTCAAGCTCTTAGGCTGGGAAGGCTTAGGAGTGAGGATCAACGGCGGATATCTCAGCAACCTTCGGTTTGCAGGTGACATTGCCCTATTCAGCAACAATGGAGACGAATTACAACAAATGATTGAGGATCTTAATCGAGAAAGTGTAAGAATTGGGTTGAAGATGAATATGCAGAAGACAAAGATAATGTTCAATAGCCTGGCAAGGGAACAAGAATTCAGGATCGCCAATCAGCCTCTAGAGTCTGTAAAGGAGTACGTTTATCTAGGTCAATTACTCACAGGGGACCCTGATCACGAGAAAGAAATTTAGAGAAGAATAAAATTGGGTTGGAGTGCATATGGAAGCCATTACCAAATCCTGACTGGGAACTTACCACTGTCGTTGAAAAGAAAAGTGTACAATCATTGCATTCTACCGGTGCTAACATATGGGGCAGAAACTTGGAGGTTAACAAAGAAGCTCAAGAACAAGCTAAGGACCGCACAAAGAGCGATAGAACGAAAAATCTTAGGACTAACGTTAAGAGACAGGATGTGAGCGGTGTGGATCTGAGAACAAACGGGGATAGCCGATATTCAAGTTAACATTAAGCGGAAGAAATGGAGCTGGGCAGGCCATGTAATATGTAGGATGGATAACCGGTGGACCATTAGGGTTACGAAATGGATACCAAGAGAGGCGAAGCGCAGTCTAGGTCGGCAGAAAACCAGATGGGATTGAAGTTAGGAAATTTGCAGGCGCAAGTTGGAATACGCTAGCGCAAGGCGGGGGTAATTGGAGATCGCAGGGAGAGGCCTTCGTCCTGCAGTGGACATAAAATGTAGGCTGATGATGATTATGATGAAACATGCATTCTTAGCGCGCGCAGAAACTACGCCGGTTTCTAGCGAGGGGAGCTTCGCGCCGTGACGCAGCAGACCCCTTCTAGCATTGATAGTGCAGCATGCTGCCGGCCGAAGTATACGGGCGGTGGCGTGCAACTCGGATGTGGCCGGGGCTGCCGTTGCAACGCGAGGATAATTGGATGTGATGGACGTTTGCGCCGAAGATTAAAACGATTGTTGATATTAAAGCGATAGCTGTGCACTGTGGCGTAGCCAAACATGGCGGGTTTAAATGGTGGATCATGAACGCTATCACAGAGAAGGTTTACTGCAAAGACTTATATGGCGGGTAGAGGTGCGGTGGGGTTTAAAGCGATAGCCCTGTGGCGGCCCATGCGAAAAAAAATTTTACCTTAAGTATCCTTACGTGATTTGATTGCGAAAACATTATGACTTCTCTTAGTCCTTACCAATAAAGACTTAAGTATTCCCTTATAAAATGACTATTGAAATGTTGTTGGCATATTGTTGAAGAATTGTTCACACAATATCCTTTCAGTAATGCCTCAACAGTTATTGAACGTACAGAACAATACCTCAACAATAAAGTTGTTGAGCGCTTCATAACTGTAAAGTCATTGACTAATTGTTGTTGACATATTGTTGAATAATGTTGAGTACTATTGAGAATCTCCCTCAGCAGAGGGAGCTTAAGTTACAGGGCATAATTGTTTGGTTGTTTCGATCAAAGCAGCAATTGGAATAGTTGCCAACTTCGTCAACATTGCTATGTTTCGCAATGTCCATTCATTCTAGGCACTCAACCTACTAAGATCCAATTTATCACATTGTATTCTAGAATGTGGAAAAAATAAAGGTATTTATTTGACTTTTCCTCACGTTCCTATTAATTTATCAGTACTCAATAGGCCCTTGGCAGCTACTATATAAAGCTTCTTACAGAACATGAGGCGTGTCCACAGCTCCCACTCTGAAATTGTTGGAAATGTCTCCTGCTTTCTTACTTCAAGGACGCACTTGCCTGTTTTCAGCGTTATTATAAACCAGTGCTCAAGTACTATGGGCTTAGATTTATCAAAGATTGAATGAGCTTTGTAGGTGTTCATGTTTAACACTTTGAGGATCACATATTTTCTGGAAATACGTCCCCCAATTTAAGCGTTATATTTTTATTCTGGATTGTTCTTCAGAGTGACCTTTCGAGTAAAAAATGGGTTAATATTTTTTAGGTCACAAAGTGACAAAGGTTTCTTAGTGTCCGCTGTTTTACACCGTGTTTATTGTAGCATGCAGGGCAAACTAGCATAATCACATTTTTTAAATGTAATGACACTCACAAAACATAAACTAGGTGAATACTGCCAAACTACTGCAGTGATGGGCACCATAGAGTAAAGAGAAAGATCAGTTTTGGAAGAAGCCAAGGGGCAACAGCACAATCAGAATTTTTGTAGAAGTCGCAGAAGGTTACAGAATCTGTAATATGATGCTTGGGGACACTTCATTCTTAAAAGGTATGCTTATTTATATGTTCTATCGCAGCCTCATATTTATGGTCGTGACCACACGATTTGTTTCGGCCACTCTACATGCATGGCACTGACCCTGAAAGGATTAGCAGTGCCTGTCCACTTGCATATTTCTCTTGTAAGAGTGAGCATTTCTTCGTATTTCTTCTTCGCATTTATTTGTGTTAGTGTAACCAGGTTGGCGTGTAAGTGCAGTAAATCCTCGTTATAAGCAGCATTTTCTTTTAAGTAGAGAGACATAAGAATGGCCATCATAATGCGAGAAGTGCACTCCAGTATAGTATATGAGCTCTTAAAACAAATTCAGATATACCATACTCAATTCTGGCCGCATAACCGTATTTGGAGCAACTCCTGCAAGGAAAAGTGCAGTAAAGTGCTGCACATTTTGATTATTATTGTTGAGAGAACTAATTTTAGTTGCCAGTAGTCTACCTGTAAGTTTTTTCACCACAGTATGAAGTCTTTTTCCCACCATTTTGTTTCTAAGCAAGCAACGTTCACATTTTTCACACCAAGGATATTCATGAAGTTATTCTGCCACAGTGGGCTTTTTCTGTTTGCCTTCTGCATATTGTACTAAGTGGAGTCCTCCGGCGCCACTCCACTTTGAATAAACAAAACAAATGAAACAGTTTCATTATAACTGGGCGTACTGTATGTCGCACTTTTGCATGTGGAAGATTGATCTTAACCCTCATGCTGTTTTTCCTTTTTTTACAGGCTTTACCTGTCAAGTTTCCTGGGACAAACATGGCCTACATTAAGAACACTCTGGCCTCACTTTTCGCAAGGGACCTTAAGTGTCCAGAAGAGCTCAAGTCCGTGGACAGTTCAAGTGTTGTCCATTTGCAGCCCTCAACATTTTTTTATTGTTATGATGTTTCTAGTCACCTGAAAAGCCCAGGTTGGATGGTTCAGGCACAAGTACTGTGTTGTGATTAATAATTGATTGCACAAGTGTTGCGCTTTCTAGTTTAGTACATTTTTACGTAAATTTTTTATATATTTCTACAAAAGATAGTGTTTCTTGACTATTTTACTTCATAGGTATCTCGGGTCATTTCATGCCAAGACTGTTCCATGACGGCACACCATTTCAAGTTTGTTTGATAAAATAAAAGTAGGCACAGTGAGAAATTTTACAGAAAATTGGGTTTCATAAATACACCGGAAAGTGGAATCTGTGCTATTATCACAATGGTTCTGTTTAAGAAAAACTACATATTAACATATGTTTGTAGTAATGGTTTATTTTGCTATTTCAAAACAGTAAGAATTCGGAGGTAAAAGTTTGCTTAAATTCAGAGTGCAACAACAGTTCTCTGGGAAGGCAGCGATGTGCTTTATTTCATGTACGCATGAAATCTGATTCTTGCAAATTCTTTCATTCGAACTTGTTTTGCGGCACTCAAAAATTTAAAAAAATTTCCTCATGCCAGTTCCACTTCAGTCTTCCAGAAGGTAACTAATGGCCACTGTCTATCAGAAAAAAATCGTAAGTAGTCAAAGTGAATAAATCGCTTGGTATGTAATGACCTGCCCAGGAACCTAGTAATCATGGCAGAAAACGCAACTGGATCGTGCAGCAAGCAATGCAGCACAATAAACTGCTGCCATGGCACAACTTATTGTAATTACCATGTTGTTTCAGAGGTAGATAACGTTTAGTAAAATGGGCGCACACCATTTAACCAATAAATACGAGTCTCAGTGGGCTCATTAAAACTGTGCCATGATTATTAAGTTACTGGCTACCAAATAGAGAAAGCAAGTACATTTAAATGTTATTTACTGTAGTGCTTGTATATTATTTATTTTCTATTTATTTCAATTTTGAGAAATGTTTTACTTTAGGGCCACGCAAACTTTACATTTCTCAGTATTCAATTTCGTTATTGTATCAAGCTGCTGGTAGTTTGTAGATTGCGTTAGGAATTTTTTGATCTCAAGGCACACATGGCTGTACAGTTAACAAATGTTTGGCTTCAATAAACAATTCATCTAGAAAAAAGTGCTTTTTGTCCACATCAATTATGAGCTGTTGATTTCGTGAAGGAGTATTGATTTTATGTGTTATGCCAATTCAAAAACTGGCATAATGGTTCTGCTAGCAGCTCTATAATATGTAACTTTATTAGTTTTAAAGCGCAGCTTCGCAGCTTTATTACCTTCCCGCAAAACTGGGCAAAAATAAAACCAGAATTCTAAATATTGCTTATTTTCGGCCGCATTATTAGAAAAACTAATAAAGTTACACGAATGAAATTTTGCCTCCTAAATGGAAATACCTTGATCTCTACTTTGTACAAAATTTAGCTTCCTTGAGCACGTAGTTGCCGGGCTGTTTACAACAGAAGATTGCAATATTTGGCAATTTTCAAAAGCAAATTATCCAAAAAGTAAAAATTAAAAATTAATTTGCTACGTCTAGGAACTAGATAAATATGTCCTAAAGCTACAGAGCAAGCCGCAATGCAGTAAGTGCGGTACTTTCTTCTAAATATGGTCACAACTGAGACACAGTTCGCAAAAAACATGTATCTCATGCTTGTTCTTGAACATTTATTTCTAAATCACACCAATCAATTTCTTTATATTATATATAGTTGGAATCTACAAGAATTAAGCTTTTTATGGTTTATACGACAACTTCATATCTTAAGTAGAAGAGCCGCCACGGTTGCTACAAAAGTACTGAAAACGGGGGGCTCGTGCCGCCGGAGTGGGACCGCCGCCTTAATGACTACTGTAGACGATAACGGTCCGTCTGCACTGCACATAGTAAGCAGCTTTCGCATTTTCATTGCGATCTGCGCAGCCCCGGTGTGCGGCGTGCCGTCATGCTCAGAGTTGCTACAGATAGTTCTTGCGCGGCGGCGAGGGTGAGCGTGTGTACTGATCGAGTGCACGCGATAGGAGTGAGAACACTGCTCCGGCCTAAGCGGCCAGATGTGCTTCCTGACGCCGTGGTGGGAACGCGCCTTTGCCGATACGGATGGCACAAGAGCTGAAGCAAGTGGTATACCGGCGTTGTTTCCGCCATGTGCTCTGCTCTGTGCCGAGTAGAACGACTTAAATCACTTGTCACGGCGTGACGACGCTCGGCCAACGGCGGTGCCGGTGGCGCGAGGAAAAGAGAGGCCCTGCGTATACAGGGGCACTATCCCTCACTAGTACACGGGAGCCCATGCCCAGAGTCCACTAAAGTTTGCTTAAGAGATTTAATAGTGGAGATGTGGTTTATGGTAAATGAAAAAAAAATAATAATCACGAGAAGTAAGCCAGAGAATGTTGATTCCATTGTCAATCTGCATCAAATCGACAGATTTAACACATGAAAACTTAAGTGAACACATGAAAGAAACACATGAAAACATAAGTGATGCGAATGGAACATTCACATCACTTATGCTAAAACCCTGCGCTGGATCTCATGTAAAGCTTTCATTTTTGTTGTACTGCCTCTATAATAATTATTTAATAATAATGTAATAGTAGTAGCAGTAGGGGTAGTAGTAGCAGTAGTAGCACTGGTGGGGCTTCAGACCCCTCCCCCCCCCCCCCCCCCGAAATTATTTCGTGTTGGAATGCACGGCCGACCAAAACAACCACCGGCGCCGGGAATCATTCTCGATTTTGTCTACAATGTCTTTTTCACGCTCGAAAAGACATTTCGGCACGCACATTGCGAACTCGGGCTGGCTTTCGTGGCAACGCCCTTGCACCTGGAGTCACGTAACGCAAGGAGCCCCATCCGAGCACAAACTTTCAAGGGTTTTGCGATAGCGAGCGGGCGCGTTGCGGCATCATGCAGCGGCCGCGGAATCTACGGAGCGCATGGAATTCAATTCGGAAACTTTATAGGTATAAAGTTCTCATAAACTTATGACGCGAAAGGTGCACTGACATTTCCAAAGGCGTGCTTTAGATTTTCAATTCTGGAACTTTATAGGTTTAATGTTTTTATAAACTTGAGCTAACATGCGCGCACTGGAGCCCTCGTGCCCAAGCCGTTTCAGAAATGGAAGCCCGCGCTCGCAATCTTCCACACACACGAAAATACTAAATGTGACCGTGACTGCCAGCTAGCAGCTGATAATTTTCTCCAAAGATTTTCAGGAAGGGTGCCCGATGTGGTCAATCAGCTGGACCAGGGCAGGCAAAGTAAAATAAGAGAAAACAGAAGAAAGTTAACGGCCTATTATTGAGGCGGTTATTTTTTGCGGACGACAAAGTCTGGCTCTTCATGGCCATAGGGACAGTGGTACTATGGATTTAGGCAAATCCTGTCTGAAAATATTGGTATTTTCAGAGCGCTTCTTCATTTGCGAGCTGATTGTGGAGACACATATCTGAAGAACCATTTGGATGTTGCCCCAGTATACCTCGCATTTAAGCCCAGATGTACAAAACCAAATTATAGAAATTTGTGGTGAAATTGTGGTGAAATTGTCAAAGAAAGCCTAGATGCAAAAGTAAATGGTGCAGGCTGCTTTTCCATATTTGCTGACGAAACGACGGATATTACCGGTATCCAACAGTTTACTGTTTGTGCAAGGGACCTAAACAAGGATGCAAACGACATCGAAGGAGTACTTTTAGGTTTTAGCACCGGAATAGATGCCCTCTCTCATTGCGACAGGTTCTATGTAAATGTGTAGAAACGGCTTCTTATTCTAGTCACCCTTTTAGTGACCACTTCAAGCGCAGATAGTATATTTTTAACATGAGATTACTAAAAAACTACTTGCGCTCTACGATGTCTGAAGAACACATGGTTAGGCAGGCGCTTATATACATCCACAGAGACGTCGGCATCAACGTGTCCGAAGTCACTGACCGCTTCACTAAACTTCCCCGCCGAGTGAAGCTTGTCCTTTAGATAGCGAAGCGGCAAAAATCAATGCAAGTAAATGTTCTGTTCCTTCAGGTCCACAAACTCCTAATTATGAAAACGTATTACTGTTCATTAGTTTCTAAAACCGCAGAAATTTTCGCCGTTTATACAAACAGTTAGCATCATGATCAAAATTATGGTGTGAAAACGAAAATTACGAGGACATCAATAACTAATTTTTACCGACCTAGCTTATTGAAAACCGGCCCTCGCGGCGTTTGCCAACAAACACACTCGAATATTGGGTAGTTTAACTTGCCGCATCATCTGTGGCTTTCGTTTGGTTTTTTCTTTCCTTTTTAGCTACCCGCTTTTACTTCTTTTTTGAGCCGAAGCAATACCCTTCCTTAATATTGGGTGCAGAAAATTTGTCGCCGCACTGCAGGCAGTTAAATTGCACATTTTCGTACTGATTTCTGTATTATTCCTCTATTATCTACCCATATGGTGCTGTCGCGACCGCTGCATGGCCCAAGTACATATCACGAGTTACTTTCAGACATAGCGCAAATAAGTACGCACAGCACACACGAAGACACGACAGACGCGGACGAGCACTACTATTAACCGTTTATTTCAGTCAACAAACCCTCCGATTTATAAGGTGAACCACGTACACCAGTGTCACGCCCCTTTCCCATGCGAGGTGATAAAAAAATCTAAAAAGTTTAACAGTACTATCTGCCTCAGGCAACAGAGTTCAAATAGTTCATTTCGGCACTGTGCAAAAGAATTGACGCTTCGCTTATACAAATATCGGCGTTCTTGTGGATGTAGAATGCTTCTAGAGCCACTCGAGCAGTGTAGTTTGTTGATTTGGTTCTCTCATAAAATCGTGCCTCGCAACCACCCGTAATGATGTGGGCAACCAAATGTGCACACTTGTCCTCTTTTTTCTTAACTTTTAGCGCTTGCTCCCTGAGCCGGTCGTTTATGCACCGTTCGGTTTGGCCAATGTACACCTTCCCGCACAACAAGGGGACGGAGTATACCACTCCTGTCGCACACCCCACGAAGCTGCTATCATGGCTGGTTTGGCAAGCTCCTTTCCTGTCACCGCAAATTCGAGGGTAGAGCCTGGATAGCTTATTAGGAGCCGTGAAGACCACAGGAATACGATGCCTGTTCGCGACCTTCTTCAGGTTGTGCGAGACCTGGGCCGGTATTTTGTAGCGATGCCTTTAAAGTAATAATGCCTTTTCGCGCTTACCGCGCTTTGTCAGTGGTCAGAGCGACGGTCCGCTCGCGTTATCAACGTTGATATCGTGAGCGGACAGTCGACCGCTCTGACCACTGACAAAGCGCGATAAGCGCGCAAAGGCATTATTACTTTAAAGGCATCGCTACAAAATACCGGCCCTGATGCATATAAGGCATGGCTACGGGTCTCGCCATCCATCGCTGGGTCTCAGCCCTTTCTGCTCCAGCTCTGTTTTTTACCCTCTGTAGGATAGACTCGGCCACCGCAACAACAAGCAACTCAGGGAATCCCGCTGCTAGAAGGCGACAAATCTGATTGTCAAAGCTATGCTGCATTGAATGGGGGCATGACTTACGGAGTGCAGCATCCAGACATTGTAATGCGATGCCCCTTTTTACTATTTTAGAGTGGGCAGAATCAAAAGGCAGGGGACACTGCTTAACCCGTGGGAAGTACTTTCAGCAAACATGGCCTAGACTAAATTTTGGCCTGAGATCCAGAAATTGCAACCCCTCAGTTCCAAGCAATTCATAGGTGAAACTCCAACCCTGCCCAGCTTGAATAAAAACATCTAAAATACTCCCAGGCGCAGTGAAACCGTCCTCTTTCTTTAAAAGAATTAAAAATTCATTGACGTGCCAAAACACTTTGAATACCTTCCCTCCATTAAAAGCCAAATCAAGCCCACTGTCAATCTCAGCTAAACATATGTCGCATAGAATCGGAGCCACGCAAGACCCAATACACACTCCTCTACGTTGCAGAAAAGGCTGCTCGTTAAAAACAATAAATGTTACACTAAGATAAAATTCTAAAAGCGTTAAATTATAAACCGACAAGCAAGCGGAGTTTTGGAAATCGCATTCGCCACTCTGTTCAATGCACTTCCTAACAGCAACTAAAAGCTTATCTTGAGGTACTGAATAAAACAAGTCCTCGACGTTGACAGACAAGCCATAATCTATACTCTCGTTGTGTTTCGCATATTCAGTGACTTCTTCAGATTTCCTCACGCCGAAAGGATCAACAACCGTGAGTCACTTAAGGCTCTTCAGTGAAAACTGACTAACATTCTTTTGCCAAGCCTCCCCCCCCCCCCCTTCGCTCACAATGATTCTGAAAGGGAGATCTACCTTATGTGTTTTTGCAGAAAAGAAAACCTTCAGACTGTTCCCCTTACTATTCCTAATAGCACTAGCAAGAGCATTCAATTCCAAATCCTTACAAAATTTGAGGAACTTAGGCTTAACCCTCACTGCACTTTTTTAAACAGCCACAAAGTTCTTGTCCACTGCCGCTTGGGCTTTTTCATTAAACATGCCTTTCAGCATCACAACAAATCCACCTTCCTTGTCAGCTTCTAGGAGAACCAAACTGTTCTGCCAATCTGAAAGTAACTATGTTAGACCAACTAGCCCAACAGGCGGTCCTTCCGGAACATATCGCGATTTCTGCGATCATAGTTTTGTTCTTGCCTGGATCGTCTGTCTTTCTATGCGTAAAGCTACTACTTTGTGTGACTGCGCAACATGTCTCTTTGTCTTGTTTGACGCATTACATACAGTGACATGTGCTTAAATTCGTGGATTCATTGGATACTTATACATATATTTAAACATCTTGTTGCGAGGCTTTGTGTATACAAACAGTGAATTTTGTTACCAGTGACACTTTTGTGCCCTTTATCAACTTGTATCTTGGCCCTTGTATATTCCATTCCATTTTCGCATTTCTAATGTACATCTTGCAGAACTCCTGCTTATATGTACTCGCTGTTGCGACTATATTATCGGTGTAATTACAATACATGACCGGTAACAACTGCTCATGCGCTATCTATTGCAACGAAGGACAGCGTCATTGAGGTTTTTCCCTGGCCATTGCTTATGTACAGTCACGAGCAAAAGTTTGTGGACCAAAGGTATGGTATGATAGTATGATAAAACTTTATTACGGTCCCTCGGAACGCGCGTCAGCACGTAGCGGGTCGCTCCCACGTCGGTACAGAAAGGCTGAGCCTCTCTGCTGCCACGATTTTATTTTTTTTCCTTCGCAGCCTGGGCATTCCGGCAGAAATCAAGAGCGCAAGCCCACGTGCGCGTGTTGGACCAATACAACGTATTAAGCCATTTCGGGGCTGCGCAGCTGCGCTTGAATATATTTAAATTTTTTGCTGATACCATGGTCTCCAAACTTCTGCTCGCGACTGTACAAAAAGTAAACAAGGTTCTTGAATGTCAAAGATTTATCAAAATATTTGTGCTCAACTTGTTCTTTCGTGGCCTTTACGTTTTTCACACCAGCTGTATGCACTGCTTTGCTGGTTTCGAACTGATTTAGTTCTAAAGTTCGTGTGATATTTTCTTTACTTATTAAATATACAAAAAAACGCCGAAGCATTGATATCAGTTATTTATGCCACAATTTTTGGGACATACGAATATATTCTTTTGTGAAAAAATACATACTTTACTTGACAGTTAATTAGCATTCACTATATAGTTCGTTCGCAGCCTCTAATATACAATGACATTGGCAATGGCAATGCAGTTATTATTGATGTATGTGATCCCTCGACAAATTATATAAGGAGGAGGCCGCGCTCCAACGTGAGACCCCCCCCCCCCTCTGCGAACAATATTTCTGGCTATGCCATTGTGCAGTGAAACAGGTCTTTGAACACTGACCAGATACACATGATTTTCTGCATTTACACCCGTCGCTTACCAAGAGCTTAGAAAAGGTGTTCGGCTGAAATGTATCAAATTTTCTTCACAAAGCCACTAATTTACTTTGTTTACAGGAACCTCCCTGAGAAAACTGACGTCAATCCGAGCATTTGTTGACGTGGTTTTACTCTTTGCGGCGTCGGCCATTTTCGTTACGGCGCGGTTTCGCCAAGGTCACTGCCAATGGCACCGAAAATATAGCCATGCACCTAAGGCTTTCGCCTTCAAAAAACAAATTCCGTGGCAGTGAACATAGCTCTACCAGGCACCTGCACGCAAATGCGCAAATGAACTCGTAAACTGAGGCCAACCGAGATTAAGGGTGTCAATCATGTGACTGCATATCCTGAAACATGCACCCATCGCGACCATTTAGCAAGCTTACATTATTATTTTAGAATCAGCTTTCGAGAAATGAAGCGACAAAAGGGCATTTTTGCTTTTTTTGATTCGATCGGACAAAAAGGTGGACGAGGAAAAGATGGACGGGAAAGGGGGGGGGGGGCGGGCGGAGGCCGCTTTCTCAAGATTCTGCACCCGCTTCCTCGAAGCGGGGCTGAGCCTCTAAACGCCTATCAATAGCAGCAAAACTGCTGATTCACAGTAGACTAGCTGCCGCTCGTCTTATACGCGCGGCGGTTATCAGATCAGTCATTCCTGACTCGCCCTCGTCCATGCTCGACGGTGAAAGCTGTTGGCGTGGTCATTTTTTTTTCTTTTTTCTTTTATTGTTAAAACGTGTATTCTGTGATCGTCCAGTAGACTTCGTGCGTCATCGCGCGAATTTCGAATCTTAAAGGTCCGTACGCCACGTGCTGTAAAAGCTGTGAACTAAAGGCGATGTCCGGAATTGCTGGGGTTGACTAAGGAGCGCCTTTGCGCTCGTGCTGATGTCTGGGTAAAGGAGGTCGTTGTGTATTTACACTAGGATGTCCTTGGTGGAAAAGGGGTGCGGAACCTCAGAATGGTGCACAGAATCAGATAGTGTTCTCCAGCAAAGTCTTGCATTCGACTCAGGACCAAGTGTTTCATGAGCTTGCCAAGTCAGGAGGTCAGAAATATGGGGCGAAGATTGTCGAGATTGAGGTTATTGCCAGGTTTGGGGATGAATGCGATCCTCGGGTGTTTCCACTCGAAGGGAAACTGGCTGGAACGCCAAGATTGGATCATCTATTCGGTAATGGCACCTACCGATTTGGGATCGAGGTTGCTGAGCGCCTTGTTTATAACGCCGTCAAAGCCCAGCACTAACGCCGTGCGGACTTTGTGCAGCACAGCCCACACCTCCACTTCCGTGATGTCTGTGTTTAGCTGTTCACTGGGGGTGTCCTTTTAAGGCGGCAAGGGCGCGGAGCTTTGCGTAGTGATGGTGATGTATCGGCTGGCGTGCTCCGTGATGAGGTCATCACCTGTGCCTAGAAACGGACGGATGATTTGTGTCAGCTGGTTGCGCGCCATCAACTTTGTGTTCCGGGGATCGAGCAGGTTTCGCAGTAAGTGGCACGTTTTCTTTTTTTTTTTTGCGGTCTAACTAGCCGTCTAGGCGGTCGCATATTTGGCCCCACTGCTGTCATTCGAGTGGATATGTATGCGCCTGTATTTCTCGTTTCAGTTTAGCGATGCGTCTTCGGAAATTGTGGTTGTCACCGTGATTGTGCTATCTGTGCATGACGCTTTCACGTCCCTCCCACATGTGCAAAAGGCAGGAGTCGATTGTGGGTTGCTCTGGTGGCGCTTCCATCTCGTGGTTCATGTCGGCCCCGTCCCGGCTCAGAGGCCGTGTCCACTCGTTTAGGTCGGAGATGAAGCTAAACGCAGTGTTCTCGCGGAGCTGATGAAAATTATGCCACTTGGTTATGCAGGCCTTGGTTGCCGGCGCTCTGTTGGCAGTCGTTTTGAAAGTGAGCGACAGGATATAAGGGTTGCACCCGGTGTTGAGCCACTAGGCTCACGGTGTGTATTTGTTTAATGACAGATCTGGTGTGGTGTGTCGACACACGATGTTGCTGGCCTGCGTGGTGGTTGTGGGTCGTTGAGTATCTGAGACCAAGGACCTGTATGGTTTCCCATAAATGGGTGCCCTTGCGATCGGGTTTGAGGTAGCCCAGGTAGGGTGTTTGGCGTTGTGATTGCTGACCCATGTCTTTCGGTGAGCTGTACATATTTAGTATGAATAGTGGACTGTCACTGCGATTCCTTGGTAATACCTCAATGGGAATGTGATGAACGTCGGTGTTTTAAATTTAGGATGTGGCCTGCCCTCTTTGCCTAGCTGGTTGTACGGAGTTTAACCAGGTAGCTTGAGGGGGGTGCTGATCTCTTGCATCGCGATAATGTCAGGTTTGTCCAGCCTGCGCTGGTAGTTTAACAGCACGTGGCCCGGCTTGGAGCGATAGCCTTGTTCTATTGCCATACGTTCAGTGTGGTGCGCGGGGTTATACGGAGTTTAACCAGGTAGCTTGACGGGGGTGCTGATCTCTTGCATAGCGATAATGTCACGTTTGTCCAGCTTGCGCTGGATGTTTAACAGCACGTGGCCCGGCTTGGAGCGGTAGCCCAGTTCTATTGCCATACATTCAGTGTGGCGCGCGGGGCTATATTTAGGCGGTGTTCGATGGGTGCTGTTTTGCGGGCAGACGCTGGTAGGATGGCGGGTAATTTAGAATTGTTGGAATGGTTTGGCACCGTTCCTGTGTTGTGCTTGAGTTCGTTGTTCGTGTTGATGGTGTCTGTACGGAACGTGTGATAATCCTTAATGTGTTGTTCTAGGAGGTGTCTTAGTTGTGAGATGGTATCCTCTGTCTTAGTGAAACGGGCCTCAAGGATTGTTCCTAGTGCGATTAGGGCGGCTGCTATTGTGGTGTCGGTATGAGGTGGGTGTATCGGCCTTGCGTTTACGTGTCTTGGAGTTAGAGGTTAACCCTACTGTGAAAAACTGGCGCGGATGTGCTGTCTGACTGGCGGTGCCCGCGTAGCTAGTGGTGTTGGGTTGTAATTGAAATTATCACTGTGGAAGGCAGGTGCGCCCATCAACATTCATTGCCATCTGACTGCAGTTTACGGCGATGCCTGTGCTGACGTCAGCACTGTGTGGAGGAAGACAAGGACTGTGAAATGCCAAAATACAGCCGCATCAAATCTCCACACAAGCCACAACCTCCCAGAGTCATAAATTCAACTACAGCCCGCTGTTTCAAGCAGACATTACCACGGAATGCCATGGATTGCTCGATTACTCTGGAACGAGAAGAGATATGAAAGTGAGACAAGTGACATTCCCTAGATTAAGCATAGGTTCAATAATTATAAAGAGTTCACAATGTTTGCAGTAATATTGGAAAAGTAGTGGGCTTGGAGACATTACTTTCTGAATCGCCGTCATAGTTAGCTTAGCTAGGCGGGACTTAAGTACGGAATTCCTTTTGACGAACGCCCTCAGCTGTGGGTTCTTCGTCAGCGATGCGGGGAGTCCCTTCTGCCAGGCCACCGTCTTGGATGGCTTGCTGGTCCTGACCCAGGAAACTCTGCCGAATTAGATGGGTACGAATCGGTGCCAATCACATCGGAGGCACATACTTTTGATATGTAAAAAAGTGAAGTGGGGTGCTATGCAGGATGCGCCGAGTTTGGCGAAGCTCGGGATCTTCCCGAGCTCTGGCGACGCCCCAAGATGAAAGAACTAATGGTAACAAGACAAAGTTTGTCCGTTGGCACGCCTCCTGTTTCATTGGCTTATCTAGGTTCACTCTAGGTGGCTATCATCTCTTGGTCGTTGCCATATGGGCGGTCGACAAACTGGGGCTCACGTGATCATATGGTCGGTGCATGGTCGTGCCTTCTTTTACTTGTTTGTCGTTCCACCGAGTGCATTACAGGCACATGCAAGTTATAAAATAAATGCATTTCGTACAATAATATTAGTCACTTTAACCTGGCTTACAAACATTTTAAAGTTTACAAGATGTACATTGAATGTGTATTACGCTAATTTGTAGATTAATACGTTTCGCGTTATACCACGAGGGGACGCTAACCTTCTTTTGTTCCCTCTTGATTGGATTGGCGCGGCTCAATACGTGCTTGCGCTAGCATTCCCGAGCACAGATTCGTGTGTGCTTGGTTTCCGCACTAAGCTTTCAACAGATCGCTCGCTGCTCCTTCTCTTTCCTCTGGATTGAATTGGTGCGGCTCGCTGCGTGCTTGCGCTCCCATTTCCGAGCACATATTGGTGTGCGGCTGGTTTTCGCACTGGTCTTTCAACAGATCTCTCGTTGCTCGCGCTAAAGTAAGGCTGTGAGACGAAGTGAGGGTCGGCTAGCATAGAAGGGGTTTGCCGCACGCTTAGCGTGCAAGCACGCAGTAATGACGGAAATCAATGGGTCAGAAAACTACGCTTTATTTTCTTTTATATTGTGATGCACCTTCATACTACCTAGCGCCGTGTGATGGCTTCTAACAACCGCGAGAAGGAGTCTTCATAGTGGGTAGCCCGAGCGATCCGTGGCTTCTAACAAATGCAAGAAAGTGTCTTTGCAGCGTACGTGGCTGTTGACTGCCATCACGTCCATCCCATGTGGGACTGCAGCATTGGTGCAGTTACCCTGTACCCACCGCTGTCGAGGTGGCGCTTCACTTTTTGACAATAACATTCTATGTTTTTTTTTTGCGTGTGAACGCCCGTGATGGGGTCCATAAAGTTCACGCTGTGGTTTACTGTCTCCCAATGCACATTGAGGCACAGCCCCGTTATCATTTACTCAATTTGGGATACAGTTGTATGCGGACAATTCGGTGCTATGAATAATGGTCCCGATTGAACATTGGCTGCAATAATGGCGCCTAGCGTCGTCGCCTTTCGTCAGTCGACCTTGAAAAGTCCCAGCACCCCTCTGGTCGCGCAGACCATGCCGAAGATCCATGGGCCACCATCTTTAACACCGCCCTAATTTTGGCGGCTCGGTGAAACGTCGGCGCCCGTCATTAGGCGGCCTCGACTGCACTTTTGCTCGCCGCGAAGAAGGCACTCGTCAATTTGCGCTATCTTCCCGGGGCCACCGAGTGGAGGTCGCGCCAGCAGTTTGTCCCTCGAGACCTCACGGAGGTATTTCCTGCAGTCGGCGATGATGTGCTCGGACAGAGGAAACAAGTCGCCGGTCATCTCCTCCCATAGGCATATGTATACGCTTTTGCTCACGCAGTACGTGAGCGAAATCATTTGCCGCCTGGAGGGGTGGTCTAGAGCACTGCACGGGCCGATTTTTGCGGCCCGGGCCCGGCCCGGGCCCGTTTTCACATTGGGCGGTCCGCCCGAGACCGATCAAAACTTTTATGGCGAGACCCTGGCCCGGCCCGGGCCCGGAAATACTCTACGTTACCCGCCCGGCCCGGCCCGCCACCCCTTTACCTTAAGCCCGAGCCCGGCCCGAGCCCGACTCGAAACCGGCCCGAACACGGCCCGAGACCGAAAAATACATGTTTTTCAGAGTTGAGAAGCCCGAGAATAACTCACAGAAAGCCCGAGCCCGGCCCGGGCACGCGTCAAAAAACCTGAGCCCGGCCCGGGCCCGAGTCAAAAAGCACACGCCGTGCCCGAGCCCGGCCCGAGCCCGTGAAAAAACTCCTCTACCCGGCCCGGCCCGGCCCACGGGCCGGGCTGGGCCCGGGCTTTCGGGTAAGCCCGAGCCCGTGCAGTGCTCTAGGGTGGTCGTTCGGAGGGCCGAGGCGGACCGGGTTGGCGAAGTAACTTCTTTCGCCTCTCTGACCGTGCAGTGCAGCGGCACCGTACAACTGCGAAAACTGCTTTCGGCACCTGTTACACCAGAGGGCAGCCCGCCATCTATTCTGTGTCTTCCTATTTAATGAGACCACTTCTCCTTCACAGGTTGGTTAGTCCGGGTTGAACCCCAGGTGCACGCAGGTGCCCCAGTACTTCAATGACGACACCGGAATTGCCCTGGCGCGGGGGTGCGGTGGAAGAACAGCGCTTGAAGCCGGAGGCAGCCGAAGCGATCGCACGAACTATTCCTCCACAGCCTAGTCACACCACTCTGTGCTGGGAAGGCATAACTTGCCCGCCACGCGGTCTCCGCAGACGAGGGCCTTCGCCTAACTCGTCACACAGCCAGCGCACTCAAGTTTTGGAAAGGCAAAAATGACGCTGAAACTCTACGTCGGACATGTAGGTGAACAGGTCCAGACGGTCATATTCACGCTTGCTGCCGCTGTATGCGATGGCACATGCTGCTGTCGCCACCATGTTCCCGAGTTCAACTCGAGGGGGGCTTCGCGATGTACGAGTTTGGCACGAGTTCGCCTGTCAATCAAAACCATAGGTCACGCCCCGTGAGAGGCATGTAACTCACTCTTTTGCGCGCGCCCACCACGGTTGGGCCACGCCTAACTTATTTTCCGGCAACAGCGACGTGGTGCGGAACTGAGAGGCATCAACAATCTTGACCGCCGACAGAAAATACCCACAGCACACTGTCATCGGTGATGTACTGAGAACCACTATCAAAAACAAAGCGGCGACTTTCGCTGGCTTATGCATCTATCTTCTTAGGTAGTGATGGCCCCACAACACGGTTTATTGTCTGCATTGTAACGACGTAGCGCACAGCAAATAATTATTGGCACGACACTGTAGCTGCTTGCAAGGCGTCGATGTACTATGGTGGATGACGATGCTGAGCAGTGCGTAGTGTTTTACAACGTCAAGGTATCGCAGCTGTTGTTTGAGATGGCTACTCTGTCATCGGTGATGTATCGGACCCGCAGTGTCGCAAACACGGTGAGCGCCGAGAAACGCTCGCTTTTCTAGACCCAGTGCGATGGCATTTCTTCATCACAAGCACGGCACACTAAACAGTTGAAACCCCTTCCTGCGTTCGAAGTCTAATTTCCTAACTGCACACAGGAGCCACCACCCGCCAAAAGGCGATTGCTGCGCTGTCGTTACTATATCCATCTGCGATCGCTGTTAGCTTAGCAGCAAATGCAATCGGCAAGCACACGGGAGAGAACAACACACTCAAATTCTGCGTACATGCGCACGGAGCACCTTAACTGGGCAAGCGATGACAAGCGATGAATTAATTGTGTCGCTGGGCAGCGTGCTCTTCTTTGCAATGCATCGCGGAGGCTTCGCGCACGCAGATAAACGGGCGCATTTTCACTGTGATGCGTCACTACGGACCCTAGAATGCCGCACAGCAATTTTGCAGCAACAGCCTTTGCTCCCGTCTCTATGGCAAGAGTCTCGCTTCAGTTGGTAAAGTGGTGGCCTTAATAGCCGTCTCAGTGAAGCACCTGCGGTGAACAATCCATGCCGCAGCGCTGCGTTGCCATTCCCCCAATAGACAGGGAATTGAAAGATCATTGTCATGACTGACTTCATCAAGGATAGCACTGAAGTGCCCCTGGCGACTGCTCACCGTATGAACTCAATCGTGCGTGCGATCCTCTACAACGTATCCGCTTGTAAGCTTTCTCCTCACTGTCGCCAGTCGCGGCAAAAAAGTGCAAAATTTATTAATTCGCTCCATCTCTGTTTGCCATCAAACATTTATAGCATTCCAAACGAAAAGCCGATACTTTAAGAAGTAAAATGTTCGTTATTTTATTTGTTGTATTTTAAAGCATTCGATTGAGGGAAAGTGTAGGAGCAAGAATGCACCGCATGTGCCCTGTTCGCGTTCGACGGAGGATAGAAAGACAATGCCCGAAAGAGGAGACACGCCCTTGACGCGCCCGAGAAAGGCGTGGCAAGCGGCTCATGGCAAGTGTGCAGATAGACAGCGGTACAGTCACGGTATTGCTAAATGGTGATAATACATTGATAACAATACGCGGCGCTGGCGCGTTTTGCTGTGCACTCTTCTGTGTTGAAGCAAGGAAACACTGTGCCGCGCAGAGTGCGCTCATGTTGTCATACGCGGCTTTATCTCGACATTTCTTTTGGCCAGCTGTTACTGCACGTTCCTTGCTATCTCCGTTCACTGACTGCCATCGAGCAAACTCGGGTAAAACTCGTGCGAACGAGAAACTTGGCGCATCCTGCATAGCACCCCTGGCTAGAAACATGAAGAAAACTAAGGAAGGAGCATTAGGTCACGCAGCGGGCCTTGGCAAGCGAACTCTTCGTGAAGTCGTTGCTTTTGAATATTCCCTCAAGACATCACCCCAACACGTGACCACTGAGAGATAGCGTGTTGGCCAGGACTGTTCGGTCCCCGGTAGTTTAACGGCTCTGACGTGGTAAACATGTACTCTGACGTGGTACCACGTGCTCTGATGTGGTACCGCTTGCTCTGAAGTGGTTATCACGAATTGGTCTGATACCTTTGGTTTCAATTGTGCTGCGCAGTGCTCTCTCCTAAATCATGCCTTCCTCCGTGGCTCCAAAGTAACCAGTGCCGTTCTCAGGGTCGAAAACATCATCATTGAGAAGCCACTGTGAGGTATTTTGCTTTGCATGCCACAAAATACGGCATCTTTTATATGCGGGTTCTTCATGCCCTTCAGGTTCTCTTATGGAAGTTGTTCTCTCTTATGGACGTTTTGCGGCGGCACCAAATGCGTATTTATATAAAAACCTTGCGAGGCGAAAAGGTGGTAAAGACATCCGACGGTGCTCGACGAGTGTCCCGTTCTGGTATCGTCGAAAACCTGCGAGCCGCCCCCAGAGGCACCGGCAATCGTCACCAATGTCGCGCGCGTTCGGTGCGAACGCGGGCAAAACGCCGATGGCGTCGACAACAGTTTTTCGCGTTGCTGGTGCTGCTGCATGTCCAAGTTTATAGAGCTGATAAAACTACTATCCTTATTCCGTATAGGCATCTACTAGTTTGCTATCGCAATTGATGCTTCGCCTTTTTTGTGAAACTGCGACATTTTTATTGCGATAGCAATTATATGGACACTCGAAAGCAGATTTCTGCCGTCAGCGTCGCCGTCGTCGTCGCCGTCGCCGTGAGGTTCCGTATGACGTCAATGGAGATGAAATCGTCGCCGCGCGCCGCCGAACGCTGTATGTGCGAGCGAAAGGGCGCGAAAGAGCGCAACCAGTTCCTATGCCGGATAGAGCAGTTTCCTACATCACGTGAAGCGATTCACACAGCTAGATGCGGCATTAACACGGCAATAAGGAAGCCGCGGTGCAGTGGATGCAGTCACTGTCGAAATACTCTGTTTTGCCCGCCTTAATGGAAGAATCGATGACAAACATGATAAAATATATATGCACGATTGAACTATTGCTCTCTCAATTTCTCTGAAACTTATGGCTGGTGTCGGTCACTTTCTTAGGTCAATTATCAAAATTGGTTATAAATCAAGAGATGCGCGAAACGGTGCGCTAGACCCATGACGTCAGAATCCAAATCACGAAAATCGTGCCTGATGGGTTACTCTGGATGCACTGCAGCAACAGCTGTCGCAGTAAAATAAAACAGCCCGGGCCTAATAAAGAGTGCGTAAAAAATGACGTTGTTCTTTTACCCTCATCAATTACAATAACAAAAAATAAAGCTTAGTCGGTTATGTGCCGAGAAGCTCGTTCCTGTTCATGTTTGACTAAGCAGGCTGTCCACTATCTGCAGACAAAACCAGCCGGAAAACGCTCCAATTAGCGAAGGGCGCATTCCCGCGACGCTGCCTCGAGCGCTCGTTTGCCTGCGCACGGTGAACTAAGCTTCGCAGTAAAGCAACAGCGGCGCGCTCCCGCGCTGTACCAGATGACGCGAAGCACCTCACCTAGGTCCCTGTGCGCATGCGCCGTGTTGCTTCGATGCGCGGCCGCGCCGGCCGTGCTGGCGCTGCACGGAGCACGGCCACGCTGAGTAGTGTTCACCCTAAGAGTGGTCGAGCCAGTGCCTTCCCTTTCGCGACATTTCGCGTGACTAGCTCTGGACGCGGCGGCGCCTACTAGCGACAGCGTTCCTGGCATGCCACAAACGGAGGCAGGCTAACCAAGGTTAGCACAGTGCAAAGAACGCTGTTGCTTGCCGACGCTGAACGCGTTGGAGGCTAGCCACTCGATACCTAGCGAACGTTGATACAACTATAGGCGCAGCCCCTTTTATGGCAAACTCCGAGGTCAAGCGCATGCACACTGCGCGAGAACTATGCACAGTGTACGGGCGGCGCACAACAGACGACACGTCGGGATGACGTCACGGCGCATGCGCAGTAGCGCGCCGCTGGCGGGTGCTCGGCGGAGCCGTGTTTGTTTCGGACGAAGTGGGCGCGCACCTGCGCCGGTGGTTACTAGGGAACGCGAGGTGAAGTGAAGTCATCGCTACTGCTTCAGCGCTTGCGCGGCTAGGCAACGCGGGCGGCGTCAACAGCAGCTCTGCGCTTTGCCTCGTTGGTGCTGCTACAATTTCTTTATCTCTCTATCTCGCTCTCATTTTTTCTATCCCTCTCCGGAGCATTGTGCGCTCCGCCCGCATGCTCTCCTTCTTTTTAACGTCCCATGTCAAGGCAACATGTGCACGGACATGCTACGTAGCAAGAGATTAGCTACCGCTGAGCGGAAGCTACCCGACCACTTTCCCGCTCCGGATCTAAAGCTAAAAAATCTATGCGCTGCTTGTAGAAGAGCGGAACGGAGGCTGATGAGGACGAAGTGCGACCCACCAATGAAGACAGTATACAACAGAATTAACGCGGTGATTCGACGTTACACGAAGAAACTAAGAAGAGATCAATGGGCAGCATTTTGTGCAAGCCTATCGGTCTTCACGCCAGTTCCAAGGATATGGTGGGTCGTTAATAACCTTGCTGGAAACTTTCGACCAAACAGGCCATTTGAAGCACTAGCATTGAAGTTAGGCAAGACGCTCGATTGTCTTGCGAATGCCTTTGCTCAAGTATACTCTTCTGGAAGGTCAGCCGGCACAACCAACCCGCCTCCGCCGCTATCGTCGTCTCCGATGGATGCTCCTTTTACACTGAGAGAGATGGAGCTAGCTATGAGCAGCCTCCGACGTCGCTGTGCGGTGGGACCGGACCGCATAAGTAATGAGATGGTGACGAACCTACCTATTGAGCAACGACGTGACTTGCTGGCATTTTTTAACAAAGTGTGGGCTAGAGGGGATGTCCCACATTTATGGAAGGTAGCATGGGTGGTACCGGTTCTGAAGCCTGGAAAGAATCCTGCAGCTCTGGACTCATACAGACCGGTATCGCTGACCTCCTGTGCAGCGAAGCTAATGGAGAAGATGGTGAGCACAAGACTCACTTGGTCTGTCGAGCAGGGTCGAAAACTACCACCGTGCATGACTGGGTTTCGCCAGCGTCTATGTGCTCAAGACAATGTGCTAGACCTGCTAAGCCACATAGAACATTACAGTGTGGATGGCCTGTCGACACTTGCTGTTTTTATGGATATTTCCAAGGCTTACGACTACGTGTCTCCAACAGCCATCATCAGCCAGTTACAAGTTATAGGCGTCACGGGTCATCTCTTGCACTTCATACACACGTTTCTCAATGATCGCCGTATCAGAGTCCGTCTTGGTAACACTTTGAGCGATGAAATAGGTATATTTCACGGCGTGCCACAGGGAAGTGTTTTATCTCCCTTATTGTTTAACATCGCCATGGCTAGCCTCCCAAGAGTACTAAACCATCGAACACCAGTGAAGATATCTATATATGCCGATGATATCTGCATATGGGTCTCCGGCTACCAGCATCGGCGCCTCGCACGAATAGCCCAGGGAGCAGTAAATGCCATTCAAGGCCACTTGGCAACGCTTGGACTATCACTATCAGCAGAGAAATCATCATTCATACTATTTCCTGGAGTTAAAAGAAAATCTACACGCTTGAAGCTGAACGTGGACGGATACCACATTCAACAAGTCACCAACGTCCGATTTCTTGGCGTTACCTTGGACCACAGGCTAACTGGCGCCGCGCTGTTGACCACGTTGTGGCGTCATCGTCACAGAGGCTACATGTGCTCAAGCGAGTCGCTGGTATACGCTGGGGCAACCACCCGACATCGATGCTACGGCTACATACAGCGTTGGTTACCAGTCGGATCCTGTACCAGCTACCCCTGATGTCACCCTCAGATAGCCAATACGAGCGCTTTGAAGCCATCCACAGAAAAGGTATTCGACTTTGCCTTGGAGTCCCTCAGACAGCGTCGAACAAGTAAGTTCTCTACGAAGCTGAGAAACGCCCTTTGCGACTTCAGGCTTCCCAGAGTCTCATGATCCAGTTACTACGATTGAGTGAGTCTACGCCCGGGAAAGCCCTGTTAAGACGTATAAGTAACAGGCCACGGTCACATTTTTATGCAGCACTGAACACACTTCGCGTCTTAGGATTGCGCTGCTCGAGACAGAGGGAAAAGATAGAAGCGCCCTGGACATTCGAGGACATCACATGCGACTTAAGTATTCCACGATTGCAGTCAAAGAGCTGCATTCCATCTGCAGAAGCCAAGTCATTAGTCCTACAACATTTGCACACGACTTACCGGAACCACCTACAAGTATACACAGATGGCTCTGTCAAAGTAGACGAAGATCGCTGTGCAGCTGCATTCTGTATTCCCTCTCTGAGATATATATGGTCTGGCCGTCTAGACTGTATGGCCTCGTCGACAGCTGTAGAAGGCGTAGCAATAGCTTCTGCGCTGCGCAAACTAAAGTCTCTGCCTTCGCAGAAGGTGGTTGTCCTTACGGACTCAAAGGCCGCGTTACAACAACTATACCGCGGTCTGCCATTCACCAAGTTCCCACGCAAATCACTAGCCCTTGTGAAAGAACTCAAGAACAAAGGCTTCACGGTAAAGTTTCAGTGGATTCCCTCCCACATTGGTATTACTGGCAACGAAAAAGCTGATGCGCTTGCATACGCAGCGCTCTATCATGCTCCCAAAATCAAGGCTCCAAAGAGTAATCAAGTGAAAAAATCGGACATTCGAAATCACTTTGGGTCGCTTTGGGTTCCACCACATTTGCCCTGCGTAACCAAGAGATTTCATCGAGAGGAAGCATCACTTTTATGTCGAATCAGGACAGGATCTGCTAGTACACCGGCCTGGTTATTTAAGACGGGACGAATCAATTCTCCGAACTGTACGGCATGTGACGAGACAGGAGATATTGAACACTTTCTGTGGTCATGCCAGCAATTCTAAGTTGAAATGGACGCTCTCCTGGAGAATCTACAAAAAAGGACCTTCCGCATGCGTGCCTGCAACACCTTGTATTTCCCGAGGGATCAGTTATAGCCCACACAGAAACTTCACGTCTCCTTATGGAATTCTTAAGAGAGACTGGTTTGATGGACATATGGTGAAACCGTTCATCGATATTGTAAGAGACGCTCAGGCGGAGCAATTGCCGGCCTTGATCGCCAGGCTAAACCCGCCTGTTGCTACAATCCACCACCACCACCACCAACATGTGCACGGCACGGAGAGGAGCTGAGGCACACGCCACTCCACGAGATGGTTGCTAGGCAACTCAGTGACGTCATAGCTCGGCGAGGTTTTGCGGCAGCAGGCAGTACTTTTGCGGTTAGCTAGAACAGCTTCGCTTTTAAAAAAAGAGCTTTAGACGTGAAAGCATCAAACGGCCCACAGAGCGAAAAATCACCGCACCTTCCACTCCGTGAAGATGACCGAACAGCGAAGCTGTGTTATATACGCCCAGTGTTACACCATGCAAGTCAAACTTCGCAAGCACACTATATTGTTAATCTTTTCTTTCACCATTCTTTCACCTCATTTTCGCTTTTGCGTGCTTCGCGTGGTGACCATTCTTTAGGAGTGCCTTTTTGCGGTTTTCGCAGTGCATCTTGTTTTTTCGCGCGAGGTTTCTCGCTGAGTTCTGCCGTGCTTTTTTTTCACGTGGTAGTGGCGCCAACCCTTTCTTGCGCACCTGTAATGAGAGCAAGGTTTGGCGTGAAATAAAAGCCATCTGTTTTTTGTTTTTTTTTACGCGATGAGTAGCAGATGTTGGATGATTGCTCAAATACAATGTTCAGCGAGTGATACGCAATATTTGGAGCACATGGCGGCCGATGCTTCATACACCGCCCCGGTGATCGACGATGGGCTGAATGCAGTCATAATGCATCACAAAGCCTCTCGCTTTCAGTCGATACAGAAATGCATCAGCTCGGTGTCCCAAGCACCCACCGCTGCCGAAAGAAGTGCGGGCAGCCACGCGCTCCTTGTATCGCGTTTCAATCGCTGGGCACTGTTTGTTGGCCACAAACCGCAAGCATAGGATTTGTTTCTTTCGCGGCAGGAGGGAATCAATCTTCGAAACCCGTATGAGATTCGTGTATAAGATAGCATTCTCACAGGAGGAAAGGTGTCACTCCAACTCCTTTTCCCCTGTTGAGATATTTTCCTCTCCTCTCGCACTAGGTGACGTGGCCCTTTTTAGGTCCGAAGCAATTTATGCGCTCGGGCTGTCGGCCTCTCCTGGCGTCATCGTCGTGACGGTAAGCAAGCGTCCCGCGTGCCGAGCGCTTCCCCGGTCGTCGTCGTCTTCCACAGCTGTCATTTCACAGCTGTCACTCATGATTCCAGCGTACAATTTCACTAATCTTCAGTCGTCGTAATGGAGAGGCCGCCTTTATGGGGTTATAAGCTATTGATTAAGGCAGTATGGGCCCATCAGCGGTGCATCACTTCATGCTTCGCATCTCCCCAGGTTTCACGTTAATGGAGCTGCATTTCGCTCAATGGGCGTAGGTATTAGTCCTGTGAGGATATTGAGCCACGTCGACATATAGCACGGTGGGGTTGGTTCCGTATGTCTTGTTGAGGGCCTGTGCACTGGCCCGTCGTTGGCCGTCGTGGTGGCTGGCGAGTATGTCCTTGGGTAGCGGATTTATGGTAAAGATACGTCGGATGTAGGTAGGAACTGTGGTGGGCGCGTAGCCAGTCGGGGTCAGTGCAATAGGGGTGAGTTTCGATTGGACAGTCTGAAGGCAGTGCAGCTTGGCAGTACGGTGGGCTTCAATTACCTTAATTTGACAACAGCATTGTGGGCCGCCAGTTGTAGAAGCCTCCCTGTGGATGTGTTCCGCGGTAAACCCCGGGCCACCTTGTAGGCCTGCATAATAAGGCAGTCCAGTTTAGCGCGTTAGGTCTTTTGGAGATCGAGGAAGGAGAGTGCGTAGGTGAGGTGGCTGATCACGAAGGCCTGAATGAGATGGAAGAGACCTAATTCCTTCATGTCCTGTTTCCATGCACTCACCCGTTGTAGGAGCCATGTGGCATGGTTGACTTCCATCCGCAGCTTTTCGATGGTGAGGTCATTCCGGTGGTTGCTCTGGACTCGTGGTCCAGGACTCGCTTGTGGTCCAATTGGGCGACCAGTAGGTTTTTTACACGCAGCGTGATTACTTCTGTCGGGTGGTAGAAGTACCAGGAAGTCTGATTTGTGTTGTGAGCGCTCCAGGCCTGCTGCTGCGACGTGTTGCTAACGATGCCTGTAGACCGTTAGAGAGTTTCCTTTACGGCTCCGTCCAACCCTTCGATCGTCCAGAGCATGACGCCCGCATACGTGGCGTTGTATAAACACGGGACTGTGGCGAACTTTGGGTAAGGTGCGCATTACTTAGTTGAAGAGGACTTGGGAGAGGGGTCTGCCTTGCCGCGTGCCTCTGTCACCTAGTCGCATCGGTAAAGATTGTTGTTCCCCGACCACGAGCTCGACCGCTCGGCAGGTGACAAAGGATTTGATCTAGTATTAAGTGCGTGCGCAGGGCTTTAGACCGGCGAGGCTCTCACGTATGGCTGCGCGACATACGTTGTCAAATTCTTTGAGAAGGTTCAGACTAAGGGGAGCCTTCGCGCTCGTGTGGCTGTCTGGGTGAAGGAGGGCGTTATGTATTTGCAGTAAGACGTCCTGGGTGGAAAGGTCGGCGCGGAACCTCAGCATCGTGTGCGGATTGAGAGTGTTCTTCCGCAAAGTTTTCCATTCGGCTCAGGACCACGTGTTCTATGAGCTTACCAAGGCTGGAGGTAAGAAATATGGGGCGAAGACTATCGAGGTTGAGTATCTAGCCGTGTTTGGGGATTAATGCGGCCCTCGCGTGTTTCCACTCGAAGGGCAGGTGGCCGGAACGCCAATATTGGTTCATATATTCGGTGATGGCGCCTACCGATGGGATCGAGGTTACCGAGCGCGTTGATAACGCTTCAAAGCCCGACGCTGAGGCCACGCGCATTTTCAGCAGCGCAACCCACACCTCCGCTTTCGTGACGTCTGCGTCTAGCTTTTCGCTGGGGGTGCCCTTGTAAGGTGGCAAGGGCACGGAGCTTTGCGTAATGATGTTGATGTATGGGTTGGCGTGCTCCGCGATGAGCACAGCCTTTGTGAATAGAAACTGGCGGATGATTTGCGTCAGGTGCTTGCGCACCATAAACTTTGTGTTGCCGGGATCGAGCAGGTGTCGCAGCTTATTCAGCGTTTTTTGCTGCCCAGCTAGCCGTTTAGGCTGCCCCATATTTAGCCGCACTGGTGTCATTCGAATGTAGAGGTATGTACCAGTATTTCTCGTTTTAGTTGAGCTATGCGTCTTCGCAACTTCTGGTTGTCATGGTGATACTGCTATCCGCGCGTGAGGCTTTCAATTGGCTCCCACATTTTTAACAGGCAGAAGTCGATTGTGGGTGGCTCTGCTGGTGCTTCCATCTCGTGGCTCATTTCGGCCACGTTCCGCCTCCGCGACCGTGTCCTCTCGTTTAGGTCAGAGATGAAGCTAAATTCAGTGTTCTCGCTAATCGCTGTCGATAATTTTCCCACTTGGTTATGCAGGTTCTCCGAGGAGATTTTCCGAGACGGAGTAGACTTTCAACTTCGTGCCTCATGCCCGTCGTGGCAGGAGTATGGCGGAGCAACAGCTGCGGTGGCACGTAGCCTAGCAGAGCTGTGCTCGCGCTAAGCTTGTTAGACCTATTGCTGAGAACGGCGTGGTCCGATGTTGGTAAAACTCTCCGAGGACTCGCCGAACATGGGGGTGTCCGCGGGTTACTTGAAACTTCCTGCGCCCAGTCGTTAAGAACGCAGAGAGAGGCGGGCCGTTGTTGCGCTTAAAACGCTGGTGGAAGCCGGAGCCGATACGGAGTGCGACCGTTCCATCCGCGAGCTTGCAGCGTCTCGATCGGATAGTCCATCGCTGCGACGCATCGCCCGATGAGCATCGCCGCGTCGATCGCATGTTGCGTTGGCACCGCCGGCTGCGTCTGCTTGCTGGCTCGGAAAGCAATTAACGGTATGCTTTGTTACTCTCAGCGCAAAACTCGTAGAACTGTTCAGCACCATTCAATTGGGACCTCAATGCTTTTCCATTCACAACCGTAATAAGTGGTTATTTGTCGTCGGATTTTTTGTGTCGCCTTTGCCCATTCACTTCTTACCGATTCCTCTGTATTGTTCCCCAGTTTGGCAGGTACGTTAACTACTGAACTGTCTCCAAGAAGCTTGAGCGGCTAATAGTCAAGGTGATTGTTCTGGGAGTTAGAGGTAGCGAGCGTTTGTTGCTTGTTTGTTGCACACGTATAACTGTTCTATTCTGATCTCTTAAGTGACATGTTCTGTCCGATGTGCTACAGCTTTGACCTTTATTATCCACATGAGCTGCCGCTGTTTAGCGTAGAAACGTGAATGAGGTCTGCACTGCTGTATCCGCCAGCGCTGACACGGTTTATGGTTTTCTTAAAATTAGTCACTGGGAGGCACGCGAAGACCCCTTGTGCAAATAACTTATGAAGCCAGTAGGGCACAAAGTGAGATGGTAATTATCACTGTCAGCCGCCCAATTAACTAAAATCGAATAATTAATTCTGTTGACTGCAGTAAGAGAGTATGTTTTTATTCAAAAGTTCGAGCGGAGAAATGTCAGGGGATCTCGGCAACCAAACATCACTCCTGCATGCCCGATCCACTGTCGTGGAAAACGTGTGTCCAACCAGCTCTTTGCCGTGGTGGATAAATGTGGCGGTGCTTCGTCATGATGGAACCACACCTGGCTCAGTTCATTCAGGGAAAGATTGGAGACAGTCATGGACGACAACACGTAATATTTCTTCCGTGTACATCTTTACGTTCAAGTTGTCCTCAAAAAGTAAGGTCCAATGATCCTGTGCACACCACACATTCACACTCCAGCGAAACTGATTCTTGTGCTTCCGCAGCCCGTGTAGATTTTCTTGTGACCCATAATGCTCGTTGTGAATATTCACAGTGCCATTGCGGCAAAACCGAGCTTCATCTCTCCAAGTTATTCTTTGTATGAAGTCCTTTTCTTTATCAGTTTTGATCAGGCTAGAATTGCAGAAGTCAACCCGCCTTTTAAAGTCCGCCTCACTTAGGTCCTGGTGAAGGCAAACATGATAGGGATGGAACTTGTGCTTTCTTACAACATTTGCGACTGTTCCAACGCTGCGACCGCACTGTTCGGCAATCTATCGGATGCTGAGTTCTGGCATCGACGTTAGGCACGCGAGAACGTCCATTTCAAAGTCTTCATCGACGATTGTCTGCCTGGTATGTATCGGACGATGGACTGATCCTGTTCAGCGAAAGCGCCGAAACACGTTTATGAAGGTAGGCATAGTTGGAAGGGGACGGTGTCGGTGGCGAACCGCGTACAGCCGCATGGCAAATGAAGCGTTCCTATTCATCTCAATCATTGAAAGTACCACGTCTATTTTTATATGGACACTTCAAGCGGATTTCTGGCGTCGCCATCGTCGTCACCGTCGCCGTGAGGTTTCGTATCAAGTCCAAGGGCGAGAAAATCGTCGCCGCGCGCCGTATGTGCGAGTGAAAGCGCGCACGTGACGCGCGCTATCACGTAGAGCGAACGAACGGCGGAGAGCGAACCCAAGGCCGTGGGTGTATGGGAGGGAGGGAGCGAGGGGGTGCGATGCTGTGCGGCGGCACCCAATGCGAATCTTGCAAGCGGGCGCAAGGGGACCTGGCCACTCAATCTCCCACGCGAACGGAGGAATGCGGGAAGGCAGCGCGGGATGGAGGGGGGGGGGGGAGCTTCTACTTTGCCAACAACTCCGCATGTACTTTGCGCCGGTGCGGGCTGTCGCGCGCACCGTCTCTTGAAAGCGGTCTCCACACGGCTCTGACCTTTGTATGCATTGTGCATTCGCCGCTCAGTTTCAGTTGAAGCGATAGACCGCACGAACCTTCGCTCGCTGCGGCGGCTGCACTTGCTGCGAGCGTTTTGACAGTGTTAGTCTGTGCTCATCGAGTGTGATCTATTCATGTTTACTTGTGTGCGCTAACACCACGCTTGTTAATTCAGTTAGTAAGCGAATGTGTAGTGAGCGAAGACATGACCGAAGAATTCTTCTAAGTGAAACTGTGTAGAAAAACGACTGCCTCTCGCTTTTAAATACAAACATACACTCTTATTGAAGTCAATGAAAAGGTAATTATTCAATTGTACTTCATTCCGCTGCTGACAGCGATAATAATCATCTCACTTTGTGTCCCCCTGCCCACGTAACGTATTCGCACAGGTGGTCTTCGCGTGCCTCCCAGTGCCTAATTTTAGGAAAACCAAAATTCTAATTTGGAACACCCGGTATACCGAAAATGAGGCGGCGGTGCGTGTATTACGTGATCCCCACGCTGTCCCCATCGCAACGAAGATATCAGAGGCAAGCTGAGGAGGGTCCGCACGGTGCATGTAGTTAAAATTCGGGTATGGTGGGTTCCCGGCCACTGCGGAGTACCAGGAAAAGAAGCGGCTCACGTCACTGTGAGCGCGAAACTAAACTAAACCGCCGGAGAATAGAGATTCATGAGAAGAACGTGCGTCGTAGTTTAACCAAATACGAAGTAGTTTTCAAGCACAGCTATTTGATTACTCCATAAAACAACAAAATAAAGACCATTAGGCACACTAGGCCGCTAGCATGTGTAATTTTCTACAAACGCTGCGCACACTGCGCAAGCGTCACACATAAGATTCTCTATATTCAATCAAAATTTTTACTTTTTGACACGCAAACTTCGTTAAAGATATTGAACATACTTCCTGCGTGGTTTGTAATATACGCTTGTTAGTGCTCTTGAAAGCTTGTGGAAGTAATTGGCTTCAAGTGCAGTTTACTGACGTACTCGATTCGTTAGGTACATATTACCCAGAGTATTTTCTCTATTTTTTTGCAAATATAGAATAACTACCACCTTTGACTGTTTCGAGCCAACAGGGAAACATTGTAAGTGCTTAATATAACGTATCTAAACAGGCGAAAAACGAGAGTTTGGCGAACTTCATTTACCATTGAATTGAACGAAGTACTTCAACAGTTTTCTACATATTACCGCCTGTATGCCCCTTATTGGGTGCTGATATTACCTGGGTGAACAAATTTGTTAATTCAGGACACGGTGAAAATTAGGATATAACGTTTCCTTACTTTTGTAGTCGCACTTACTGCTTCGCCGTAAACAATTCGTGTGACAGACTCAACTCTAGTTGCAGAAATACTTCATGCGTAGCAAGCTTGTTTGGCACAGAACAGTTCTATGAATAATGTTACTGTTCTTTAGCGACCAGTTATCTAGTTTGGCGCCAAATATAGAGCAACAGCGTCTGGCATTTTGTGCAAGGCAGCTTAAGGAGCGAATGGATATTATGGGTATTTATGCAGTTCTATGCAATTTAGTTTTAGGCATGGAGCGGTCGGTGACGGGCTGTGTCGTTTTTTTTTTCACTGTTTTAAGACGAAGAAGGAAATCGAATTAATTATGCCCTCGTGACGTTGCTCAACGTACCTTGCTTCAGCTGACACGATACATGATCAGTGGCATACATATTCAGTGGCACATTGCAGGCGCCTATAGGTTAAAGCGAACGTGATGTGCTTGTAGAGCAGCCGACCATGGCTAGGTCGGCTGCTCTACACGCCAGCTAAATGTTGATTCTCTCGCTAGCGTTAATTTATCTCAGGATATTTGGTATACCAAGCTTCTGAGACAACCAAAATTCAAGCCTGCTATTATGGCAACAGCTATTTTTTTATGCGCGAGAGGGGAATGCAATCCTGCTTGTCATCTGCTATGCACACGACGAGCCAGCCATTTTTTCGGCAGACGCAGGAGAAGACGAGAACTAGTTGCGTTTGGTGTAGCCACGGTTTCCTTCTGCCAGGTGCCATTTTAGCCTCCTTCTTGTTTAAGGACAATGTCTCTCTTTTGTGTGTGCTTGTCTTCGCTTTCAATAAGTTCCTCCAGATCATCCGTAATCATTGAAACTTTCCATACACCATTGAAGACATGTGAGCCAGCCCGACATAGTGTGCGTCTATTGCCTTTCGGCAGGACGTCAGGATAAATATAAATTGTATTGTATATTTATTGTCGATTTAAAAAGAAAACTAACCAAAAACTATGGTACAATGTACGAAGTACAATAGAAATAACACCTTTATTAGGCATATAAGAACATAAGAATTGTTTTTAAAGTTTCTCTACGGGAAAATACGTGTATTTGTTTCGTTCTTGAAAACCCTGATTGGTCACGTCTTCACAAACATACCAACGAATCTAGATACCCCCGTTCTTCAAAAATTATTTCAGACTAGTTGCTGATATTTATTAAAAAAGGAATCACTGTAATAGAAAATTCTAATAGTAGGCAAACAGTCACGAAAATTGATTACACATATGCACGGAACCTTGCGTTGACATGCTAAAGAGACACCAGTTTTCATAATGATGTCAATACTGAATTCTCGAACTTAATTCAAATTTTAAGACATTAATCCAACGTGAATTGCTGAAGCGTTGGCATGGTAAACCTGTCCGCCCATGGATGACAAATCATACGTTAGACCTGCTTAAGGAAAAAGAGTACTGGTACCATAATTGGGCACACTACAAAAGCAATAATTACTACTTAAGTGAGTATAAAAAAGCCCGTGATACAACAGTATCAGTGCTGCGTTGGCGAAAAAAAAATACTGGTACTAAGGGCTGATTGAACAAGCTACAGGTAACTCCAAGATGGTGTGGCAGATTGTTATCGAAGTTATTTCCCAATCTAGCAAGCAGAGCTTTCTTCCTGAGAAGGCTACAGAAAGTACTGATGAGAAATGTAGTACATATTTAGGAAGCATAGGCCCTAGTCTAGCAGAACTGCCTCCCGATCATACCTTGCTCACATATTCTATCACTCCTATAGTTAATTCTTTTGTTATGCGCGGCATTGATCTGGATGAAATACTTAATACTGTAAACAATCTAAAAATTGGGAAAGCAGCAGGACCTCATGGCGAGGTTAGTAAAAAAACATTGATATATTGGGTTCAATACTACCCCGCTTATTCGATCACACACTGCACACGGGAATCTATCCGTCAACGTTAAAGACTGCTAAGGTCACCCCTAAAGCCCCTTCATAGTACCCGTCAAAAAGCGCGAGCTGATAGAGGCGCGTTAGTCAAGCCGATCTTCAAAGAGGTAGACAAATCTGACCCATGTTTTTATGGCCTCATATCTGTTCTTAGTAATATCAATACCATTATCTAAAGACTTCTTGCTAAGCGTGTTCACTATCTTTTTAAAAACCATATTGTACTCACTCAAGAACGATATGGTTTTTGACGTAATTACTCTACGCCTACTGCAGTACTTTCATTAATGTAGGCCATAAACAACGCTCTTCGTAATAACGAACTATAGTAACAGATATTTTTCTGGATATAAAAAGGTGTGACAATATGGATCATAATATCCTACTTAATAAGCTATGCACTTGTCGGGTTTCACAACAACCTGCTTGAATTCATTCGTAGTTATTTTCACAATCCAAAAGAAATCATTATTAAAAGCAAGACAACCTCATCCCCTCAGCATCTGAGAACAGAAGGCCCGCACGGATCAGTGCTTGGTTCCTTCTTTTTTCTTACCCTTCATACAAATGAGTTACCCCAGATTTTAACGTCCGCCAATGTATTATTGTATACCGATGACACTGCTTTGAAAATTACACGTAAGAACATCATGTAAATAGAAGAAAAAAGCATTAATTGAGCTTTCCAGGATTTCTGAATGGTTTACTGCGAATAAATTCACAATAAATGCCAAAAAACAACTAAATATACTCTTTTTCATTCACGTATTAAATCCGTAGTAACTATCGTATCTCATTGCCCATAAATCAATGCCCACTCAAATGTACCGACTCATATACCTATATCGGCGTTATTCTCGACAACCATATAAACTGGCGATGCCTCATAGAAGCTCTTTTTTTCAAGCTAGCATCTGACGGTTATGCCCTTCTCCAGTCAATCGAACATTTTCAATCAAGCATTCTCCGTATTTTGTATTTTTCATTTACTGAATCTCATTTATTGTACTGCATTGAGTCATGGGCAAGGATTTTCGCAAGGTGCCTTGAACGCCTGCAAAAGCGAGTTGTCCGAACGATTAATTTCTCTCAGTGAAATGATAAAAGTAAGGCAATTTTGCTAAATACAAACACTGCCGTTAGATTTTTTACGCGAAATAAATATGGCCACATTCCTGAATGGCATAACAGACAATCATCCATTCAATGTATCGCTATTATGTATACCAGCTCTTCCAACACGAAATAAAACTTTTGGCAACTTCAATATTTTCCTTTGCAATATTTTCTCTCAGAAAATCGCCGAACTCTTTCTCGACCCCTTCAAGCATGAGAGAATCAGTTTCGCTGTAGTACCAGTATATTAGATATCAGTATATTAGATGACCGTAAACTTAAGCTGACTGAGCTCCAACTGACGCCTACGTAATACAAGATGTCACGGTTTGGTTGCGAAAGCTTGTCATTATTCCTATAAGTGTCATACAGCGAACACTTACTCGTCTGCAACGTGTTACGAATTGATACGGAGTGCATCGCATTAGGCGTCAAAGAGTTTCATTCAAGAGTGGCACATGTCCATTGGTGAATGCATGGTGGCCCCTAATGTGCATACACAGTGACACCAACCCATATACCCACTTGTTCCAGGGGTGTGTTGGAATCATGTATGTGTGCTGTTATGTAAGCCCGACGCCACATGAGAGAGGCGGCGCCAACGGCGTCTGTGCGTGCACGGTAGATCACGTGATGCGCGGAGCCTATATGACAGGCGTTCGCTGAAGAAAAGGGGCACTCCTCGATCACCCGAAAGACAGCGTCCTGACTGCGTGCTTGGTACACGGAGGTCTTATCGTGACAAGGGGCACATACCAAGCTCCCTTCTGGTTTCGCCCACATTGTTAAAATGCACTGTCTTCGGCACTGGCGCACACTGTAACGCTCAGCACATATCGAATGTTCTGTTAGACACTTCATAGTGGGTAATCATCACCAACAATGTTTCAAAGTAATGCGTGGCCGAAGGCGCGATCAAATGTGCATTACAGTACAGCAGTGAAATTCCATATTCATTAGGACACGATAGCGCGCAAGTGTATTTGATGAGAAACACGCTCTTTAAAATCTCTGCTGCGTTCGTCAAGTGCCAGTTCTCGCATTTTTCTTTCGTGGCTGCTAACGCCTTCGAACACTGTGTTACACTGCAGTGCCTTCGACAACGGTGCGTCAGACGATCGAGATACTTCCAAGTGGGTGGAGTCCGCTTCTAACGCGGCGCTATATGATTGCCACTGATCAATACCACTGGGAATGGCCTCGTGCATCGATTTTCGGTGCTATGCGAATTGGTTCTTCGTTCATACAAGCAGTCTCGCGCCACTAGTATGTCTATGACCCTCGACGCTATTAAAGCTGGCAGCGATGCAAATTAGAGACCGACTGTGATTACACAGGAACCGACTAAATTGCTGGCGAAAAATTCATTTGTATTCATGACGGACTCAGTGTCTGCGAAGATGTCTCTGCAAATTACATTTTGGCTCCAACTAAAAGGCACGGGAAACTCTGTCGAGCATTCACAAATTTGAGAGGTACCTCTTGGTGCCAATCATATCCGAGGCAGACACCCTTGAACTGTAAAAAAAGTGAATTGGCTGGAAACACGAAGAAAGGCTAGTAGGTCACGCAGCCAGCCTCGTTAACCGAACTCTTCATGAAGTCATTGTCTTTGCTTTTCATCAACGTACTATCGGCAAAACAAGTGACATCTGAGACTCGGTGTACTGGCCAGGAATATTTTCTCCTCGGTAGGTTGGTGGACTTGCACTTGTTTCACTGCACTCACGTGGTTCTGCCTGCAGATCGGGGAGCACATAAACCTACAGCGTGCTCTAACATGGTGATCATGAATTGGGCTGATACCTTTGACATCACTCGTGTTGCGCAATGGTCTCTCCTAAGTATTTCTTTTCTCCGCGGCTCGAAAACAACAACAGCCTTTCTCGGGGTACAAAACGTCATCATTGAGAAGTCACCATGGGGTATTTTGTTTTGCATGCCACAAAATACGACCTTTTTCATATGCGGATTCTTGTTGCCTTTCAGGTGCCTGCCTGGAAGTTTTTCTCTAAGGACGTACACCAGTCAGAAACGTTGAAGAACACACTTGTCTGCCGAAAGGTTGGTTGTTCGGGGTTTCTCAGTAAGTGCTGGTATATCTTTCTTCTCTTCGTTCGGCAAATTATCAAACTAGTATTTACTTTGTTAATTGTCGGAGTCATGAGGGAGGTAGTGGCCGAATACTGCACCAGGGAGGCCAATTCCTGTTCTGGTGAGGGAGTGACTTTGATGAAGCTTAGTGGGCCTGCCTAGTTTGGTTGCACCTGAACTAGTATAGCCCCACTAGCTCTCGGCAATATGTTTTTTTCTTTGCCGGTGGCAGGCACCACTCCATGCCTGAAAATGTAGTGGAATGGAGCAGGATTCGAACTTACGACCTTCAGATTTGAAGTCGGGTGTTCTACCTCTACTCCACGCCACCACACCAGTTGCAATACGCGAGCGCAAGACAGGGGTAATTGGAGATCGCAGGGAGAGGCCTTCGTCCTGCAGTGGACATAAATATATGCTGATGATGATGATGATGATGATGATTTACGTTGTTCCAAATTGGTCACTAAAGAAAAGAGTAAACAAAATATTGCCCCGTTCTGGATTAGTTGGTTCATATTTCTACGAGGCGCTGCAGTATCGAACCATGATTACAGGATTGATGAAGACGACGATCGCCGATAGTCGCACGCACGGGTTTCATAAGGTATGCCTCTCTTCTGCCCTTTGTATATAGCCTGTAAATATATTGTGACGCGTCTGTTCTCAACGTAAAATTTTGGTGGAGAGTGCGGGAGTTGTATGTATCAAGACAGATTTACGCAACGGATGCTCCTTGGCTGCATCGACAATGCCAGCTCAAGGCAGTGACGAGAATGCTTCGGGCAGGTCACCCGCTCTGCCTCAACCAACCACCGCGAACCACCCCATCGTCTTCACACAACCGCGTGGCCCAGGTAACTTTTCCGGCTCTGAAAACATCGACATCGAAGATTGGCTTCAACTATATGAACGGGTGAGCACTAGCAACAACTGTGACGCGACTCTGATGCTCGCGAACATCATATTTTACCTGACGGGCACGGCACAAGTGTGGTTTCTGAACGACGAAGAGGAAATGACGAGCTGGGAGGTACGCAAGCAAAGGCTCATAGATCTGTTCGGCAAACCCATAGGACGCCGTCGTGCTGCGCAGAAAGTACTTGCATGCCGAGCTCAGACTTGCGCCCAGTCCTATATGCTACGTACATTCAGGACGAGCTCGCGCTTTGTCGCAAAGTCGATCAGAGATGCCAAAAGCGGGAAACGTTGCGCATATCCTCAAAAGTATCACGGATGACGCGTTTACGCTCTCGGTTTTTAAGAACTCATCCACAGTGAAAGACGTCATCAATGAATGCCGATGCTTTGAAGAAGCAAAAGGTCGCCGCATTACTCCGACCTTTACCCGTCTTCTGAACACTACTGCGACGTCTATCTGCGAAGACCTTCGTCTCGCATCCATTTCATTCGTTCCTGCTGCATCCGACAATATTGTTCCCATCATCCGCCGCGACATTGATGCTGCCTCCCCAGTTACCCTTCAATTGCGGAGCACTGCCGAGTCCCGTGCAATCGGTCCCGTGCAATCAAGCCAGACCGTTATGCGTCAAGAACTAGCCAACGCAGGATTACAGACGCTTTGCCCAGTCAACGAACTTGACTACCACCCACCTCCTGCGCCTGAGCTATCCAGAAGCCCATACGTTCGCATTCGTTATCAGAACTCTGCAGAATGACACTGACAGGCCCATATGCTCCTGTTGTGGACGTGTTCGACACATTACCTGCCATTGTCGCATTGCTTGAAACTCGCAGCCTTGGCCGATCTATCTAGACATCCGACATCCAGGCAGGAGTTCCCGAGTGCCGGTACACAATGAAGACGACAGCGCTCCGCCATCATGGCTAGCCCAATCAAATCTCTCCCCTTCGCCACCCCTACACCTGTCCCACTCACTACTGCGAAGTCACTCTCCTTCTCCCTCATATTCCCGCCGCTCATCGGAAATCTGACAGGCGCAGCTCCGGGAGGTGAGCCTGCCACGAAGACTCGCCCCAAATTCCTTTGCTCAGGCTACCTGGACATCACTACCTCATCAATGTAGACGTGGATGGTACACATGTCATCGCACTCATTGACACCGGCGCCCACGAATAGGTCATGAACTCAAACCTCTGTACTCGTCTGAAGAAAGGTATTACCCATGATCATATCGCTCTAATCTGCGTAGCCGATGGTGCGACGCCGGCTGTTTCTGGGTTGTGTACCACCCGTGTCACTGTTGCCGAATGCCACACTTCAGTTTTCTTTTACGTCTTCGATCACTGCCCACATGCAATCATCTTAGGACTTGATTTTCTCTCGGCACATTCGGTTCTTATTGATCACTCTGCAGGTGTTGTGCAGCTTGCCTTCCCTCATGCCGTTGAGCCATGTGATTATGCGTCGAGTCGACGGTGTTCCGCCTATTAGGTTCGCCTACAGCATCTCGATGTGACGTACCTCGAGGTCTCTCCTGATCCCCCTGTGGACGATGGCGCTTACATCGTGTCGCCCAACGCTACCATCCTCTCCTAGCAGAATGTCTTGTTCTCACACTCGGTCATCAGTATAACGGGCAATGCCGCATGTCTCCCTATTGTGAATTTTTGACTTTGCCCTCAAGTGATACCACAAGGTATCTATCTTGCAGCTCTAGCGCTAGCTGGCGACTATCATATTTCCGTCTTTACTGATCCGGCTCCGCCTCCTGCCGCTATTGATTCGGACCCTACGATGTTATATAACATAACGAAGGTGATCGCCACTGAAGTTTGGGCCGAAAACGTGGGCACGCTTCGTTGCCTGCTCATGTCGTACCAGGACAGTTTTGATCTCAATGAGACCACTGGGCCAAACAACAGTTGTGAACCATCGGATTCACATCGGCGATGTCAAACCCATGCACCGACTTCCCTTTCGTGTCTTGTCCGCTGAGCGCCAAGTTATGCAGAAGTAAGTTGAGAAAATGCTTTCCCGTGATATCATCGAACCTTCTTCAAGCCCATGACCATCTCCTGTCGCGCTTGTTAGAAAGAAGGACAACAGTTGGCGCTTCTGTATCGACTCCTGGCATCTTAACCCAGTAACAAAAAAGGACGTGACCACTTACCTCGGATAGATGACGACTGAGATTATCGCAGTAGTTCCAAGTATTTTTCTTCGACAGACCTTCGTTCCGGGGGGTATTGGAAGATTGTAGTTAGCGACATAGATCGTGAAAAAACGGCGTTTATTACACTTGATGGGCTCTATCAGTTTAAGGTTACGCCATTCGGGCTATGCAATGCTCCCGGTGCATTCTAACGAATGATGGACGCCCTCCTTCACGCCTTAAAGTGGTCAATCTGCTCGATGATGTCATTGTCTTTTCTCCGACTTCTGATAAACAACTGGAGCGTCTCTCGAAAGTTTTTTTTTTTAGTGTTAGGCAAAGCGAGACTTCAGCTCTATTTGATGAAAGTCACGTAGGCCACCGGGAACATCATGTGTTCGCACACCTCGTCGACTCTTCCGGTGTTCGCCCAGATCCGGAGAAAGTTCTCGCAGCCAAGGATTTCCCTGTGCCGACCTGCGCAAACTGGGTTCGAAGTTTTGTAGGCCTCTGCTCCTACTTCCGCAGATTCGTGCGAAAATTTGCTGACATCGCGCGCCCTCTAACGGAACTTCTTAAAAAAGACGCGACTATTGTCTGGGTTCCCGGACAAGCTACTGCATTCGCAGAGCTGACGACGCGACTCACGTTGCCGCCGATTCTCGGTCACTTTGACGTGTCCGCACCAACGGAAGTTCGCATTGACTTCAGCGACCACGGTATCGGCGCTTTTATGACACAGCGGCAGCAAGGTTGCAACCGTGTCATTGCGTACGCTAGCCATCTTCTGTCACTAGCCGAACGCTATTACTCGATCACTGAAGGTGAATGCCTCGTCCTCGCATGGACACGGGGTAAAATTTTGCCCCTACCTGTATGGACAGCCTTTCACGGTTATCACCTATCACGACGCCCTTAGCTGGCTTTCGTCCTTAAAAGATCTAGCTGGACGCCTCGGTCAGTGGGCTCTACGGCTCCAAGAGTACTTTTACACAGTGGTGTATAAGCGGGCGACTCCATAAAGACGCTGACTGCTTGTCACGTCATATAATAGACCCACCAGACCTTCCTGAGACCGGCGAGCCAACTTGCGTCCTCGCCCTTACCGCGTTTGCCGACATAGCCGATGAGCAATGACATGTCCCTTACTGAGTGACATCATTCTCAGTCTGACGGACCTGACAAGTTTGCATATGAATGGATAGTTGGGCGAGTGGGTACGGTAACATATTCTTGATATAAGCGCGAAGAAGACACGGACGGATCTTGATATAAGTTAGCGCTCGTCCTGTCTTCTTCCGCCTCCGTCCGTGTCTTCTTCGCGCTTATATCAAGAAAAAGTTTGCATATGTTTGTGCGGAAAGATCTCATATTTTACCATTACAACATGCACCCTGATGACATTGAACTGCTTCTGGTCGTTCCTAAGCATATGTGCGAGACTGTACTCGCACAGTTGCATAATGTTCCTACCACTGTTCATCTGGGAGTCTCAAATACATATGACTGTGTTCATTGTTGTATTTTTTGGCCCGGTATTTACCGTTCCGTTTGCCGTTACGTCCCCTCCTGTAAATCTTGTCAGCACCGCACAAACCAGCAGTCCTACCAGCTGGCCCTCTTCAGCCCATTGTCATACCGTCCGAGCCATTCTTTCGGGTTGGTCTTCATCCTCTTGGCCTTTTTCTTCTATCGCTTAGTGGAAACAAGTGGATAGCAACTGCTACGAACTACATCACCCGGTAAGCGAGCACGCGGGCCCTCGAGATCTGCCAGTTGTGCAACCACGTCACTGACTTCCATCGCGACACTGTGATAACTTATCACGGCGCTACCCATCAACTCCTTACCGACCGGGACCGCCAGTTTCTCTCACAGCTTGTCCAGGACATCTTGCAAACTTGCGCTACAAAGCACAAGTTTACAACGGCGTATCTTCCTTACACCAACCGCCTCACAGAGCGGCTCAATAGCACTATCACAGAAATGCTCGCTATGAACGTCTCTATCGACCACCGTGACTGGGATCTCACTGCCATTCGTCACATTCGCCTACAATACGTCCCGCCATGATTCTGCTGGTTCCTCTCCATCTTTTTTGTATGGACGAAACCATATACTATCGCTTGACACGATCCCCCAAGCCGTTCCCGATACAACGTCAGAATATGCCCGTGATGCCATATCTAGAGCTGCAGCGGCACGTAAGATTGCCCACCTGCGCCTGACCACTTCCAAGGAAAAGCAACAACGTATATATGATGCTCGTCACCCCGATGCCCAGTCTAACCCTAGTGCCATCGTGCTTCTTTGGAAGCCAGCATGGCGAACTGGTCTGTTTGAGAATCTGATTTCTCCCTATTCAGACCCGTACCACGGCCCTTGGTACAAATATGACAGATGTGACTTACAAGATACAACCTTTCCATACCTCCACACCGCGATCCTCCTCTGATATCGTTCACGTTGCTCGCTTGAAGCGATATCAATCGAACCTACCAAACGCCGGGACAGCGCCTTCGCCGCCGGAGGTCATTCTACGAGGCGCTCCAGGAGCGAACGATGATGGCAGGACTGACGCAGACGACGATCGCCGATAGTCGCGCGCAATGGCTTCATCTTGTATACCTATCTTCTGCCCGTCATATATACCTTGTAAATATATTGTCAAGCGTATTTTCTCGCTGTAACAATATTACTACTGTGAAATATAACAAGAAACTAATTGAAGTAAGGCAATGACAGGAAAGAGCTTGTTCATATATTACATCGTAATAACTGTAACCAAAACTAGCTTCTACGGGTGTGATGAATTTTTGTTTATTGTTGCACTGACTACGTAGAGCTTAACTTGACAGGCGTATGAGTTCTTGACTGATGAAAGTCAAGGGTTATTGTATGTCGTTTAAGACATTTTTTTATCAAGTAAGCCGATATTTAGGTGAACCAGAAATTAAGTTCTATGGATGATTAATTTCGTTACGCAGTTCAGCCGACAAGAATTCTGTGGAGGTTTATGTAGGGGCTGATTCTTTAACGGAAATATTGGACGTTAACCAGAGTGCCTATCACGTCACCTGAACGGTGTAATGAAGAGAATGACCCACTGAGGCTCCCGCGCTCGGAATGCGGGCACGGGCAGACAGAGAAGACGACGAGGCAGAAATAGAACAGCCGGCCCAGGAACGGGTGCTGTCTCTGCTTTTGTTCCTTTAGAAGGGCGCAGTCGTCGACAACTAACCTGACTTAAGGCGTTCCGGTTTTAAGTGTTTCCTCGCACGGTTCTTCGACATGCCGGGTCACTCCTTCCCAGGAACGCCGTACACGCTTCCTCAGGTATGGAGCCCGCCACACTACCATCGTCGCAAGTCCCCAGCAAACCATCCGGGAACGGCGTCCAAGCCTCCTCGGTGACTCTAGGACAGGGATGTACCGATGCTCTCGTCCACGCCATCGCCCAGCTGTCACAACAGCTCCAGGTTATGACGACCGCTTTCGCGTCCGTCAGCGGTTGGGTCTTGCCTCGGAACGCCGTCCACGCTTCCCTGGAGCCGGCTTTCATGGAAACACAAGCGTTCCGTGACTTTCAAGACGACGTCATCCTTTGGGTTCGTAACATTATCGCCTTGGGTAATCGTCATGCCTGGCCAGACCACACAAGATCGCTTTGCGGTGCCTACCTTGCGGTGCCGCAAAGGCATGGGAAACCTACGAAGGCATCAAGCAGCGGTCCTGCCTGAATGAAATACCGCTCTGATCGCTGCTTTCGGCCACGACTGCAAGGCATGGGAAAAATACGAAGGCGTCAAGCAGCGGTCCTGGGGCGGTATTCTGTAAGATTCTACTTAGTGGACTGTCCATTTCGGCTGTCGCTGATTGGCTGCTGCTTGACGTGCATGAATGAGACTGGCTGGTACCTTCCTGCACGTCAAGCAGCAGCCAATCAGCGACAGCCGAAATGGACAGTCCACTAAGTAGACTCTTACAGAATACCGCTCCTGGTCTGCATGGATGGCAGCTCTAACAGCTGCTTTCGGCCCGCGTCCCTATGCCTGAGGTGAGTCTGATCAGCACAGTTCTGCGCACGGCGCTCCGGAGAGCTACCGCTTCGATCCTGCGGCAGGTGTGCCCAGCAACATTTCGACAGTGAGAGCCGCAGGCTGCCCCGCCATAGGCGCCGGCTCAGCGGCTGTCGTCGTCGGCTCTACCGAAGACGGTGCGACAGTGCTTCGGCCCCTCCGTCTTTGACCTGCCCGGCCTGGCAATGCCGTCCACGCTTCCCTTGGCGAGAATATCCTGCCCGGAGCTTCTTGGACTCCTCAGCCACCAAGGTACGCCGTCGATGCTCCCTTTGTGGTAGAACCGGCTGCCACGACTACCACAACGACCGCACTCTCTGTGGACACCGGCCCTGCTTTCTCGGGCCGCTGGACAAGCAGCCTGGCGGAGATAAGGCACTGCGACTTCCACCAGCCGGCGGAAATAGCCCGGCAAACCGCTCCTCTTGCTGTGACCCCCGCCAGGTGGCCTCCGAGCTTACACTTTTAAGAAGAGCCGTTCAACCCATAACAACGGTTCGCGGAAGCAAAGTTCGAGTTCACGAGCGACGGCCGTCTATGCCTCTGAGCATCTCGGGTCCGTCGAGCTGCGATGATGGGCAGCTACCGGTTCCTAACCGTGATCTGTCTGGATTGCGCAGGCGTTAAACTTCTGCACCCACCGGAGCCACACGTCGGGATTTCGCAGCAACCGTTGGCTGAACGTGCGACCATTCTGTAAGCCTGCTGCTAGAAGCGCTAGTTAGTTCTTTAGTTGCTGCTCGGAGGGCTTAAGATCAGCGTTTTTGTTCACCCTGGTCTCGCCACATGAAACTGCTGCGAAGAAAGGGAAGAGACAGCTAGCCCATTTTGTCAATGATCATTGCTTGACAAGCGAAATACAATGGGAGGATTAAGTGCCAGTGGTGGGCGCCCGTCGCGGCGATGGTGCCGAGATTAGGCAGAGGCGCAGCTCATGACATGCCAATTATACCTGACACGTGGTGAGGCGAGTAGAGCCGGCAGGCACTGAGCAAACGTATAGGGTGCGTGACGACGCCATAGGCACCCAAGAGTGCACAAAGCGACCTAAAGAAGAGGGAATATCGGTGCTTCATCAGGTACATCGCGTGCAGTCGCCCTGACAGCAAAAGTTTAGATGTCCGTGACTGTCGCTGGCTTCTAATGTAGGCGTGACGGGCGTGTAGTAGGCACAGAGAGCGTGAACGCAGTACGCATTATCCACTACGCACACCTTTCGCATGGTAACCGCCTTTGACAACCCGTTTCGAAGACCGTTGCCAATAGACCATCGTGAAAGGCATCTCCGAGCAAGCATTTACTGAACAGAGCCTACAGTGTCGGTTGACAGCTTTCATTTAAGTGTGACCTGCAGCTACTACGCTATCGGTTTTTCTAATAAGTGCGAGCGGGGAAGGGGTCGCACCAAAGGTCAATCACTTTGGCTTGCAGATACTGCCTGCTTATTAGGATTTTATTTAACCATTGTGCTAGGCGCTGTGGCTTTGCACGGGAGCACGCATGCTACGCATCTGTCACCCCCTCCCCCCTTTCTTGGAGCGTTGTTATTATTTGTATGTTGTTTTGAGGGAGAGGGAGAAAGACACCGTAAAAGGTGATAGAGAAAAGGGCACTTGGAAGAAGCGAATACTGGAAGTGCCGGTGGAGAAGACCATCCTAGTACAGGATTCGTGATTGGTGCGTCGGCGGACCACTCATAGCCACTCGGTGGCGATTGGGTGGTAAATGCATGGGGCGGGGAACCGAAGGGTAGGAAACGTGGCCCCGTTGCCCCGTCCAAGCGTTCTGGACAAACTACGGTGCTATGCACCATCGGCTCGGCCGATATAAGGTCGCCCTATGCGTACCAGTTCCGTCTTGTATGTGTACTAATATCTGTAGCTTCATGTAAATAATTGTAAATAGAAAGTGTTTTTTTTTCTCTCGTCATCTCTGTAATTCAATCTCGGAAGAAGCACCCAGCGAACCCGTCGCCGCTATCGTTAGCGGCAATCCCTTACTTGCGTAGACCGGCTCTGGCGGTGCGTCTCGGGCGCCGAAGTAGAGGAGTGGTACGAAAAGAACCTTGACTTTACTGGCACAGTCGACAGGATAGGCTCGCAGGACAAGGTTAGGTGACATAGAAGACAAGCAAGACATCGCCTTGGGCGACGCAGGAAGACACAACGGCAACAGAAGTTCGATCACCGGCCGCACTGAGTGAGGTCTCACTAATGGAAGGCCAGGCGGTTGGCACCGCTGAGATCGTAATTATTGAAGACCTTATCGTGCCGCCCAAAGCTCCCTATCAGCCGGACAAGATACCACAGACTCAAGCACAGAAACAGCTGTTCCCTGGTTCAAGCGCGGAAAATATTGCGGCTTCTGACCAGGCATCGCGTTTGACTCCGCCTTCGGACATAGACGACTCGGCAGCAGTCGGCATATTGTCGAACTTGGCAGATTCAAGTATATTGGCGAGCCTTGATCCGTCACCGGCAACGTCGCAAAGAGGCACACGATGGTTGAGCACAGAATTTCGCTGTATGCATGGCACATCAGTGCGGCCAGCTGCTGTGCAGTGTGCCGTGCTTTGCCAAGTGCGACCCGAGCGCAACACTGAGTGCCGACCCCAGAGAAGCTAGCTGGTTGCGCACAGGATAGCCCTAACGAAGACGACTCCCATTCTCAAGTCATGTCGATTATAGATGTCCATCACCAGCATGCTCTCACAATCACCTGAGCTATCTTCGGCAGCGCGGCTAGGTGTAATGAAGAGAATGACGCACTGAGGCTCCCGCGCTCGGACTGTGGGCGCGGGCAGGAGGAGAAGACGATGAGGCAGAAATATAACAGCCGGCCCAGGAACGGGTGCTGTCTCTGCCTCTGTTCCTTTACAGCTGTTAGGTGTTTCCCTCGCGCAATGCAGAGTATCTTTTTCCGCTCAAGCAGTTTTTCTCCATGCCTCCCGCAAACATCACTTCAATCAAAAATTCGCCATCACCCGATTTGGTGTCATTCGACCGGGCCGTTTGAAGCCGATTGAGAAGCCGTTTTAAACTTGATTGTGCCCATCACAGGAAATGAATTGTAGTAGAGGTCTTCGCGACTGTTTCTCTGAACTCGATGCCAAACTAAGGGGGTTATGTGTACGGTATTCTTGAAATTGGTTATCGATACAAAGGAAAGAGGGCTTGGCCTTTGGTAACATACAAGCCACACGCCAATATCATTGTACTCGATTGGCGTGTCTGCAGGCAGCATTTACTCATTTTTCTTCGAGCAGCTCTCTTCTTGACACAATTAACACATTGACATAGTAGAGAAAAGCACAAATATGTGAGAACGCTTTGTTTCAATACATTTAGTAAATACAATGGGGATAAATAACTAACGACATAAACGCAGACATCCCCCGTTTAATGCGTCTGAGCACTATTGCATAACCTTATAACGCACAGATGGAACCTATGAATAATTTTTATCCTTCCGGTCACCCTTTACTTGCGCGAGCTTGCTAATTGTTACGATCCGAACCCTGAGTCTCGCTCACAACCGTCAGTCGACAATATTTCAGACTCAAATCCCATTGCCATTGGCTTAGAGTGGCGTTGCTTGGGGCAGTATACGCCGAGATATCGGTTACGCTTTCTGATAGCTAAATCAATGGACAGCCGGACACGGTAAATTATTTTTGTATATATTTCGTGACTGGCTAATGCATATTGCGTTTCTTGCAGGGCAGAAAACGCGTTAAAGCGGCATAAGAGTTACCACACTCGTGCCTCCCTTTTGCGAGCGTACATTTTGAGGTTACCTTCGCAAATACAATGTACAATATGTGAATCGGTTTCACATGATCCTGTGTGGTTGCTTGTGACAGGAGTTTTTCTTCCCAACAATGGCGACAACATGACAATGGGAATTATAACAGTCGTGGTCACACTAAACGTTTTTCGAAGTAATTTTTTCGTCTTTAGGCATCTCACTATTTTCCCCACCGCTCAATGGAAGAAAAAGATACTGCTGTGTAGTTTCTTTTGCGATTCGATAATATAAGTGTTGCCTAGCGAAGTCACGAGAATCCACAGCTCCTAAAGAATCAAAAAGCAGACATTTTAATGATTTTAATTTAGCTAGGTATAGCCCGTACAACAGAAAATCTTGTCTCTGTGTGGTGTAACAAAATGTCTTGTCTTGGCGTTCTGCTGTACACGGCAACGAACTGGCCGATGCCGAAGCGAAGAAATCACTCGAAGAACCAGAGTCAATGCTTGCAATTCCTTTTTCAAGAGCGGACGCCTAGTGCCTCCTCTCCAGTGTCATCCGAAAGTCGACAGAAAAGCACTGGGACAATCCGGATAATCGACACAGACGACTACAGAGATTGGACCCTACCATGAAATTTAGGCTACCACCGAAAATTCAACGCAGTTGTGCCAGTCTACTGCACAGATGCGTGCAGTAGACTCGCACAGTAGACTGGATGCGTGCACCTCATGCGACGCACCGAGTCTCCAGACTGTGAGTTGTGCCATGTAAATACGCGTCTAGAGGTCATGTGCTTTGTGACTGCCCTAAGTACGTGGAAGAGTGTCAAAAGTTGAAGAATAACCTTACGCGTCTCGACAGCCCACCGTTGTCGGAGGACGTTGTTTTAGGCCCTTGGCCAGACGCTCAATCGAGTTTCAAGACCATCCAGGCGCTACTCAACTTTTTAAAAAGTACGGGCCTGGACTATAGGCTTTGAGCATGTCAAATTGCTTGCCATATGTTTTACGTCCTCCTTCTCTCGTCATCGTCACCAATCATGCGCCTCTTTCTTTCCTCTTTCTTTCCCTCTTCCCCTTCGCCCAACGCTGAGTAGCTGGCTAGAGGAATTTACCTCAGACCTCTCTGCATTTCGCATCATTGAACTTCTCTTACTCTCTCTTGGTGGTGAGCGGAAGCTGAGCGCGGAGTCTCGACTGCCACTTCTATGGAGCCATGTTGACTTCCTTATTTCAGGGAACATAATTTGTGAGCGACGTGGGTTACTGTGGTTTCGAGAAACTTCAGAACAAACTTACACTATCTAAATGTTTACAACGAGCAAAGCAGCAGCACCCAGTGAATTCCAGTTGGGCATGGCAAGTGTAACGGTAAATCGTGTCTCACTACTTGTGAGCAAAATGCGCAGATTTGAACAGATCGCTCTACTTTCTCATTCGTCTGTTCCAAACGTGTCGCTGTTTCAGTGTCAATATTGCATGAAACTGTTTTCACACAGACATACGTGCATTGTGCTCAGTCTGTTTACCAAATAAACATTGGTTAAATAAGAAGATAACAGAGGGGATAATCCTTTCATTCTGGATGTATTGAAGTGCGTGTAAAGATATTAAACCTGCGTGGTTTATTTGGCGTCCGCCGCTATGAAGAAAAACTACACTCGAAAACTTTGTAGCACTGCGGTATTTCTCAAAATTCGTAAGTCGCTCATTCACAAGACTGGGCATTTGATCCATCTTCGACAGATGCGAAAAATTAACGCACATGGTCGTGTGCTCAAAAAAAGTTGTCGCAGTTTCACCTGAAAGGCGAAGCATCAATTGCGATAGCAAATTTGAAGAGAGCTATACGGAGTAATGATAGCAGCTTTATCAGCTGTATAAACTTGGACATGCAGCAGCACCGGCAACACGCAGAACTGTTGTCGACGCCGCTGGCGTTTTGCCCGCGTTCGCTCAAAATGCGTGCCGCGTTGGTGACTGTTGCCGGAGCCTCTGATATAAATAGGCACTTGGTGCCGCAGCTAAACGTCCCCTCCCTTCCCTGCCCCTCCCCCCCCTCCCCCACACCCATTCGCGCGTCGGAAGAAGGTACGTTTACTCTACATATATGGTGATTGTAGAGGAGGAAAGAGACGCCTACTTCTGCAGCCCTTAATGGAGCACAGCGCAGAACGCGCGTTTCTTCTCCGCCGTGCGTTCACTCCCCGTGAAAGCGCGCTTCCCTAGCGCTCTTTCACTCGCACATACAGCGTTCGGAGGCGCGCGGCGACGATTTCATCTCCATTGACGTCATACGGAACCTCACGGCGACGGTGACGCCGACGGCAGAAATCTGCTTTTGAGTGTCCATATAATTGCTATCGCAATAAAAGCGAAGTCACCGGGAACCTGCAAGTGGACGTGGTGGCTCGAGGCTTTACAAATCACCGTGCCGCCCAGGGCTCTGCAATAGAGGACGCTACACCCCTAGGCCCTTGCTTTGCAACAATTATGAAATACTTCAGAGAAAATAGAAAGATCTATCCACCTCCGCATAGCAAACTCAGCGCTGCGGAGGCAACCGTGTTGCAAAGATTACACACGAACACCTACATAAATCTGCACACACTCCACCTGATCTACCCCACGGCATACAGAGACATATGCCCGTGGTGTGGAGCAACACCAACACTCTTTCACAACACGTGGGAGTGTGACACATAACACGGAGATGAACATGAAACAAATGGCACATGGAACGAGTGGGAGGCGCTGCTGTCTAGCCCGGCCCTGGAAGATCAGCTACGACTGATCCAACGAGCTGAGGGGATGGCCCGTGCTGGTGGGGCCTTGGAATAGGGGCACCACCCTGCTGGAAAAATTCCGTCTTTAACCCCCTACCCCCTCTGGGGGACTGGGTAGGAGCCTGTCCGGCTTCTCAATATAATAAAGTTTTACTACTGCTACTACTACTTGTGTTCTGAAAGGTATTTCACTTCGAGCAAACTTCTAATTTTGGTCTTACTGACTCAGTCTTCAGTTTCTATCAGCGATAGAAATTCTCTCGATAGAAACACTCAGTCCTCAATTTCTATCACTGATAGAAATTGACGACTGAGTTCGCGTGTTCGTTTCGACAGAGATGAACATTAAACTTGGAGCATAAGAAAAGCGCGTATTCATTACAGTTAGGTTGTTTGCCCTGCTGCTGCATGTCTTTTACATAGGCCGAGTGCCACGCGCTATCACCCTGACGCCCGCAGTTGGAACTGGCTTAAAGAGATACTTCTTTTCACCACTAGGAACCTTTTCATGGACGACTACACCCAGCAGCTCTGCTTAGGAGGAGAGGATTTTTCCTGGTATAGGCCATGTTGCTTCAAAGTAAATTCCGAAATACTCAACCGGAGTCTTAACTCACTCAGTTTCAGACAGATTCCTTGCATTGCAGCATCTCCTATTTCTCAGTGCATGATGTCCGCTCCCACTTCATATTTTGTATTGCTAAGAGGCACGCATTGGCAATCACTGGACTTCCTTCCTTGTTCACCCTGGCCTTGTGAATTGTTATATACATCAGGTCTTAAAGACAGTGCGTAGAGTTCCCGTCACAGTTATCGTTGAGAAGCCAGTCATCATATCACCCTTCCAATTGAAGACCATTCTTCAGCCAACTTGTTCCATAAAAATATTTGCGATATGGTGCACTAATTATATGAAACAAGCCCATCACCTTTTAATCAGTTGAAGCCTTTCTCCAAGCTATGCCCCCAAGCTCAAAACTAACAAAGAACGCCAGCGTAACGTACAGACACACACTGAGTGCTGCACTGCGAGTGAAGGCAATTGAATTGAAGAATCATAGCGCCTGCAGCATCGCAGCAACAGGTGTCAATTGTCTCCCTGCTGACGTAGTTTCACCAACGCTGCTTGTGTTTGTTTATTTAAAATGTTTGCTTACTTATCACCCCGTGAGAAACACTAGAACCAACAACATAGCAAAACGTGCTCTACCAAGATGTAAACCTAAATACCCACGGAGTGGAATGCTGTGTTTTCCAGTTGCAGAGAAAATGGAACTTTCCACCCACTGAAAGAAAGTAAATTAAAATACTCCTACAAATTGAAAGCGTTCTGAAGAAAATTAGGAAACATAAAACGCTGAAAAGTGAGAGTTTTTAGGTTCACATGGTGTGTTTCTGAATGAAAAGTTGTTTTAAATTAGGACAATAATTAAGGTATGCCAATTCATTCGAAAACGCACAATGACTATTATGATATCTGCAGTTTCTTAACCTCTCCTGACAATCCGGGATGATTTCTCCAATAGCATACAAAAATAATATTGTAGTCCCTGCTTTGCGCTTTCAAATGTGTATGCACATCGTCTCGAAAAGTGCAACCTGGTTTTCGTGGAACATATTGCCGAAATTAGTGCTGATTACACAACGCTCAATATTCCGCAATGCTGTTCTTGCTTTCGCACAAATCTTCCTATCTTATTCACACGACACCGAAACAAATTCACTGGACGTAGTGAATTCGTTTTAGCAATATGCAGGATGCTATATTTTGGTCAGATGCCTATTGTTGTCAAGCGAGGTGATCACTCTTCCAAAGGGTAGATTACCGTAAAAATAGTCACCTAATTCATCCGCCACGTGTGGGCTCTGACGATACGAAACGAGTATGCGAACTATTCTTATGTGACAGACTAAACTCTTGGGTTCGCTATTCTGTTTAAAGGCGACTATGTAATTTCATAAATACACACCTCATTGAAAAACGTGCACATACTTAAATGGCAATGTTAAACAGTGACAGCCAGTTTATTGCAACCGATCATTGCCCTAAACGTAGTGTGCATTTTCTACATTATGCTTCGAATAGGTTCACAAGGAACTTTTTTTTTACTAGATTGGCCTACTTAGAGATGGTCATCCAAGTATCAGACTGAAGCTGCCTAGCAATTGGTATGTACAGCGAGCAAAGATTCTCCTCGATGTCACACCTTTCAATACCGTTGAATATACTATGTGCTTGTAACGTAAAACTTCGCAGTGTGAACTGCCACTTTGTATGTGCGAGTAGGTTTGTTTCTTCTTGACTTTTGCAGGTACAAGGCTACCATACGAAGGTCGGGAAAGATTCTTCAAAAGTTACAAATATACTCCTAGAGGTTTCCAAAATCTCATTCTGAAGTGAATATAGAATATTCTCACCTACATTCTAGAAATGATTGGATTTCCTGGTATGTGCAAGTTCTTTCGCTTCTAGAATATGTAAAGAAAATGATTCATGCTATGGGTTGCTCAATTTTTGTATGTTCATGAGCAAAAAGGCGTATCGGATTTTGGTTCAGTTTACTCCGCCACATTGCAAAGGAGCGGCTTCAATCATCGCTTATAGGTAATGCGTCAGGTCGATTAACACATTGCCGTTCTAGAAATTGCAACGACCAACAAAACTGCCTTTCATATAAAACATGTGATCAGGACATAATTCAGTTATAATAGACGCGGGGAACAATGATTTCAGTCCCCGACACAGTGAGTTAAAAGCTTTCCAGCGCAATGTTAATTACCCATTTGTGTGCACATAATCGGAAGTTTAATGCGAGACAGGGTATATGTTGCTTTCACTATATTAGCTGACTTATCTGTATGAAATAATTGGATATCGCAATCAAAAACAAAAATTAAATATCATATAAGGTAAACTAGGACGCAGAAATTTGTCAGGTTCAGCAAAACTATTCCTTTTTGCTTCCAACGCTGATCTCAGTTTATCACACGACCGCTGTTCATTTTTAAGAAATGACTTTTAACATTTCGATGTTATTATATATTCTGTTGCATGTTTTACACACTTCTTGCACCGAACAAAATACTGCAGCAGATGGAAATAATCAACAATTATTTGCCACGCTACAGCCCTACTTTACCAGGCACGATGCGGTAGCACTAGCCACGTGGGACGGCTATTGGAATTCAAACAGCAGTTGGTTGTTGCGCGAGCTGCCTTGGGCTTCAACGCTGTGGGCGCTGCCTGCACCAGCTTTAGGCGACTATGTCAATGCCAATGGTTATAAGGGAATCAAGACAAACTTGGTTGTATTAAACGTTGTTCCGAAGAAGTTGCGACATCTAAAAGCGTGTCCCATACGCCCAGTTGACGTTTCTTTCCTTGACTGCTTCTTTATTGAAGAAAAAGCTGGAGAACGAACAACCTCGAATGATTACTTCAAAGTGTGGTTCACGAGAACGTTGTCTTGCGATATTCGAAAACTCTGTCAAGGAAAAGAAAGTGCTATACCATGTTTACTTTTGCCACCCAAACGCGCTCTCTCACGATCTACAATGGAATGCAATCTTTTTTATGTTCAAGATCATTTAAGACTCCTGTGGCAAAGGCAGCTCAAGAATAGCGTAATATACTTGGGCTGTGCAAAAGGGGATATGATTGTGCCTTTTGAAAAAGGGATTGCTGGATTCATCATACAGGCACTTGACATGTACAACGTCACCTTAAAGTGGTTTTATAGTAGCTCCGTGACCTCTCTTGCAAACTCGCTTATTAGCGGTGATCTTGATATCTTGGTAAATAGTGTTATTCTTAACTATCACATCGCACACTACTATGATATTTATGAAATTGTTTCGCAGACATCTGATGTATTCTACGTCAAAAGGGCGGACGTTGTCTTGATGTCTTTTACCAACATTCTCTTCGAGTCAAAAGTTGGGCTGGGTTTCCTTCTAGCTGCTCTGATATGCGATTCCATAGTGCTGACCGTTGCTGACATCAGAGAAAGAAATTTGTGGGTGCTCAGATCAATTGGCGACTCCCTATTACTCCTTCTGGCATCTTTTTACGGAACTTCGTTGCCTATCCCCCGCAGAAGAAGCTTATTCTCGGCACGAACAATTGTGTACAGCGTCTGGTTCATCTCCATTCTTCCGCTGTCAAACTATTTGCGCAGCGAGCTCGTTTCCAGGCTCAGTGTGCGCTCTCCAGGGAATGTTATGGACACACTCGATGAAATTTCCGATGCGCTTAGCAGGAAGACTATTACTCCGTGTTTCCGTGTTGGCACTATGACGCATCACACAGTTGTACACAACCGGAGCTACACGAATTGGCACGCCAAGCTCAGCGCAGCATTCTATGCAGCCAAGCAGAGAAAGTCTTTAGAGACCAAAAACGCTGTGCGCTGCCTTTCATGTGCACTACAAAAGGACCATGTCTGTTTCACGGATATGTTGTCAAATTGCTGGCAAAAAAGGACTCGTGGATTTGTTCAATCTAAGGATACGCTAAATCCAGTGTTGAGTAGTATGCTTGTTCGGAAGAGTTTCGCCCATAAAGAAGCATTTCACAAAATGGTACGCAGAATTCACGAAGCAGGATTTTTCCAGAAAGAGGAAACGTGCCCTTCAGAGAATGGGCAAAGTCCAGTTACCGTGCAGGAATTTGACCAGACAGCAGAGCATAGTAGTTTTCTAGTGCTTTTTGTAGTGTTTCTAGCCGCTTCTGGCTTTGTTTTGTTGCTTGAATTAGTGATTTCGAGACTGTAGTTCACATGTGATAATCTGTTTTCGACTTGATGGTTTGGTTTAGCCATGAACAAAGTCTTAAAATTTCTTATCGGTTACAGAACAAACTACTCTTTCGAAAAAAAAAAAAAAACACCATGTAGGTTATGGCGCGTTTTGAACCAAAATCTACAGAAATTCTGAAAATTGTCTACTTATGCGTAATCATTCTTTGGCTTGGCTGCTACTTCTCCTTTGGTTACTTATTTAACTAGCTTATAAATGTCTGCCGATCACTACCAATCATCTACTATTACACTATTGTAACGATTACAAGTGTTACTTCACCAATTACGCATTTATTTTGCAGATATATCGTCTTAAGTGATCTGAAACGGGAAACAACTGGTTTTGTTGTGCGACACCGCAGCCTTTCTTTCATTTTTATTTTCCTTTCGGTTACGTCCACGACGCGGCGACGGCTACGTCACCAGTTTTTTTTCTTATAGCGCTACGGATTATCCACTAATAATCTATTATAACGATTACATGTGTTAACTTCCCCATTTTCCTGTTTTGTTACGGCCTCGACGCGGAGGCGGCGACGTAACCAGCATTTTTTTATCGATAGCAATACTTTATTATTGTATTATTTTGAAAAATACATGTGTAACTTCTTTATTCTCCATCTTTGTTATGACCTTGACGCGGCGACGACGACGTAAGCAGCTTTGTTTTAGCGATAGCAATAATCTATTATTATATTACTTTTAGGAACATATGTGGTAACTCGTTAATTTTCTTTTTTTGTTACGACCTAGACGCAACGACAGTGACGTGAGCAGTATTTATTTTTCTAACGCTACCAATAATGTACTATTACAATATAACAATTACACGTGTTATCGTGATCAATTATGCATTTATTTTGCAGATATAAGGCGTAATGGGACAGGAAAAACTTTTCTGGGGTAGTCGCCAAAGCATGCTTACGCATAACTGATGGACTGTATGAAACTAAGGAAATGGAGAGAAACTTCTTATTGTCCTTTTGACTTGAACCGGGTGTTATGAAAGCTGAGGCCAAAGTAACTTTCACTCCCATGAATGTAATGTGGCTTACATAGTCATCGGTCTGCCACGCTGCGGTACACTGTTCGAATCCCGGTCAGAATTATTTTCTTTCGTTGTTTTCCCAAAGCTAGCAATGATGTACTATTATCTTACTATAATTGTAGGAGTCATGAGGGAGGTTATTACCCCAGAAAAGGCTTTTAGATTGCAATGTGCTACTTAATTAATGCAACACTTAATATTCGAAAAAAAATCATAGGCGCCACGGCGCGGACAGATTTTGCTGGGGTACTTGCCAAATAATGCTTACGCATAAACAAAAACTAGAGTTGTACGCACGAAATTCATGATCCTATTATGAGGCACGCCTTAGTAGGAAACTTAGAATCAATGTCGACCACCGGCGGTTCTTTGACGTGCACAAATGAAGGGTACATGGGCGTTTTTGGATGAAAATGCGGCCGCCGCAGTCGTTCTTTGCTGCGTTACGCCACAGCCCTTGAGGAACTACCGCAGATGCCTTTTTACGTTATGACCTGTGATTATTATATAAATACGCATTTGGTGCCGCAGCTAAACGTCGCCTCCCCTCCCTCCCTCCCGTCCCCCCCCCCCCCCCCCCCGTCCTTTCGCGCCACGGAAGAAGTCCCGTTTGCTCTCTATATATGGTGATTGTAAAGGAGGAAAGAGACGCGTAATTCTGCAGCCCTTCGGGGAGCACGGCGCAGAACGCGCGTTTGCTCTCCGACGTGCGTTCGCTCCCCGTAAAAGCGCGCGTCCCTCGCGCCCTTTCACTCCCACATACAGCGTCCGGAGCATGAGGACGTTTTCATCACCGTGGACGTCATACGGAACCTCACGGCGACGCCGATGGCAGAAATCCGCTTTAGAGTGCCCATATAATTGCTATCGCAATAAAAAAAAAACTTTTTTTTTATCCACCGGCCCTGACAGAGACCACTCAGCAAGCCCGTCAACGACGGCCAGCGCTGTATCGAAATGAACCCGGTGCGACTATTTCCCGTCATGGGTCTACGAAGATACGTCCGCCCTTTCCAGCGACGAAGACGACATGCAAACACAAGCAGCACGGACGTATTCAAGTCAACAATCTGATGTGACAACGCCACGACAAAAAGAGACTGTACCGTCCTCGTCTCAAGAACGGATCCTCAGCTAAGAAGCTAGAGGCCAGTCGAGACGCCGGAGGCTTCTCCTAGGACGCGTTCGACGATCACGGCGACGGAGGAGCGTGGAAAGTGCAACAGCGTAAGCACAACCAAACACGGCCCGAGAAGGAAAGACCACCAGAAGCGGCCGTGCTAGTCGTGAAACCACGGGTAAATGTGGCGCTCACGACTGTACCAAGCAAGGACCTCCACCGCAACTTCGTGACGGCCACATCCGCTGCCGTCAACACCAGACCTTTAACGTACACGTTACAACCAGCATCTATCGCAATAGAAGTACCGGTTCCCTATTTAGGTTAACGCGCTTTGTGAAGCTCTTGGCTGCTCCATGCTGTCTTGTTGGGCTTATCGCAACACCCAGCTTGCATGTGATGAAAATAAGTAGTGTTTGCTCACATAAAACTTCAACTACTTTCATTCGAATAAAGTGGCTTTGCTGTGAATGGAACTTTATTTTGGCAAGGTCTTGGTAGCCTTGACTGTTCATTTTGTTAGTTTTTTTTGGTTATAGCAGTAAGAAAGCCAAAACTGGGTTTCCAGGTTTTTCCGCACCCAAATTCAAAAGTTGTCCATCTATATATGGCCTCCAATGTTACAGGCCATCGAACTTATGTTTCTGTCATATAAGAGTCCACTGGAGAGTAAATAATTTGTTGTCATTTAGCTTCCGCAAGTGACACCTTCAGTAGTGTTTTGCCATAATGAGGTGTATGAGAGTGGTGTCAGCTATGTTTGTATTTCGCATTACTCAGCATGCAATCCACCTGTGGAAGAAGACGACGTCGAGCGCACTATATATATATATATATATATATATATATATTGTACTGGAGATTATCAGCGCCGGCAGGGTGAAGTGTGGAAGAGGAAGTCGACGAACTAGTTGTGTGCACTTGATCGGTTTCCAGCTGAGACTGCGTCGTCTTCCTCTACTTCGATCAGACGCCTGTGGACTTACGAGAACAGCCCGTGACATTTGGTGCAGCTGCTGGGTACACGTCTTCCCCACCCTAGAGCTTCGAAGCCGTACGTTGCCCTCTCCGGCCACATGACCGACGACGCCGGCCCCTCGGAATCCGCTCCCTCAGCCCCCCCCCCCCCCCCCCCGGCTGTCGTGTGTTCTGGTGTGGTACGGCAGCGCGACCCTGCGACCTTCAGCGGCACCGACGATCACGACTTGGAGGATTGGCTTGCAGAGTATGAACCCGTTAGCGCGCATAACAAGCGAGATGAACGCACGCCATCTTTTATCTGACTGATGTGGCTGTACTGGAGATTATCGGCGCCGGCACGGTGAAATGTGGAAGAGGAAGTCGACGAACTAGTAGTGCGCGTTCGATCGGTTTCGAGCTGACACTGCTCCGTCTTCCTGTACTTCGGTCAGACGCCTGTGGACTTACGAGAACATCCCGTGACAATGCCACAAAAATAACTCCGTCCGGACGGATCTTTCAAATTAGTGCGCCAGCAGAGCAAATGGTGATCGCTAATAACGGTGCAAGACCGACCGTACAAATACGGACGAAATTTCAGAACTGCCCTTACCATTGCGAGGCATTCTTTTTCAGTGGTGGAGTAGTTAGCCTCCACTCGGGACAGTGTCCTGCTGGCGTAAGCACTCACCTTTTCGCTGTCGTCCTGCCATTGTACGAGCACTGCCCCTAGACCGATATTACTAGCGTCTGTGTGCATATCGTCGGGGCGTCTTCATCGAAGTGTGCAAGCACGGGAGGCGCTTGCATACGTTGCCGGAGCTCGTGAAATGCCCGCTGCTGGTCTTCGCCCCAAGTGAAAGGTATACCTTCTCTGGTGAGCTATGTTAATGGCCACGCGATGCGTGAGAAATTCGCAATAAATCGCCGGTAATATGCATATAGTCCCAGAAAAAGTCGCGTGGCCTTTTTGTCTGATGGGGTCGGGAAATTAGCGACGGCAGCAATTTTATCCGGATCAGGTCGGACTCCTTGGTTACTGACGACGTGACCGAGTAACTGGAGCTCTTGAAAACCAAAATGGCACTTCTCAGGCTTCAACGTGAGACCGGCAGATCGTATTGCTTCAAAAACAGTTTTCAGCCTTCGTAAGTGTTTGTCGAACGTTGCGGAAAAGACAATCACGTCATCCAGGTACACCAGGCATGTTTGCCATTTGAGTCCAGAGAGCACAGTGTCCATTAGACGCTGAAATGTTGCTGGTGCTGAACACAAACCGAAGGGGAGTACCTGAAATTCGTAAAGTCCATCAGGCGTCACAAAGGCGGTTTTCTCACGGTCTCTCTCATCCACTTCGATCTGCCAATAACCGCTTTTCAAGTCCATTGAGGAAAAGTAGCACGCGTTTCGCAACCTGTCCAAGGAATCATCAATACGTGGCAGTGGATAAACGTCCTTCTTTGTGACCTGATTGGGCTTCCGATAGTCTACGCAGAAGCGCAGGCTACCGTCCTTCTTTTTCACTAAAACTATAGGTGACGCCCAATGACTATTAGATGGTCGAATAACGCCATCTTCCAGCATCGTCTTCAGTTGTCTTTGGATTGCCTCGCGTTCCTTTGGGGCCACGCGATAAGGGTTTTGTCGAATAGGTCGGGCGTCGACATCAGTAATGATGCGATGTTTACTAAGTGGCGTTTGACCAACTCTTGAGGCAGATGAGAAACAGCCCTGGTACTGGTTGATGAGCTCAAGAAGACGGTCTCGCTCAACGGCCGTTAACGTCGAACTAACGTCTACAATTGGCGCAGCTGTGGGCATCGTAGATGTCGTCTCCTGCGCTACGTGGCAGTCTTCTATCGGCATTACTTCGTCGACATATGCGACAGCAGTGTCTCTCACGATGTGTCGACGCTCCTTACTAAAATTCGTCAGCAAGAGTTCGGCGCTTCCGTCGATTACATTAATAAGTGCTCTGGCAATGGATATGCCGCAATTCAGTGCTAGCGCATTGATGCGTTCAGTGACTCCAGTCCCATTCTGCAGGCTTTAACAGGGCACAGGTACGAGAGAGCAACTCCGCGGCAAAAGTATCACGTCGTCTACAGCTATACGTAAGCAACGTTGTGGATGCTCCTCATGCGTGACATTATCCGAGTTCGTTGCAAACGTCACGCTTCTGTCGCGGATGTTAATCACGGCACCGTAATCACGCAGGAAATCCATCCCCAATATAAGTTCTTTGCAACACTCAGAAAGAATGACGAGGGTGGCGACGAAGGTTGAACCGGAGATTAAGAGTCGGGCTGTACATTTCCCGACAGGTGTCATCAACTGACCTCCGGCGGTTCGTATGTTGGGTCCGTGCCATGGCGTCTTCACCTTCCTTAGTTTGTCGGTGAGCTGTGCGCTTACGATTGAAAAATGCGAGCCAGTGTCAACAGGAGCGGCTACTTGGTGGCCGTCAATGCGAACGATGAGGTCGGCACTGACGACGTCAGTTACGTCTTTTGTAGTTGAGTCCGTCGTATTCGTCATTGCATTCGCCATCTTCGCCGTATTCGTCGTTGCATTCGTCGGAGTATTTACATCGTCGTACGTCGATAATGGGGGATATGGCGTACTTCGAGTACTGGCAACCTCACCCCCGGAAGTCGCTGCGTCTAGTTTCCCCGTCGCGGGCTAGGACACCTGCCCCTAGTGACGTCGGCAAAACTGCAACGAGTCGGTAAATTGTAGCGCGCAGGTGATGGCGAAGGAGAACGTGATCGGGGACTCGTCGTATTTTGCGGCAGGTCGTTCACAGGAGCGTCGTAGGCGCGTCGACCGTCATATGGAGAATAGTAGTTGGCAGGAAAGCTTGGGTATTGGGTGGCGCGATAGTTGTTCCATTTGTGGCAAACTCGATAGACGTGTCCAGCTTCGCCACAATGGTAGCACACTGGTCGGCGATCGACGGTGCGCCACAAATCGGTTTTCCGACGCTGATAGTTCGGTGGCAATTCTCCATGGAGCCAAGGATTGGCGTGCGTGTGTCGAAGATACGACATTGTTTGTGGTGGCGTGATCGGCGAGGTCGGTAGAGTCGACGGGGGTGACGATATCGACTCTGTTTGTAGCATAGGTGATGGTCTAGTTGCGGGTGTCAATGGCGTCGCAGTTGCGTTGAGTGGACGGCGAACAGCCTCCGCATAAGTAAAGCGCCGCGGCTACAAAAGATACCGTTGGCGCCGGTTCCGTACCCGTAGTCACAAATCCGAGCTGCCGAAGCTCTTTTCGCACAACCTCTCGGATAATTTCACGCATAGGCCTGTCGTTACTTGCAGCCAGAACGGAAGTGTTCGCCGCCGAGTTACTCATGTCATGCTGGAGGTATCGTTGCAGCAGGGCCCGTTCAATGGCTGTGGCCTCTGTTGTGAACTCCGCCACTGTAGTCAGTGGATTACTCACAAGGCCGGCAAACAGTTGTTCTTTCACTCCCCGCAAGAGATACCGCAGCTTTCGCTCCTCTGGCATGTCAGGGTCTGCTCTACGGAAAAGCCGGGCCATATCTTCCGAGAACATAGCAACGCTCTCATTGGGTTTTTGAATTCGGATTTCGAGGAGACGCTGCGCATTTTCCCTCCTGTCGATGCTCGTAAAAATATCCAGTAGCTGTGTGCAGAAGTCGTCCCAGGTGGAAAAGCTTCTCTCCCGGTTGACGTACCACGTACGAGCATTGTCCTTCAGATAGAAGTAGACGCTCGAAAGTTTGTCCGCCGAGCTGGTCACATGGTTGTACTTGGCGACGCGCTCGACCTGATCAAGCCAATCTTGGACGTCTTCAAAGGCATCACCATGAAAACTCTCCGGAACCATAGGGCTCTGCAGGGTTACTTGCGTTGAAGCCGCGGTGGCCATGGTAGTTGCAGGGGGCGAACGATTCCTTGAGGTTTCTTGCAGGGGACCGGACTCGGGCGCTAGGCCTAGTAGGCGGCGACAGAACCGGTGGACCGGTGTTTCGATGCGCAATGGCAATTCCGGGCTCGATCGTTAGCTCCGCGAAGGGGTGCCAAGCATGAAGGATGGAGAATACCCAGCACCTCCACCAGTGTAACGACGTGGGATCGACGAGGACGCGGAGCAAAACCAACAAAGACACTTTATCAGTCGCCAAGAAAGAAAACAACAACGTCTTCTTCGTCTGCACGCTCAACCTAAAAGCCCGCGCTACTTCAACCTTGTCCCCACTGGCACATACCCGGGGCAATATAGTTGTTCTAATATACATATATACATATATTATCACAGGCAGAGTCAATCCAGGCATGAAAAAGGTACCCTAAAGACATACAGTTTGGCACTATTGAAGTTCTGTCTAAAAAATAATTACCGCGGAACCCATCTCAATTGCTCATAGTAACGCAATAAGCATTCAAGGAATCTGGTGATACACCGCATTGCGGAAGTGGCGTTTATTCAAAATTTGTATTAGTCGTTTTAAAACATTTGTTGCTTCGAACATATGCGACACATAATCTCTCAGGCCCACTTTGCAGTGGCACTCGCTTGCCAGAATCACCCATGAGTATGGCGTCATAATGTCGAGTGTATGAAGACGATCTAATGACGACAATGGAAAGACAAAGGAATGACGTCAATTAAACGACAAATGCGCTATGACTATGACCATATGACGGCCATGAAATGATGATTCTGAATTGGTGGCAATGGTAAATTGAGGACAGCGTGACGTTGATGGCTTGAAGGCAATGGTATGACGACTGTGTGACGACAACCGGATGACGAAGCTAGAATGACGACGATCGTACGACCACGACGGCATGACGTCGATGGCATGAGGACGGATGCACGAAAGCGACTGTGTGACGATGACGATTATTGCATGACAATGGCGGGATAATTAGGCTTCACTGACTAGAGTATGGCTACGATAGCTTAATGATGAAGGAATGATGTTGATGTAACCAAGAAAGTCAAATGACGACAGCATTGCGATCATCGGTCTAGGTTTCTGAAATGATGGGGGCCGTCACACGTCAGTGTGATGTCGACAGCGTGACGACAACGGCATGACGACGGCTCTGTGACGACGACGACTTAAGAAGAGTCGGAAGAGGCAGTTAGAATGAAGTTGGGAGGACCAAGACTGTGTCACGGCGACGGTATGACAACGAATGCATGACGAAGACTGTGTGACGACAACGCAATGACGGGCGTTGGCATGACATCGGTTTAGGAGTACGGAATGACAACGACTTTATGACGAGAATAGCGTGACGAACACTTTATCGTAAAGACTGTATTACTACGATCGTGTGACGACGATATGATGATGGTCAGATAACAAATCTGGAGTGACGGCGATGGAATGACCACGCACGACACACGATGATGGTGTCACAACGAATATTTATTCGTTGTGACTGACGACTGTGTGACGACGAATCCATGACGATGGCAGCATGGGATGACAAAGCTAGAATAACGACGATGCAATGACCCAGGCTGCATCATGATCGCGAACCAATACATAATACGTAGTGGCGCAGGTTCTTAGACAACATGAGCCGCTGTGTCAGCATAGAGGGCGTGACGGCGACGGCAGGGTCATAGTCAGATGACGAAGCTGGAGTCTGATATGAGCTATGAGGATGAGCTTCGTCATCGGACTGAACGTGAAGGAACGACCACGACAGCACCTTGACCCCATACCTAGCGACCCAATTTGTTAGAAACATTCGCCCACTGCGTTGACAAGGAATAAATGATGACTATGTAAGGATGATGGCGTGGCGATGGCGGCACAACGTGAGTGGAATATCAAAACTAGAACGACGACGATGCAAGGACCCCGACAATGACCATCACCACGACCACGTGCAGATACCCAGTGGCTAGAGCTGTTAGACAACTTGGGCCAGTGGCTTGGTGTAGAAGGCGTGGCGACGACGACAAGACGAGAGTCAGATGACGTAGCCTGATTGAAGACGATGAAACGAACACGACGATGTCACTACCACATACACCTACCTAGTGACCCAACCTGGTAGAAGTCCTGGGCCACTGCGTTGGCCTCATGGGCTAGATAGATAGACAGACAGATAGATGGGCAGGCAGGCACAAAATGCCTTAAATAGGCAAACATTGCTGGTAGCATTATTATCAAATTCATAATACATAACCATATTGATAGAAAGTTTCTGCACTTGTTACGGTTCTTAATAAAATTATTGGGGGTGTTTTGGGGTCTAATATAATTATTAGTATTATTTAACTAAGGTGCGGCTAAACACCAGAATGGTGCCACACTTTGAGGACTGCATTGGGATCTGCTTTCCACGGACGCTTTTACAGCGTAAGCTGTTCAGGGATCATTCCAATAGTCGTTTCGGTTCCCGACGGTGTCCGCCGCCGCCGCCATAATCGTGTCCGCCGCCGTAACCGCTATCGCCGGAAATGCGAAAAAAGTACCCGGTTCCCCCCGGGATCGAACCCGCGCCCGCTGCGTCGGAGCCAAATACTGTACCACTGAGGACACGCAAGCGCTTATCATTGTGATGCCCACTCAAGCTCACCCATTGGGAAGACTCGTGCTTCGTCAATGCACACGTACGCCTACATTTAATTATCCTGACGGAGTAGAAATGTTCACGTAGATACAACACGGCCGTCAGAAAGTGCGCTAATAATAATCCGCTTCCTCTGATCGGGATATATTCTTTGTTCCAGATGTACTATGCTGCGTAGAATGAGCTCGAACGCGCAAGCGCGTGGCAAAGCATTCGCGCCTTATAGCTCACACGCGAGAGTGATATCGCCTGCAAATCTGTTGAAATCATATTTTTTTCGTGATTGACACTGGAATGAATGAAAAAATACCACTCAATGCAAGTGCAAATTTGTCCTTGCTCTCGTTTTAAATTTGTTGAACACTCATATGCACATGTGATCCCTCTATTTGTATTCGAACATTTGTTGATAGCCAAGTTGCTTTGAAACTTTGCTACAAAAGCAGCGCTTTTGCAAACAGAAGAAATTAAAACTTTTAGCCGGAATACTATTGATACTGAAATATTCTAGAGCATTCAGTGAACATAGCCATAGTGTCTTCTTTTTATCTACAATGTGTCTAATTGTGTTAAGACTGTTAGCGTGAACCGTGCTGATGAGATGACGCCCTTCGTGTGTTTCCTTTGAAATAAAGGGGAGGGGGGTTCGGTCATGAGCTACATGTGCGGATGCCATGAAATGCACAAAACAAGAATAAAGATGAAAAAGGCACGAACACGTTTGAGGAAATGCACAGCGAAACATGTATACACACAAAAACATACAGTGGCGCCATGGCTCCTTGCTGAAGCAAGTTGGCGATGTCAGGACGGAAGCGCAAGGCCAGCGACGCAAGACCAAAGGGGGCGCAAGAAGATGGCTTCTGCACCCGTAGGGGCTGTTTTTAGGTAGTGTGCTCCTGGATTAAAGTGCTGCTCCTCCACCTCGTGCAGTAAAGCGGTGAACTGCAGACAACCTCTCGGTTCCTGTCTTGTTCTCCTCGGGATTCGACTACAACCTGTTCGATGTTTGCACTCAACTGCGCTTTTGCTGTGGTGTGCTCTCTCGTACAGCGTTGCCTGTGAAAACGCGTTCCTGCAACATCCTGATAAACCGCACTGCACCATTTCTATGTGAAATAAATGACATTTTCTATCACTTTGTTTAAGGAGTGAGTGCGACCTGTGTATGTTATATTTCAGTGTATTTTAATGTATGTTTCATGTACGTGTTACGGGTTTCAAGGATTGATAATATGTGTGCGCTTGCGAAAAAGCATGCTCGCACTGGTTTGACCTTATATATCTCATTGCACTGAACACATGCGATAAGCGGCCATGGTTAACACATTTAAATTGTAACATGGTTGTAATGAGCGTAGTCACTTACTGCACCTTGTGTATTAATTATGAGTACATAAATAACACCGTACAAGTTGTAACTCTTGTAACTTGTAACTCTTCAGAGGATTAGCTTTACGGGAGCATGAATGATTTAGCTAAACCATCACAGCAAATATGGTTGAATACAAAGCAGTTTTTGTTCTATGGTATCTGCCTAATTTCAAAACACCTTTCGCGCATTTAGTAGAACATTTCTTCAGACAATCCATTATTCCTAAATGCGAAACTGTTAATGGCGCTCCAACCAATAAATTGGGCTCGCAAAAGCCGCAATTAGTTTGTTTTCATCAACATTCATTTCCCTTTATCTTATCATTTCTGCACCTTAACTAAAAGCAATAAGTAATTTTCCCTATGCTTTCCAGGAATAACAAAATTTAGGTCTACCTGTAGCCCTTGCCCTGGTTTACATATAGCGATGTCTGAGTGTAATCACTTCTCGACAGAAAACAAATATTTCATACATACGATTTCCTAGAGATTGTTTCTGTGATGTGTACAGTTGCTGCTAATCTGAGCTAAAATGTGTGAGCAGCATTTATTTATAGTAGTTTGTCTGGAGCACTTTGTCTTGTGACCGTGTTGCAGGCAATTTCAGTTCAGTGTGTTTTATTCGTCATGTCGATTATTATTGACCGAGCGTAAGAATAGAAACGTATAGCTCAGGTATAGATGTCTAAAATTTCACGGAAATACTTAGTGTTGAGACAAAAGCGATATTGAATGTTCGGCCGATAAATGTTTTAAAGTGGTGCCTCTTGGCATATATTCCGGCCTCCTGACAAAATACATAAACAACAAAAATAAACAAAGAAAGGTGGAGCAGTTGCAAGGAAGGCAGTAAAAATGTTGCTGATTCAAACCATGTGCTTAATCCACGCCAAATAAATCATTACAAAATTGAGTTACTTAAATGTAATAGCACTACAGGCAATTTGTACAAATCTGTTATTTGTGTCCTATCTGAAGTGAAATGTGACGCAATGTTATTATTCGTGTACAGCGTTGATCACAATTTTCTTCTCATACGATGTTTATCTTCTACATGTGCCTATTCGCAATGACCCGCCTGTGACATGCCGTGGTAAACTTTTTTCATAAAGTGACAGATGCATTGCTTTTTGTTCACTTACCGCAGCTTGTGGTGTAATCACCAGTGCTTCAAGTGAATGACAGCGTACACTGAATATTAGGTACTCGATTTGGCTACCAAGCATAAGGACAACTTTAATGAAGCCGGGCAAATTTGGCAAATGAGTGCCATAGCAAGCATGTGTTGAATATAAGGAAGATTTTTTATATGGCATCTCTACATTGAAAATGCGATATTTGAGGTATATTATCATCCTTAAATACTAAAAATTAAGGGTGTTTTTTTGCATACCAGAACACAATGTATATGTCACATGACTGTTTGACACACGTAGTGTTCGGACTTTCGGAAGTGTATAAATTCTTACTACTGTATATTCAATGGTGCGAAAGGCGCTTGATGCGTTTCCTAAATTTTCATGACGATGTGGTGTTTTGTGGGACAGGCGCCAGATATTTTCCAGCATTTTGATGAAGTGGCGTTGAGATTGAGTTTAAGATAATTTCAAGTATAGTGTGCTCGCCACTATTGCTCACTGTGGTCGAGCGGTAGTGTGGAAAACCGAGGCTCAGGTAGATATGCATAGGCATTCTTAGTGGACATAAATGGTTGTCAAAACTGGTAAATAAAGCTTGAACTTGTTGTTAAATTTATCACTATTTGACACCAAGGGCCCAAAATGGGGCATTGGAAATATAATTTTATCAAAACCATTGATTTGCCTGGCCTATTTTTAAATGGTCTGCGTGGTGTAAAAATATGACCGAGCTGTGTAACGGTTTTATTTTGTGATTGATTATTTAAATATGCAGGACAAATGTTGGCTCATTGGCTCAAACTTGACGGAGGAAATTGTGTGCTATGCAAGCTGGGGTATCCTCCAGCACATAAAATCTGGCCAATAATGGAGAAGCCCAAACATGTGAGGTTGAGGAAATACAATGTAGCCGTTAAATATCGTCTGTAATTTATAAAAACTATGTCTGATTTGGGTAATTGTATACACCAGTAGCATAGTTTTAAACATTCCGATGGTGCCGACTCGCCGTACTCTCAGAACTCAATTCATTAGATGGTAGCACGTATTTTTTGATCGCTTCTAACGCATCTAGAGTGTTCTTTCTGGCACTACCAGTTGAAATAAAAAGGTGTGCTGTTTACAAATGTGTCTGTCTCTCCTATTTTCTGAAATCCGTGTTACGCATCAAATAGCGATCTCAATGGCGCCGAACTTCTCACGTGGCAAACAGTCTTACACGTTAGCGATAGTGTCTCTGAGCTCTCGTGAGTACAGCGACCTAATTTAACGCCTTACAAAGGACAGACCATGTTATGGCCTTGCTGGTACCGCGACCATAAGAATGCATGGCCCCGTCAAGTATCTTAGGCGTCTCGCACATCTCCGACCAATCTGCCCTCTAGCATTCTTCACCTCATTCAACAATGATGCGGCGTGTGCTTAACGATGGTTAATTTATCTAAGTGTTTATTATGTCACTTATCCGCTGTCCACAATATTTAATGTTTAGCTATAACATTGCTAAGAATCTCCTAGAGAAAGTCACACCGTTCAAACACTTAGGTCACGCTGACTATTCTCATGATATGTAACGCACATGTTAGTGACCTTAATCTATCAGTTAACCTAAGACTATGTTTCTTGAAGTGCCACATTCGACATGAGCGTAAATATGTCAAATTTATTGCATACAAATCAATCCTTTCTGCAAAACTAGTGTTCCTCAACAATTAAACACCCGCACCACAAGTGCTTCACCAATTAACTCGAATGTATTCATAATCGTATCACACAAGTATTTCGTTCAGCATATTCATTGACAATTATTTCAATGCTAAATACTGCCCCAAATGATGCAAAAAACATATATATTTCGGCGCACAGGTCACCCTGTACAAGCTTTCCGCCTGCGCACGAGAACTTATACTTTTCCAGCGTCCTTCTTTCCCTATGCTATCAAAAATGGAACGACCTTCCTTAATATATCGTCGTCAATACGTGGCCAATAACGATTTCTGCGGACATTTTCACACATGTTTTGAGCTGATGCCACGTGGTAATACGCTTGCTTCTGTTCTGTTTCCACCTCATACGTAAGACTTCTATGTGCGCTTTTTAAAGAAATAAAACGAGAAAGGGTACGGTGGTCGAGTGAGCTTATTTTTCATCCAGGGCATGGTGTTTTCTAAAGAGTATGCAGCTTGTTCACGACGCAAAACTTAAGCAGTATCTACAGGTCTGCGTAGGCGTCCTATTGACGGTTCTGGCCAGCTTTAGACGATGTTTAACAACAACTACAAAAGAAAAATAAACATTGCGTTATCTTGACCGTCCCTTCAACGTAAACCCGTCCCTTCTCCCCCTTCCCCAGTGCCGGGTAGCCTACCGGGCTCAGCCTGGTTAACCTCCCTGCCTTTCCCCTATGACTTCTCTCTCTCTCTCTCTCTCTCTCTCGGGTCTTGTCATTTATTCATTTGAGGTGTGACAACAAACAAGCAAGTATTTGGTGGCACAGCTACTACAGAGATTCAGAAAACTTCTCATAATTCGTAGCATTCATTCGCTAGGCTCGTAATGTTCTTTCCCTATTGGGCCACCCCAGGTTTAAATTTCGCCCACCCCCAAATTTAAGTTGACCTAACCAGAATTTCAAGTTGCCTCATCTGAAAATTTAGGTTTGCCCAGCTGAATATCACCCCTAAATTCAGGTTGGCGCACCACCACCTTACCCCTAAATTTGTGTAGGTCCACTGACATACCCTCAAATTTAGTTCAGCCCACCCCATATCACCCCCAAATTTAGGTTGACCCACTGTCAAATTCAAGTTGGTCCACCCCCAAATTTGCGTTGGCACACCCCAAATTTAAATTTGGCCCACCCCTTACCACCCCCAAATTTATGTTTGCCTACTCCCATATCACTACCAAATTTAGGTGTTGACCCACTCCGAAATTCAAGTTGGGCCACCCCAACCCCATGTATTTATTTGGAGCCCTGTGTGTTCACAATGGAAAGATGTGACACTTTCCTTATTCAACTTCTGAAATAATGTAATTAGATGAAACGTGCCAATGAGAAAAATGTAGAGCAACATGAAGAACTCCTAACAGAGCATTCTGTTGCTAGATACATGCTTCATAAAAGCGTTTTCCAAGCATAAGACAAGCCCACAAGTTCAGGCATAGTGCTTCGAGCGGCCTGTCGCCTGCAATTTTTCTTTTATTCGAAGGCTTCTTTCATGCCTGAAAAACACTTTTATTTAGCAGGTATGGAGCAACAGAAAGCTATATCGGGAGTTTGTGTTGCTCTACAGTTTTCTTATTGACACTTCATTTCTGAATATCATATTTGAGCAGTGCACACGTGGCACATCTTGCTAAAGCATAGGGCTGCTGTCCTTCAGGAGCCCGTTGGAAGTGGGTTCGAAACCGCACAGCGTGCGATAAATTTTAAAGCTTTTCGACTAGCACGTTGGGCTGCTGAAAGTCGCTCATTGCGAAATCGGATAGTCGAAATGCAGTCGAGTAGCTCTCCCACACTTCCCTCTCCAAACACTTCGCCATCAGCAGCATTGCCATAAAGTTGGCTCTCTGCGCGGATTTGATTGCGCCGAGTGCAGCAGGCAATTTAAAGGAAAGTTTTCTAACTATAACGGCGCACATATAATGGCATACATCTGATTACGCATGCTAGTGTCAAAGGCATTGGTTGAAGACTGGCACACAAGTACACCGAGTGTCCCATGCGCATCGACCCATGTTGGTCAGAGGATTGGTTTCTAGCGCATGTCTTTAAGCACAACAGCACAATGCTCTACCCATTAATGAGGAAAGTTCCAGGGAGACAGGTTGGCAGGAAAATGGTTAGAGACCGAGATAGATATGCAGGCAGATATAGATACGCCGTTGGCCCCCAGAAAGTGGGCGAAGCACCGTAAGAGCACTAAACGCATTACTAAATTGATAGACAGAGAAAGCCCATGCAGAGCACTAGCATTGGACCAAACATGCCCCCATTGGGACAAATACTGGCACCATCCCTGGCCCAACGCTGGAATATGGGCAATGTGCAAGGCGGAGAGTTGGAGCAATGAGTGGGCGTCGATCAAGCCAATGCAGCAGCCATCGTGTTTCTGGCGCAGCATCAGTGCTGGGCCATAATGCTGGCTTTATTGTTGTCAGCTTTAGACCAAGGCCTGCTAAATGCCGAATACTGTAATTACCCGAGGCATAGAGTATGCAGTCATTATTGCCTTGAACCTTTTGCCAGTGGCATTTATAGCAGTTGTCCCCATACTGTCGATACCAAATAGAACATAAGGAAACGATAGAAATATATTGGTGCAAGAAACGGAAGTACTGCACAAATGCAAATAATAACTGAGAGCAATACTGAAATAAATTTTATAGAATTTTATTTACAAAACATAAGTATTAAATTTTTAATGGAGCTAAGCGAGTGATGCTGGGTTATAATAAAACATGTGCAAGTAAATGGGTTCCAAAGAGGTATCTTGCGCAAAGCAAGGTGGATGACGTTGGAGTAGAAAGCACCCGAGGATACGAATTCGGCAAGCCGCCGAAGATGGTTGTCTGGGCAGGGTTTGAAGGCAGGGAGCTGACATCGGCTGGATGGCTAGTGCCAGAGTGACGTCGGGCTGTTCACGGACCTAGAGACAGTGATTAAACAGGGGTTTCAGGGCATTTCTTGTCACCTCACAAAGCGACTTCCCCCGTACTTGGAGAAGATGCTTTAAGTGGAAAATTAGCACAAATATTATCAGGGTTGGGGGAATGACATTTGTCCTACTCAGCACAAATGTGTCTTAGCCGTCGTTAAGTCGTATTGATAATAACCAGACGTCTTGCATTCACCTTATAAAATCTACAAGACATCTTCGAGATGTATTTACATGATGCTTAAGGTGTCCTGTAGCCGTCCTGACGCAAGTTTGTGAGATGTATTACAACATTTTGTAGGCATAGTGAAAACCATCTAACGCACCACAAAATAAGACGTCTTGCAAGAAATCGTGTAAGCATTTTAAAAACGCTAAAGAAAATTTCAAAGCTCTTTCAGAGCTTTGAAATTTCAGAGCTATTTCAAAGCTCTTTATAATAGAGGCCGCATAATGGCCTATCCAGGACTGTTTAAAATTTATTGCAACCACAAGCACCTTCAAACTGAATTGAGAAGTGCCACTTTTTTATCACCAAAAAAGCACAAAGATGACGACATTTTAAATAATGTCCTGACGCAAAAATCTAGTCACACCATTGCAATTCAGATGTTGTGTCCTCTTGCGATATCAACTGTCGAACAAGATGCTGATACACTTCAGTGATCTCACTAGAAGTGGAAACAGCTGCACATATGCGATGGTGTCACAGCCATCACCCGTTCGTCGTCGGCGCGAAGTCGATCGACGGGGTACAGAAGCTGGTTCGTCCTTTCGTACTCAAGCGAACACAGTGAAAGTGTGAGAGTCGGGAGTAAACAAAAAAACAGATATTTATCGGCTGATAAATATACACAAATAGTAAAATAAAATAATAAAAAAAGAAAACACAGACTAACATACCTGAATTTATTATAACACAATGATGAAGAGAAATAAATATGACGAGTAATTAACAGTGGATATAAACATGAAACAGGGGGTGGATCAAATATACAAGAATACCCTTAACAGTAGTTCACTCAAATTAAGTTCAAAAGAGAAAGAAAGTTCAAAAGAAAACAACGATGTCATGCGCGTGGCCGGGCAGCAGCATCAAGTCCATAAACCGTGACGTCGGCGCGCAGAGCTTTTTCGAAGAATGCTGGCGGGCCGATCTTGTTCAGGTGGATGCGATTGCTGGGCTGGATTTCCCAGGAGTCTTGATCTGACGACTACCCTCAAGCAGGTTGAGCTAACTTGAGGCGAACTACCATGAGATTCGTTAGACGCTGGTTTGTCGTCTCGTACGGCAACTAGTTACTCGGAGTTCCGACGCGGCTAGGCGGCCCAGGCGATACTGGACGGCACTAGCCCTCCAACGGCTTCTCATCAGCTCATAGGTTCAGCTTCTAGACTGATTAGCAGAGCCTAAAACCTGCACTTAAATAGCCTCTCCTTTCCCTAGTTCCCTATGTCGTGGAACTGTATGTATGTAGAATTCACCTAATTATTTCATGACTCCCCCTAAAATTCTTGGCCGCGCCACTTTCAATCAGGCGTGATGGAACGGTAGATTCCCCTCTCGCTGTCCTAGGTCACGCCCCCGCACTGCACCATACGGATGCACACGCACACATTTGGGTCTGTTAATCGGCGTGTCACTGTCTCGAAACTATATGCCGCACCGTGAGAGCACGACGTTTTTGAAGCCCGTTAATCGGCGTGTCGCTATCTCGAAACTATATGCCGCATCGTGGGACCACAACGTTTTTGACGCCCGTTAATCGGCGTGTCGATGACTCGAAACTATGCCGCTCCATGACAGATAGTCTGGCAGGACACAAGATAATTTCGCTCCCCTTGCAAACAATGATATAGAGTTGTAGATGGAAAATCATGAGCCATTCCACTCTGTAAAGGTAGATGACCAGTAAGCTGTTTAGCAAGTAGGCGCGTTACTCCTCGGGAGTCTGGACTATACGCGGCCTTCCCATTACGACGACAGAAGACAAGTGAAATTCAATATGGAGAACGGCATGTTGTCGTTGTTGTTTTTACATACATTCGCGTAGATGACGGGATCGCCGCCCCGAGCAGCCGAACGAAACTAGACTCGCGTGACGTTTCGCCGGCAACGCCCGCACGGGAGGGAAGGAAAGGAAAGTAGATAAGCAACCACTTGAAACACCCACAAAGAGAGGTCGGTACGAACGTAGATATGGCCGACGCGGGTCGGACAGCGTAAAATCTTTCAGAAACCTTTATTATCTACATGGGAGTCTAGTGATGTTGAAAATGAAGCCTATTGATAGCTAATCTACTCAAAATGCATATCCTTCAGGGGGGTACAAAAACATACTGCTACGACGCAGAGAACGATAGCGTGAAATAGTGGTCTCCCTTTTCAGAAGCCAATAAACAAAATTTTTCCCTACCGCACTAGTGAAGTAAAGAACTAACGCGATCCAAGCAGAATCGCCCCGGTCTGTGGTCCGACCCGTTAAACATGTTTTTGTTTTCATAACATTGCGCTCACTAACATACCAAGTATTGTACCTAAATGCGATGGACACTGTAGCTATATCGCTGAAATAGACGCTTATATTATTGTGCTCAGTGAAACCTGGCTGAATGACGGCAACGGAGATAGCGAAATTCTCTCTTCAGACTTCATGCTATACGGCAACGACAGAAATGACAAGAGAGGAGGTGGCGTACTAATAGCTATCCAAAATACCTAGCAACCTTCCCTCATTTGTCATGACAACAACCTAGAGGTAAGATGTATATGTGTGCATATCTCACCCCTGAAGTCTGCCCTCGAAATCTGCTACAGACTGTCAGATAGCCAACCCAGATGCACTCGACTCCGTGACGCGTTGGACAACGTAAAAGAGACCTGCCCCGACTTCCCTATCATTCTCTTCGGGGATTTTAATTATCCGCACATTAATTGGCCTCTTCTAACCATGTTCAACAGACACCCATCCAGCGAAAATTAACAGTTCCTTGACTTAGTATTACACTGGAACCATCAACAGGTTATAACATGTCCCAGTAGAGGCGACAACACGGTCGATCTCGTACTAACAATTTGTCCTGATGACATATCTAGTATCACGGCTCTACCGGGCTTTGTGGTCACAGTTTGCTACATATAATTCTCACGGCAACGAAAAGGAAAAGTCTCGAGGTGATAAACTAGTCACCGACTATAACACCGGTAATTATGATCTTATAAATGAAGAACTAAAGCGCTTTTGTGAACAGTTTCAGGGCACATATCGATCACACAGTGTCAACGCCAACTGGGAACGTTCCAAAAGCGTTATGATAACGCGTTATGATAACCATATATATATACGTACAATTCTTGTGAAGACTAACAAAAAACATCCCCTAGTTTAGCGAACGCCTAAAAAGCCTCCTAAACAGGTATAAACGCTTCTGCAGATCAGCGACGACAATCAACTCCCCCGAATCACGGGACCGTTACTGCTGCTGCGCGAAACAATATCGCATAAATTAAGCCGAAGCAAAAACTTGATTTATTTCTTATGATTTACTTTTTAGTACTACATACTAACCCTAACATTGCTGGTGTTTTATTTCAACCAAAGCCACCGCAAACCTAATTCAATACATTTACCAGAATGATGAGCCCTTGTGATGATGCGTGATGAGTTGCGGTGAGTGCACAACAGCCTTTAATAATCACTTCTCGTCTATTTTCACTGCCACTCCGTCCTTTGACCTTGAACCCCTACCGGAATTGCGCTTTATAACTGTCTGATGTTCAAATACGCATGGAGGGCATAGCTGAACTAATAAACATTCTTAAAATAGCATCATCAGCAGGCTGCGACAACATTAACTGTAAGCGCCTAAAATACCATTAAAATATCTAGCAAAATACTGTTCCTAACATTTAACCTATCCCTGCAAAACTCGGTCGTTCCCAACGATTGGTACATAGGCACACTTTTCCTACTTTCTAAAGCCGGAAACAAAGAAATTGTCACCAATTACAGACCAATTTGTCTGACTAGTATCTCATCCAAACTGCTTGAACACATAATTGCTTCGAAGCTGGAATCGATTAACTTCTTTAATTCCAGTTAATCTGGAAATTCACACATAATTTGCTACATTATATGGATGAGCTCCTTCGGTAGATGCCGTATTTCTGGACTTTTCGAAAGCATTCGATTGAGTATCTCACAATCATTTATTCATTAAACTCTCTTCTCTTGGTATCAGTAAGAACCTAATCCGCTAGGTGGAACACTTTCTCATAGGTCGAGTTCAGTTTACCATTGCTAATAATTCAGTAACTCTCAACTCGCTAGCGTAACATCAGGCGTTCCTCAAGGTGCAGGATTATCACCACTGCTATTTTTAATGTATATCAACGAGCTCCCCACAACATAAAATCGAAAGTGCGGCATTTCGCCGATAACTGCGTTATTTATAACCCTTTTCATTACTCAGACGACATTGCTACTTTGCAGCATGATTTAGATAACATCGCTGTATGGTGGAATCAATGGCTCATGCCCTCAAACTTGTCGAAATGCAAATTAATATCGTTCTCGCGCAAACGCATTACGATAAGTCACACATACCAAATTAATTCGTCGCTTTAAGTTCTGCTGATACTTATAGGTACCTAGGAGTGCATTTAACGTCATCGCTATAATGGGTAGCACTGCAAGAGACGCCAGAAGACCCAAGTCCAGACACACTACAAACTTACTACGATATACTGCAGCCCTACCGCCTTTCGAGAAGAACGATGCCGCCACCCCACCCATCCCTCACCAGAGCTGAAGCCACGACCTGGAGGCAACTCCAGACCAACACCTATCCTCACCTCACGCTCCGATGTACCCCACCCTTTATCAGCCCCTTTGTCCTTTCTGTACAGAGCGAGCTACCCTCTACCACACCACATGGGCATGCCAAAATATCCCCAATAACTCCCCATATCGAAACGCAACGCACGAGCAGTGGGAGATGGTGCTGACCAGCTCGGCACTGGAGGATCAGCGAAAGCTTATCGCCAGAGCCGAAAGTGCTGCCACCGCCGCTGGGGCCCTGGACTGAAGGCTCCACCCACCACGGAGATCGACGCTTCTCCGTGCGTCATCAAAATAAAGTTTTGTCTCTCTCTCTCTCTCACATATCAAAACCATCTGTTCTGAAGCATCACGCATACTTAGATATCTACGTCGCAATCTTAAATCCGCATCCGCTGACATCAAGAAACTGGCACACTTGACATACGTGCGACCAAAGATCGAGCACTTGTCATCCATATGGTATCCATGCCAATCATATTTTGCCAACGAAACAGAAGCTGTAGAATACCGTGCAGAACGTTTTGTAACATCTCATTATTCTCCATACATCAGTATAACTGCTATAAAACAGACCCTCTATCTTCCAGCATTGCAATCACGTTGCACAATAGCTCGTTTTTGCCTGCGTCATTCCTTCTTATATCAGTCGCATACAAGGCACGCACTGCTAAACCCGCGACTGAGGTCATCCTCGCGATTATCTCACACACGTCCTATCGCACGCGTAAGCGACCGAACATCCGCAATGAATAGCTCCTTCTCGCGCTCTCTGACAACATTGCTTCATGTTCAGATCGAGTAAAATTTCGCGAACAATTCTCCAGCCACCTCTTCTCAGACGAAACACACCGACCATAGCGTGTTGCTAACTTACCCTCGCACTACCCTAGGCTACTTTTATTTGCTTTATCTCATTTATTTATTTTGGTAATTTTGTTACCAGTTTCTTTTTATTGTGTTGTATTTGAAAACTCGATGGTACGCCCCCCTTATATAATGCCTTGTGCCGTAAGGAGCAATAAATGAAATGAAATGAAAAACAAACGTTATTCTGTACGTTGTATGCGTGATTCAAGTGAATGTATGCACTGTTAGCTTCATTTTACTGAGTGCTTGTAGCCTCTGTATTACGAGGGGGATGAGCCAGTGAGTTTGCGCTTGCTTGAGCCAGAAAAAGTTATTTAAATAAGCCATTGCTGATTATGATAACTTTCGTTCACGGACAGGACACAAAAAATGCCGACCACTGAGAGGTTAACAGCTTCGCTGCAGAAAAAGCCACCGTAGCGTCGGGCATGAATGCTGGTCTCGCACCCCGGAGGCGCGCGTTCGATTCCCACCCACACCGAAATTTTCTTTTCGAAGCCATTCACTTACTTTGTTTAGACGAACCTCCCTGAGAAATGTGATGTCGGTTCGAGCATTTTTTGACGTGTTTTTACTCTCAGCGCCGTCGGCCATTTGTGTACCATCGCTTGATCATGCAGGATTTTCTGCCTCATGGGACATATAATGCGTTCCTATTAAAAAAATTATGTAGCTTTACCTGCGAAAACAACGATCTTGTCTACATCGTAAATTAAAACACACGGCACTGTTGTTTGCCTACCTCCTCGAGATTTTTCGCTGTAAATAGGAATCCAAATCCATATACATTTTCGCAGTAGCTTGCTTGTCTAACTACAACGAGCACAAACGACGCTTTTTTTCACTTTTCCGTGGTATATATGCAAGTGAAGAAATGAAATTTTCTACAAAAGACTGTAGAACAAACAAATGTAGTCTTTCTAAAAATTTGAGGAACGAAGTCGTAGCTATAAACATTCTGGTTAGGACAAAACCGGAGCTCACTATTTGCTACTAGTCGTTCTAAAAGCGGCACGTAGAACAAGAGAAAAAGGCAAAGTTGAATGACAGTACATACTGACCTTCGCGTTGTCCCTTGTTCTTTGCATATTTTTACAGCGAAGCTGTTAAGGGCTCACTCTGCAATGGTAGCGTCGGCCGTAGAAAAAAAGTTGTCGCAGTTTCACCTGAAAGGCGAAGCATCAATTGCGATAGCAAATTTGTAGAGAGCTATATGGAATAATGATATTAGCTTTATCAGCTGTATAAACTTGGACATGCAGCAGCACCGGCAACACGCGGAACTGTTGTCGACGCCGTCGGCGTTTTGCCCGCGTTCGCTCAAAATGCGTGCGGCGTTGGTGACTGTTGCCGGAGTGTCTGATATAAATAGGCACTTGGTGCCGCAGCTAAACGTCGCCTCCCTTCCCTCCCCCCCCCCTTCCACCACGGCCTCTCGCGCGTCGGAAGAAGGTGGTGGTAAGTGGTTCTTGAGGGAAAGGGAAAGGTTGGCGCTATCTTCTGCAGCCCTTGAGGGAGCACGGCTCAGCGCCAACGGGGAGGGGTAAGTGGGAGCGAAAGAAGGGATAGAGTGGAGACGCCATGGCTGGGCGAAGCAAAACCGGCAGGCATAGGCGGCACGTATCAGGCCGAGATGGAAGGCCTTGGTGTGCTGCAGAGTCTGCAGGGGTGTTGTGCCAGGCCGGTCAGGCCCGGGGTGGAGTGGGAGGCCGTGAGGCCTTCCCGCTTGTAGAAATGTCCTTAGAGGCGTGCGGAGAGCCCTGACGAGTCAAGGAACTCCACGACGCCTCGAAGTGCAGAAAGGTGGTGTCGGCCGGGGAAGAGGAGATCTTCCTCCTTGCCAGAGGGGAGGCCCAGGCGGCGGAACTCCTGCAGGAGTGGGCCCCGCTGCTGGAGGTACGCCGGGCAGGCCAGCAGGAGATGTTCGATCGTCTCCGGCTCCCCGCAGGAGCTGCAGGCCGGGGACGTCGCTCGTCCCAGTCGGTAGCTGCGTGCTGCCGTCCAGCTGCAGCCGATGCGGAGCCGGAGAAGGAGCGAGGTCTCCCTGCGAGCCAGGCCTCGCTGGGGGAGTGGTCGTGGGGGGCATCCCAGTGCCACCCGTTTGTCTGGGTGGTGGGTTGCCAGGTGTCGCCGCAGCCTCAGTCCTGTGAAGTCGCCCTCCGTCACGGCCCGACTGAGGGGCACAGTGGTGTGGTGGGCGTCCTTCGCCAGGGTGTCGGCTGCCTCGTTGCCCGGGATCCCTACGTGGGCGGGGATCCAGTGCAGGGACACCGGGTGGCCTGCGTCCTGCAGCGCTGTCAGCCGGGTAGACAGCAGTGCGACTCCAAGGCTGGCGCTTTCTGGCCTCTGCAGGCCGAGGAGGGCTGCCCTGGAGTCGCAGAGGATGGCCGCTGGTACCCCAGGAAGCTCCTCAGAGAGTAGGTCGACGGCCAGGTGGAGGCCTGCCACCTCCGCTGCAGTCGAGCTGGCGTGTCTGGGCAGTCGACACTGCCTGCTCTTCTGCAGGGCTGGTGCCGTGCAGGCCGCCGTGGCAGAGCCGGTGTCCGGTACCACCGAACCGTCGACGTACACCAGGAGGTGGTCTCCGAGGGTCTCGTCCAGGAGGCAGGCGGCCGTCTGCTGCAGGGCGCAAGCGGGTGAGCGCCTCTTCGAAATCCCGGGCAGCTCCGTGGCGATGGGGACAGGAGGCCTCTGCGGTGGGGGCAGCTGTACCGCATTCGGCGGTGGGTTGTCAACCACCTCCTCGTAGAGGCGGCACAGCTGACCCATCCTTGAGGAAGGCCGGGACTGGAGGCGACGCAGCAGGCCTCTGCCATCAGGAGCATGGTGGAGGCGGTCGACGTGCCTCAGCCCCTGCTGCAGGAAGAGGAGCGACAGGGGCCATGCTCCAGCCTCCGCAAGGGTAGCGGCAATCTGGGAGCTCCGGGGGACGCCCAGGCAGAGTCGGATGGCCGCCCGGTGCTGCAGCTCCAACTTTTCGAGGCGGCGTGGCGGCAGCGCCACCAGCGGGAGGGCGTACCGCAGGCGTGATGTGGCCGCCGCCTCGTAGAGCCGCAGGGCCCACTTCACCGAGCAGCCCTCTCCATGGGCAAGGAGCTGCGACACGGCCTTGCGGACCCTGATGGTCTGGGTCTGCATGGCCCCGACTGCCGGTAGCCAGGTTAGCCGGTGGTCGATGCGCAGCCCAAGGTACGACACAGTCGTACTCCATGGGATGCGCACGCCTTCCAGCTGCAGCCGGGGAGCTGAGCGCCGTGCCGCTGCTCTCGGGTGGACGAGGAGGGCCACCGTTTTCCCCGTCGAAACCGAGAGTCCGATGCTTCCCAGGTAGGCGGCCGTTGTGTCCAGGGCTCTCTGGAGGGCCAGGCACACGTGGCGGCTTGACTGTGGCGGTCCCCGCACCCACAGGGCGATGTCATCCGCGTAGATGGAGCACTCCACCTTGTAGTGAGGGTCGGTCGGCAGTGCAGCAGGCAACCGGGCCAGGGCGAGGTTGAAGAGAAACGGGCTCACCACTGACCCTTGTGGTACGCCTGCTGCGACCGGACGGGGAGTGCTCCTTGCATGGCCCACGCGGACCCTGAGGGTGCGGTCGTTCAGGAACGATGACAGGAACCGCCGCAGGTTGCCGCCAATGCCCAGGAGGTCCAGAGCCTGCTGGACGACCGCATGTGGGAGGCCATCGAACGCCCCCTTGACGTCGATGAGGAGGAGCATGGCGAGGTCTCCGCTGGCCCTGGCGTCCTCCAGGGTGGAGACGACGTCTGCGATGGAGTCCGCAGTGCACCTTCGGCGCCGGAAGCCTGTCTGCTGGTCCGCGAGGAACCCGCAGGCGCGGGCCACCCATTCGAGCCGTGCCAGAGCAATGGCCTCCATCACCTTGCAGGCAGCGGAGGTGAGAGAGACCGGTCGGTATGAGGACAGCTCGTTAGCCGGCTTATTGCTCTTCAGAATGGGGGCCACGATGGCTGTGCGCCAGGCCTCCGGCACCTGTCCTGACCACCAGATGTTGTTGTAGCAGTCGAGCAGGCATCGTTGCTCACTGGGGGCCAGGTTGCGGAGCATCTGGAGTGTCACTCCGTCTGCTCCCGGTGCACTGCGACGCTTGCCCCTCCTCAGGGCCATCTGCAGCTCGTGGAGAGTCAGTGGGTCCTGGCAGATGGCCGCGATCTGGCTGGTCGCCCACTCCGGATGCAGCTCCAGCAGGCAGGTAGGCGGGTTGGCAGGGGGAAGTCCGACCGGCAGGATGGCCGCAGCGAGGGCAGCCGGGGGGGCGAAGTGGTCCGCTAGCAACTCCGCCAGGCCCGCCTCGCTGATGCCCAGCGAGATAGCCACCGCGAGGACGGGATGGCGGTTGACCTTCCTGCCGGTCAGGGACTTTAGGAGGCGCCAGGCCAGGGGGCCCTTGGAGCGGTTCTCGATGGTGGCGCAGAGGCTCCCCCAGCTCTGGCTCCTTCTGCGCCTGGCCTGTCGTCTGCAGCGGGCATCCGCTCTCCTGTATTCGGTCCAGTGCTCTGCATTGCCCGTCCGGATTGCTCGGCGCTCCACGCGTCGCCTGGACGCACGGAGGTTGAGCAGGAGCAGATCCGGGGCAGGAGTATCGGGCAGAGCAGAGCACTGGACTGTCGCTGCCTGGGCGCACTCCTTGATGGCACTCAGGAGGTCACAGCCATCTTCCAACTCACTGCAGCGCTTCCTGAACAGGGACCAGTCTGTGACGTGGTATGTTCGTGACCTCGGCCTTCTCCCACACCCGGGGGTGATCAAGATGGGGAAGTGATCAGATCCCCAAGTGTCGGGAGTTGTAGCCCAGTCATAGGAGCGCTGCTCGGTGGTGAGGGAGAGGTCGATGGCTGTGCTCACCCCACGGCGGACGTACGTGGGTCCTCCTTTGTTGAGTACCACCAGGCCTGCTCGGCTGATGGCGTTGCAGAGGTCCCTGCCTCGGCGGGTGCACCTGCGGCTGCCCCAGTCGGTGTGGTGGGCGTTGAGGTCACCGCACAGGACTGCATGTCCGCCGAGGCGTGCTGCAAGCCGCACCAGGCTGGAGGGGTCCCACTGTTGTCCAGGACGAACGTAGACGCTCGCCACAGTCGTGTCCTGTTTGTCAAGGCGTACCGTGACAGCACAGCACTCCATGGCGCCGCCTACGACGTCCGAGACTGGGGTCACCGAGTGGGCCAGGCTGCTGCGGACGTAGATGGCAGTCCTCGGCTTCCCCTTCTTGTGGGCACCCTGCAGGCAGGGAGCGTCCGTGCAGCTGTGCGTCGAGCAGGTGGTGGCGCCAGAGTAGCCCGTGTATCCCGGCAGCCGCAGGTCCTCGGCCACAGTGTACACCTCCTGCAGTGCGAGGACGTCGAAATCACACCGCAGGAGGTGCGCGCACAGCTCTGCATGCCGCCGCCGCAGTGAGTTGGTGTTCCATTGGAGAACACTCGGGCGGCGACGGCATTTCCCAGCTGTGGTCGGAAGAAGGTGCGTTTGCTCTACATATATGGTGATTGTAAAGGAGGAAAGAGACGCCTACTTCTGCAGCCCTTAAGGAAGCACGGCGCAGAACGCGCGTTTGTTCTCCGCCGTGCGTTCACTCGCCGTGAAAGAGCGCGTCCCTCGCGCCCTTTCACTCGCACATACAGCGTTCGGCGGCGCGCGGCGACGATTTCATCTCGATTGACGTCATACGGAACCTCACGGCGACGGCGACGGCGACGCCGACGGCAGAAATCTGCTTTTGAGTGTCCATATAATTGCTATCGCAATAAAAAAAAACTCCTTGGCCGTATGCTGTATGCGCGAGTGAAAGCGCGCCAGGGCGAGGGACGCGCGCTTTCACAGGGAGCGAACGCACCGCGGAAAGCAAACGCGACTTCCCAGTGGAAGGGGAGTAGTGGACGAGGAGGGCATCGAGGCACCCTAGATTGTGCGTTGGCGCTGAGCCGTGCTCCCTCAAGGGCTGCAGAAGATAGCACCAACCTTTCCCTTTCCCTCAAGAACCACTTATCATGTGCGTGCCTGCTCTCTCACTGCGGCGCATGCGCGCCGCCCTGCCGGCCTCGGCCGCCTGTGCCGCATACTCTCTCTGGGCTCTCGCCCTCCTCTCCCCTAACAGTGTCGACAACGGCATTTAGCAACACCCTCTAGAAAAATATATTTTTCTAGAGGGTGTTGCATTTAGCCGTTCTGTCACGTAGCCAGCGTTTTGAGAGCGGTTGTGTGCGGTCACACAAACAACGCGCACAACTGTTGTTGACGGCGGTGGCGTTTTGCCCGCCTTTCGCATCGAACGCGCGCGGCGTTGGTGACATGCTTATGAAGAACGTGCCAACCTTTGCCGTACATCTTTGGCGGTGTATCATAGCGACCATGAGGCCATGGTCCTTGTGGTCACTAAATAAAAGAAAACAACCGCATCATATATATTCCTCATTCTTTAATAGTTCAAATAACCAATTACACCATCACATTTTAATAGTCATATTTGGAAATACATAATTCCCACCATCGTACAGCTTCGGTGGTCTTCTATCTTCCCCCCAGTGGAAGGGCTGACAGTTTTTTAAATAAACCCTGTGAATTCGCCCAGTTTGGTACCATTCTCAGCAATATGCTATCATTTACGAGAACATACTTGAAACAATAGATAGGTCATTGCCTAAAATACTGTGTTAATGAAGGAAAAATATCGAAAGTGTCTGTTGATGGGTACTTTGCTGACTCAAAAGAATGCGGCTGCAAACTCATAGTTGAAGAAGCCTTAGTTTTTGCAAAACAGAAGACATGTCATCAACGCGGCTAAATGTAAAAAGGGATTAAAGAAATAATGCGCTAGTAAAGATAGGACTACACGTCCTGAAAACAAAAGCTCCCTCGTGCATGTGCTAAAGTGTCCTCTGGAACTAGGTAAAAAAAGTCACAGGGTCTCTTATACATACAAAGGCGACTTGAAGGCGAAAGCCCAAGTGCCAATGCATTAAAGACATGTACATGAAACACACAACCCCTTGATTCGCTTAGTTTACTTCGCTTAGTCATCCCTCTCAATTCGCTTACTCATCCTCTTAATTTGCTTAATCATCTTCCTAATTAGCTTACTCATCCCCCTAAATTGATTAGTCATCCTCCTAATTTCCGTTGTCATCCCCCTTAACTCGCACGTCGAGCCCACTCCGTCATCCCTCTTCGCTTAGTCATCAATAATAATTCGATTGCCTTGAATTCGCCTGAGTAATCTACTTAATTCGCTTAGACATCGCTCTTATTTCGCTTAGTCACCCACTCAGTTAGCTTTATCATCCATCCTACTTTATCAACCACCTCGCTTGTTTAAGGGTGTATGAGGGCTTACGGGGATATGAGCCATTGATAATGATAGTGTTTGTACCTTCCATGTCATCGACACGTTTTCGCTCAAGGACATATATGATGAGACGTATACGGCTTCTGCGCTAATAAATTGTGCGTTTGTTTCTCTCATAGTCATGGCAGACTCTCCTGTCATAGCAATGGCAGCCTCTATCATCGTTGCAATGTGATATACGAAAGCATACGATGCAATCGTTTCCTGAAAAATAAATGAAAAGGCTTTTTGAAGCAAGTGTTATGTGCTTGTCTTCTCTACACTGACGTATTTGTGAGAACTTTATAAATATGAATGAAATATGGACATACTGCCACTCACTAACACCCCGACTTGCTGACTGCAATTTTCTGCATCCAGCATGAAACTCAGGATGACGAACAAGATAGTCATATTTCCTCAAACATGTACTCAGAAATAAAATTTAGTGCAATCAGGTTGACGCAACATACAGAACAGCATGCTACTCTGAACTGACTACATTAATTAGGTAACCCATGTATGTATAAAGGGTCCATGCGTAAAAGGTATGCACGAAGCAACCATTGTGGCAACCAAATGAGCACTTTAGTAAACTGAATCCGCAAAGCAAATTTCCCTATTACAAAAATCAAAAGACATAACACAGAGCCATGTTTTGAACCATGTGCGAGTAGGTGTCTGTCTGTGATGATGCTGTGTGCTCAGGCCTCAAACACCCATCGATGGCACAATGAACACGGAGAGGCTTTAACCAACCGGGGACGGAAGTAGGGCAACGTACACGATAACACACGCAATTCATTGATGGTTATCTTTCCGTTAGATAGCGATGCACAGCGTCACTGTAGGATGACGCCTGATCACATGTCGGTACCACACACTCACGACACGAGGAACTGGAACGATGAGTCTGCAGCCGCGGTGGGTGGAGGGAATGGGAGTAGGTGCGGAGGCCCGGCACACGACGAGCCACTTGAGTGACAGCTGGGTCGGCACTTCTGCTCGCCACAGGGTAAACCGTTCAAAAGGGTTGGCTGCACGGGGACACGCCGCAGTCGGATGCTCACACAGCAGTGGAACAGGCCGTTCCAAGCATACAGACAGCCCGACCTGCTCTCCCAGCTCAACCAGGAACAGGGCCTTGCGTAGACGAACTGCTCGACTCGTTCGGCACGACAGCCCAGATCAGGCAGCTCAGGCAGTACAGGCCGGTGGCAGGACTTGAAGCCCCTGGAAAAAAAAGTGAAGTAGCGCCATTCGTGTCAGTGTGCAGGCACATCCTCCCTCCTGCGTTTTGTAGATTGTTAATCAAGTTAGTTGAGGTGCAAGGCCCGTGGAGCATGGCCCTTGGCCGGGAAGTTGGGCTTGCGCAATTATCCCGTTAGGGCACACCAGGGCGGTGCGGTTCGAAGCGGTGTTGTGGGAGAGGTTCGAGAGAAGGAAAAATGCGAAAAGGTAATGTTGTGTACGACAATGGAATGTAATGTATGCAGAAGCAAAGGGCGTGATTGCGGTATTCAATCAGCCAATAAACAGAAGTGCGCGCAGTTTGTTTAGATGCATGACATAGAACCTCTGAAAAAGAGACCTATTTTTTCAGAGTTTTTAAACGGAGACGTTTATGCCTATGGTGTGGGTACGACTTGCTGAATATTTTATGGGTTCACTGTGTCGCGCAAGTGCTTTACAGAATATTTGAGTCAGCAAAGCGCTTGCACTGGCAAAAACCATCCCCTCAAGCATGCAGGCCGGGCCGGACCCGAGTGCGTTTGCGTGCAGACGCGCTCAGCGTTGGCGCTCCTGAAGGCAGCGCCACAACGCTGGAAGTGCACATTCGGGTAAGCTCGGTGGCGCTTAGAGATATGTGTCACTGGGAGTGCGTCGCTCTACAGTTTCATGACCTACATGAGACGCATGTCATGACATGCATGTCATGACATATGATTTATGTTCGTCATATACTATTGTCTTAGTATGACAATTTTGGTACACACCACCTTAACGAAACGACCACGAGAGCACAAAGACGTAGGCGGCTAGTTAGACAGATCTATAGATAGATAAATATATGGATAGACAGATAGATAGATAGATAGATAGATAGATAGATAGATAGATAGATAGATAGATAGATACTGTCAAAGTAGCAAATGTTCGCCAAGAAATGCTTCGCCTATAAAAGCTTAAAAGTTTCTCGCATGCTGAGAATCTAACCATGTCACACGGGATCTTCAAGGAAAACAGCCTTATTCCTCAGCAAGCTTCGCTACAATACACTCGGTGTGTGCCGTTATTCAATCAACGACTCTGACGCCAAAGATTTTGCGAGTGGCGCCGCCCATGCACTGGCTTAGTGCACCTCTTCAATGAACCTTTAGCGAAGTCGGGTTACTGAGCATGTGCCACTGGATTTGTGGCCAGCGAATTAAAAAATATCAGCATTCGCACGCACCGATGTGCCACGCGTCTCTTCTCGGAGGCCACACGTGGACGTCACTGAAGCGCTACTAGATTTGGCAGTTTGTCCAGTAAAAAGCGGTACAGAGGGCCAGGCTGCCACACGGGGCGTTTCTCAATCGTAGCCACGAACCGGCACGCCGTAGATTTCGGAAGCTACACGCAATCTCCACTGTGGTGTCGCTTGATGGCGCTGAATGTTTATCGAGTAACGCGAGATAAGTGTCCCGCTGCAGTACGCCCTTCCTACGTAAACCATTAAGATGATGGGAATACGTTCTATGGCTATATTCATTCAATGCTTAACGAATCAATCGACAGTCGTCGTGAGGTGGGTTCTTCTAAATTTCCGTCTCTGAACGCTTCCCCGCCAACTTGTGTCACTGGATAGATAGTTAATGAACCAACGGGTAGCGCATATGGCTGCTGTGATGAGGCAACGGGGTTCGAACCATTCCTCGGACCAACTTGATTCACTTAGTACGTGGCCCTAAATGTAGGCCACTGTTCAACGAACCTCGTTGATGCCAACTTGGAGAACTGAGCATGTGCCACTTGCTCTGGACCGCTCTACAGCGAACACTTTCGACACTTACTTCGGCCATTGCGCCTCCATCAATAGGTGCGTTCAGCTCTTCCATGACAAAAAGTTTTTTTTTTTGAAATTTCTCCCGTACTCGGCGTAATCACAACCACGCCATGCGAGGGTTACGTAACAGCGCCGCTATAGGTGGCTCCGGGTGTGAAGTGCAAAGCAAGGAAGTGGAGCCCAGCTGCATGCATTTTTCGGTGTGGGCAATACGGTGTGTCGCTGAACTGCTCTAGTGGTAATTGCAATAACGTCGACATTCATCGTTGGGCTCGGAACGAATTCTTTAAACAGCTTGGCCTGCACTACCTGGGGCACACTGTGTTGGCTGCGATCCGTTTTAAGTGCGGAGCACCTTAGGGGCCCGGAATGTCGTCCCTAGTCGGTGGGTGTCACGCACAACAAAAGATCTACGTAAGATATACAATTCCAATAAAATCCTCCTGAAATGAATAAAAAACAAATAAGTATAAAATAATGTAAAATAAGGAAAACATCAGGAATTAACGCATTCATGCCCTCAAATTAATGAAAACTCGATCGAAAATGCCAAGCTGATACCAAAACTAGCCAAGAGAGAGCGCCACAGCCTCACTTTTGGAAAGATTCCGCTAGGGCACGGTGAAAGAGAGCCTTTCCCGCGCTCTGAGAAGCTCTTTCTCGCCATGGACGCCGAGCAGCAAGCACGCTTGGAGCTACAGCCGGCGCTTGCCCATGAAAGACAGCTCCGACGCAGGGCTGATCAAGCTGTGCGCGCCGGAGAAGCTGAAGTTGCTCGCCAGCACAGGCAAGCTAATCCCAACATCGTGAAAAGAATAGCTCAACACAAGATAAACACAGGATAAAACAAGATGAACACAATGGAAATACCGGCGCATCACTGCTCCGCACTTCTCCAGCTTTCACATTGAGTGGAACTGCATTATCATGGTGTTTATCATTTTACAGCGTAAGCTGTTATGGGCTCATTCCAATAGCCGTTTCGGTTGGCGATGATGCCGCCGCCGAGCGCGTACGCCGCCGTAACCGCTATCGCCGGAAATGCTAAAAAAGTACCTGATTCACGCCGGCCTCGAACCCGCGCCCACTGCGTGGGAGCCAGATACTATACCACTGAGCCACGCAAGCGCTCGCTATCGGGCAGCGAAAAATGTCCTATAAGGCAAGCGCGCGTGAGCAGACGACCCGAGTGTCCACCAGTATGGTGGCACCATCTAGCTAAGGTGCCTGCAAACGCAGCGGGCGCAGGCGCAGACGACTAGATGTGATTCAGAAGAGGCGCGCAATCAACGCCATCCCGAGCTGCCCGAGCGGCCGATCCTCCGCCGGTATGGTGGCGCCATCTAGTTAAGGTGTCTTGAAACGCACCATGCCCGACATATAAGTTGCAGTTGTAAGGCTTGATCGGGCTCTGCAGACTGCTGTGCAGAGGACATTACAAGCCGCAGCTCGCCACTGACGCCGGGCGGACAGTTCAGATAGTTCTCGTCAAAATGAGGTGAACAGACTTTGCTGCGTCTGCGCGCAGGCCTGTGAATTTTTAGCGTTACATCGTTGGCGCATGCTAGCGTATACAAGCTTCGCTTGAATAATCCTTTCGCATACCGACTCGCCTTGCTCGGTATGTGCTGTTTTTAGACAGTTCTTCAAACGGTTTCGACAAACTTTGTAGACGCGTAGGGTACAGGTACAATAAAACATTAATGCCGTAATTTAGGTGAAGCGTCTCATATTAAGAGAGCTACAGATGATTACAAGTTGTCCTCACCAGCTATGATTTTTTGTATTAAACTTCGGTGAACGTCAGCGCTGTGTGTGCACTGCATCATCATCATCATCAGCCTATATTTATGTCCATTGAAGGATGAAGGCCTCTCCCTGTGATCCTCAATTACCCCTGTCTTGCGCTAGCTTATGCCAACTTGGGCCTGCAAATTTCCTAACATCATCGCCCCACCTAGTTTTCTGCCATCCTCGACTGCACTTCCGTTTTCTTGGCACCCATTCTATAACTCTAAAGGTCCACCGGTTATCTACCTTACGAATTACATGGACTGCCCAGCTACGTTTCTTTCTCCTAATATCACCTAAAATATCGGCTATTCCCGTTTGCTCTCTGATCCACATCGCTATCTTCCTGTATCTTAAAGGGACACTAAAGAGAAACAGGAAGTTGAGCTGGAATAAAAGAGGGACCTTCCGGAATGCATGCAGTTTTTGTTGGGTGCAAAAATATCAATTAGCGGAGAAATTCGTAAACAAAGACCAAATATCTCTTCCTCAATTTCCCTCACACCAGATTTGGCGCTGAAGCAGTGTCGTCACAGATTTCATTGCTCTCAGCGAATCAGATTGCGCCATGATACGTCACCGCTTGCGTAAACGGCCGAGGCGCTGGATGCATCATGGCTGCATGCATAGTCGCTGCGTTTGCGTTCGCCGCAATGGATACCGTTGCTGCCGTTGAACCTTGCAACGAAGAGCTCGCCAGCTAGGGAAGCAGGACTGCATTTCAGCGATAATTAGTGAAACGGAGCGCGAAATTATCCTCCATGCTCGAGCGGTAGGTGCTTCCGCGTGCGATGGCGGTGAGCCGCCGGCCGCGCCAAGGAAAGCAGAGCATCGTTTTCGTCGATGGAAGGCGAAGCGTCCGGTCCGCCAGGCGACGGTGTTCCCGACAGAACAAGCGTAGAAAGTTGCGCACGTACTCGGTATGGGTATTGCGTGGCTTTATTTAATGACATTCAGCACTCACCGAGCCGCCAGTTTGCTGCTGCAGGGGCACCGGTAGGGGGTTTGATGAAGGCCGCATTGAGGGAACAGCTGCTCGACAAAGGGCACGCCAAGATACTTTCCGAGGGCAAGATTATACACATAATCCGAGGGCGAGAAATGCAGAGAGCACACCATCGGTTTCTCTGGCTGTTTTGCCGTTTTATCATTGGCAGAGCACTGAGCCATTGCGAACACCGGGGAGCCGGGGCTCTCCGCGCGACACCACATGAAAGGACACAATCGAGTCAACACTGCCGCTGCCCCTGAGCAAGCGCCTTGGGCCATTTATACAGCCCTCAACACTATACACACGAGGCATTTTCTGGCTGTTTCGCGTGAAGTCAATGTTTTTCGAGCCACACAACACGCAACCAAACACCGCAGAGCGGAACAGGCGCGCGCAACGATGCATTGACCAAAAACGAAACTACGAAACTATCACGGCCGCATGTATCTCCATGCCATTTTTTCTTATTTATTTAATTCTGTGCTAAACTTGTACTTACTTGCTTGAAACGGTTTAAAAAGTTGGCAAATGCTGTTTATGTACGTTTAAGGTGTATTTCATTTTGCGCTTTATTAACAGCGATAAATCGCTCTCGACCAATCGTGACCGGCCTGCATTTGTAATCTCTGACGTCACGAACGTGTAGTGCGGGAATTTCGAAGGGACGTCAGCACCTATCCTTCAGTTTTTCGCTACTTTCTCGCTTATTAAACATCTGTTTGCAGTAAGAATGGTATGGCTGTGATCGTGAAAGGATAATCTACCATTTAAGCTCCACTTCCGGTTTCTCTTTAGTGTCCCTTTAAGGTTAGGCCTAACATTTTTCCTTGCATCGCGCTTTGTGTGGTCCTTAACTTGCTTGGCTTCAGAACGGCACAACAAGAAACAATTAACTTCCTCTCGAGCTTCTTTGTTAACCTTCAAGTTTCTTCCCCATACGTTAACACCTGTAGAATGCAATGAAACTGGTAAGCTCCCAGTCGAGATTTGGCAATGTCTTCGATATGCACTCCAACCCAATTCCACTCTAGTATAGATTTCCTTATCATAATCAGGGTCACCTGTCAGTAACTGACCTAGATAAATGTACTCCTTTTAGAGCCTGACTGGCGATCCTGAATTCTTGTTCCCTTGCCAGGCTATTGAACATTGCCTTTGTTTTCTGCATAATAATCTTCAACCCCACTCCAACACTTTCTCGGTTAAGGTCCTCAATCATTTGTTGTAATTCGTTCCCAGTGTTGCTGGATAGGAAAATGTCATCTGCAAACCGAAGGTTGTTGAGATATTCGCCGTTGATCCTCACTCCTAAGCCTTCCCAGTCTAAGAGCTTGAATATTTCCTCTAAGCATGCAGTGAATAGCATTGGAGAGATTGCGTCTCCTTGCCTGACCCCTTTCTTCATAGTTAATTCTCTACTTTTCTTGTGGAGAACTAATGTAGCTATGGAGTCTTTGTAGATATATGCGAAGATATTCACATATGTCTCCTGAACTCTTTGATTCTCTATCCGGCTAATGCCTCTATGACCGCTGGTACCTATTCAATCAAGCGCATTTTCATAATCTATTAAAGCCATCTAGAGAGGTTTATTGCACTCCACAGATTTCTCGATTACCTGATTGATGACATCGATAGCATTTATTGTAGAATGTCCCTTCCTGAAGCAAGCATGTTCTCTCGGTTGATTGAAGTCAAGTGTTGCCCTAATTCTATTGGAAAATATCTTTGTGAATATTTAATACATTACTGAAAGCAAGCTAATGGGACTATAATTTTCAAATCTCTAACGCATCCATTCTTATGGAATAGTATAATTTTGGCATTCGTCCAGTTCTCTGGTACACTTGAAGTAATTAGGCATTCCATATAAAGGGCCGCCAGCTTTTCAAGCATAATATCTCCTCCATCTTTTATCAAGTCGACCGTTATTCCATCTTTTCCAGCTGCTTTTCCTCGGGTTATGACTTACAAGGCCCTTCTAACTTCATCGCTAGTTATGGAAGCAGCCTCTGTATCCTGTTCAACACTGCTTCGAATGAACGTGGCCTGGCTGCTGTGGGTTCTGTCGAGGTCAGTATTGAATTCTGCTGCTTTATTATTTCATCAAAATATCTGATGATATTACCCAGCTTATCTTTCCATGCATACATATTGCCTTGTCCTATGCCAAGTTTCCTACTCACTGATTTAATGCTGCGTCGAAATCTACGGCTTCCTCAATCTTTCCCACGTTATAATTTCGAATATCCCTCACTTCTTCTTGTTGATCAGTTTGGACAGTTCAGGGAACTCTGTGTGATCTCTTGAGTTTGACACGTTCATGGTTTGTCGTTTCTTGATTAGGTCCTTTGTTACTAGGGAAAGCTTATCTACTGGTTGCCTTGGTGCGTTACCTCCCACTTCTATTGTTGCATCTGAAATCAGCCTAGTTACGGTTTCATTAATTACCTCTATGCTATCTTAATCTTTCTTTTCTAAAGCTACATATTTGTTTGCGAGCACCAGCCTGAATTGGGCTGCGTTTACCCTATTTCTTCTTGACTAATTTTACTCTTTCTCTCTACAAATGTAACGAAATCCTAGACCTCACTAACCTATGGTCAGTGCACTTTACATTACCTAACACTTCTACATCCTGCACTGTGCTGGGATCGGCCGAGAGTATGAAATGTATTTCATTTCGTTTTCACCATTAGGGCTTTTTCAGGTGCACTTTCTCTTGCTAGGCTTCCTGAAGAACGTGTTCATTATTCCGAGCCCATTCCATTCCGCGAATTCTACCAATGCCTGTCCTCTAGTGTTCCAGGAATCGGTGCCTTATTTGCCAACTGCTTGTTCACCAGCCTGCTTTACCCCAACTTTCCCGTTGAAGTCGTCCATGACTACACTATACGGAGTTTGCACCTTTCTCATCGCTAATTCAACATCTTCATAAACTGTTCTATTCATCATCGTGACTGGAGGCTAGGGTGTAGGCTTCTACGAACTTTATTCTATACCTCGAACTCAGCTTAATTACGGCGACTGCTACCTTCTCAATAATGCTTTAGAATTCGTCAATGTTGCCCGCTGCTTCCTTGTGGATTTGAACTCCCACATCGTAGTTTCTCTTATCTGGAAGACCTGTGTAGCAGGGGACGTGGCCGTTAGATAGCACTGTATAACCCTCACCAGTTCTCAGCCCTGCTAAGCAACCCTTACTCGAGAGCGTTCGCGTGTTGATCGTTGCCAGGTTCAGTTTCCATTGGCGGCCTGTCCGGACCCAGACATTTTTAGCACCCTCTGCCGCATCGCGGTCTGACCGCCGCCTTGGTCAGGTGCTTCGCAGCCGCTGGGGACTGAGGGCCATTGTTAATTTGTAGGGATCATCAGGGAGGTAGTGATCGAATACTGCACCAGGAGGCCCAATTCCTGTTCTTATGAGGGAGAGCCTTTGTTGAAGCTTAGTGGGCCTTCCTAATTTGGTTGCACATGGACTTGTATAGCCCCGCTGGCTTTCCAATTTTTTTGCCAGTGTCAGGCGCCACTCCAAGCCACAAAATGTAGTGTAGTCTAAGAGGATTCAAACCTATGACCTTCGGATTATAGGCCCGGTGTTCTACCTCTGCTCCACGCCACCACTGAGTGTACTTACTATGGCCCAACTTGCCTTCCTCTTGCTATAATTAGAGATTGTTAAATGTGTTTTGTAATCGAAGAACCGCATATAGCCAGTGTGCAAGTTTTTCCGGGGCCTCGGAGAATAATCCTTGAAAGTCAGTTAAGTTCTGCAAGTCTGCTGCTTTATCTTACTTAGGTCGTCTTTCCGCGTTCATACACGTAGCATGTCATGTCAGTAGTCAGTGTGACGTAGATATTTCATCTGTGTGACTGGTCTCTAGGAGATATCTAGCAATGTTTTTGTTAAACATAAAAGTGACAAGCCTGCGCAGCACACGCAGCACAGTCACAGCGGAAGCTGGTGGAGCGGCTCAAGAGTAGCTCCAATTTCGGCACCACGCAAACCAGGGTCTTCTCGACAAAGTCTCTTCGCCTCGTTTTGACGAGAAGGATCTGAACTGTCCGCTCAGCGTCGACGACGAGCTGCGGCTTTAATGCTTTCTGCACAGCAGCCTGCTGAGCCTGGTTGTAGCCGCGCACGTACTCTACGATTCGCTTCTTCAGCAGCGACTCGTACGTTGTGAGGAGCGCCATAACGTGTACCGAAGAGGCACGGCCGCTGGAAGAGGTATCCAGAATACTCGGCGCACATCTCACATCGGAAGCGCGTTGATTATATGTATGGTGATTATGAAGGAGGAAAGAGACGCTTAGATTGTGCAGCTCATCAGGGAGCACGGCGCAGCGTCGTAGGGGGGAGGGGGAGTAGGAGGTAAAGAGGAAACAGGCGCCCCGTCTGAATCGCATCTCCTCTTCTGCGCCTGCGCACGCTGCCGGTGCGCAGGCGCAGATGGCGCCACCATACTAGATGGCGCCACCATACTGGCGGAGGGTTGGGTCGTTCAACGGCGGCGGCGGCCACGGCGGTAAACGAGGCGAACCGAAAGATCTATTGGAAATTAACAGCTTACGCTGTAAAATATTTTTGACTTCGGATAAATTATGTAATCGAACACACAGAGAGATTAGGTATCATTAGCCACTCGTCAAGCCATTCTTGAATAATGTCAACATTGTGTTGTAAGGCAGCTTGGGTGGAGATGTCAGAGAGGCCTCGGAGCCTTGACTGGACATTGATTTCTAATGGCCACGGTATCCACAAAGCCCTCACAGGCAGTAGCTTTTGTTAGGCGCCAAAGTAGGTCAGCATCCTCGCGAGAGCTCAGGGAAATTAACGCGAACGGGAAGTATTGTTTGCCACGTGACAAGTTCGCAGCCATTGAGTTCGCTATTTATTTTGTGTAGAGGATATTGGCAGTTAGGAGACACAAAAACGCAGTTGCACCCAGGACAACTTTTTATTTGAACTGGAAATTCAACAAAGAACTCTGCACATGCGTTACAAACAATGAAATAATACATACCACCTTGTACTTTATTAAGAACTAACCCGACGAAATTCTGGCAGGTAGTTAATCCCAAAGATCGACAGGAAGTGCCGCCGATAAGAGAGGACAGTGGGTGTATCGTGTCCCCCGTAAAAACTCCCGATATATTTAATGATCATTTCAGAAATGTTTTTACTAATTAAGTGCCTCAAAATGATTTCCTTGGGGATAGTGGCATCAGCATTCAGTTCCCATCGGATGATATTACTATAAGCGTACAAGGTGTGGTTAAGGCTATTGAGAGGCTCCCTCTAAATTCCAGCCCAGGGCCTGATGGTATTAAGACAAAATTATTAAAGATGACTTCACAAATATCAGCATTTTTATTATCATTAATCTTTCAGCAGTCATTAGACACGGGATGCGTCCCTGACGAATGGAAGATTGCAAACGTCGTGCCCATTTTTAAATCAGGTGACCCCACCAATCCAAAAAATTATCGACCAATTTCATTAACCTCTGTATGCAGCAAGTTATTGGAACATATAATTTTCACTCAAATAATGGTCCCACATTAATATGAATAAACTATTCTTTGAAAATCAGCATGGTTTTAGACACAAAAAGTCCTGTCAAACGCAGCTTTTCGAATTGGTGTCTGACCTCCATTCTTCTATTCATGCCTTACAGTACACCGATGTCATTTTTATTGATCTTTCGAAAGCCTTCAAAAGGGTACCCCACAAACGATTAATAACCAAAGTTTCCAAACTTCAGTTAAACCAAAAAATCACTACGTGGATTCAAAATTTTTTATCTAACCGTTACTAACGTGTCATAATTAATGAATGGTGGTCAAGTACCACGTCTGTCTTGTCCGGGGTACCGCAGGGATCTGTGCTGGGTCCCCTTCTTTTTTTAATTTATAATAATGATATCGCATTAAATATTAGCTCAACTATACGACTCTTTGCAGACGATTGTGTAATTTATAGGTAAATAGCTTCTCAACATGATGTAAACTCCTTGCAGGCCGACCTAGTTAAGTTGACCGAATGGTGCCATCTATGGCAGATGGAAATTAATATAGAAAAAACGAAACACGTTTCTTTTTCCACACTCACTAACACGCCCCGTAATCTTTATACGATTGACAATACTGTGATCGAACAGGTTGAGTGTTTTAAATATTTGGGAGTATTTTTCACAGCTGACTTAACTTGGGAGAAACACGTAGATTCTGTCACGAAAAAAGCCTTTAAAAAGCTGGGCCTGCTTAAGCACCGACTATCACTCGCAAACTCGGAAACCAAAATGCATGCGTACACATCCCTAATAAGGTCTTCTTTAGAGTATGCATCAATCATATGGCATCCAAATAACGCTAGTCTTACAAAACGCCTGGAATCCGTTCAAAATAAGGCTGCTAGGTTTATTTTATCTTCGTACTCAACATGCACCAGCGTTTCCTTCTTAAAGCGCACACTTAATCTTTTAAACCTTGACACTAGACGCAAGTTCTTACGTTTGTCTTTTTTCCACTCTTTATATTTTGGTGACTCTGGATTCGCGGCTACACGCATTGTGCCTGCAAATCCTATTTCCACACGTACCGATCACATATACAAGGTATCACCTATTTTTGCAAAGACAGTGAAATATCAAACTTCCCCCCTTTCATTATCAATTCAAGAATGGAACGCGTTACCAGAAAGCGTTGTGACAATAAAGGAAAGTGCTTCTTTCCAGACAACCCTACTTGCCCATCTTGAATCTAGAAATGTGGAGTAATTTAAATGTAAGAAATATGACGCGATTCATGTAAGATTTCTTGTTAGCAGAGTACATAATTATCGAATTGTGTTATACCAAGCCGAATGTGGCACTGCAGTGATGTTTTTCAACCCATTTTTTTTTCTTTTGTAACTGTACGACGTGCCGATTTTTCTGTTGTATGTGATCGAAATTTGGATTGTGTAAATTCCCCCCCCCCCCTATGTAATGCCCCTAGGGGCCCTTAGGGTATGTAAATAAATAAAAATAAAAATAATAACGAGTTCTAAGCGTATGTTAACTCAACGCCAACGGAACGTTTGAAATTAAATTACCGGTGTATACATTTGCCTAAATCACACATAGCTTTATTTATTTCAATCGATATTAAATGGTTTCAGTTATTTCACTAGCCTTCTTTGATTGTGCTATCCCATTATTGGCCAGATGTGTATGTGCTGCAGGATACTCCAGCTTCCATATCAAAACATTTTGTCCGTCAAATTAAAGCCACTGTGCGAACATGTGGCCTTCTTAACAAAATAATCCTGCACAAAATAAAACCTGTACATACCTCTGTCATATGACACCACACAGACCTACTCTGACACCACAAAGACTACTCTGACACCACACATACTACTCTGACACCACACAGACCTCTTAAAAACGGCGTCTGGAAATGAGTGGTGTTGGTTATTTTCGTAAATTTATTACCTTTGCAATAATCCATTTTGGACCATTGCAGTCAATGCAGGTAACTCGACCACCAAATTCAAATTTGGCCCATCAGTTTTGCTAAAACTGTTTGTGTCAACAAAAAATGTTCATACATCTCTACTTGAGCTTTAGTTTTCCATACTGGCACTCGGTAACAGTCACCAAGACGTTACACAATACATTACCTTAAACCCTGTCGTGATGCCACGTCTTGAGAATGCCTTCAATATGCGATTCTTTAGCCGCAGAGCACCACCTCATTATAAAAACTTGGTGAAATGATAAACGTATTTCCCGCTTCTCAGCTGAGCCAAGGCACAAGTGATGATGCCGACAAAACAATTTCTACAATTCCTAAGGGCTCACTGTCATTTAGGAGTGTCACGCGGTGATGTAACTAATACTTTGTGTTCTCGTATGTGTAAATGACAACCTTAACACTTTAGTATCTAATAGTGATTACGTGTCTCATTCAACCCTGCTTACCTCGCTATGTGGTACATAAAAAATGTTATATTCAACACATACTTGCAACGTCACGCATTCGCTAAATTTCTCACACTACATTGAAGCTATTCTTACTTTTTGCAGTCATATGCAGTAATTCTTATTGTTGTGCGCTGTCATTCACTTAAAGCACTGATGACTACACGACAAGCTGTACTAAGCAAAAGAAAATTACGGCAGAACTCATGTCACAGTGACCGTAGACGGTGTTGCGATTACCATTTGAGCAATGTCCCGGCACATCGTATTCCTGAAGTCATACTTATTCAACATCCGAAGTGGTCATTCTGACACTTTGTTTTGGTGATATGTGACACACTCTGACATATCGAATTGAAAATTACGATGCAACGACCGCTACTCCAGGATGACGATGGTATGTCAAGGATGCGTGACGATAACTCCATGATGGTGACTCTATGAATAGAGCTACGCGCTATTCCCGCGCACTGAAGTACGCATCCTGGTGAGCATGGAAGAATGCGCCAGAAAGACGGTCAAGACGATGATCGGAGTAGCGCTCGTGTTGTTGTTCTGCCATCTTGCCTGCAGCCGTCTCTCTCTGTATATATCTTGTAAATACAATTTCCCATCCGTTTTGGCTACTTTCATCCCCGTGGCGATATCATTGCATGAGGAAGGTATGAGGTCATTAGGGTGATGACGAGCGTATGATAACATTGGTGGAACCGCATGAACGTGACGACGGGGGCATTACGAGAGTCTGCGAATTAAACTGCAATGACAATGATTTCAGGACCACGATGGCCTGGCGACGACAGTGTGACAATGGATGCATGTTAACGACTGCTTGAAGAGGACGGCTTCACATCAACGGCTTAATCACGATTTAATGCTGACAGTATGATTACGAAGCATGACGAAGAAAGATTGACGCTGATTAAACGACGAATCGGTGTGATGACGAAATGAAGACGACAATAGCTTGACAAAGGCTGCATGACGGGCGATGACAATGCTAGATCGACGACAACGTAACGACGCTGACAGCATCGGGATGATGGTGTGTAAACGAATGTGTGAACAATGATGCTATGATGACATGACGAAAGTCACCTAACAAACATGGAATGATGGTGTTCGAGGACTACCGCAGCATCCCGACTACATACGTACCTTTTGGCCCAAGCTGTTAGTCAACTTGAGCCACTGGATCAAAGCAGAAGGCGTGACAACGACAGCATGGCAACAGTCAGATCACGAAGTTGTAATGACGACGATGGAATAATGACCGCGGCATCACCACGGTGGTTTGGCAACGTATGCATGACGACTGTGTGATGAGGACGGCCTAAAGAGACTCATATCATGAATCTGGAGTTGCGAATATCAATGTACCATGACGGCATCATGACCAAAAACACATTTCTTGTGGCCCAAGTAAGCAGACAACTTCGGCCACTGGGTAGGCATAAGAGGTTAGATAATTTTGGCGGTTAAATGTTCTCCTTCGCGTTTGTGGGAACACTATGTATTTGAAAAAAAAATTTGTACATTCATAGCTGAGCTAAACTTTTCCATACTAACACTCAGTCAAGAATAATTGATACAATATATAGATATAATGACCTCGGAATGGCCGAACCACGTTCTTAATTAAAGAAACAAGCTCCATAGCAAGTATAAATGCTTTCACACTCAACTCACTAAAGGCACAACTGTGTGTATCCCAGAGACAATCTTTAGGAAATGCCAAGTAGTAATGAGTCATTTATCTGCGTCGAGTAATCATGACACTGATGTATTTTGATGTGTGAACCAGAACAAAGGCAACCGATGGAGCTGACTTTATATCAATTAGAATTCGCTGTCTAGTTCAGGCATTTCAAATCGATCAATCTTTCGCGCACTATCGATTACCACAATGCATGGGATCTGCAAACATTTTACAGCATAAGCTGTTATGGGCTCATTCCAATAGGCGTTTCGGACCGCTATGATGCCGGTGTCCGCGTAACCGCTATCGCCGGAAACGCGAAAAAAGTACCCGATTCTAGCAGGGATCAAAGCCGCGCCCGCTGCGTGGGAGCCGGATACTCTACCATTGAGCGATGCAATCGCTTGCTACCTGGCCGCGTAAAATACCCATATATAAAGCAAGCACGCAGGGAGAGACGACTCGAGCCTCCACCAGTATGGTGTCGCCATTTAGGTAAGATGCCTGCAAACGCAGCGTCCGCAGGCGCAGACTACAATATGCGATTCAGACGAAGCGCGTAATCAACGCGCTCCCGAACTTCAGAGCCTCCGCCAGTATGGTGGCGCCACCTAGTTAAGGAGCCTGCAAAGGCGGTGCGCCCGACATGTAAGTTGCAGTTCTAAGGCTTGATCGTGCTCAACAGACTGATGTGCAGAGAGCATTACAAGCCGCAGCTCGCCATCGACGCCGGGCGGTCAGTTCAGATCGTTCTCTTCAAAAGGAGGCGAACAGACTGCCGCGAAGACCCTGTTGTGCGTGATGCCCAAATTGGAGCTACTCTTGAGCCGCTACACCAGCTTACGCTGTGACTGTGCGGTGTCAAAATAATGATGATGATTAGTGGGGTTTAATGGCGCAAGGGCCACAGAAGGCAAAGAGCGCCAGACAATGGTATGATGTATTCAATGTAGTGGTCAATGTAAAGAGGTATATGTAACGCGGCTGTAAAGTGTCCTAAAATCATTCGCTGTAAAATGCGTAAAGTAAACGTTTAAATAAAGTTATGACAGGGACGTATGAGGCGTACACTGATATGTTGAACGAAAATGAAAGATATGCTTCGAAGAGGTGATATTCTAAAATATATGACTATCACTGGCACTACTGCCTCATCAGTGCTCTTCTAGAGTAAAGGCCTTGAGGCGTGCGCTGTACTAAACACTACCATCGCAACAGCGGCTTCGCAAGAGAGGCCACGCTATGTATTCTTGAGGCTGATAACGTGTAGCAAGCGCACTTCATTGAAAAAATATATTGTTTTCGCGGTAAACAGTGGTTCCTTAGCAAGAAACAATGCTGGATGCAGAGGAAAATGTCTGTAAGCTAGGGGGAAGTGTTTTTTTTCCTTTCAGCGTCTGTTTCCTGGCACACCAGTAAGACGTGGATGACGGTCAACCTCTTACTACATTTTCCGCAGATTGGAGGTTCATCGGCGGTCAACAAGTGGTTGTGTGTGGCGTAGGTGTGTCCTACTCTCAGTCGAGTTAAGAGGACATCGGCTTTCTGTGATTTTGTTGTCGATGCCCAAATGCCTAAATTTGGTCTAATTAGTTGAAGCTTATTCGATATTTCAACATCCCAGAGGTGTTGCCAACAACGTCTTAGTTTTCTCTGCAGGAAGGGTTTCAGATCTATAGCCGGGACAGCTGCGGGAGCGTTGCGGTTTCTCGTTGCTGTAGATGTAGCTAGTTTATCGGCAATCATATTACCCTGAATGCCTCTGTGGCCAGGAACCCAACATATCACGATACGCTGTTCAGCTGCATAGCTAGTGCACAAAAGAGAATAAAGTTCAATCATTACAGGATTTTCAGGTTTTTTGCAGAGACATTAAAGCCTTAACTACGCTTAGTGAGTCTGCAAATATTATTGCTTTCTGTAAATTTGTGTGCATGATGTGTTTTACAGCCGACAATAATGCATAGGCCTCGGCCGTAAAGATGCTTGTTAGTGGGTGCAGAATGTCTGATTCCTAAAATGATGGTCCAACTGCTGCATAGGACATGCCCGCATGCGACTTTGATGCATCCATGTAAAATTCCGTGCATGAGTACTTGACTTGCAGTTCTAGAAAGTGCATTCGAAGGCGTTCGTGTAAAGCGTGCTTTGGGACTTCTACAAATGACGTGTCACATTCTACGATCTCCCAGTGTCACGGAGGTAACGTCCTTGCTGGGGTCTTCAGACGGTGTTCGAGAAGCGAGACACCCATTTCTTCACTAAGCATCCTAACACGCAGAGAGAAGGGTTTTCTGAATGTGGGACGATTACTAAACAACGTAGCACACGTCATGTCATTTACAGTTGTGTAGCAAGGATGTTCAGGATTTGAATTCACTTTCAGGAAATACGTAAAACTATAATATGATCTTTGAAGTTCAAGTGACCACTCAATTGATTCCACGTAGAGACTAGGTACAGGACTTGTCCTGAAAGCGCCTGTGGCCAGGCGAGTCCCCAAATGGTGAACAGCGTCCAGAATCTTTAGCGCACTGGGTGAGGCAGAGAGATAGATCTCAGCGCCATAATCCAGACGGGATTGTATGAGGCTCTTGTGCAGGTTTAGCAAACACTTCCTATCATTACCCCAAGTTATCTGCGAAAGAACTTTGAAAATATTCACTATTTTTAGACATTTATTCTTAATATATTTGATGTGGGGTATGAAGGATAGTTTGGAGTCAAGTATGACACCCAAAAATTTATGCTCTGAGTGCAGAGGTATACGTTGTCCATCGAGTTCAATATTAACGTCTGGGACCAAGCCTGTCCTCCTTGTAAAAATGACGCAGGAGCTTTTCTGCGGATTTAACTTGAACCCATTTTCATTCGCCCATTTATACACTCTGTTCAGGCCAAGCTGAACCTGTCGTTTGCAGATTGAGAGATTACACCTTTTGAAACCTATTTGCACATCGTCAACGTATACTGAATGAGATATCGCATGTGGAATTGATGAGCATAATGAAGAGAGTACAGCTTAGTACGTCACCCGGCGGCACCCCAGTTTCCTGGAGAAAGGGCCTGGAGAGAGCATTGCCAATTCTAACACAGAATATGCCGTTAGACAAATAGCTTTCTATAACGTTAAGCATGTTTCCGCGTATACCCATCTCCGACAAATCTCGCAATATCCCGTAGCGCCACGTCGTGCCGTAAGCCTTTTCCATGTCAAGAAATATTGACAAAAAGTACTGCTTGTGAATGAAAGCGTCACGGATGTTTGACTCCATGCGTTCGAGATGGTCGGTTGTAGAACGACCTTCCCTGAAACCACACTGATAAGGGTCAAAGATTTTGTTAGAGTCGAGGAAATGTATCATACGACGATTTATCATCTTCTCAAATAGCTTGCAAAGACAACTTGTAAGTGCTATGGAACGATAACGTTTAACTGAAGATGTATCTTTACCTTGTTTCAATATTGGAACTGCAATAGCCTTTCTCCAAGTTGAAAGGAGGTATCCGGAAGCCCAAATGGTGTTAAATAGTGCAAGTGGTGTTATATGTGTGTCTTGGTGCAAGTTCTTGATGATGTCGTATACGATCCTGTCAGCTCGGGGTGCAGAGCTCTCACGTGCGTTCAATGAGGCTCTCAGCTCGGAAACGCTGAAAGGGAGGTTATAAGATTCATTCGGTTTGCATTTCCGATACAGTGCCTTACGTTCCGCTATGTCTTTATATTTAAGGAACGACTTAGATTAATTATTGGAGCGAGATACGCTCTCAAAATGCTCACCAAGGGTGTCTGCCGGATCTTTCAAGGAGTTCCCTCGATCGTCGACCAGGGGTAATGGATAGGTTTGCTGCCCATTAAGCCTCCTAAGCCGATTCCAAAGTTTCGCCTCCTGTGTGTGGGAATTTATGCTTGAAAGAAAGCTCTCCCAACTCCTTCTTCTAGCTTGCCATCGCGTCCGCTTTCCTTGGATTTTATGTGTTTGAACTCGATCAGATTTTGAACAGTTGGCGAACGACGCAGTATGCCCCTTGCTTTATTTTGTTTTTTGCGCGCCTGCTTGCAGTTTTTATTCCACCAACGAATTCGTCGTTTGTACGAGCAACCACTAGTTTGTGCAATGCGTTTCTCTGCTGCGTCAATGATAAAAGCGGTAAAATACGCTACTGCATCATCTATACTAAATTAACTGATAAAATCTCGTGATGTAAAAGTTAGTTATGTAGGGTTTAATGGCGCAAAAGCAACTATGGCTATGATACGCCAGCCACAGGGTAGTGCTCAATCAATAATCTTATGAAATGGATAAAAAGATTAATACCTTACTTTACAGTTTATTTACAAGACTCGCGGCCTCTAAAAACCCAAAAACGTCATCATAGGGTACTAGTGCATGTTCTGATCGTAATAAATGTGGATGAAGTGGTGTTAGTGTTTTGTATATTTCGCGAAAATAATTCTGTCTTTCTTTCTCGAACGCCGGACATGTGATTAAAATGTGATTCACGCTGAGAGGTTCCTTGCATTGTTCACACTCCATTTGTTGTTCTCCTCTTAGTAAAAAGTTGTGGGTCAAGTGTGTGTGTCCTATGCGAAGACGACATAAACACACTTCAATAAAACGTTCTTGGTGGTAACACGACTTCCATTCTTGTAGAATAGGCTGAACGGTTTGAAGCTTGTTGTGTGCCCTGGAATCCCATTCGTCCTGCCACTTTGAGTTAGAAGCTGTGCGACATCTGTGGATAGAATATTTTATAGGTACCTTCATAGTTATTGATGTTTTGTGTGCCGCCGCTGCTGCTAATTTATCTGCCCTTTCATTTCCTGGGATACCAGTATGGCTCGGCAACCACGCCAGGTGGATTATCTTGCCATGTTCCTCTGCTCCTAGTAGCATCCGCAAAATGTCTCCTAGAAAAGGTTAACATTCAGATTTTAGACGTAGGGCCTTTAGTGCACTTACAGAATCTATGTATATAACTGCCTTTTTATAATTCCCTCGACCTTGCAAATAGAAATCGCCATATTATCACCTTTCAATGGATACCTTCGCACTGTGGTGTGATAGGGAATGAGCAGGCAGACGCTGAAGCGAAAGCTGCTTCAAATAATGCGACTGAAGTACGCATTCCATTCTCACGGACAGACACAAATGCCCTACTTCGTTGCGTAATACGCAATTGTACGTTGCAGCACTGGACCCAACCAGATCATCAACACAAGCGAGTGCATAAATGGGGCCCAGAAATGACATACCGCATTCCTCACAAGCTCAAAAGAAGCCAATCAAGCATCGTGCACCGAATACGCCTTGGCGTCGCATTCACGAATCGTTACAGACATATGATTGGTTGCAGTGGCATTAGCCCCAATTGTGAATACTGCCAGGTACCAGAAACACTTGACCATATATTTTGCGTTTGTCCCGCGTACGCGCAAGAACGACAGAAACTGGTCTCTTCAATTGCAGAAGTCCATAAGAGGCCCCTATCAGACGAGTTTCTTTTAGGTCCTTGGCCCAATGCAAACAGCGCAGCCCTGATAACCAGTGCCGCCTTAGTCTTTCTACAAGCCACTGGGCTAGACGCACGGCTTTAGAGATGCCACAACGTTGTAAAATTGTCCATACACACCTCCTCCTCTTATCATTGTCATCCATCAGCCCTTTTCCTCCCCGTCCCTTCTCCCCAGTGTAGAGTAGCAGGCCAGAGCAAGTTACAGCTCAGGCCGACCTCTCTGCCTTTCTGTAAATAAATTTATCTCTCTATAATTCCCTGATACTATTTCTTTTACGGCTATAAACAAGGCGTATACTTCAGCTGTAAACACAGAGACGAACTGTGGCAGTCTAAAACAAGATTCCGAGTGTTTCGATACAACGGCACTTTCAGTGTGTTCGTGTTATTTTGAGCCGTCCGTATAAAATTCAATATGGTCATTATATTTTTCTTGTAGTGCTAGGAAATCCTGCGTAATGTGCTCACGCGGTGTTTCTTTCTTTTTGTGATGTGTCAGCGCAAAGTCACAGAAATGTGTGAAATCGCACCATGGAGCCAATCTGTTCGGCGTTTGGGAAACGTTGAGCGCCTCGTTTCGTATTTCATATTCTTTGCATATTTCTTCAAACCGGAGAAAAAGTGGCCTTATAGTGTGCCGTTTATTCATGTAGTGTGTTCTGTTCGTGATACAGGAAACGATGGTGTAGCATATATGATTTGGTTTAGCTCTAGTTTTTAGGACATAAGAGACTGTGAGCTGGGTTCTTCGGTGTTCCAGGCAAGGTTCGTTGCTCTCAACATATAGACTTTCGACGGGTGATGTTCTGCACGCACCAGTTGCCAAGCGTAGTCCGTGATTATGTATGGGATCGAGACGTTTGAGATAGGACTGCCTTGCTGACCCATAAACTATGCAGCCGTAGTCAAGTAAACTTCGCAAGACAGAGCGGTAGATACGTAAAAGGCACATTCGGTCGGCGCCAGAATGTTTCCGCGATAGAACTTTCAGGATGTTAATCGCTTTGTTGGGCTTCTTTTTAATGTTATTAATGTGGGCAATAAGGTTTAATTTACGGTCGAAAACCAGCCCTAGAAACTTATGTTCTGTTTTAAGTGGTAGTGAGCTTTGATTTAATTTTAGAACCGGATCTGGGTACAAGCCACGCTTCTGCGAAAACAGAACGGTGACGGATTTTTGAGCAGAAAACCGAAATCCATTTTGATCTGCCCATTTTGTCAGTTTGTTAATCGTTAACTGGAGCTATCCTTCACAGTGGATATACTTGAGGCCCGGCATGCAATTTGAAGGTCGTCAACATACAATGAATGCTTGAAGGAAGGCGGAATTACTGTGTTTACTGAATTCATTTTCACCACGAAGAGCGTTGTGCTTAAAATGCAACCCTGTGGCACTTTTCTTGTACGAATACACGTGAGAGTTCGGCGCCCAAACGTACCTGAAAAGATCGGTTGGACAGAAAATCCGACAAACAGTTAAGCATCCTGCCACGGATTCCCAGATTTGCCAGCTATCTCAGAATACCATGCCTCCATGTGATGTCGTAGGCTTTCTCTAGGTCAAGAAATGCCGCTAGGCAGTGTTGTCTATGTAAGAATGCTTCACGTATTGTGTGATCAAGACGCGCGATATGATCTATAACCACACTGGTGAATGTCTATTGAGTTCTCTGCTTCAAGGATGTGTGTTAACCTGATGTTTATTACGCTCTCAAATGATTTTGCCAAGCAGCTTGTAAGCGCTATAGGCCTATAGCTGCTTGGTGACGTTGGTGGTTTTCCAGCTTTTAGAAAGGGAACTATGATAGCTGTTTTCCCTTTGGCGGGCATCTTGCCCGTTTCCCAAATCATATTAAAGAAATGAAACAGTGCCTCTACAGCAGCCTGGGATAGGTGGGCAAGCATTGCGTAATGGATTTTGTCCGGACCCACTGCTGTCTTCTTTCCAGCTGAAAGTACTTTATCTCATGGAGTGTTAGAGAGACATTGTATGGTTCATCTGAGCCTCCTGTTACCGGTAGTTTTTGTTTTTCTGCCATCTGTTTGTACTTTAAGAAGGATTGCGTGTAATTATCAGAGCTGGATATCGTGTAAAAATGGTGTCCTAATATGTCAGCTTGTTCCTGTAGGGTTGTCTGAGTGCCCCGATCTGAGAGTATAGGAATTGTGTATGGGGAGTAGTCACCGCTGAACTTCCGAACCTTATCCCACATTTTCTTTCGAAGTGGTTGAGCTATTGATTGATGTAATGTATTTCTGCCAGGATGCCTTTTCTGCTTGACGAGAGGTATACCTTGCTTTAGCTTTCGCTTGTTTGAAGGCCAGAAGGTTATCTTGCGTTGGGTACCTGCTGAAGATGCACCAGGCCTTATTTTGCAGTTTTTTTAGCAATTGTGCACTTGCTGGTCCACCAGGGTTTGAGCTTTTTTCCTGCTAGTCCCGTGGACTGAGGAATAGCTTGCTCTGCTGCTGAGAGTGTGCAATAAATAAACGTGTCATTTATTTCGTCTATTGTTAGCTGGTCAAGAAGCTCGTTCTGAAGGGTAGCTTTCTCTGTGAATAGAGACCAGTTAGCTAGATGTAGTTTCCAACGTGGCAGTCGAGAGGGTATGATTGGGAGTGGAGAGGTTAGCTTAACGACGGCAGGAAAATGGTCGCTACCATAAGGATTGTTTATCACCTGCCATGTAAAATCGAGAAGCACGCCACTGGAACACATCCCCAAGTCTAGACAGCTCGTAGTTCCTGTGCTTGGAGAACAGTACGTAGCAGCGCCAGTGTTTAAAAGACATACATTGTTGGTTATAATAAAATCGTCGAGTACCTGTCCTCTAAGATCAGTCTTACTGCTTCCCCATAGTGTGTTATGTGCATTAAAATCTCCTGCTATGACAAAGGGTTCGGGAAGCTGTCCGACAATGAGCTCTAGATCTTTGACAGTGAACTGTGTGTGTGGTGGGATATATATCGAGCGTACGGTGATAGTTTTGTGTGATAGAATGGTGACAGCAGCGACTTCTAAAAAACTGTTAATGGTTACTTCTCTGGTGACGATACCACTTTGAACGACGATTGCAACCCCGCCCGATAGTCGGTTAGCCTGGGCGCGGTCGCGACGTATGACCGTGTAGCCTTTTAAAAAGTTCGTGTTTTTGGGACCTAAATTGGTTTCCTGCAGACATAAAGCCACAGGAGAGAAGTCGGTTAGAGTGTCCTTTATGTCGCCTAAGTTGTGTATGAGGCCTCTGCTGTTCCAGTGTATAATGTACGCCATGATATGAGAAAAATGTGTAGTGAAAAAATAAACGGTTACTTTAGTTGACTAGTCCAGAGACTAGAAGGCGATGAATGTGTTCTTCAAGTACTTTTCTTCGGGGCCGAAACTGGTTTTTGACCCCCTTTTCCTCCTCCTTGGGGAGGGACTGCTGACAGGAGCAGGTTCTCCCATGCCTTCAGTGTCCAATGGACACACTTCCATTGAATCGGCACCACTAGGGTGCTCATCACTATTGGTGCTCTGCGAGGCTCCTTGCCTCCTGAGAGGAGGCTGGCTCTTCAGCGCCGTCAGTGAGGTCTGTTTTGCCTCGATGTTGTGTTGGTTGCCACCAACGCTTGTCGAGGCTTCCGCACCTCCCTGGGAGGAGGCACTTGGTGCCTGTTTTGTGTGTTTGTTTGAGGGACGGACAGCGGCCACCATGTCCTGGAGTTGGACTTGTGTGCCCACAGAAACCATTTGCGGTGCCTGCCCCCTCTACACCGCTTGAGCGTACCTACCCTTCTGGGTGAAAGCCATCCGCCTGCGAGCTTCTTGATAAGAGATGTTTTCTTTTGTCTTGAGCGTGATTATCTCTTTTTCTTTTTTCAATTCAGGACAAGAACGAGAGTATGCAGCATGTGGACCATTGCAATTGATGCATTGCAATGGGTTCGTGCAATGTTCATCATCGTGGTCGCTCTGGCAACACTTCACACAGGTTGGATTTCCACGGCAAGACTGTGGCCCATCCCCGTACCTCTGGCACCGGAAGCACCTACGAGGGTTGGGTATGTAGGGCCTAACAAGCAGATACAAGTATGCGGATACAAGTATGCGGCTTTAACAGCTGTATGGAGAGTTGTGCTGGCAAACATTAACACTAAATTTTTTGTCCGAATTTCTTTGTTGTCTCTGCGGATGATGATCGTTCATGCAGCGAGTACACCTTGATCTGCGAGAGCCTCTTCAATTTCCTCATCAGAGCTTTTAAGCAGTTCTCTGACAGATGTGACACCTCGTGTGTTGTTCGGTGATCGGTGTGCGGTTACTGAGACCTGGTGTTGTCCGATTTTCCCTAATTGTTTGATCTTGTTGCTTTGCTCTTTAGTTTCTACTTCAATGAGTAGATCTCCCGAATTCATATTTTTCGCGTTGTAGTTGCTGCCGATGCATTCTTGGATTGCTTTGCCTATCGGGAAAGGCGACATGTGCTGGATGTTGGTTTCACTCATAGATGTGATGACGAAAAACTTTGTATATTCATTCTTCTTACTTAAAAACTCTTTAGTTGCTTCGGTGCGTCCCCTTTTCAGGGGCCGATCATTTCTGGAAGGGGTTCTTAGTGCCATAAAAACAAAAAACGATTCGATAGCTGTGCTGGCCACCCACCACGGAGTCCAACCAGGGAACGTATACAGACGCTAGCCATACATCGCCACTATAATCCTATAGTCCTGACCAAGAGAGTTCATTTCCACAGGGTAACCCTTGCCGCCAGGAAATTGGGACGTAAAACGAAGTGAAGAGAAGACAGGAGAGATGGAAAGTGAGAGAAAAAGACGAAGGTTGGAGGGAGAGAGAGACAGGAAAAGGCAACTACCGATTTCCCCCGGCTGGGTCAGTCCGGGGGTGCCGTCTACGTGACGCCGAGGCTAAAGGGGCGTCTGGCCTCCACCGAGGGGCCGTAAAGGACCAAACACCCGGCATCGGCTCAACCCCCAGGATCCCCTTTTCCCCGGACACGGCTAAGCCACACACGGTTAAACGAGGAGGGTCCAACCCTCGTGTGCTCGGGTCCGTGGTGTCGCTCGCAACACACCAAACGCCTGCTGACGCAGACGCACCTGCGGGGGATATAACAGTCGACTCCTTAAAACATTTCCAATCAGGAGAGGCTAGTCTCCATCTAGGGACATGAGGAGGAGAGTCATAGTGTTTTACTCAGCTTAGAATTAATGGAAAGTGGTCACTTCCGAATGGGTTTTGGATCTCATTCCATTCTAAGTCGGGAAATAGGGAAGGAGACCCAATCAACAAGTTTATCGATGAATATGAATTGTGGTGAATGTTATAATACGTTGGTTCCTTCTTATTGAAAAGGCATGCACCGGAGTTTACTAAAACGCTTTCCATGAATCGGCCTCTCGCGGCACACGTGAGTCTCCTCACATCGTCTTGTGGGCGTTAAAATCTCCCACGAGTATGTAGGGCTCGGGAAGCTGATTAATAAGGTTATAAAGTCTGTTTTCACGAGATGATGATTTGGGGGTATGCAAATGGAACATACAGTTACCAACTTGCTGAAAAGAATTGCCCGAACTGACACTGCCTCAAGGGGCGTCTGGAGGGCGACATGTTGGCAAGCTACAGACTTATCTGCTACTATTGGTACACCGCTGAACGAGACGTTAGCCTCATCGGCGTCTTTTCGAAAGATGGTGTATTGACGAGGAAAGTCTGTGTTTGTGGGTTTCAAATGTATTTCTTGTACACACAGCCACTTTGGGTTAAATTGATGTTATAGTTCTTTGACGTCATCGAGGTTGTAGAGAAGACCTCTGACGTTCCACTTTAATATTTGTGTATCCATAGTGTTTGTGTTAATATGCTGTGTGTTACGAGGATTCAGGTTGGCTTACGAAGCCTTTCCAGGCCCCGTAATTCGTGGTTTGTTTGTCTTAGAGCGTTCGCGAGAATCGCGTCGCTCCCAAGGCGCTGGCTGCGCCGTCTGGCTTGGAGTAGTGTCCATGGACTCCTGGGAGCCACTGCACTTCCGCTAACTCGACCGGGGTAGTTTCGGGGTAGGCCTTGCCTCGAAAAGCAGGGCCTTGCAGGCCACCAACCCAGAGGTCGATGGGCCCCCCTTCAGAGACGGTGCAGCAGCGTTGGCTGCTGTCGCAGGGGGAGGCGGGTGGCACCGCCGCAGCCACACTCTTTGTGAACCGAGCCGATGCCGGGGTCTGCTGCGACGTTGCCCCCTTGCTGGCCGCATCAGCATACCCTGAGAAATGGAAAAAAGAAACACGTTTCCGCGCTTCCTCTGACGAGATGTTCTCCTTGATGTTCCCCTTGATTTTCGTGTGGAATGGAAGTTTTCCGGAGATATCTAGAAAAGCTGTTCCTGCGGTAAAAATTACTCTGCTTTACAAGGGAGAAACACCTGATACCTACGGTGAGATAATGGGCAAATTCGTTCATGTCAAATATTTCCGTTGCAGAAAAATGAGCTCCTTCGTAAACCACGGCAGAAATCTCGTCATCTGGAATGCGCACGTAAAGTAAATTAGCCTTAGAACTTACTTTCTGCTTCGCTAAAGATATCGGCTTACTGGCCAAACAACACCAAGAATGCATCATTTAGGCAACATAGAATAGCCCTTCACCTGCATCAGTAAAAAAGACGCCGGCCGGTCATACTCAGCGCTACCTAGTCAACGCAACAGTAAACACAAAGGTCTGACGCACGCAGAAATCAGTTTAGTTTACTGTAGTAGCGTACGGCAGCCGAGTAGCCGAGCAGCCGTACTCAAAGAAACAGCCGTGGCAGGTGCAGAACAAGGTGTATGCGTTTATTCGGTTGACGCACTTTTATAGGCCGCGGTTGCTTATCCGCGGCTGATATCAGGACACGCGATAACGCAGTGGCGCGTCAGCGCTTGACGTTATCACATTTACTTTCATTACGATGTAGTAAGAGGAACTAACCTTTTCCTGTCATTGTCTGAATTCAATTTGTTTCGCAATATATTTCGCCGTAATATTATGAACCAACTAACCACCAACTCAGTAATCACTTCTTTACTCTTTCCGCTAGTGAGCATTTTCGTACCACGCAAATAGTAGCTAAATAATTTACCGAACAAAGAGAGGATATAGCAGCGTTTGTTAACAAACCCCAAAAACCAACCTTTCTGTAGACAATTGTATGCATCAACGCTTCTGAGAGGTGTGCGACAAGAGAGAAAAGCACCCAACAAGGAGCCTGAAAGGCATCAAGAACCCGCATATAATAGAGGCCGTATTTTGTGGCACGCAAAGCAAAATACCTCACAGTGGCTTCTCAATGATGACGTTTTTGACCCTGAGAAAGGCGCGGGTTGCTTTCGAGCCATGGAGGAAGGAATGATTTAGGAGAGAGCACTGCGCAACACAATTGATGATGATTATGTATGGTGTTTAATGGCGCAAGGTCCGGGTATGGCCAGAGTGCGCCAGGCTAGTTTTCATGAGTTGACACTGAAGCAACGAATTGCGAAATATAGATGTGTCGTGGGTGTAAAAGGGCCCAAAAAGCAATAGCTGTAAAATGCGTAAAATATATATGTAGTAAAATTATGGCAATGACTAATGAGGTGCACTATGAACACGAAAGAACAAATCGCAAGGTAATCACGATAAACGAAAATTTATCACAGATAAATCTTTTTAAAAAGCAATACTGCCTTGACAGACCCTTTGAAACGCGAGGGCCTGGAGGCGCATGCTATGCAAAACTACTATCGCGGCGACATCCTCCGGAGAGAGGATTGTGAGAGAGGATGAAACTATTGGGCAAATAACATGCAATATAACATCGCTCAGAAAACCCAGGACTGCTTTGGTGTTAAAGAGAGGTTTGTCGCCCAGAAACATAGCGGGATGGAGAGGGAGACAGTACTGGTACGCTAGAGGAAAGTGCCTTTTACTCTCTGCTATGGTGTTGGGCTGCTGAGCGCGAGGTCACGGGATCGAATCCCGGCCACGGCGGCCGCATTTCGATGGGGGCGAAATGCGAAAACACCCGTGTACTTTTAGATTTAGGTGCACGTTAATGAACCCCAGGTGGTCCAAATTTCCGGAATATCCCACTACGGCGTGCCTCATAATCAGATCGTGGTTCTGGCACGTAAAACCCCATAATTTATTTTTTATTCTCTCTGTTTCGGCTTCCCTGCACTCGGGGAACGCGCCCGGGGTTCGTGAGTGCCGGACGCATCTTCTTCACGCTCCGCAGGCTTTCACTCCTAACACCGTGACCTCTGCATTCTTTGTAATGTGAGTACCACCAGTCGCTTGCTCTCATCGCCGGGACTACGGGGATGTCAAATACTTGAGCCTTCCGACTGACTCCTGGCCATTTTCGCCAAGTTTGCATCTCTCCTTCCTGGGTCCCTCGACGAAGCATTGGAGCCGAAAGGCCGTAGCAAGGCGGCGGAGGCCGCGTTCGTCTCCGACGCCTGGCCACTGCAGCCCCGGTGGCACCGCGTCTGTGCAGCGTTTATCACTCCCACGTTCAACGCATTGTGACTTTCTTCAACACTTGCCTCCATGGCGTCTAAGCCTGATTCTGAAGGTTGGACGCTTGTGAATCGGCGGAAGAACACGCCGTTCAACAAGCCTACAGCCACCATTAGCTTCACTTCCCGGCTTTAGGGCCACAAGGTCATCTTGCGACCGCAAGGAGGCTTTGTCTTGACCACCCTGCGACCGGCCCAACTCATGTCTGCGGTGACTGCTGCTGCTTCCCTCACCGACAACGAATACAAGGAAACGCAAGTGGAATACAGTAACACAAGAACCTGGCTGTCTTTGTGTCCACACGGAACTCTGTAGCCGAAAAACTGGCCCAGCTTATTGCTCTCACCATTCAAGACACCTCCCACCAAGTCTCCATCTATCTGGCACCCCCAGACAATTCCTGCCGTGGCGTTGTACACAGAATCGAAGCCCACACGGCCTCAGCGGAATTAATGGCCAACTTGGACGCCCCGGGTTTCACGATATTGTCTGCCCGGATGATGGGAAAGATGGAAACGGCTCTGATAACTTTTCATGGCACTAGAATACTATACACGTACCTTGCTCTATTACAGGGCACTATACCGGTGTAAGCCACACTATACCCGTGCGCAACAATGCGCAATCTGCCTTAAACTCGGCCACCGGGCTGACGTTTGCCCGACCCCACAGCATCTTCGCTGCCCCATCTGCGCTGTCGCTATGCCAGTGCGCAATGCCCCTCACCCATGTGCCCCGAACTGCGCCAACTGCAACGGCGCTCACCCTGCTACAGATCCGGCCTGCCCAAGTATACAGGCAGCAAACAAATGTGCTTATCAAGCTACCCGACTCCGGCGTGCACCGCGCCCACCACCACCACAGTTTACACCAGACATGGCCGCTTCCAGAGCCAACACACCTCAGCGCCGTTCGCCCAGCCGCTCTAGAAGCAGGACTCCTGACTAATCTCGCCGACGATCCAAGTCCAGAACTAAGAGAAGCCACAAGTCGCGCAGGAAGTCGCGACCTCCGCCTTCCAGTGCCAACCCTCCGCGAACTGTGGGTCCGAGGCTCCTGTCGGAGACCACAGTGCCTCCGCCTCGTGTAAGTTGGTCGGCCGCTTCAACCACCCCTCTTTCATCCCCTGCGTATTCACAACATCTAGCTACTCCAACTAACCCCGCAACACCATCATCTTTGCCTAACCCCACCCCTGTAATTCCCACTTCCCAGCCACCTAACCCCACCCTTGTAACTCCGACTTCACAGCCAGCCCCCATGGATATACCAAAGTCTACTGACACTGATCCTATGCCTAGCTTAGCGTCTCTCGTCACCCGGCTTGAGCAGCGCCTTGACACTCTGACCACATTACTCGAACAGACTGCATCCGGCCTCTATGGAGGATCGACTCACACGCCTTGAAGTCGCCATTGCCAAATTGACAGACACTGTAGCCGAACTCGTAGCACGCCGACCAAAACGGGCGCGCCGCCTTCCTTTAGCAGGATGCAGCTCAACGTCATCCCGTCAAGTTAGCCCAAGTCACAGTGATGGCGAAATATAACGCGCAGGTACCTGCCACACCAAGCGCCTGTTCGGTACTCACGGTGTGGCAGTGGAACTGCCGTAGCGTCAGAAAGAAGCGTGAAAGCCTCATACAGTATCTTCAAACACGCATTTCTCCTCCAGACGTCATATTTCTTCAGGAACTTCGCACCCTTCCTAGTCTACCTGGATATGTAGTATATGCTACACATAAAGATCCCAATCGGGACCACCTCGTGGCCACGCTAGTGAGGCGGGTGCATGTGGTGGTAGACTTTACATTGGATAACCAAGACATTCCACATTTCCTGCTTGAACTTGTTCCCAGCAACACCCACAAGCCCAACACACAACCTCTCCGTCTACTTAATGTCTATAGCCGCCCCAAAGAACGCCATGCGCGTTTCGACACATTGTTTCAAGTAGCGCAGTGTAAGGGTAGAGCTACACTTATCGCGGGTGATTTAAACGCCCCTCATACCACTTGGGGATATCCTCATGACACACCCAAAGGCCGCAATGCGCTCCACACTTTGATCCAGCAGCACAACCTCACGCTACTTACCGACCCATCGGTATGATGATGATGTGTGGTGTTTTATGGCGCAAGGGCCAGTTATGGCCAAAGAGCGCCATGCCAGTGTTTGTGAATGTGCCGTCGAGCAATGAATTCTGAGAAGTAGATGAAACATGGCTGTAAAGGGGCCTAAAATTATCGCTGTAAAGTGCGTAAAATATATATGTACTAAAATCATGGCAATGACTAATGATGTGTACTATGAAATGAGGAATGCATTGAAAAAGAAGAATAATATATTTAAAATATTTAAGATACAGTAATTGGCAAGAAGCACTACTACCTAAACAGAGCCCTTGAACCACAAGGGCCTGGAGGCATGTGCTATCAAAAATTATCACAGCGACATCCTCTGGAGAGAGGATGTGCTACGAACTTATTGGGCTAATAACATGTAGCACAACATCATTCAAAAAATCGAGGACTGCTTTGGCATTAAAAAGCGGTTGTTCACCAATAAATAGCATGGGATGTAGAGGGATATTGTAGCGGTATGCTACCGGAAAATGTTTCCTTCTCTCGGCTTCGGCTTCCCGACACTCCACGAGGACATGGAGGACGGTCAGCCTCTCACAACATCTACCACAGGTTGGTGGTTCATCACCAATAAGCAAAAAATTGTGGGTGCCATATTGACACGTATAGATGTTTATCTTTCACCGGTGGCCGCTTTCCACCGGCTAACAAATGTTAAACGTTATCGCTCGGCGCAGGACGCGCCTGTATCGGAAGTTTCTAGAACGTTATCGATGCTTCTTTCCATTGCCTGTTTTCACCGACGCTTATGTTATCTGATTGCATGACTGACGCGAATTCTCTAGAACTTTCTGGAAGACACGCGGGCATCAGGGATTAATCTAGAACCTTCGATGACTCAGGTATAAAAGCCGACGCGTTTCGCCGCTGATCAGATTTTCGACGATCGCCGACTGTGTTCGCCGCTATCGTTGTGCTTTGAGTGTACCTTCCTTTTGTGGGCACAGGTTCGCCCAATAAACAACCAGTTTCGTTGTACACAGTTTTACGACTGTTTTCTTCAGCGTCACTACTACGTGACATCTGGTGGAGGTGCTTTTGTGTCCATGCAGCGGACGCCCCCGCAAAGCCGCGACCCAAGCCCGAAACCGGAGGACGAGACCAACGTCGCCAAGGACCAGCGAGCTAGCCGTAGGCAGCAAGGTCTTTTGCCAGAATACGGACTTCTTCCCGAGAAGACCACAGCGATCAAGGCCAAGTCAACGACCTCAATGGCAGCCCCAGCGTCCCCCATCCTGCTGCAGCAACCTCGGGAGCCACCGACCTTCCGTGGATCATCAGCTGAAGACCCTGAAACATGGCTGGAGACGTACGAGAGGACCGCGACATTCAACAAATGGAGCGACGATGACAAGCTGCGCCATGTCTATTTTTCGTTGGATGACGCTGCTCGGACATGGTTTGAGAACAGGGAGACCACCCTGGTGACTTGGGACCTATTTCGCGAGAACTTCGTGAGGACCTTCACGAGTGTCGTACGAAAAGAAAGGGCTGAAGTTCTCCTGGAAACCAGAGTTCAATTGCCGAACGAGAGCATCGCGATCTTCACGGAGGAGATGACTCGCCTCTTCCGCCACGCCGACCCCGACATGTCTGAAGAAAAGAAAGTTAGGTTCTTGATGCGGGGCGTCAAAGAGCATCTATTCACTGGATTGATGCGCAACCCGCCCAAGACTGTGGCAGAATTTGTTTCGGAGGCAACAACGATCGAGAAGACGCTTGAAATGCGAGCCAGACAATACAACCGCCGTGCGCTGACAAACTACGCCGAAGCTCAAGCTCTAGGCGCCGACGACCTGCACGAGACGATCAGAGCTGTTGTACGGGAAGAACTACAGAAATTATTCCCAAGGTCGCAGCCTCAGGTGACTTCAATCGCCGACATAGTTAAAGAAGAGGTTCAGCGATCTCTGGAAGTGCCAGAAGTTCCGGCATCGCCTCAACTACAGCCGCAAGCGATGACCTACGCCGCCGTCGCCCGTCGTCAAGGCCCCCCTCCGCGCTCGCGCCAGGGCCCCGTAACGCCGCAGTTCCGTCGTCCACCGCCACCGCCGCCAGCACGCCCGCCTGTCGCCCAGCGCAGCTACCAGCGGAAGACGGACATTTGGCGCGCTCCCGACCACCGCCCGCTCTGCTATCACTGCGGGGAAGTCGGCCATGTCTACCGCCGATGCCCATACCGCGAGATGGGCCTACGAGGGTTCGCCGTCAACGCGCCACGTCCACAGCTTGGCGAGCGACCACGCGACATCGCTGACTACCTCGCCGGAGCCCAGTTCCAGCCACGACGACCCTCACGCTCGCCGTCACCAGGACGTTACCTGTCGCCGCAGCGCCGACCATACACTGGCCCAGCGCGGGGCCGGTCCGTGAGCCCCTATCCGGGAAACTAAAGGCAGCAACCGATGGAGGTGCGGTTGCTGTACGACGCAATACCGAAGATCCTCCGCCGCCACCGACGACGACAACTCACGCATCATCACAACGAGGTACCAGCACACCGCCTAGCAAGAGCCTTGACGACAACACTTCGCCGCCGAAAGAAGACCTACCGACGCGACGTAGCAGCAGCGAAGCAAGCCGACGTAGCCGTGATCCGACGCCACGACTTAACCGCAACGCCAGACGACGGTCTACCGACTTAGACGTGGTAATCGATGGTCATAGCGTCACCGCTCTCGTCGACACTGGAGCTGACTATTCCGTCTTCAGTGGCCCGTTCGCCGCCAAGTTGAAGAAGGTGAGGACGGCCTGGCAAGGACCTGATATCCGGACAGCGGGAGGCCACCTAATAACGCCGGCTGGAATCTGCACAGCGCGAGTCACGGTTAACAATCGCACTTACCCGGCGAGCTTCGTAATCATGCAGCACTGCTCCAGGGAGGTCATCCTAGGCATGGACTTTCTAAACCAACATGGTGCAGTCATCGATTTAAGGTCCAAGTCAATAACGCTTTCAACGGACAACGCGATACCGCCGGATACAGACATCAGTTACCATGCCTTGAATGTGCTAGAAGAACAAGTCACCGTTCCGCCTCGCTCCAGTGTAATGATTTTCGTCGGTGCCGAAGTGCCTGCAGATATGGAGGGCGTCATCGAGGGCGATCATCACTTACTGCTCGATCGTGAAATTTGCGTCGCTAGAGGCATAGCTAAGCTACGTGAAGGGAAAGCAAGAGTGATGCTCACGAACTTCAGCGACGAATACAAGCACATTAACAAAGGCACAACGGTCGCCTACATCGACGAAATAGTACAAGCCGGCAGTGCTTTTGCCTTCACGGATTCTAGTGCACCTGGAACGAAGACTGTAGTACTTGAACCAACTTTCGACGTCAATCAGAACCTTCCTTGGCATAAGAAAGAACAGCTAAAAGCTCTGCTCCTGCAATACAAGGACTGCTTCTCGTCGTCGTCAAAAGTTCGACAAACCCCGGTCGCCAAGCACCGCATCATAACCGACGAATATGTCCGCCCACTCCGTCAGAGCCCGTACCGAGTTTCGGCGCGCGAACGCGAGGCCATAAGGCAACAAGTCGACGAAATGCTACGCGACGACATCGTCCAGCCGTCCAAGAGTCCGTGGGCGTCCCCCGTGGTGTTAGTGAAGAAGAAGGATGGAACCCTACGGTTCTGCGTCAATTATCGTCGCCTCAACAAGATCACGAAGAAGGACGTATACCCTCTCCCACGGATTGACGACGCCTTGGATCGACTCTACAACGCAAAGTATTTTTCGTCGATGGACCTCAAAACCGGCTACTGGCAAATCGAAGTCGACGAGAGAGACCGGGAGAAGACTGCCTTTATAACACCAGACGGACTGTTCGAGTTCAAGGTCATGCCGTTTGGTCTTTGTTCGGCACCTGCGACTTTCCAACGGGTCATGGATACAGTACTGGCAGGCTTGAAGTGGCAGACTTGCCTCGTCTATTTGGACGACGTCGTTGTGTTTGCCTCAAGCTTCGAGGAACACCTCCGGCGCCTTGAAACAGTTCTTCAAGCTATCAAGACCTCCGGACTCACGTTGAAGCCAGAAAAGTGCCGCTTCGCATACGAGGAGCTCTTGTTTTTGGGCCATGTCATCAACAAGTCTGGAGTGTGCCCTGACCCACAGAAAACGGCGGCCATCACTGACTTTCCTCCGCCCGCCGACAAGAAGGCAGTGCGTAGATTTCTTGGCCTGTGCGCCTATTACAGGCGCTTCGTCAAGGACTTTTCACGGATCGCCGAGCCACTGACATACCTCACGAAGGCCGACGTCGAGTTCAAGTGGGAGACGCCGCAAATCGAAGCATTTGAAGAACTGAAGCGACGCCTGCAATCGCCGCCCATTCTTGCGCATTTCGACGAAAACGCCGATACCGAAGTCCACACCGACGCAAGCAGCGTAGGACTCGGCGCCGTGCTTGTGCAGAGGACTGACGGAATAGAAAGGGTTGTAAGTTACGCTAGCCGGTCGCTATCGAAGGCGGAATCAAATTATTCCACAACAGAAAAGGAGTGCCTCGCCATCATCTGGGCTACATCAAAGTTTCGCCCCTACCTCTATGGCAGGCCCTTCAAAGTTGTAAGCGACCACCACGCCTTGTGTTGGCTAGCTAACTTGAAGGATCCTTCAGGTCGCCTCGCACGATGGAGTCTGAGACTTCAAGCATTCGACATCACCGTCGTCTACAAGTCCGGCCGAAAGCATTCTGACGCCGACTGCTTGTCTCGCGCCCCCGTCGAACCGCCGCCACAGGACGACCAGGATGACGACACTTTCTTGGGACCCATCAGTGCCGACGAATTCGCTGAACAACAGCGAGCCGACCCGGAACTAAGGAGCCTTGTAGACTACCTAGAAGGCAAGACCGTCACTGTGCCGAAGGTGTTCAGGCGAGGATTGGCGTCGTTTTTCTTGCAAAACGATATTCTCCTAAAGAAGAACTTTTCGCCTCTCCGAGCCAACTACCTCCTCGTGGTGCCCTCAGCGTTGCGTCCAGAGGTTCTGCAAGCTCTCCATGACGACCCAACGGCTGGACATCTCGGTTTTTCCCGCACGCTCGCGAGGATACAAGAAAAATACTACTGGCCTCGCCTCTCTGCCGACGTCGCCCATTACGTAAGGACATGTCGAGACTGTCAGCGACGCAAAACACCGCCGACAAGGCCAGCCGGACTTCTACAGCCGATCGAACCACCTCGCCGACCATTCCAGCAGATCGGGATGGACTTACTTGGGCCTTTTCCGACGTCGACGTCCGGGAATAAATGGATCGTCGTAGCTACGGACTACCTCACCCGCTACGCCGAAACAAAAGCCTTGCCCAAAGGCAGTGCCGCCGAGGTAGCCCGATTCTTCGTTGAGAACATTCTCCTGCGTCACGGTGCTCCAGAAGTCCTCATCACCGACAGAGGCACGGCCTTTACGGCAGAACTAACTCAAGCCATCCTGCGATACAGCCAGACAAGCCATCGCCGGACCACCGCCTACCACCCGCAGACGAATGGCCTCACCGAGCGCCTAAATAAGACCATCGCCGACATGCTGGCAATGTACGTCGACGTCGAACACAAGACGTGGGATGCCATCCTTCCGTATGTGACCTTCGCATACAACACGGCCGTGCAAGAAACGACGCACATGGCGCCGTTCAACCTGGTCTACGGAAGGAACCCGGCAACGACGCTTGACGCCATGCTACCGGACGTCACCGATGAGGAAAATCTAGACGTTGCCACCTATTTGCAGCGTGCCGAAGAAGGTCGACAGCTCGCCCGCCTGCGCATCAAGAACCAGCAGAGGACCGACAGCCGACACTACAATCTTCGACGACGCTACGTCGAGTACCAGCCCGGAGACCGTGTTTGGGTCTGGACTCCGATACGCCGACGAGGACTTAGCGAAAAACTCTTACGTCGCTATTTCGGACCATATAAGATCATCCGACGTATTGGCGCACTGGACTATGAGGTCGTGCCAGACGGCATTTCGCAATCACAGCGGCGCCGCGCACGACCCGAAGTCGTCCATGTGGTGCGTCTTAAGCCTTTCTACGCCCGCTGACGAACTTAGGTACTTTGTTACTTTATTTTTTTTTCTTTATTACGTGTGGTTCTGTTTTCGCTTTCACATTTGTTTGTAGCATCGGGACGATGCTTTTTAAGGGGAGGGTATTGACACGTATAGATGTTTATCTTTCACCGGTGGCCGCTTTCCACCGGCTAACAAATGTTAAACGTTATCGCTCGGCGCAGGACGCGCCTGTATCGGAAGTTTCTAGAACGTTATCGATGCTTCTTTCCATTGCCTGTTTTCACCGACGCTTATGTTATCTGATTGCATGACTGACGCGAATTCTCTAGAACTTTCTGGAAGACACGCGGGCATCAGGGATTAATCTAGAACCTTCGATGACTCAGGTATAAAAGCCGACGCGTTTCGCCGCTGATCAGATTTTCGACGATCGCCGACTGTGTTCGCCGCTATCGTTGTGCTTTGAGTGTACCTTCCTTTTGTGGGCACAGGTTCGCCCAATAAACAACCAGTTTCGTTGTACACAGTTTTACGACTGTTTTCTTCAGCGTCACTACTACGTGACAATATGTATGTCCTATTCTTAGACGACAGAACAGGACATCAGTTCGTCGTGTTTTAGTTATGGGGGGCCAGTAACCTAGCTGTGGCTTAATAAAATGAAGCTTATTACTTGTTTGTGTGTCCCACAAGCGTTGCCAGTGGCTTCGCAGTTTCTTTCGCAAGAAAGGTTTCAAATCTGTTGCAGAAACAGCAGCTGTAGAGTTAATAGCGGTTGATGTCACTGATGTGGCCATTTGGTCTGCAAGAACATTGCCCTCGATGCCTCTATGCCCAGGCACCCAGCATATAGTGACATGCTGGTTAGTTGCGTAAGCTCTACAAAGAACAGAATAGAGCTCAATGAGTACAGGATTTCTTAGTTTGCAGAATGACATCAAGGCTTTCACGACACTTTGAGAGTCTGTATATATGATAGTCTTTTGAAGTTTTGATTTCTTTATATGCTTTACAGCTGATAAAAGTGCATAGGACTCAGCTGTAAAGATACTTGTTTCCGGGTGGAGTACACCGGATTCCGAGAAGGATGGGCCGACGGCTGCATAAGAAACCCCGGCGTGTGACTTAGAAGCGTCTGTGTAATACTCTGTGCACGAGTACTTGGACTGAAGTTCTAGGAAATGCATTTTAATGTGTGCCTCTGATGCGTGTTTCGTGACTTCTATAAATGATGTGTCACAATCTATGAGCTGCCACTGCCACGGAGGTAACAGTTTCACTGGGGCCATAGGACGATGATCAAGCAGTGGAACACCCATTTCCTCACTAAGATTCCTCACACGCAAAGAGAACGGCTTTCTCGCTGCAGGTCGATTGTGGAATAGTGTGGCAGCGGTCACATCGTTTATTGTTGAATAAGACGGATGTTCAATATTTCCTTGCACTTTCAGAAAATATGTAAAACTGCTGTATGACCGCTGCAGATGAAGTGACCACTGATTCGACTCTACGTAGAGGCTCTGGATTGGACTTGTCCTGAAAGCACCAGTCGCGAGGCGGATACCTAAGTGGTGAACAGGGTCTAGTATTTTTAATGCACTTGGCGTTGCAGAATTATAAATTATAGACCCGTAATCAAGGCGTGAGAGGACAAGACTTTTATACAGGTTAAGCAGACACTTTCGGTCACTACCCCAAGTCGTACGTGACAGAAGCTTTAAAAGGTTCATTGTCTTCAGGCATTTGGCCTTAAGATACTTAATATGAGGAATAAATGTAAGCTTGGAATCCAAAATAATGCCTAGAAACTTATGCTCGCTGCTGACAGAGAGTGCATCTCCTTTGATTTGTATACTGGGGACAGGCATTATGCCCCTCTTGTTTGTAAAGAGTACGCAAGTGCTCTTCTGAGCGTTTACTTTAAAACCGTTCTCATCTGCCCATTTGGACAATTTGTTTATTACAAGCTGCACTTGTCGTTCGCAGATGGCAATATTGCATGACTGGAAGGCAATTTGCACATCGTCGACATAAACGGAGTAAAACATTGACCGTGGAATGACTGTGTGCAGGGAATTCATTTTTACAATAAATAGTGTGCAACTAAGCACGCCTCCCTGTGGCACACCGGTCTCTTGGGTGAATGACTTAGACAAAGCGTTGCCCACTCTTACGCGGAATGTGCGGTTAGACAGGTAACTTTCGATTGTGTTTAGCATGTTGCCACGGACACCCATCGCAGAGAGATCTCGGAGAATGCCGTAGCGCCATGTCGTGTCGTAAGCTTTTTCTAGGTCGAGGAACACTGAAAGACAGAACTGCTTATGTATAAAAGCGTCTATAATATAAGACTCAATGCGAACAAGGTGGTCTGTTGTGGACATACCTTCCCTGAAACCACATTGGAAGGGGTCTAGTAATTTGTTATTTTCAAGGAAACAGATTAAGCGCCTGTTGATCATTTTTTCAAATAGTTTGCACAGACAGCTTGTTAGCGCTATTGGCCTGTAGCTGCTGGCTAGGGACGGGTCTTTGCCTTGTTTAAGCACGGGAATGACTATAGCTTCCTTCCACGAGGACGGGATATATCCATGCGCCCACATGACATTGAAAAGATACAGGAGTGTTTTCAGCGCTTCAGGATTCAGGTGCTTAATCATTTCATATATGACACGATCACCGCCTGGCGCAGAGTTATTGCAGCAAGCGAGGGATGCTTTCAGTTCAGTTAAAGTAAATGGATAATTGTAGACCTCACTCGATGAACCTTTACGTTTTAGGGGCTGTCGCTCTTCGCGTTCTTTGACTCTCAAAAATGCTTGTGTGTAGTGGGACGCACTGGAGATATATTCAAAGTGTTCGCCCAGACAACCAGCCTGATCTTCCAGGCTCTCTCCTTGAGTATTTACTAAGGGGAGTGGGTGTACCTCCCGGCCTTTTAATTTATTTACTCGATTCCACACTTTCGTCTCATCCGTGTAAGAATTTATACTGGAGATGTACTTCTCCCAACTCTTCCTTTTAGCACGTCGACGTGTTCTTCTAGCCTGGGACTTTATTTGTTTGAAATTAATCAAGTTTTCGGCGGTTGGAGAGTCGCGAAGTCGTCCCCAAGCTTTGTTTTGATTTTTCCGTGCTTCCTTGCATTCTTCGTTCCACCACGGGATACGACGTTTATTCGCCAGTCCGTTAGTTTGACGGATGCATGTTGTGGCAGTCTCAATTATAAAGCCCGTTATATATGCTACAGCATCATCTATATTTAAAAAGGCAATATCATCCCTGCTTAAATAAGTTTGTTCGTGGAAACGTTCCCAGTTAGCCGAGTCAACCTTCCATCGGGCAATGTGTGGGGAACATAGATCTTGTTTTGTCAGTTTTAACATGATTGGGAAGTGGTCGCTCCCAAAAGGGTTCTTCAGAACGGACCACTCCAGGTACGGAATCAGTGTACTCGACACGATACTTAAATCTATGGAGGAGTATGTGTTGTGCGCCATGCTGTAGTAAGTTGGCTCTTTCTTATTAAGTAAACATGCTCCTGAAGAAAAGAGAAAGTTTTCAATTAGGCGTCCTCTCGCATCGCAACGAGAGTCTCCCCACAATGTGTTATGTGCATTTAAATCTCCGACAACTATGTATGGTGCCGGAAGTTCATCTATGTAGTTCTGAAATTCAGTTTTATTAAGATGATAATTAGGAGGGATGTATATAGAGCTAACAGTGACTAGCCTGTCAAACAATACCCCTCGGACAGCAACTGCCTCTAGGGGCGTACGAAGTTTCAGTTCTCGACAGGCAACACCTCTGTCAACTACGATAGCAACACCGCCGGATGACACGGAGGTGTCATCGCGGTCTTTGCGAAAGATGGCGTATTGCCGGAGAAAGTTGCATTGTGTAGGTTTAAGGTGTGTCTCCTGAACACACAGCACCTTCGGATTAAACTTGTGTAGGATTTCTTTGACGTCATCGAGGTTGTGTAGGAGTCCTCTGACGTTCCACTGTATAATTTGTGTATTCATGTTGAAAGTGTTTTTTGTGCTGTGTGTAAAGGAGACTAACTTAAGCTACAGAGCCCTTGTCGGGCCCTGTGATGCGGGCTTTTTCTTTTTTGGAGCGATCGCGAGATTCTCGCGGCTCCTTAGGCGCTGACGGCGCCGTCTGGCCAGTTGTTGTGTCCATCGCCTCTTGCGAGGCGCTGGACACGCGCTCTTGCGAGCGGTTGGTTTGATGGGAAGGCCTCGCCTCGAGGGACGAGGCAGTGGAGGCCACCAGCCCAGAGGTCGATGGCCCCTTCTTGCGAGTTGGCGGAGCAGCGCTAGCTGCAGCCGCCGAGGGGGCGGATGGCGTCACTGCGGGCTCGCTGCTTGCGGGCCGGGCAGGCGCCGGAAGCCGTTGTGTCGCTGCCCCCTGACGCGCCACATCGGCAAAGGTGTTTTTGGGCAGGTATGATACCCGCCTACGTGCCTCCTTGAATGTGATATTTTCTTTGACTTTAATAGTCACAATTTCTTTCTCTTTTTTCCATGACGGGCACGACCGTGAGTATGCGGCGTGCTCACCATCACAGTTGACACAATGTGGAGTGTTATTGCAAGTTTCGGAGGAATGTTCATTGGCACTGCACTTAGCACAAGTTTGCCGGCCTCGGCAATTCTGTGAACTGTGCCCGAATCGCTGGCACTTGAAGCACCTAAGAGGATTTGGCACGTATGGCCTAACACGAAGTCTGAGGTAGCCGGCCTCGATGGACTCGGGCAGTACACTTGAACCAAAAGTAAGTACTAGGTGCTTGGTCTTGATTTCTTTGCCGTCGCGCCTCATCTTAATTCTTTTAACGTTTATCACATTTTGCTCACTGAAGCCCTCCAAGAGTTTAGCCTCGGTTAGCTCCATTAAATCATCATCTGAGATAACGCCACGGGTGGTGTTCATAGTACGATGTGGGGTTACTGTCACTTGGGTGTCCCCAAATGATACCAGATTGGGCAGTTTCTCATATTGTTTCACATCACGGAGCTCCAAGAGGAGATCCCCGCTTGCCATCCTGGATGCTTTAAAGCCTGGTCCAAAAATATTAGTCAAAGACTTTGAGACAAGAAATGGTGACATTGTTCGTACCGATTTGTTTGAGGTTTCAGAGTGAATGACATGAAATATGGGGAAATTCTGTGTTTGGCGTCCAAAAAACTGGAACACATCTTCGGTGCGCCCTCTTTTCAGACGGCGATCAGGGAGTGGTGGAAAATGACTAGCCATAAGAATATCTGGGTTTTCGGCAGCAACGCCAGCCACCCACCATGGAGCCCAACAAGGGGACGCTGCAGGGCCTGTAAACACAAGGCCTGCAGACGCCAGCTGTACGTCACCACTATAACCAAATATGGAATATCCAAGGTTGGCTACCCACACAAGGTTAACCCTTGCCGCCCAGAAGATCAGAAGTAAAAGGAAGTCAGTAGGAGACAGGAAAGATTGAAAGTCAGAGAGAAAGACGAAGATTGAGGGGAAGAACAGGAAAGGGCGACTGCCGATTTCCCCCGGGTGGGTCAGTCCGGGGGTGCCGTCTATGTGAAGCAGAGGCCGAAGAGGTGTGTTGCCTCCGCCGGGGGGCCTTAAAGGTCCGAACACCCAGCATCGGCTCAACCCCCAGGATCCCCCTTTCCCCAGACACGGCTAAGCCGCGCACGGCTATACGCGGGAGGGTCCAACCCTCGTGTGCTCGGGTACGTGGTGGCGCAACTCACCAAACGCCTGCTGACGCAGCCGCCCCTGCGGGGGACCCATCGGTACCAACTCGTCTTGGTACAAGCGTTTCTCGGGACACATCCCAGATCTTACCCTTTATATCATGGTCGTCATTCCTGCACCTAGCACAACTTTGACGAGTATTTAGGTAGTGACCACTTAATCATTGCTACTCAAATAATAGAAAAGACTTCGTGGGGGAGGCACGCCAGATCCGACTAACAGACTGGCCCGCCTTCCGCGCAGCCTCTGGCACCACGTCCGCAACCGACAAGCTTACCGATTGGGTGCACACACTGCAAACCCGGCTCGATGTTCACACGCATACCCTCACCACAACGCCTGATGCACCAGACATAAATGCCCACCTCGTCCACTTATGGGACGCGCGCCGTAGCTTAACCAAACGGTGGCGCCGCCAGCGTCACAACAGGAAGCTGAGGCTGCGCATTGCACAGCGCTCTGCTGAGGCTCTTCATTACGCTAAGAGCCTTACCAGCCATAACTGGCACTCACTTTGTGATAAACTTAATGGCAATCTCAGTACTGCGCGTACCTGGTCTCTGCTACGCCATCTAATAGAGCCCGGCCAACAAAATCAGAGAAATCCAGAAGCATTAGGAAACTTCTCCACACAACTAACATTCCAGACACCGAATGCCTTGCACAGTTACGACGGCGTAATCTCCCACCACCAGACGCGCCACGCTACGCGGACTACAGGGGTCCTCCCAACACACTGGCTTATCTTGACGCGCCTATAACTGTCACTGAGCTTCGCGCAGTGCTCACCGACATTCGCCGTAACACATCCCCTGGTCCCGACCGAATCCGGTATTCGTTACTTTATAGCCTCTCTGATTCTGACACTAATCAACTTACGACTTACTTGAATGAGGTATGGGAAACCGGTACCGTACCAAAAGAGTGGAAAGAGGCCACACTAGTTCTCATCCCCAAGCCAGGAAAACCCCTCTCTTTAGAGAACATGCGCCCGATTTCTCTCACCTCGTGCCTTGGCAAAGTGCTCGAGAAAATTGTGCAGCTCCGCTTGCATAAATTTCTTTCTTACACCTGCGCGCTTCCCGACACTCTTTATGGTTATCGTGGTGGCATATCAACACAGGACACAATGCTCCGCCTGAAACACGATGTCATAAACTTAGCAAGCTCTGCACAATACCGCGCCGTGTTAGCCATAGACCTCAAGGCGGCGTTCGATCACCTCTCCCACGATTTGATTCTTGAACAGTTAGGAGCTACTGGCTGCGGCGCGAAGGTGTGTAATTATGTCCGAAACTTTCTTCGCGACCGATCTGCCAGCCTTGTCATCGGTGATCTCCGCTCCCCTACTGAACCTGTCTCAAACCGCGGCACTCCGCAAGGCTCCGTGCTATCAGCGCTCCTATTCAACCTTGCCATGCGAGGTCTCCCTCCCCTCCTCGATCAGATCTCGGATGTTCGTCATGCTCTTTACCCAGAAGACATCACTGTCTGGGTTACGAAAGGCTCCCTCGGATACTTTGAAACCCAGCTGCAGGAAGCAGCTACCACCATAGAGCAATACGTCCGGCGTGGAGGTCTCACATGGTCCCCTGCCCAGTCGGAGGTACTCGCTGTCACAAAACACGCTCGCGGACAGAAAGACTTGTCTCTTAACATCACATTGGATGCGAAACCTGTTTCACGTAAATCGTCCATAAAGGTGCTTGGTTTCACTTTACAAGCCAACGCCAAAGCAACACAAAACCTTCGCCAACTTACCACCCAATGTAACCAAATCATGCATATGCTTCGGCGGGTGTCTAACCGCCGACATGGCTTCAAAGAGGCTGATGCCTTACACCTTGTACAGGCCTTGATATACTCACGCCTACTATACCACCTACCTTATCACAACCTAACTTGCACTGAACGCGCACGTATGTCTACCCTACTACGGAAAGCGCAGAAACTTGCGCTTGGCCTTCCTATACACACGGCTGCCCTTAACCTGGAGCGACTTGGGGTGACTAACACTTTAGAGGAACTTATAGAAGCCCACCAGGCCGCCCAGCTGACCCGCTTGAATTCTACACCTCAGGGACGGAATCTTCTTAGTTCACTTGGTTACCAACCCAGCCCTAGTGTCCTTGCATCGACGGGCCTTTCCCCAGCAGCGCGTGCCAAGCTCACGGTATCTCCTATTCCCCGCCATATGCACCCTACTCGCCATACTGCCCGCCGGGTTCATCGGTCGCGTTACTTGCGGCGCGAATATCTCGTGGGCTGCAGCGCTGTTCGTGTGCTTTTCACTGACGCCAGCCCAGCGGATGAACGCGGGAGAGTCACGGTAGTAGTGGACTCTGATCTCATGGCCGTATTCGCAGCCTCGGAACGTACATTAACTGACGTCTCCCTCCTGGAAGAACGCGCGATTGCCAGGGCAATCCGTTCCACCTCTTCTCTCCCTCCTTCTACCCCAAATCATATTCTCACAGACTCCCAGGCAGCTTGTCGGTGTTTTCTTTTCAACACTTTACATTCTACTACCACATTCCTACTGGAGTCCTTCCTATCATCCACCTCGCATACTTTTCGGTTGGTCTGGGTGCCTCGGCACCCAGCGATCCCCGGTAATGAGCAAGCTCATGCGCTGGCCCGAGAACTCTCACACCGAGCCGCTGTGGATCGCTCTGCCATCATCCGACCGCAACCTTTCTCGTACGCATCCCAACTTGCTGAGATACGACTAACTCGGCAACACTACCCCCCACCTCATCCTTCCCTTACTCGCCGACAGGCTCTCTGTTGGCGACAACTACAGACGAATACTTTCCCGACGCCCCTTTTCTATTCCTACCTCTACCCCTCCCGTGGTCCAGCTTAATGCCCGCACTGCGGTGACCGCCCCACCCTACTGCATATCGTCTGGCTTTGGCAAGACATTACCCACGTCCCTCCCGTTCCAAACCCCACCCTCACCTCCTGGGAGGAGCGGCTGGTCGACGTGACGGCGACTGGCCAGCAATGGCTGGTCGACCGTGCCGAGGCGGTGGCTGCTACCTATGGGCCCCCGGACTAAGGGCTCCACCTTCGAGGCACAATAATATGTGGTTTTATTGGTGCAAGGGCCAGATATGACCAAAGAGCGCGATGACAAGTGATGATAGTTTTCCAATGTACTATAGAGTGGTCTATGAATTATAAATAGTTGATGTAACATGGCTGTAAAAAGGCCTAAAATAGCAAGTCGCTGTAAATTGCGTAAAATATATTGGCTATAAAATAATGACAATGACTAATGATTAGAGTTGTCACTATCAAGATTCCGTTACAAATTAATGATGTATTAAAACGTATACAATTGGCACTAGTGCCTCAAGCGGTTCCTTGAAATCAAGGGCTGGGAGGCACGTGCTGTACAAACTTTGCACTGCAGCTGCAGCCTGCAAGACGAGGCTGCGCTACAGATACCCTGGCCACATGATTTGTAAAGTGTTTACAGCTGCTAAAACTTTAAGACTGTATTAAAATCAGAAAGCGGCTCATGGCTAAGAAAGAATGCTGGGTGAAGAGGGATGTGCTCACGATATGCGGGATAAAAGTACTTTTTACGCTGGGCTTCTATTTCAGGGCACTCGACAAGAACATGGAGGACTGTAAGAATGTCGCCACACCTATCACATTTTGTAGGATCACTTCTAGAAAGGAGGTACGAGTGTGTGCCAAAAGTATGACCTATTCTTAACCTACAAAGAAGCACTTCCTTGTGTCTTGCCATTTTCTCGGACATCCATTTCCCTATTCTTGGTTTGATCATATGTAGCTTGTTTGACACTTCGTTGTCCCACTGTCTTTGCCAACATCTCCGACACTGATGGCGCAAGAAAGGCTTTAGGTCAGTGGGAGAGATAGCTATGTATGTGTCTGTATACTTAAAAACTACTCACGTGGCACTTTCGTCTGCAGCTACATTGCCTTTTATGCCTCTATGACCAGGCACCCAGCACACTATGGCCATTTGATTGCCCATGTAGGCTGAGCATAAGCAGCTGTAGAGTTGATGATGATGTGTTGTGCTTTATGGCGCAAGGGCCAGGTATGGCCAAAGAGCGCCATGACAAGTGTTAACGTTATCGATAAGCTGTTGATGATGTGGGCAATGAGTTTCTGATGGCAGATGTGACCTGGCTGTAAAAGGGCCTAAAAACAGTCGCTGTAAACGGCGTAAAACATATACATACTAAAATAATGACATTGATTAGTTTGTGATGTGGGCTATGGCAATTGAGTTTCCTTAAAGAAGCATGATGTAGCAGATATAAGACTATAACAAATGTGACACTAGAGCTTGAAGAGTGGCCTTGAATACAAGGGCTATTAATAAGATGCTAAAAGTTACCTGGCCAGATAATTTTCAGGGAGTCTGTTTCACTTAAGAATTCCAAGACTGTTTTCAGATTAAAAAGCGGTTCATTGCTAAGGAAATATGCCGGGTGGAGAGGTATGTTTTCGCGATATGCAGAGGGGAAGTACGTTTTCCTCTCTGCTTCTATTGCAGGGCATTGAATAAGAACATGGACAACTGTCAGAATATTGCCGCACTTACTACAAGTCGGAGGATCACTCCCAGTCAGGAGGTAAGAGTGGGTACTGTAAGTGTGTCCTATTCTTAATCGACAGACAAGCACTTCCTTATATCGTGCCGTTTTCTCAGTTATCCAGTTACCTAGTTTTGGTTTTATCATGTGTAGCTTATTTAATACTCGGGTATCCCACTCTCCTTGCCAATGCTTCCTCAGCTTACGGCGTAGAAAAGACTGTAGGTCTGTGGCAGGGATGGGGATATTTGCGTCCGTGTCACTAGAGGCTACTGACGTAGCGTTTTCATCTGCAGCTTCATTGCCTTTTATACCTTTGTGGCCAGGTACCCAGTATAAAAGAATCACTTGGTTGCACTTATATGCAGAGCACAACAAGCTGTACAGTTCATTAAAAACAGAGTTCTTATGTTTTCGTAGACTAATTAGGGCTCTGACTACACTTAATGAATCAGTGAACACAATGGCCCTAGAGAGGTTTGTGAGCCTTATGTGTTTAACAGCCGATAGTATAGCATACGCTTCTGCTGTAAAAATAGATGTGTGTGGATTTAGTGCCCCAGATGTAGAAAATGAGTCTCCGAGAGCTGTGTAAGAAACACCAGCAGAGGACTTCGAAGCATCTGTATAGTATTCTGCGCAGGAGTACTTCTCCTGGAGCTCAAGAAAATGGGAATGTATATGTGCCTCCGGTGCTTGTTTGGATATTTCTATAAAAGAGATGTCACACTGAATAGTCTGCCATTCCCAAGGTGGGGGCAGGCGAGTAGGAGCCATGATGACATTTTCTAGTAGTGGGATGCCTGTGTCCTCTGCCAGTACCTCTAAACGAAGGTTCAATGGAGCCCTAATAGCGGGGCGGTTATGGAACAGCCTGGCAGTGGAGATGTCGCGAATGGTAAAATGACATGGATGCTGAATATCCGATTTAACCTTCAGGGCGTAGGAAAAACTTAAATATGTCCTTTGTAGATGTAGAGACCATTCGTTAGAGTCCACATACAGGCTTTCTACAGGACTAGTCCTGAAAGCACCTGTAGCAAGGCGTATACCCAAGTGGTGAACGGGATCTAGCATCCTTAAAGCACTAGGTGCAGCGGAGTTATATACTATAGCTCCGTAATCGAGGCGTGACCGTATAAGACTTTTGTAGAGACTCAAAAGGCATCTCCTGTCACTTCCCCAGGATGTCCGAGACATGAGCTTCAGTAAATTCATTGTCTTCAAACACCTCATTCTCAGATACCTGAGGTGAGGAACAAAAGTTAATTTGGAGTCTAAGATAATTCCTAGAAATTTATGTTCGTGGCTGACAGATAGCCGTTGTCCATTAAGATCAATAGCAGGGTCAGGCAGTACACCTCTCTTGTTCGAGAAGAGAACGCATGTGCTTTTTTGGGGGTTGAGTTTAAATCCATTCTCGTCCGCCCATTTAGACAATTTATTTAAGCCAAGCTGTACTTGTCGCTCGCAGATACTAAGATTACATGATTTGAAACCCATTTGGATATCATCCACATATACAGAATAAAACATTGTACGTGGTATGACAGTTTGGAGCGAGTTCATCTTGACAATAAATAAAGTACAGCTCAGGACACCACCTTGTGGTACACCAGCCTCCTGCGTGAATTGTCGACACAGGACGTTACCAACTCTAACACGGAACGTGCGATCAGAGAGGTAGCTCTGTATCACATTTAATAAGTTGCCTCGGACTCCCATTCCAGCCAGGTCACGAAGAATTCCAAAACGCCAAGTTGTGTCGTATGCCTTCTCCATATCTAAGAATACTGACAAGAAAAACTGTTTATGGACAAAGGCATCACGGATATTTGTCTCGATGCGAACAAGGTGATCTGTTGTGGATCGACCTTCTCTAAAGCCGCACTGTAAGGGATCGAGTATTTTGTTGTTTTCAAGATAATAGATGAGGCGTCGGTTAACCATTTTCTCAAAGAGTTTGCATATACAACTTGTCAGAGCTATAGGCCTATAACTACTGGGTGAGGAAGGGTCCTTGCCCTCTTTGAGAATAGGAATTACGATGGCTTCTTTCCAGGCGGACGGAATATAGCCAGCAGAGAACATGGAGTTAAATAGTGAGAGTAGTGTTCTGTGGGTTTCTGGATGTAAATGTTTGACCATTTCATATATTATTCTGTCACTTCCGGGAGTAGATTTCTTACAACAATTTAGTGAAGCCTGGAACTCCGCCATGCTAAATGGACGATTGTATGCATCATTTGCTGTGGCTTTTTGAGCCAGAGGCTGACGCTCTGCTTGTCGCTGGTATCTTAGAAATGTATCTGTGTAATGTGATGTACTGGAAATGTGCTCGAAGTGTGCTCCTAGACAATCAGCCTGGTCCTCAAGAGTGTCTCCTTGTGTGTTTACTAAAGGTAGAGGATGAGTTTCGCGGCCTTTTATTTTCTTAACCCTGTTCCAGACTTTTATTTCATCTGTATAAGAATTAATGCCGGAGATGTATTTTTGCCAGCTTTCCCTTTTGGCACGGCGGCGCGTTCTTCTACCTTCAGACTTTATTTTCTTAAAGCTGATCAAGTTTTCTGTAGTCGGAGAGTTACGGAGGTGATACCAAGCCTTATTTTGTTTCTTTCGCGCTTTCCTACATTCATCGTTCCACCAGGGAACACGTCGTTTAGAAGATGATCCATTTGTTTGTGAGATGTATATTGACGCTGCATCCAAAATAAATGCTGTTAAATATGCAACTGCATCGTCAATACTAAGCATACGAATGTCATTCCAGGTCAAATAAGTCAACTCTCTGTATCGTTTCCAGTCCGCTGAGTCGACTTTCCACTGGGGCACATGTGGTGAGCATTCTTCTTGTTTTGTTAATTTTAAGATAATGGGAAAATGGTCACTCCCGTATGGATTGTTAACCACCTTCCATTCCAAGTAGGGCACGACTGTGCTTGACGCAATGCTTAAATCTATGCATGAAAATGTTTTGTTTGCGACGCTGTAAAAGGTTGGTTGTTTCTTATTTAGCAAACATGCACCTGTAGATAACAGGAAATTTTCTATCAGGCGCCCTCTGGCATCACATCGAGAGTCACCCCACAAGGTATTATGTGCATTTAGGTCTCCAACGAGAATATAGGGCTCCGGAAGTTGAGCAATAAAGCTTTCAAATTCTGTTCTGGAGAGTTGATAGCTGGGGGGGATGTATAAGGAAGTAATTGTTAACAGGTTATCAAAAAGCACTGCTCTGACTGCAACTGCCTCAAGGGGCGTTTGCAGCTGCAAATGTTGGCAGGCGACACCCTTATCAACTATTATGGCGACACCGCCCGATGAAACCAAAGCGTCGTTGCGGTCTTTACGGAAAATGGCATATTGCCGCAGAAAGTTGGTGTGTGCAGGATTGAGGTGCGTCTCTTGCACACAGAGCACTCGTGGATTAAACTTGTGTAGGAGTTCCTTTATGTCGTCCAGATTGTGGAGTAGACCTCTCACATTCCAATGCATGATCTGTGTAGCCATATTGGAAGTGTTTTGTGGTGTGTGTCAAGAGAAATAAGGTAGTTCACGAGACCTTTCCAGGCCCCGTGATACGGGATTTTTCTTTTCTCCCGACGCGCTCCACGGAGCTACGCCGCTCCTTCGGCGCCAGGGACGCCGGAGTAGTGATGCTTGCATCCATCACCTCGTCAGAGGTGCTGGATGCTGCCCGCTCCACGGGCACACTCAGGGGTTTTTGGGGCCGGTCTGCACGAGCAGTGACCCTGGGGCCGGCAGGTCCGGAAGACTGCTGGCCCTGCGTTGTAGGGGGCGGAACAGCACTGGCTGCTCCTGCCAGGGGGGCTGAAGGCGTAGCCGCCGTCACACTCTGTGTGACTCGGGCGGCTGCCGCAGGATGTGACGCTGCCCCCCGGCGCGCCACATCGGTGCAGGAAGGACTGGACTGATTATGGGCAGCAAAACGCTTGCGCGCCTCTGGAAATGATATGTTTAGTTTGACTTTGAGTTGTATTATTTCTTTTTCTTTCTTCCATGACGGGCACGATCGCGAATAGGCGGGGTGGTCTCCGTCACAGTAGGCACAATGGGTTGTGGAAGTGCAGTTGTCTGAGGCATGTTCTTTGGAAGCACATTTCGCACAGGTAGCGCGCCCTCGGCAGCTCTGAGACCCATGCCCAAAACGCTGACACTTGAAGCATCGGCGCGGATTGGGGATGTATGGTCGTACACGGAGCTTACAATATCCGGTCTCGATTCAATCTGGTAGGTCGCTTGTTCCAAAAGTGATAATTACATGTTTTGTGGGAATTTCTTTGTCGTCACGCCTTAACTTAATTCTTTGAACCTTTACTACATTTTGGTCTTGCCATCCATCCAACAGCTCGCTTTCACTGAGTTCTAGAAGGTCGTCATCAGAAATGACACCGCGTACAGTGTTCATTGACCTGTGAGGGCCCACTGAGACGGGAATGTCACCAAATGCAACAAGTTTCGACAATTTGTTGTACTGTGGCTTATCACGCACTTCCAAAAGAAGGTCTCCGCTTCCCATCTTAGTGACTTTGTAACCTGGGCCGATTGCTTCTGTCAGACATTTTGCTACAACAAATGGGGATATTGTACGGACAGTCTTGGTTTCGTGTTGGCTATGTACTACGTGGTATTTGGGAAAAATTTCTTTAGGTTTCATAAAAAAGTTGAATGTTTCATCGGTGCGCCCCCTTTTCAGGGAGCGATCAGGAAGTAGGGGAAAAGCATTTGCCATGTAAAAATGGAAAATTCGGCGGCGATGGTAGCCACCCACCACCGAGCCCAACAAGGGGACGCTACAAAGTTAGAATACTTGCAGTCGCCAGCCATGCATCGCCGCTATAACCTAATATAAAATACCCAAGGTTGGATAAGTACACCAGGTTAACCCTTGCCGCCCAGAAATTCGGAAGTGAGTAGAAGTGACTAGAAGACAGGAAAGATGGAAAAGTGAGAGAGAAAGACAAAAGACTGAAGAGGGGGACAGGAAAAGGCGACTGCCGATTTCCTCCAGGTGGGTCAGTCTGGAGGTGCCGTCTATGTGAAGCAGAGGCCGAAGAGGTGTGTTGCCTCCGCCGCGGGCCTTAAAGGTCCGAGCACCCAGCATCGGCTCAACCCCCAGGATCCCCCTTTCCCCAGACACGGCTAAGCCGCGCACGGTTAGACGCGGGAGGGTCCAACCCTCGTGTGCTCGGGTACGTGGTGGCGCAACTCACCAAACGCCTGCTTGCGCAGACGCCCCTGCGGGGAGCAGCTGTAGAGTTCGTTAAGAACTGAATTCTTGTATTTTCGTAGACTCATTAGAGCTCTAACGACGCTCAATGAGTCTGTGAACACAACTGCTTTGGTAACATTCATTAGCTTTATGTGTTTAACTGCCGAGAGGATTGCGTATGCTTCCGCTGTAAAATACTTGTATGTGGATTTAGTGTACCAGATGTTCAAAAAGACGGTCCCAGAGCTGGGTACGCAACCCCAGCAGGAGATTTGGAAGCGTCTGTGTAAAATGCTGCACATGAGTAATTCGCCTGAAGCTCGAGAAAGTGTGAGCGCATATGAGCCTCAGGTGCGTGCTTGGAGATCTCTATGAAAAAGAGATCGCACTCAATAGTCTGCCACTCCCCAAGGTGGTGGAAGCCGACTGGGAGCCGTTAAGACATTCTCCTGTAGTAGTATGCCTGTTTCTTCAGCCGACGCTTCTAGACGCATGGACAAAGGAGTCCTCACAGACGGCCGGTTTTGATACAGCCTGGCAGCCGATATGTCGCTTATAGCGGAATGGCATGGGTGTTCTACATCTGCCTTTACCTTCAGGGAGTAAGATAGACCTAGATATGCTCTTTGGAGATGCAGGGACCATTCATCCGACTCAACATACAGGCTTTATACAGGGCTAGTCCTGAAGGCGCCTGTATCAAGCCGAATACCCAGATGGTGAACGGGATCTAACATCTTTAAAGCACTAGGTGTTGCTGAGTTATAAACTATGGCTCCGTAGTCAAGGCGTGACCATACAAGGCTTTTGTATAAGCTAAGGAGGCATCTCCTGTCGCTTCCCTATGATGTGCGTGACAAGAGCTACAGCAGATTCATAGCCTTCAGGCACTTTGTATTCAGGTACTTCAGGTGCGGGACAAAAGTTAACTTAGAATCTAAGATGAGGCCTAAAAATTTGTATTCATGACTCACAGATAGCCGTTCTCCATTAAGGTCAATAGCGGGGTCTGGTTGCAGACCTCTTTTGTTCCAGAAGAGGACGCACGTGCTTTTTTGTGGGTTTAGTCTAAATCCATTCTCGTCCGCCCATTTGGAAATTTTGTTGAGGCCAAGCTGCACCTGTCGTTCGCAGATAGCAAGATTACAAGATTTGTAACCGATTTGCACATCATCCACGTACACCGAATAAAACATTTTGCGGGGTATGACACTGTGCAAAGAATTCATTTTTACAACAAATAGAGTGCAACTCAGCACACCTCCTTGTGGCACATCAGTCTCTTGGGTGAATGGGCGAGATAAGACGTTACCAACGCGAACACGGAAGGTGCGGTTCGAGAGATAACTTTGAATCACGTTCAGCAGGTTCCCTCGGATACCCATTCCTGCCAGATCACGAAGGATTCCAAAACGCAATGTGGTGTCATAGGCTTTCTCCATGTCTAAGAACACCGACAAGAAAAACTGTTTATGCACGAAGGCATCCCGGATATTTGTCTCGATGCGGACAAGGTGGTCTGTTGTGGATCTACCTTCCCTGAAGCCGCACTGTAAGGGATCTAGTGTGTTGTTACTTTCAAGAAAACGGATCAGGCGCCGGTTAGTCATTTTATCAAACAGTTTGCACAGGCAACATGTTAGGGCTATAGGCCTATAACTGCTGGCCGAAGAGGGGTCCTTGCCCTCTTTGAGAATGGGAATTATTATTGCCTCTTTCCAGGCAGCCGGGAAGCACCCACCACAGAATCTGGAGTTAAATATCGACAGAAGTGTTTTGTGTGCTTCAGGGTGTAAGTGTTTGATCATGTCATAAGCTATTCTGTCTCTTCCTGGCGCTGTCTTATTACAGGAACCCAGTGACGCCTGAAATTCCACCATGCTGAATGGACGGTTGTAAGGTTCATTCTTTGTTATTTTCTGATCCAGGGGCAGTCGCTCTGCTTGCCGTTGGTACCGTAGAAATGTATCTGTGTAATGGGCCGAACTAGAAATGTACTCGAAGTGGGCACCTAGAAAATCAGCCTGGTCTTCAAGAGTGTTTCCATGGTTGTTTACTAATGGCAGAGGATTAGTTTGCCGGCCGTTTAATTTGGTAACTCGGTTCCAGGATTTCTTTCCGTCTGTGTAAGAGTTTATGCCTGATATGTATTTTTGCCAGCTTTCCCTTTTGGCACGGCGGCGCGTTCTTCGACCCTCACTCTTTACTTTCTTAAAGTTTATAAGATTTTCTTTTGTTGGAGAGTGACGAAGGCGTCCCCAAGCCTTATTTTGCTTTCTTCGTGCTTCCCTACAGTCACGGTTCCACCAAGGAACACTTGGTTCGAACGCTTTCCTTGTGTTTCTGGGATGCATATGAAAGCTATATTTACAATAAATGCTGTGAAATATGCTACTGCGTCGTCTATTTTAAGATTACGGTTTTCATCCCATGTTAGGTGGGTGAGCTCTCTGTATTGCTTCCAGTCGGCAGAATCAATCTTCCACTGGGGAACATGAGGACAGTTTTCTTCACTTTTTGTCGAAGTTAAAATGATTGGGAAGTGGTCACTCCCATAAGGGTTTTGGATAACATTCCACTCCAGATATGGCGTGAGTATACTTGATGCGATGCTTAAATCTATAGATGAATATGTTTTGTGTGCAACGCAGTAGAATGTGGGCTCTTTTTTATTTAACAAGGACGCATCACATGAGAAAGGAAAGTTTTCAATTAAGCGCCCTCGCGCGTCACAACGAGAGTCACCCCACAGGCTGTTAAGGGCATTTAGATCTCCAACAACGATATATGTTTGGGGAAGTTGAGCGATAAAGCTTAGAAACTCTGATCTCGAGAGTTCATAATTCGTAGGGATATATAGGGAAGTTATAGTGACCAACTTCTGAAAGAGCACCGCTCGGACTGCGACTGCCTCAAGAGGAGTTCGGAGAAGTAACGGCCGACAAGGAACATCTTTGCTCACTATGATTGCGACGCCGCCCGAAGAGGCGAATGCGTCATCTCGATCTTTTCGGAAAATTGCGTATTTACTGAGGAAGTTACCTTGTGTTGGTTTCTGGTGTGTCTTCTGAACGCACAGCACCTTTCGATTGTATTTGTGTAGAAGTTATTTAACGTCATCGAGGTTCTGCATACCTCTCACGTTCCAGTGTAATATTTGTGTATCCATATTGTTTGTGCTCGTGTGCTGTGCGTCAAGAGGAGTCCAGTTAGCTTACGGAGCCTTTCCAGGCCCTGTAATCCGTGGTTTGTCTTTCTTGGAGCGGTAGCGAGATTCGCGCCGCTCAGGAGGCGCTGGGTGCGCCGGCTGGCTTGTACTTGTGTCCATCGACTCCTGGGAGCCGCTGGACTTCCGCTCATTCGAGCGAGGTGTTTTCAGGGTAGGCATTGCCTCAGAAAGCAGGGCCTTGGAGGCCACCAACCCAGAAGTCGATGGGCCCTCCTTAAGAGATGGCGCAGCAGCGCTGGCTGCTGTCACACCTGGGGGGGGGGGGCTGGTGGCACAGCCGCGGCCACACTCTTTGTGGGCCGGGCCGATGCCGGAGTCTGCTGCGGCGCTGCCCCCTTACGCGCCGCACCAGCATACCCTGCGATATGTAGGAAGGAAATGCGCTTTCGCGCTTCCTGAAAGGAAATGTTTTCTTTGACCTTTAACATAATTATTTCTTTTTCCCTCTTCCAGGAAGGACATGAGCGTGAGTATGCAGGGTGATCACCATCGCAATTTGCGCAGTGTAGTGTCTCAGTAAAATTGTCAGCAGGATGATCGTGCGACGCACAATTTGCACATGTGGTACGGCCGCGGCAGCTTTGAGAGCCGTTACCAAATCGCCGGCACTTAAAGCAGCGGCGAGGGTTTGGAATGTAATGCCTAAGTTTGATTTTCAGGTAGCTTGTTTCAATATATTCTGGTAGGGTACTTGTGCAAAACTTCAAAATTAGGTGTTTAGTGGGGATCTCTTTGTCATCTCGCCTGATCTTAATTCTTTGGACATTTGTCACATGCTGTTCCTTCCAGCCCTCAAGGAAAATTCCTAGAAAAATTGTTCAACAATGTTGCTGAATCGCAATACAAAATTGTACTCGGTGGATATTTTAATATCAACATGTTAGACCGTTCCAGCATGACTCGTAACTTTGAATTACTATTACAGTCGAATGGCTGTTTAAATGTCATTAATGCTCCCACTAGAATTACACTTGACACGTGCACATGCCTTGATCTATTTATCACTAATTTTTGCTTGAACGATATTAATTGTGGTGTTCTATCATATAGACTTAGCGATCACATACCTATTTTTTTCAGTTTAAAAAGAAAAGCTAAAATAACGCCTGTAAATGACATTCCGTCCCAAATAATCACGCATGAAAGGCTAGTCTGCTTTCGTAATGAAGTAAGTCAGATTGACTGGAGTACTGTGTACACTGCATTTTGTGCTGAAGTGGCTTACAACACATTTTTGCAAATATTTATCGCCGCCTATATGAAAAATTTCCCTTCGCGTTCACACCGTGCAGGGCCTTCAAAGATAGGCAAGTCTTGGATTACGAAGGATTTATTTGAAATGATTTAAAAGAAGGGAAGATTTTTTAATCAATTCCTTAAGTCACTAGATCCAGCCGATCTTAAAGCATTTAAACGTTTCCGTAATGGCCTCAACAATCACTTACTTACTGCTAAACGTGCTTTCTACCACAAATCATTTCCGCTATGCAACAAAGATAGTCGAAAGCTATGGCATAAGCTCAATTTATTGATGAATCGAGCACCCACTCCCAACACTGCGCTACGAATCGTGCATGACGGGGCTGAACTGAGCGGCGACTTGTTCCCTGATTGTTTCAATGATTATTTTCTCTGCTTGCCCCATCAACCCGTAAGAGCCAACGCCTGCCAATTTATTACTGCCACTTGCCCAGACTCGATCCTCATAAAACCTACAACTGAATCAGAAGTCAGCTGACTTATTTCTGAGCTTAATGACAGTCATGCTTGTTATGCTGACAATATTCAAATTAAACCTGTTAAGTTTGTCCTGGACCTCATTGTGCCAGCATTATTCCATATTTATAATATCTTCCTCTCGTCAGGAGTACTCCCACGCGAAATGAAGACGGCGAAAGTAACCGCAATATTTAAAAATGGTGGTAGAACCATGTTGTCAAATTACAGGCCGGTGTCGGTTGTCCCAGTTTTTTTCAAAAGGCATAGAAAAGATTATATCTTGCAGGATAATTAACTTCTTGGATAAACATAATCTGTTAACCAATCAGCAGTGTGCTTTTCGCAAGTATAGATCCACTCAGCTTGATATCCTAGAACAAAAAGAACTAATCTTAAATAATATTGAAAGAGGTCTGTTTACACTGGGGGTATTTATATATTTCTCGAAAGCTTTTGATTCTATTAACCATGAGCTCTTGTTTTCCAAAATGACATATTATGGCATTCGTGGCAGTGCCCATGACCTCATTAAATCCTACCTAAATCCCAGAAAACAGTTTGTAAAAATAAACAATAAGGCATCTCAAACTCGTTCAGTTTATATTTGTGTTCCACAGGGCAGCATTTTAGGGACCCTTCTCTTTATATTGATGTTAACGATTTAGTGAACATTGATCGAGACTCACATATTATAATCTATGCTGATGATACCACGTTATTTCTTTCGTCTAAAACCCAAACGATTTAGTCTCAAGGGCTAACATCGTACTGTCCGAAAATGTTGAAAATGGCCTGCGTATTAATTCCTCAAAAACTAAAGGAGTGCTATTTAGGGCTAAAAATACGAAGGCCGCTTTGCAAGAAGACCTTAGGATTAATTTCTCTACGATTGAAGTCGCTGAATCTGTAAAATCTCTAGGTGTACACTTTGACCAACACATGACCTGGAATTATCATGCAGATTTCGTTGCAGGCAAACTATCCCAAATTGCTGGTTTGATCTACTCACTGAACTTTCTCCCCCGTTCTATTAAACAGGTCGATATATAATTCCTTATTCATGAGCCACCTAAACTACTGTTGCCTTGTATGGGGTACGACTTCTGCAACATTAAGAAGTACGTACTACAAAAGAAAGCAGTTAGTGCTATATGCAACAAGCCGTACGACTTCTCATCTGCCTCCTTATTTCAAGAGCATAAAACTTTGAAAATTGGAAATCATATGGAATACCGTCTGGCAATAGCCCATAAAAGAGAGCACAAAAGCAATATAAACCTTATACAGTCAATAGCCCAACTCCACAAGCGTAAAGCATTCTTCACAACCAGATTTCCGTAATGCTGGTACACACCTCACTCACGTACCCATTACGGCAAGCAAATGCTATGTTCCAGACTGCCTAGGCTACTCAATGAACTGTTGAGTAATGGAATTGATGTACTGTCGTGTTCTCCAGTTGATCTTTCTAACTTTTTTTCACGCCTCTAAATAATTTATTTGTGTCTTTCTTTGTCTTTAGACTCTGTCTGCTTCAGTTATGATTCAAATAGGTCTTTTTTTATTGACTAAATGATCAATGTTTTTGTATTTATATAATTGCGGTATTTTTTTATATAGTCATTACGAAATATGTTGCTCCACCCTGCTGCTCGGATATTTCTGGGTTCTTGGGAGCAGTCAAGCTGCCATGAGGAGCTTTTTCCCACTTTCCCGCAACAAGACTATATTGTACATGTTTCGTGGAAAATAAACATTCATTCATTCATTCATTCAATACTTCATGGGAAAAGACATCATCAAGCTTGTCCAAAAATAATTTTTGCTCTGTCATCGTCACGGACCTTGCCCCAATCGGTTACCCGAATTTTGCGACGAAGTTTCTTCATGTATTTAATGTGTGTGCCAATCAATACGGGTGAGTGGTCACTTCCCCATGCATCTGGCTCAGCCACCCATGTAGGAGATCCAGGACCAAGCCTCCAAGTGAGGTCCGGTGCGTGAGATCGATTTCCCGGGAGGATAGGTATGCCCGGATGAATTAGAAGACTTCGTAGACCTGCTTGCATCATTTTGAGTCCCTTTCATGACGCCACATAGTGTGCGGGACATTAATGTCACCTCCTACAAAATCGGAACACCCGGATATACGGACCTGATGTGGTGTAACCAACCGAGATTGAAGCGTGTGCTGCGTGGTCTCCTGTAAAATGAGACACCTATTAATGATGTTTTGGCCGGATGGGTTAACACAGCAACCGCTTCTTGTTGCTGTGTGCACCATTTATCGAGGTTGATCGGTGTTTGGGGAATATTTGAATAGTTGTATACGGCGGGCTTCCCAGGTTTTTTTTTTTTTCTTTTTCCATTTTCTCTGCTGTTGGGCCCACAATGGCAGCCACTGGACAAAGGATAGGTGGGCTCTCTAGACGGGGTTTAGTTTTTGCTGTTGTAGGTCGAGGCTGCGCCTTCCGTCTGTCCGTCGGTGTCACGCAGGGGGCAGACCCACTCAGACTCACCGCTACGGGGGCTGCCTTTAATCAGAGCGCGCACTGGGGGAGCGAGAGGGGGAGCGCGCGCCCTTTCTCATCATTGATGCCGCTTGGTTCCAGCGGCTGCGGGAGCTCGCCCGAAACGGCAGCGCCCTCGCCGCACGAATTCTACGTTTCGAGCACGGGAATCGGCAGCGGAACGGCAGCGGCGGGAGGCTAATCCGGAGCTACGCAAGAAAGAAACGCAAGTGAAGCGTACTTGGAGGAAAGCGAACCCTGATTTGTCCCAGGAAGAGGCAGAACAAAAACGCAAGCTCCAAGAGAGCCCTTTGACCGAGGGTGCAAGAGATTTCCTCGATCAGCGGGAACATTAAATTAGCAGGGAATGTTAAGCATTAAAAGTCATAATATCACCCATAATCACACGAAAACCACTGGAATATGAACATAATCACAGAAACTCACACACAATCCCCGAAACACACAAATTCCACAGATAATCACAAAAAACACAGAAAATCACACAGAAACACAAGAGAACCACAGCGCCGCTGTTTCAACACATTTCACATTGGGTGGAACAGGGTTTACTTTTTATTTTTCTGTCGCAGTGTGCTGTTCGATGCCACCAGCGGCCATATGGCCTTGTTTTATGACGATTTGGTTCCGATTCGATTCATTTGCTTTTAGTCAAATCGTAAGAAGTCAACAACCTATTATGAGCTAACTAATAAAAATTAGGCGTCTCGGTTTCCTTTTTTTCTCGTTCATTACACAGCGAAGGTCTTGAATCCGGCAGCTTTGATGCCTTCAGTAGCATGTGTGGGTGTATTGAGCTCTTGCATCCATCCAAAAAGTTAACGTACTGCGTGATGCTTGCGGTAGATAGAATGTTCTGCATCTACTGGAATGGCCGTGGGTGGTGGCACTAGCTCACTCCCAGTGTTAGGTCTAGTAGGCAGACACAAATGTCTCATAAAGTGGAGTAAGTAAGAACCTCGCACGGTGTAAATTCGATCACGCGGGTTCTTATTCCAGCTACGACCAATTGTTTTTTCATGAACTTCCAGTTTTATTTATTTATCAGTTATTTATTCTATCACGAACTACAAATAATTTCACCCACACGGTACTTCGTGTCTTTGTTGGCTTCTGTCAGGAGTAACAAGCGCAAACAAAGAGAGATGACGACTAAGTGATACTACGATCGAAGGCACACAAGAGGAGATTTCAAAAAGGAAGCAGAAGTGAAGCGAGCGCGTGGAGCCGCCATCTTTGAGAAGGGGCACGCGCATAGAAGGACGTGGTGGCCGGAGCGCAGCGTTCCAGGCAAAGACGGCTGGAGAACGCCACTCTGGGTCCTGCTCCAGTACCTAGGAGTTGCAGCGACGTCCCAGCCCGAGTACAAGGCTCGGCAAGCAGCCGACCGCCGCCTCATGCCGGCACTACCGCTGGCCCGGGCCTACCACCAGGACACGCCAGCGTTCACGCCGCTGAACGTGGATGTGCGAAGGCTGGCTGTAGCCAGTCACCATCCCGGCTAGGGATCTAAGCTGGGCCAATGCGCACCAGGAGCGCCAGCCGGCACGAGTCCCGCTCTGCCGGAGCACGACAGCTCCTCAGCGATGGTGTACTCGTGACGTCAGCCGGGGCATCGGTGACGCCGGACACTAGCGACTACCGACACGACCATATTGCGACGACGGACCACAGACCGGGTGACGCGGATATCCACTACGAACAGAACCGGTACTGTAAGCGCCCCGACGCTAGCGTATAGACGATCGCCTCACAGACGTTGGTTAACGCAGTATTGGGATCGTAACGCGTAGTTAGGGAGGACGCATTTCGTGTGCAATGAGTGTTGTATTTTTAACGTTGTTGTTGCTGTTTAGCCTCCTCATTGAATGAATGTTGTGTGTGTGTGGTACCTTGCGTTCATTCTGTCTGCTCAAGCAAACGTACCAAGCGTTGACATACGCGTGACAGCTTCCTACGACCTGCGATTGTATGTATGTATGTATGTATGTATGTATGTATGTATGTATGTATGTATGTATGTATGTATGTATGTGTGTGTGTGTGGTTGTGTGTATGTATGTATGTATGTATGTATGTATGTATGTATGTATGTATGTATGTATGTATGTATGTATGTATGTATGTATGTATGTATGTATGTATGTATGTATGTATGTATGTACTCGTACCCAGTGGCCCCAGGTAGGCAGGCTAGACTATGGTGATGTTAAGAGCACGGTGCATTTCCAATGACATCCTGGGGGAGAACACGGCGTGCTGCTCACGGCATGGTGGCAAAGACTGCACTAAGGCCACGCCCTGCCATGTGTCACGATACAGTCGTTCGTTTTGATGTGTTTTCTTTTAATTACAACAGAAGTTAAACTTCCAACAGTCATTACACATACCATGCGCCCTAATTTAATCGAAAGAGAAGTCGTTATTAAGTACAACTCTTTTAGCACGTTGGTAAACATTAAAATGAAGGCCATTATACACTCTAAAACTGTTGCGTAAGTTGTTTTCTACAAATGCTCTAATAAAGTGACAATATTGACATTTTGTGCAAGCATCAAACATACGATTCTCAAAATTTAATCTTTTTGACATGCACACTTCAATCAGGATATCAAACAAATTTCCTGCACGGTTTGTAATAAGCACTTGTGACTGCTTTAGAACGCTTGCTTAAGTAATTTCCTTCAAGTGCAGTAGTTTACCTGAGTACTTTAATATTTAGATACACATTAGCCACAATATTTCCCCTATTTTTTGCAAAGAAAGAATAACTGACGTCTTAAGTTCCTTCGAGGAAGAGGATTGCAGCTGTTCGTTTGGGACACGGCGAAAATTGGAATATAACGTTTTGGAACTTTTCTAGCCACACCTAACAGCATCGCTGTGAACAATTCAGTGGCAGACTCAATTATAGCTGTATGAATCGTGTAACTGTTTTTTAGCGAATGGCTATCAAATGTGACGCTAAATCTAAAGCAAGGTTGTCTGACCTTTCATGGGTCAGACAACCGCCCAAGAAAATTGATCTCACGGTTATTTATGCGGCTCGAAATCAATTTGTTTCGAGGCATCAAGTTGTCCGAGAACCACTTTGTCGTTTTCTCACTGCATAATGCTTTTGGGGAAGAGGCGAATCGCACCACCTTAACTCTCATGGCGTTGCTCCGCGTACCTTGCTCCAGATGACATGATAAATACCCAGTGGCATATGCGCAGCGGTACATAAAGGCGCCTAGGGTAGAGTGAATGTGATGTGTTTCACTGCAGCTTTCTGAGAAATACCACATGGCTATGTCGCTGGTGAATTTCCCAGGTAAACGCGAATTGAATCACTAGCGTTTATTTCCTTGTGTTTGGTATGCCATGTTTCCAAGACAAAGAAAAATCAAGTAGGCCCTTATGCAACGGTTTGGTTGATGCGTGAGAGGGAAATGTAGTCCTGCATCCTGCTTGCCACCTGTTGTGCACTCGACGAGCCCGCGATTTTGTCGGCAGAGGCAAGAAAAAAAAAGAGTACCATTAATGTTTTCTATAGAAATCTGTTTTGTTAATACCGCTTTCATTTTTGTCATCTTTCTGTTTGTAACACCAAATTTTTTTTGTCTGCCGTTCTGTTCGTATTCAATAAGTACCAGCAGCTCATCCGTGTTTCTTATAACATTCCCTATTCCCTTCAGAACAAGTGATCCAGTCAGCCTTAGCGTGCGTCCTTAGAGTTTTGTCAGGAATATAATGCGCAGATAACTATCTGTGTTTTGTATTTTTATTAGCGACTTCAGGAAACAAAACAACAACGTATATTTCATAGTTGAATATATCGCAAGTAGAACTGAATTAAGAGTTTTAATAGTTTTAAAGTACATAAGAAAGCTCCTTACAGCTTCTCAGAAAGAAAAGTCTAGATTGTTTTTGTCCATTCACTTACCCTAAACGCCCTTTTACAGGAATTACATAGGGGGTTGAAAAAAATAGCACTAAATAGCACAGCCAGTATATAGTACAGCCAGTATAAAGGACCAAATACAAGCTACAAGATTGAAAAAAATACAAATTCAAGATTGAAATACAAGATTGAAAGACAGCATCAAAATACGGGTCAATAAAACCCTATTACGTATCAGTGTGCATCCATTCTTTCAGTTTATTACCTAAAGCATCGTGATTTCTTGCGAAAGTAATTTCAGCAGGCAGTTCGTTCCATTGGTAGACGGCAAGGAATAGTGGTGACTGATGCACGGGTTTAGTACGGGCGAACTTTTGAAAAAGGCTGATCTAATCAGGGAAAGACACCAAGGGCCGGTTGGATATGGGCTTCTGGGAATGTTGAGGGATTATGATATAGTCTGTGAAGGTGAGATAGCAATGTAACAAGTCCTCTTTTTTTAGCATGCATACATTTAGAGATAATACAATCGCAGTTACGCTTAAAGGGAAAATGTTTTGTGACTAATCTAGCAGCCTTAATCTGTAGCCATTCGAGCATGTAGATAAGGTACTCTTGATGCGGATTACAAATGATAGCGGCATATTCCAGCAGCTTTCTAACTAAAGTAAGGTATGCTAAAAGTTTGGTCACTTGATTTTCGGAGTACAAGTGGCGCCGGACAAAACTGAGGGCTTTGACGCCTTGCTACCTATGTAATCAGTGTGCTGGTGCTACGTGAGGTCTGAAGAAATGTGAGTGCCTAGATATTTTGCGGTGGAGACTTTTTCAATGGCCACGTTGTTAATAGTGTAAAAGCAAGTCTGGGGTACACTGGCCGTGGTGAATATCATGGCGTTTATTTTGGACATGTTTATCCCTATGTACCATTATTCCCACCACTTAGCTATTTAATCAAGGTCCGACTGCACGAAATTAGTACCATCAAGATTGTTAGAGCGATAGCTCTACTACTGGAGGTACAAGCCCAGAAAGCGCGTGGTTCCGTAAATATGACCTTCAAGCTTAGCCAAGGTCAAACAGCCACTGCGAACGGGGAAGTGCGCGGTCACACGGGCCTCATCGTGAAAGCGTACTGCGATGTGTACAAACTGCGCCGAGTGCTGGTAGCTTCGTATGCGCTGTGCTTTCGACGCTTAGTTCGCGTTGAAGCGAGACGCAGCATGAAGGTCAATTCGCTCGCTGCTACTACGGCGCCGAGCAGCGTCTGTGTGTTGTCTTGTGGTGCAAATATAGATGTGGTAGTTGCTGAGGGCGCCGAGCGGCGTCTGTGTTCTTTCCGAAAGCAAGGAAAACCGTGCTATCGCTCGACAAATTTGGTTTAACCGCGTTTAACCAAAGCCTTTTTCTAAATATTCCTGTAAATAACAAACTCGTCAGCAAATAACCTGACAGTGTAAGTGAGGTTATTCCTTATGTCATTAATGTAAATAAAGAACAGAGCTGGCCCAAGCACCAATCCCTGAGGAACACCAGATTTTACATGTGTTATTCCGGATCAAGATTTATTTGCAGCAACAAACTGCTGTCGGTTACCTCGAAAATTGACGATCCCGTTCATCACATTCCTGCTTATGTTAACGTTATCATTTTCATTACTGGACGATTATGAGCCACCTTATCAAACGCTTTTGCGAAGTCGATGAATACAGCGTCAGCACACAGCGTCGTGAAGGTCAACCGCCTTTTCAATTAACTTATACTCGCAGGAGCGTCCTCGCAAGAACCCCTGCTGGTTTCGGAAAAACAAGTTGTGCTCATCTAAGGGCTTCATTATTGCAGATGAAATAATGTGTTCAAGTATTTCAGAGGGTATGCTTCTTGATGAGATGCGCATGTTTGTGTGGCGGCAAAACGGTCTTCACATTTGGACATAGGTATAATGACTATAAGGAATATATATAGGTGTTAGGACTAACGTTAAGAGAGGGGAAAGAGAGCGGAAGAGAGAACAAACTGGGATGGCCGATATTCTAGTTTACATTAAGCGGAAGAAATGGAGCTGGGCAGGCCAAGTAATGCGTAGGATGGATAAGCGGTGGACCATTAGTGTTACAGAATGGATAACAAGAGAAGGGAAGCGCAGTCGAAGACAGCAGAAAACCAGGTGGGGTGATGAATTTAGGAAATTTGCAGGCGCAAGTTAGAATATGCGAGCGCAAGGCAGGAGTAATTGGAGATCGCAGGGAGAGGCCTTCGTCCTGCTGTGGACATAGATATAGGCTGATGATGATGACGATGATGATGATAATACGAGCAATTTTTCATGCATCAGGCATGCTACCTGTGTCAACCGACTGCTGAATTAATGCAGTACCATCAGGACCAGGACTTGAATCATTTGGCAAACAGTCAATAGCTTGTTCTATTCCTTTTTGGGTAACCAGAATGTCATCCATGGTGGCACTCATAAAATCAGCATGCGCACTTAGGAGTGATTGGAATTTAGGTGGAAAACACTTAACTAAAAAATAGATTGCATTCCGTGGTGACCTGCTAGGGCAAGAGAATCTCACCATTCTTAACCCTTGATAAAAGACCAGCTGTAGAGGACCTAGGGTTGATTACTTTCCAGAATTTCGGGAATTGGTTCTCAGTAACGTTGAAATGTAGTGATTATAGAATTTCTCCGTAGCTGTTTTCAATTTCTGCTTGGCATTGTTTTGACTGTCCGCGGTTACTTTTACAATCATCGTCGGATTCCCAAAGTCTTGCCTTAGCGTAAAGGCGCTGCTTTTCGCTGATGCAACACTTTCACGTGTCTTGTGAATCACATGCTTTGAGACGGCGTCGTTATAGTGATTTCTGGAATATTTATTTTCTTTAGCTCAGTCCGTATGGCGCTAAGTAGAGTCTAGTTTTCATTCCTACATCGGCTTCACACCGTTTCCAAGAACTGCTCACAGGAGGATGACAATTCACTATTCAGTCAATCAACTTTAGCATATCCATAGTCGTAGCTAGTTTTCCATGGTGCATCTGGTTTCTTACTATTTAACACGTATTCACAATGCAGAGCACTGAGATGACTAAGGCAATCGAAGATGTGCACAGATATATTTAAGGATGGGTTGTCAACACTGGGTCTTAAATCGACTTATTTAGTATATTTCCTTTGGGTGCGCACGTCCGCCATTCATGTCTGTGTAGGTAAAGTCGCCATCAAGAATTGTTACTGAGTCTGGATACTTATTCTGAAAGCTACTGAGGGATTCGTTCAGGGTTTCGATTAATTCACCAGGCGAATCCTGCGGACGATAGCATACACCGACGATACAGTTGCGACGAGGTTTATTGTCGTCGATAACGTTGTAAGAACGCTAGGTACTGGTAGGCACTGGAAGGACTGTTTTTAGCACGGGGTTCTCTCGCGATCACGGCACGGTCCTTCGTCTTCCTCCTCAGTCGGCACATACCCAGGGGCGCCTCTGCTTCATTACAATGCCCCGGGAGCGAAGCATAGCCACCCTGGCGACTCAGGGCGCAGAGAAGATGAGTGGGTCGTAATACGGTTTCAGGCGGTTGACATGTACTGTCTCTCGCCCGCGACGACGCAGGTCTGGTGACACTGTGAGCGGCTCAACGATGTAGTTGATCGGTGAAGTGGCATTGATGATACGGTACGGACCGTGATAACGCGCCAGGAGTTTGGAAGAGAGGCCAGGAATATGGGCTGGTATCCAAAGCCAAGCAAGTGAACCGGGAGCAAAGCTGGGTGATGGTTGATGAGTATCGTCATGTCGTGTCTTTTGACGTTCTTGAGTCTCGCTAGTGAGAGAACGTGCCAGCTGACGGCAATCTTCAGCATACTTGGCGACTTCGGAAAGCAGAGTGTACTCTGCGGCGTCAGGTTGGTACGGCAGTATGGTGTCCAAAGGGCAGGAAGGCTCTCGGCCATACACAAGGAAAAACGGGGAAAAGCCGGTAGTCGCTTGCGTCGCGGTGTTGTATGCGAACGTGACAAAGGGGAGTACGGTGTCCCAGTTGGAGTGGTCGGATGAAATATACATCCGCAACATGTCGCCAAGTGTGCGATTGAACCGTTCGGTCAGGCCGTTGGTTTGGGGATGGTATGCGGTCGATTTTCGGTGAATGATCCTTCACTCCGTGAGGAGGGCTTCGACACCCTCCGACAAGAAGACACGGCCCCTATCACTCAGTAGTTCTCGGGGAGCACCGTGGCGAAGAACAAAATTGCGAAAAATGAAAAACCCAACTTCACGGGCGGTCGCTGCCGGCAGAGCTGCAGTCTCAGCGTAGCGAGTAAGATGATCTACGCCGACAATAATCCACCGATTTCCACACCCGCTGCATGGAAGCGGGCCGTAGAGGTCGATGCCGACGCGGTCGAACGGACGAGCCGGGCATGGTAGCGGCTGCAACGGTCCTGTGAAATGGTGTGTAGATGTCTTGCCCTGTTGGCAAGTAGTACAAGCCTGAATGTACTTTTGCACAAAGTTGTACATGCCTCGCCAATAATAACGCTGACGCAACCTTGTGTAAGTTTTGAGGACGCCGGCATGAGCGCTTAGGGGATCAGCGTGAAAAGATGCGCAGATGTCAGAGCGCATATGACGAGGTATAGCAAGGAGCCATTTCCGACCGTCCGGCATATAGTTGCGGCGATATAGAATGTTGTCTCGCGCGGAAAAGTGGGTTGCTTGGCGACGCAGTGCTCGTGTCGAAGGGACATCAGACGGAGCGGCGAGGTAGTCAAGTAACATTGCAAGTGTTGGGTCCTTGCGCTGCTCTGTGTGCATGTCGGTGATGGTCAATGGTGACAGGGTGGACGCGGAATCTGACAAAGACGCCAAGTCAGGCGTCAGTGGGGAGCGGGAGAGCGCATCAGCGTCGGAGTGCTTGCGACCGGAGCGGTACATGACGCGGATGTCGTACTCTTGCAAGCGAAGCGCCCAACGTCCTAAGCGTCCCGACGGGTCTTTCAAGGAAGAAAGCCTACAATTATAAAATTGGGCAACTGCGATTAAATCAAATAATTTCTATGCGTCACGAATTGTCAAGTAGTCTAGCTTATATATGTTTCTTCACAGCCATAATGACGTCACCGCCACGTTAGGTCCACCTATCCTTCCTAAATACACAAATGTTATCAGACATAGAAAGTTCATTATTATTTTGATATGCATTGGAAAATACCAGGCAAACAACTGGTCTGTCGCAACAATTATTTGCGAAAACCCGTCATGTTTAACATAGCCGCTCATTACGCGCACTCTGACGCAGAGGGAAATGTAATTCAGTGGAGTTGGAGTTGTGCGTGTTGGGGTATTATTCTGGAAAAGTCTAGGTAAAAGCAACGTGCTTTCACACAACACCGCTGTTCGAACATTGTTAAGCACTGTTTCCGCAAGCCAATGCGTCCAATCTGTGCAAGTCAACTATGATTATATTTTTTGCAGGATTCCTCATAAAGAAATTGCTCTAAAGTTATAATTTTATACCCCAAGTTACCCTCGACAGTCATCTTATTGCTGCCGCGGACTGTGTGTCATTCCTTGGCATACAACTAGATCCTAACTTGAAATTTACTAATCATATTGCACTTGTTAAACAAAAAACAGCTTACGGCATAAGAGCATTGATTAAATCACGAGCATTTTTTTCAGAAAACGCATTACTATCTCTATACTTTGCATTCATTCATAGTCATATCACCTACGGTATTGCTTCCTGGGGAAACACATACAGCTGTCACCTCTTGTCTATTCAACACATACAGAACCAGGCCATTCGTATAATCACCAACAGTTCCTTTTTTTCAGATGCTCTCCCGCTCCTTAAGGCTAACTCTATTCTACCTGTATCTGGCTTGTTTAAGTATCATTTAAGTATTATCTTCTTTAAATTGCTTAACAAACAGCTTGCTTACGAATTTGTAGACTTCAACTTACTTACTAATACCAATTCCACTAGGTTTGCTCATAATAACAACTTTCTCCTACCTAAATGTAGCACCAACTATGGAAAAATGACGTCCTCGTTTTCAGCGATCAAAATATGGAATGACCTACCACATTCTCTTAAACAAACATCATCATTGAATACATTCAAATATGAATTGAAGTGTTTTCTTCTTTGTAAATAGTTTCATGCCCGATAATATGTTGTCCTGTATAATTACGCCTGTTGATTTCCTTGTTTTTTTGTATCTTACCATTGTATTGTATTTTACGCGTTCTTTTGTCTTCTTTCAACGTTGTTAATTTTGCTGCTTTAACCCATGACTTGTATACATTTTTTTTAAATTTTAACCGAGGGTCCCGTTGCAGTCTTTGACTTTGGGACCCTCGTCTGTATAGTACCGTTTACATAATCATTGTATTGAATGGATAATAAACTGAAACTGAATGGAATGAATGGTAAAGTTATAAGCCACGTTATAATTTTAGGCGCTACTATGTAAGTAACAGGGTTGGTAGTGCTGTTTTCTCCGTAGCTGCCTGAAAACACTTCAGATTAGTTTGTTACGCCTAAATAACTTTGTTCAAAACACTTCTAACAGAACTTGCTGAAGAGGCACTTATGGATTACTTTATTCAACTTCTACTGTACTTTCTCTTTGTCTTATTCTATAGATCTATATTAAAGAAATAGACTACCAAAATCGTGAAGCCAATAGGCCACTTTGCCTGATGATTTCCTAGTCAAGAAGAACCTGTGCTGTACAACGGGAACAAAAGGTAGCGCAAACACCGTAGCGCACGACTGGATAGGCGTCAGATGCATGCGTTTACTTAAAGGGGCACTGAACCACTTTTTATCGACGTGGAGAAAGGCATTTGAAGTGAAAATAGGCTTTTTCAGAAATATTTGTTCTCTGTGAGTTCCACACTGGACAGGCTAGCATTCATCCTCATTCCTCGAACTTGAAGGAACAGTGCAGACTTTTTTCAGGCACCATGAATGATATGGCGTTCTTGGGGGGGGTGAGGATGTCAATGACATAGAATGACGGTTAGCCGCAACTGGTTTTGGAAATGCATCCTGGGGTCTCTGCTCTGGCAAGCAAGCAAGATGCTGGTCAGGAACTCTTGGTACATGGTCGACATGGGCCAAGAGTGCGTCGGCAGTTATTATCCTCCTAAGTGATCTAGTGCCCTATATTGCACATTGCATTTCAATCTTTTTTTCGATATTAACTCGCAAGCGATTACTCAAAACAATTATTTTGGATATGAAGCATGGAGAACGTGATACTTTACGCAAGTGGGTTACTCATTGGGTAACCCGCCGTGGTTGCTCAGTGGCTATGGTGTTGGGCTGCTGAGCACGAGGTCGCGGGATTGAATCCCGGCCACGGCGGCAGCATTTCGATGGGGGTGAAATGAGAAAACACCCGTGTGCTTAGATTTAGGTGCACGTTAAAGAACCCCAGGTGGTCGAAATTTCCGGAGTCCCCCACTACAGCGTGCCTCATAATTAGATCGTGGTTTTGTCACGTAAAACCCATAATTTATTTTTTTACTCATTGGGTTACTCATATTCTTGTCTCCCACTTCCTAGAGATTGGACACCAAATTGATCTAGACTTATGCGTTGTCACAGACGGCGGAAAGCAACCTTTGATGTGGGTTTCGAATTCTCCGAGATTATTCAAAAATTTAGAATGTAGCAGCTGGATGTCAAACTGCGTTTTCATGCCTGCTTTGTTTAGATAATGAAAGGAAGTTTTTCCTTACCAAACATAGGAGATGCTTACTTCTTCCACGTCCATAGAGATGCAACTTTTGGCACCCAACTACGGCATTTAAGCAAAAGAAGTGCCTTTCACATTCGTAACGAACAGGTCGACACTAAGAACGAGCTTGAAATGCGATTACGAACCATAGCTGCATTTACGTAGCAGCAAGATATATGTTGTTAGTGGTATTAAGCACACCGAGGTAGTCTGAGACATGTTCGAGGTGCTTGAACTTGAATGCTCTTTAGGACGGGTTTTATATGCGAAGCATTTCTTGGCAAACATTTGCTACTTTGACAGTATCTATCCATTCATCTATCCATCCAGCCGCCTACGTCTTTGTGCACTTATGGTCGTTTCGTTAACTTGGTAGGTACCAAAATTTGTATACTATGACAAGAGTATATGACGACCATAAATTATATGTCTGGACATCAATGGCATGACATGCATGTCATGTAACTCATGAAACAGCCGCCTATGTCTTGGTGCTCTCATGATCGTTTCGTTAACTTGGTAGGTACCAAAATTGGCATAGTATGACAGGAGTGTGTGAAAGACATAAGTGATAGGTCATGACATAAATGTCACAACATGCGTGTCATGTAGATCATGACAATGACCCAACAAAATAAAACACTGAAATGGGTTCGGACGTGGGTACTAAGTGAAGGAAACACTAAAGAATGCTGGCAGAAGTCATAGTCATGAGCATGACTCAGGAAAAATGACAATGACTCAGCGAAAAAAGATTACCACTCAAAAACCACTGGAATGGTTCGGACGTGGGCACTATGTGAAGGAAACACTAAAGGATGGTGGTAGAAATCATAGTCATGAGCATGACTCAGCATCAATGACAATATCTCAGCGAAACAAAGATTAACACTCAAAAATCACTGAAATAGGTTTGGATGTGTGCACTAAGTGAAGGAAACACTAAAGGATAGTGGTAGAAATGATAGTCATGAGCATGTCTCAGGAAAAACATCAATGACTCAGCGAAAAAAGATTAAAACTCAAAGGCACAGGAATGAGTTCTGACGTGGGTACTGGGTGACGGAAACACTAGAGGTTGATGGTAGAACTCAAATTCATGAGCATGATTCAGCAAAAATGAAAACAACTCCGCGAAAAAAGATTAACACTCAAAAATAACTGGAATTGGATGTGGTACTAAGTGACGGAAAGCGCTAAAGGTTGATGGTCGAAGTCAGAGTCATGAGCATGACTATAAAGCTTTCGCCTTAAGGTCTCTTAGGTGTAGCTAAAGGGACTCCTGAGGACTTATGGCATGAATGCTATGACGTGCGTGTCATGTAGGTCATGAAAGACCCGCCAACGTCTTGGTGCTCTCGTGGTTGTTACGTTAACTTGGTAGGCTCCCAGCGCACTGCTTCGCATAACATCGATTCCCACAGGGCGTGGGATCTGCCGGCTTTTATAGTTTTACCAGCGTAGCACAGCGCTGCTGTGCTTTATAAGAAGTTTCCTTAGGATAGCGTCCTGTATAGTTGAAGCACAGATGTCACGAATGTGCCCAACGTTTTACCGGGCGAAAAACTTTAGTATGGGCGCTATAACGGCAAGCCTTCTCTTCTGATATGAGATGTGAAGGTTCTAAGATAGGTCTCTTTCGATAAGAACGCCTAGATATCGATGAGATTTTGTATATGAATCCACTCTGAGGCTAATGAATAAAGGGTACCAGCTGATGGGCTCGCGCATAAAGCCCATTAAGGCGCTCTTCTTGGTTGAGATGCTGAGGCCTTGACCACGGAGGTACGTGGATGTCTGGGTTACTGCTTTTGGGAGCCACGCGGGCACCTGGGGACGTGTTACTGCTGAGACTCAGATGCATATGTCGCCAGCATGTACGGAAAGGTTGATCGTCTGTGGGGAAACCTCGGCAAGTCCAATGAACGCAAAGCTGAACAAAGTGGGGCTGGAAACCACACACTGTAGGTGTTACGATCAGGGGTTCGGCAACTTACAAACTGTGCAAAGAAGGATCTGCTTAATCAGTAGGTTTCAATTCATTGAAACATTCGGCCCCTGATTTCTATATTGTCTAGGGCATCGCGAACGGCTTTGTGTGATACATTATGAGAGGCACCTTTGATATCGAGGCAAAGTGCAACCGATATTTATTTAAGGCCTTTTTCTTTTAGCATGAATGTCACGAGGTCGTTGACGTTGTTAACAGTGGGGTCGACTCTTCAATGTTTCGTCATAGCCCCGGACTATATAAACGCTGCGACGCTCAAGATACAACACGAGGCATGTGAGGCCCATAGTTTACATTACCTCCCCCCCTCCAACACAGTAGATCAGCGCAATGGGTCGGTAAAATAGGTCCAGCGGCGCTTTCCAGGCTTTATGAGTCGTATAAAGCGGGTGTTCTTCCAGCGTTAAGGAACGACACCTTCATTGCATGACTAGTTGCAACAGTTCAGAAGCTGACCTCGGCCATCTTCACCTTGGTGGCGTAACTCCGCCTATGGGATACCATCGGGCTCTGGTAACGATGAACGCCGCAGGAGCGTTCTTAGGGACGTGTGTCGCGGGAACCACGGTGAAAGCTTCATAATTGATCAAAACCCCATTACTCGCAATCCCAAGGCATAAATATTTGGTTATACCGACTTGCCAATGGCCTTAACGGAAGGTCAGAGCGCAAAATGCATGTCGTTGCTGTAGAGACAAAACAAGGCTGCGCACCGTCCTCGATATGAGCAGCACTGGCTTGCAAGGGCCGAGTGTTCAAAAAAGTGGTTTCCCTTATTGGTCCTCCAGTCAGTCCATAACACGTTGGATTTGCTTTTGTATACATCGGGCATCTCTATTGTTGCTAATTGACCAGGTGCGCTGGTATGGCCTCTTGATTCGTTATCGAATCTTCTCAAGTCGCTGAAGTCCCGGGTGGAATTCTGTACGTTTTGATGCCTACGCAAGGGTGCACCTAGCCATTTCCATCACACTTGTGATGAGGTTCTCAAGGCTGCAGGAGGGACCTTCCTTGCATGTTTCCTCCAACTTTGTCTTATACGTTGTCCAATTCACTTGTCGGGAAGCATAATAGAAGTAGCTGCCAAAAGCTGCGATTATAGAATAGGGGGAAATATGGTCACTGCCGTGAGTGTCAATGTCAGAAACCATCGAACGCGTTTGTAAATACGCCGTGACACCAAATTAAAATCGAGCCAACAGCTGTAGGGAGAACCCAACTAGGTATAACGAAAGTTTCACTTGTAAACTTCGTAACGCGTGAGTAAATGTCACGTTTGTAATGATGCGAATAGCATTTTTCACCTACTTCAGCCGTTTTGAGTCTATATATCTATCTATGTAGCCTCTTACGCCGAACCAGGGCTTCATCTTGTCTGCCTGCTTGGGCCGCTAGGTCTGTGCTCCTAGTCCTGATGCCGTCGCTGTCGTTCCATTGTCGTCATTCTAGCCACGTGATCTTACTCTCGTGAGACCATCGTCGTCACGCCTTCTACCGCGACCCATTCGTTCAAGTTGCCTAATACCTTGGGCCAGTAGTTATTCGCTGGTGGTCGTGATGACGTCATGGTCGTTGCATCTTCGTCATTCCAGTATTGTCATTCTACCCTCGTCATGCCGTCGTCGTCACACAGCCGTCAAGAATTCGACGTTACACCGCCATAGTGATGACGTCATGGTCGTTTAACCTTGGTCACACCAGCTTCGTGATCCAACTGTTATCAAGCTGTCGTCGTCACGCCTTCTACTGCGACCCAGTGGTCCAAGTAGCCTGGGTGACTGTGTCGTGATGCCATCGTGGTGAATGCAACGTCATCATTCCAGCTTTGTCATCCGACTCTAGTCACGCATTCACCATCACGACATCGTCATCAATCAGTCGTCGGCATGTCGTCGTTGTTATGCTGTCGTTTTATCATTGTCACCACTTCCGTAGCGTCATCTTATTTTCCCCATGCCATCATCGTAATAAAGGCTTCGTCGTTCCTAGAACGTACTTTGTTGTATGGGTCAATTGTTATTGTAATTTTGGTTTTCTAAATTTATAATTAAAGGAGAAAAAAACGAAAACTGTCTTTTCTGTGGGATTTTCGTATTCACTTTCGCGTTCACTTGGTAGTGCTGTGTTAGACAGGCCTTGGAGTCGCTGACTGATGCGCGTGAAGAACTCAGCTGCACCGTGTAGATCATTCATTTTTAAGCAAGCCCAAAGAGCTTTTCTTCACTATAACAAGGACACCATGGTGGTCAGCATTGATACAGTCGCGGTCACTGTGTACTTTCGTCGAAGAACATTCATCTCTGTAATAATGTGTCGCCATTTACCACTGATTCTATTTCTTCACTCCTTATTCATCCACATGAGCACAGAAGGAGAAAAAAACACTCAGTTGCCGTGCGAGTCAATAATACGAATGTTGGCTATAGAGTTTACGAGACGCCACAGTGACTGGACAAGCCTAAAGTAGCCTTTTAATTTCTTTGATCTACCATTGTTTTTATTTGGCGTAATCGGTTATCCTGTCTGGGCGTTGGGTGGCGCAAACTGTTGTGCGTGCATTGTGTGGTAACCGATAGAGTGCGGAGTGTTGACTATCATTCGATGGAGCCATGTTGACTACCTTATTTTAGGGAAGAGAAGCTTTGGGCGCTATGGATTCTTGCTTGAAAAAAAAAAACGTCACTTCGAACATCCCGGTATTTGAAGGCCTATTAGCAACGAAGGAGTCACACCTTAATGATATCCAGTGAGGCAAAGCATGTGCAACTGGCCATTATCTCACTTTGCTGAGGTCGGAAAAAAAAAGACGCAGTTTCGCTCTAAAGGCGAAGCATCGATTGCGATAGCAAATTAGCAGAGAACCATACGAAGTAAGCATAGTACTTTTATCCACCGTAACAGCTTGTAAACATTCCCTTGCTAACTAAATTAACAAGCATGGTGTCAGCACACCCAATGCAAATATTAACACATCCCCCTGGATGATTGCGGACACTCGCTGTCAAAACGCTGGCATTGAGGAAACGCAGCAGCAGCAGCAGCGAGCGAAGTGACCTTCGTGTTGTCTATCGCTCCAACGCAAACTGAGCGCCCGAGAACACACAGCACGCACGAGCCTACGAGCCGCCGACGCACCTAGACTGTGCCCCCAACGCAGATCGCTCTCAAGACACGGCCGCTCGACCGAGCCGCCACATGCACAGTTGTAGCCGCAGTAGAATGCCGCAATTTCTTCATTATATGCGAGCCTCTTCATACGATCTACTATACGCGAGCTTTATAGAGAATTCTAGAATTTTCCTATAAAGTTGTCCAGAAATATGGTACAGCATGAGCGAAAAGGCCCAGACACGATACCCACAAAGTATGTGTCAAATATGACGTGTCCTTGTTGACTTCCATCGTGGAGCCAGTGAAAAGGCCAGACATAGAAAAATTATGATCTGCTGACTTAATTAAAAAAATAAAATACTTAAATAGTTTTTGTCTGCTTCAGTGAGGTAAACGCAAGGCGAGCATTTTTTTAACTCTTTATGAACACGTTTCAAAGCAAATTCAGGGCTCCGCCAAGGCTGCATCGCTGGCTGCTCTTTGAGTGGCATTTGATACGAACTACTTTGCTGCACGGTGCCGTCGGCTATTACTGCTGCCGCACTAATATTGTTGCTTAGCTACGATCAACAACATCGCTGTATAAGGTGCACGAAGCAATCAAAGTACTTACCACGGAGATTGATTACGCGGAGAAAACGGTAAAGCAGCGAACAGTAACCTGGTAAAGGGGTTTCAATAAAGTTAAATTCAAAGTAGATAAACATTCTCTAAGGGAAAAGTTTTGGATAGCTGTAAAGGCAAATTAGGAGCTTTGAAATGCTCCAAAAGAAATCTGGCACTCTGGCTACAAGAGACAGCAAGAGCGAATAATACAGCTGCAGTTTGTCGAGGCAGAGCATTATTGCAGACGCAACAATATAGCAGAATATGCTCTACCAAAACGCCAGAACTAAGACCTGAGGTGTGGTGTAAAGAACGGAACTTGAAGGCTGTGGTTGCCTGTTCCAGCAAAAAAAAATGTTTCGTTCAACACCTCAACCTGACCTCTAAATAGTCGAGGTCAGGTAGCTGCCATATTCATAGATTATAGCAAAGCGTTTAATATGGTGTTCCACAGAAAACTTTTTAGGCTCAGAAAAATGATTAACGATGACAAAATACTTCGGATGGATAGTTGATTGGCTACATTTAAGGTCTCAATAAGTTACTTTTAGTCACGCACAGTCATCGTCGGCCACATTCACTTCCGCGGTACCGCAGTGCTCGGTCCTTGAGCTTCTGTTGTACATTATTTACATTAATGATATCACACAGGTCATTAGGAACACGCCAGTGAAACTGCGATTGTACGCTAATGACTGCGTGCTCTATACCACAGTAACTAACAGACAAAATCGAGAGATTCTAAAGAATGTATTTTCATCCTTTTGTGGCTGGAGCAACGCGTGGAAAATGAGTATTAATCACCAAAAAACTGCACAAATGACTTTCACTATTAAAAATCAGCCGTTAAGTTTCAGTTATAGTTGCAATGGGCACTACCTAAATTCTGTGAATACCTTCAAATATCTTGGAGTTACCTTCACTCAAAACCTAAAATGGCACCTTCATATTGAAACAATTTGCGCTAGGGCTCTTAGAAACTGGGATATTTAAAGCGAACCCTCAAGTGCTCTACTAAGGACTGCGAATTAACAGCTTATAAATCCCTCGTCAGACCATTACTAGAGTGCGCCTCAGTGGTGTGGGCAGCCTACACTGCACGTGACATTAGTAAGCTAGAAGCCATACGAAAGAAAGCAATACGGTTCATTTATCGCCGATATGACCGCAACTTTTCTCCCTCATCTCACGCATGCACATTATCGATAGAACCCTTGGCTCATCGACGCACACTTCGACGTATCACTTTGCTACATAAGATTGTACACGGCCAAAGTTGCATTCAAGCACCGATTTCCTTCAGTCATTCCACTGGGCGTGCCACGCGGCGTTCCCACCCACCTAATATTCTTCCTTTCAAGTCTTTTGTAAATTGCTTTAAGCATTCTTTTTTTGCCAAGCGTTGTTGCAATTTGGAACAACCTAGCTGGTTCCTTGCGGGAAAAACGTTGATGGTCGACATGGATGCGAAGGGCGTTGACACTGAAGCCACATCGGAAGTTATCGCTTATCGGGAAAGCGCATCGGCGTCAGAGTGCTTCGTGCCCAATCGGTGGATATTGCGGATGTGTTATTCTTTAAGCGAAGTGCCCAGCGAATGTGGCGACCTGGCGAATCTTTGGACGAAGACAGCCAGCAAAGGGCATGGTGGTCGGTAACAATCTCAAAAGGGCGACCGTATAGCTATGAACTAAATTTGGCGAGAGCCCAAATAATGGCCAAGCACTCCTTTTCTAGTAGCTGGAATCTGCCTTGTTTAAAGTGCGGCTCAGATATGCGACGACGTACTCGTCAAACCCGTCGTTCCGTTGCGCTATAGGACTGCACCAAGTCCGATGCCGCTACCATCCGTGTGTAGTTCTGTGGGCGCTGTTGGATCGTAGTGTCGAAGAATCGACGGCGAAGGAAGTAGGCGACGTAGTTGCTTGAAGGCTTCGTCACACGAAGTTGACCACGCGGAGATGCCGCTGCAAGCGGTGAGCAAATTGGCCAGTTGTGCGATGATGGTTGCAAAATTGCGCAAAAGCGCCGAAAATAAGAGCAGAGCCCTATGAAGCTGCAGTGTGCTTTAAGGGTATTGGGCAACGGAAACTCTGCGACCGCGCGACGCTTGGCTGGGTCAGGAAGCACACCGTCCTTTGATACAACGTGTCCCAATATTGTTAACTTGCGGGCAACAAAACGGCACTTTTTGAGGTTGACTTGGAGGCCAGCAGAGGTGAGAGAGGTCAGTATCTTACACAAGCGAACGAGGTGCGTCGGGAAATCTGGCGAAAACACGACGATGTCATCAAGGTAGCACAGGCATGTTTTCCACTTGTAGTTACGAAGTTCCACTTGTCCATCATACGCTCGGAAGTAGCGGGCGCATTGCAGAGCCCGAATGGCATTACAGTAAATTCGTACAAACCGTTGGGCTTGACGACAGCTGTCTTCTCAGAGTCATCTTCAGACATCGGCACTTGCCAATAGACGGAGCGAAGATCCGAAGATGAGAAGTACTCCGCGCCTTTTACGGAGTTGAGGGCGTAATCTATCCGAGGCAGCGGATATACATCTTTACGAGTGATCTTATTTAGCCGACGGAAATCCACACAGAAGCGTTTTGACTCGTCCTTTTTATGTACTAATTATACAGGAGACATCCAAGGACTGCGGGAAGGGCGAATGACGCCATGGTGCAGAATATCGTCGACCTGCTCGTTAATTATCTGTCGCTTGGCTGCCGAACGCGGTATGGTCGCTGACGTAATGGGGGGTGGGAACCAGTGTGGACGCTGTGAGTGAGGGTCGCCGTACGTCCCAGGGATTGTTGGTCGCAATGAAACCACGAGCGAAAATTCTGAAGAAACTCGAGGAATTGCTGGCGGCACGGAAGTGGCAGATCAGCGTCCAAAGCAGTTTCAAGAACGTGTGACGACAATGATGATGATGATGATGATGCGCACAGCACGGGAGAAGTGAGGGCGTCGAGCTGACGTCGTCATGTCGGCCATGTCATCGGAAGTATCGAGAATGTGAAGTCGCTCAAGGGGGAGAACACGACCGAGTGATTCTCCGCGCAGGAAGGTCACAGAAGATTGAAACGGGTTACACACAGGCATTGCGGATAATCCAGACAGTGTTGAGGACAGCAAACGGGAGAGGTGGAGGGTTGCGACGTAGAAAAAGTCACAGTTTCGCCCGAAAGGTGAACCATCAATTGCGATAGCAAATTTACTAGTAGAGTATACGGTGCTCTATATGTAGAGCATGGTGTCAGCGCGCTCAAGCAAACATGAATAGATGACACTCGATGACCGTAGACAAGAACTGTCAGAACGCTGGCATGTGCAAGCGCGCCCGGAGCAGTGACCGAAGGAACGTGTGGTCTGTCGCTTTTACGTAAACTGAGCGGCGGAAGCACATCGCATACAAAGGTCACAGCCGTGTGGAGATCGCTTTCAAGATAGGGTGCGCGTGACAGCCCTCAGCCGCGCAAAGTATGCAGTTCCTGGCAGAGTAGCAGCAGCGCACCCTCCCTCCCGCGCTGCCTTCACGCTTTCCTCCGTTCCCGTAGGAGGTTGAGCCGCCAGTTCGGCTTGCGCCTGGTCACAAGATAGGCATTAAGTGCCGCAGCTAAACGTCACCTCCCCTCCCTCCCTCCAATTGCCCTCATGGCCTTTCGCACGACCGGAGACGTCGTGTTTGCTCTCCGCCATGCGTTCGCTGTCCGTGAAAGCGCGCGTTCCTCGCGCGCTTTTCACTCGCACATGTAGCATACAGCACTCGGCGACGAATTTATCGCCGTTGCACTTTATACGAACACTCACGGCGCCGACGACGGCGATGGCGACGGAAGGAATGCGCTTGGAGTGTCTATATAATGGCTATCGCGATAAAACAGGCGACGGCGTGAAAAGCACCGTAGCGGCTGGCGCGGCGGAGGAAGCTACGGGCACAAGAACCGACATTTCGGGTGGTATTTCCGTATCGGACACGACGATGAGCTTGACGGCGGCTTTACTTGCAGAAGGGTCAGGCAGTGGGGCATCGGAAAGCGGGAAAAGCGCCACTTCGGCCCGGCTACAGTCAATGATGGCACGATGGTGAGACAAGAAGTCCCAGCCGAGAATGATGTCACGTGAACTGGAAGACAGCACGAAACATTCAACGACATAAACAATGCCGTCAATGACCACCCTTGTGTTACATTGCGCAAGTGGTGCTATATGCTCCGCACTCGCGGTGCGCTGTAGAAAACCAGACAACGGCGTGTTGGCCTTGTGGAGTTCATTATAAAGCTTTTCGTCAATGACATCAACGGCAGCCCTAACTGCAGGCATAAGCGCGATTGTGGTGGGTCCTTCGACCAAAACGTCCAGCAAATTGCGTGGCGACTGTGTAGGCTATGTAGAAGTTGCGAAGCTGGCAGCTCGTGCCTGCGGAAGCACCGGTGCAGCAACTAGTTTTCCTCGTTAAGGCCGTTTCACATGGTGCGATTTTCATCACACCGGAAGTGCGATTTCCGTCGCATGTGACGAAAATCGCAGTCGCAGGGCCGATTCTGCGGTTTTCGGTTGCGACCAACCGATTGGTCGCATCGTCGCAACGTCGCAGCAATCGCTGCGATTTTCCGTCGAAATTGCGCCGAGAGCTATTTCGCGGTATGTTTTGGAACATGGCGGCGGTCGCTAAACGTTACGTTCATAGATACTTTTTTGTTTACAAATATTGGCTCAACAAGCCTCGAACAGTACAACTAATTTAGCGGAACCTTGGATTGCGCAATCGGTATGTAACATCAGCACCGACACGCGAACAGTGCAGAGAAAAACTCGTAGGTCAGATTCGGTTCTGTGATTTCTATGCGTTTGTTGACACGCTACATTGCTAATCACGCAACGCTTTTTTAGGTTGGCTTCGGGTGCTGATAGTACGTACTTTTTGCGTAATTTTCCGTTATTCACACGCGCTGCGAGTTGGTAAATACTACGAGGTGTCCCTGACGGGAAGGCATGGCCTTCGGATGTCGTCCCAATTTTCTGGTTGTAGAGACAACTCGCGATATACGAAAACGCCACAGTTTTAGCACGGTATGCTTTTACGGACAGAACAATTTAAGGAATATGCAACTACAGACAAATGCTACGGTCAATTGGTCATGCTATACGCGCGACCATTTAGTTGCGGTCGGTTGGGGCTTTTTTTTTCATGCGCATTTTACCCAATGAATTATCTCATATCAAAGTTCTGTTACTTCCGCGGCGAGACGCGACTACTTATCAAGCTCGCAAAGTGAACGTGCAAACTATATATCGTAATGAATGTTCTACAATAGCATATTTAACGCTTTGACTGGGAATAAAAACTATTGTCACTTTGTTTTCGAAGCAATATTTAAAGTTTTTTTTCTCATTTTCTGATGTATCATTCTTCTCCTGCACAAAAACCAAAAAACCATCAGTGTGTTGCAGACTTTGTATCCTTACTGCATCTGTATTGACCATCACATTAAAAGCTAATTGCATATTTCGATTACTTCAGTGCATTGAATTACTTTTGTATATGCTGGCTGTAACATATCGCAGTACACTAACAAAGTATACTTTGCCATAAACATCGTTGCCTTTTCTTCCTTCTCTGTCTCTACTTTCTGTAAAACACATGCAATAATGCGAAAAGCAGGCAAACTCTCTGTTTTTATAAGCAGCAGATAATTCATTAAGCAAAAGCAGATCAAAATTGTAGAGTGAAGTCAGCCGGTTGCATTCCTTGCTGTGAATTATAGCATCTTTGCAAGTGTGGGTGGTACTTGCATGTCCACAGCTCATAAAGTGTGCAGACTCATCACGAGGCATAGGTATTGCCCATCAAGATGGAGGCAATGTTGCAAATGATTCTGCACTTACATGTATTACTGCCTAAACTCATAACCATATCCCATCATTACTCAGTCGAGCTCGCTCAGTCACATTCACCAAAATTCTACTTATCCGAGCTTTCTTTGACTGATATTCACCAAAATTATACTCGGTCGAACTTGATCCGACTAATATTCACAAAGATTCTACTCAGGCAAGCTTGCACCGAGTCATATTCACCAAAAATCTACTTAGCCGAGCTTGCTCCGACTCATATTGATCAAACTTCTACTCAACTGAGCTTGGACTGAGTCATAATCACCAAAAATCTACCTGCCGAGCTTGCTTTGCCCCTTGCCTCATAGTTTTAGCTCCTATCCTCTTTCTTCTTTTTATCAATGATTTACACATTAATACTAACGCCACAGTAAGAATGTTTGCAGATGACTGCGTTATCTACAAGGAAATAACCTGTCGTGAAGACCAGATAACTTTAAACAGTGCACTTGAAAATATAACACAATGGTGCCAAACGTGGCAGATGGTTATCAACACAGAAAAAAACAGTTTTTATGACAGTAACGAATAAAAGAGCGCCCATGAACTACCCGTATTATTTACAAGGACAGATGTTGAAGAAAGTAGAAGACTAAATATTTAGACGTCATAATTTCATCAGATCTTAAATGGGGCAAGCAGGTAACATATGTTGTTAATAAACCACTGGCAGTTCTATACTCGTTAAAACGGTCGCTTAGATCCGCATCCATAGATACTAAACGCTTAGTATACCTGTCACTAGTTCGCTCTATACTGGATTATGGAATAGTATGTTGGTTTTCCTTCCGTAAACAGTACATAGCAAAATTGGAGAGCGTACAAAGGAAAGCGATTAGATTTATTTTTAATAAGTATCGCCATCTTGACTCCCCTACAGAACTATTAAGGCAAGCTGAGCTTCCCACTATACAAAACCGAGCCCGACTACTTCGTCTTAAGTTTCTTTTCCTTCTTCTTAATGGTAGTATGAAAATCAATGCGAGTGACTACTTACAGCAGACAGATACACGTAGTTCTCGAACAAAACACACCAAGCACTTAACAGAATACAGATTTCACAACGACATATTCAGGTACTCATTTTTTCCACAGGGAATCCGTGAATGGAATCTGTTGCCTGATGACGTTGTCACCTGCACATCACTGCAAACCTTTATCGCCAAGTTAACAAGCAATGCTTTCTAGCTACTATTTGCACGTAGGCGCGCTGTGTCGTACAATGACATTTTGAATTACTTCGCAGTGTCTTGTTTTCTGCCCTGATATATATGTGGGTGTGTATGTGTATATACGTGTGTGTATAAGTGTATATATATATATATATATATATATATATATATATATATATATATATATATATATATTTTGCTATTCATGACTACATTTTCTTTCTTCGTTCTTCTTTTTTGCACTAACCTTCCAACACGGCGTTTACTACTTTCCCCCTCGTTTTATAGCATTTGTATAATGAATATAGAGTGCATATTTACTTCCCTGTTCACTTAAACTTATCTATGTCCGCGCCTACCTAAACCGTGTTCTCTTGAATATGTATCCTGCCCCTTTCCTGCAACAGCCTCAAATGTGAGGCTAGCAGTATGTTCAAATAAATAAATAAATATTCACTAAAATTATACTGACATGAGCTTTCCCTGACTACCACATGACAATATTCACTAATAGTTTACTCAACCCAGCTTGCTCTTACTCGTATTCACCAAAATTTTACTCAGCCAGGCTCACACGAACTCAGACTCATGGTTAGTTCGAAGTAGAGCACTGCACGGGCCGATTGTTACAGCCCGGGCCCGGCCCGGGCCCGTTTTTACGTTGGGCGGCCCGCCCGAGCCCGATCAAAACTTTTATGGCGAGACCCGGCCCGGGCCCGAAATAATCTACGTTACCCGCCCGGCCCGGCCCGCCTCCCCTTTACCTTAGGCCCGAGCCCGGCCCGAGCCCGACTCGAAATCGGCCCGAGACCCAAAAATAATGTTTTTCAGAGTTGAGACGCCCGAGAATAACTCGCTGCACGTCACATGCACACCATCAGAAAGCCCAAGCCCGGCCTGGGCCCGCGTCAAAAAACACGAGCCCGGCCCGGGCCCGGGTCAAAAAGCACACGCCGTGCCCGAGCCCGGCCCGAGCCCGTGAAAAAACTGTTCTACCCGGCCCGGCCCGGCCCGTGGGCCGGGCCGGGCCCGGGCTTTCGGGTAAGCCCGAGCCCGTGCAGTGCTCTAGTTCGAAGTCTTAGCTGATGTTTGAGTGAGTTCACCGTGCTATGTAAACATTACACTATGTGACCTGTGCGGTGAATAAGCAAACATTACATATGAGTGCGTGGTACATCGGGTGAAATAAGGACAACTGTACACACTGCAGTTAGTTTTCTAGAGTTTAACTGACCATCGCGTGAAAGCTTCGCCTCATGTCGATTCAAGCAAGTGCATTGGATCTGCATCATATTTTTTTCCAATCCTGCTGACTGTCCTGGCCATTACTGGGTGGCCACATTTTGTACATTTCAACACAAAGTTGAATAAATGACAGTGATGCAATACATTAAAAAAGATGCTTGCATCACTGCACATATAACAATCAGGACATGACAAAAAGACATGCACATAAGATGCACACAAATGATAAAGACATAATGAGACGGAATGAGCTAACCACCAACTATTGAAAAAAAAAGCACATGCCAATGCTGCAATGGGACTACATATGACCATTCCCCTTGCCAGGTATATGGGCGATAGGAGAAACACACGTGCAACCTAGCAGTTACCTCGAGGTAGCAGCTATGGACGCTTTTGCATTCGCAGCTGGCTACTCAACCACTCAAGTGTGTAATTGTAGTTAGGCGCACTTTTTATTGTCTATATCTTAAAAATATAATGTGGTTTCCTCAAAAATTTGACAATGTTTGGATTCTGAGGCTTGCCAAGGTAAATATTTTTATTCTATTGTTGTTCAAGGTGAGAGCTCACACAAAAGCTTAGACATGCCTTCAGTGCCACTCACTTTCCCTCAGAACATATGTAGTCTGTTATTGACATTCAAGCAGTTTTTCAACAGGAAGGGAATCAGCTTCCCCTGTTTTCAGCATTGGGTTAACCCAGGCAATTCAGGGAGGCATAAAGTTTTGCTAATACAATCGGTTCGAGAATAAGAGATTAGATTGTACCTTGACGCTTTCCTTGCACTTTCCTATTTTGGTCAAATAATCTAGTTTGAAATGGCTCCAGTAGCATGCTCTAACATTGGTCTAATATAGGTTAAGTACATGACTAGCTTAACAGACGGGGATGCTGGCTTTCATTTCCAGGAAAGGAACCATAGTGCCTGCTGCAGTTGTATATGTTTTTGGTTGTCTGAGGTTTTCAGCCTCACTTTTAAGATCATGTGCTCAAGCAGGTAGAAGCACGCGTATGCTTTAGCGTAGAGTTTCGATAGCTTCTTGCTTTACACTTGCCACTTTGAATACAAAATTTTAGCGTTCGATTTTGTTATTAAACAAACAAACGTACTCCTAACAAGGTATTTTAATGTTAGCCGTGGGGCTACGCACTACAGAATATTAACTTAAGCTTCTTGATACTTATTCACAGCACACTAATAGCGCGAGTAACAGGACGATAAAATAGACGACCCCCATGTCTGTCAGAATGATATACTACATACACAAGTGACTGCAGCTCCTAAAAAAATGTGGTGTCGGCTTTTACGCCTTTCGAAATATTCAGAGAGCACTTGTATGAATAAATACAGCACTCGCGCCGAGACAGACGAAACAGGCTGACGCTAAGATTAAGTTCACAACACAAATTCCATTGCAAGTTCAGTAATTACAAACAGATCATTTGCGGCTTCCTTCAGGGGCAGACGTGAGCTTTTGGGTTAGTGCTTGCTGCCAAATTTGGTGCAAGGATATTGCTAGGAGCAGGAACCGCTTATGCGCAATCGCGAGCAATATACAAACATCCTTTTTTCAGAAGCTGACGTTAAGCACGGGTAGCGCGAGGGTCTCTGCGGTGACATGACGACTTCGCTGCAGCCGAATTCCGAATACTGCATATGCGATGACAACAGCTATAGGGGCTTGTTGATAGGTCTTCTTGTTGCACCGCAGGAAGAACGACACGGGCGTAAAACACACACGAAACAGCACGAAGCGCTGAACGACCACCTGCGAACCGCTGTTTACGTCCGCCATGTCTTCATGTCTTCATAACTTCATAAACCGCTGTTGGGTACTCCAAAACGAATTAAACTTTGAAGCGTTTTTTAATTACAAAACACACGTATTATTTGGTCCTAGTAAAGAGAGGTCGATTGTATTATAACGCGCACGTCTTTTTCATTACATTAAAGAAATTAGGGAGTGTGTGCGACAAAACATGGCAGCAAGCAACCGTGGGCGTCGCACCAGTCGCATTGTTGAAATCGCAGTCATGTGAATGAGCCCTCAAAAAATCGCATTACGACGCGTGCGATCGCACCGATATTTTTCGCTCCAGTCGCAGCATGTGAAACGGCCTTTAGTTGACTGGCGGCGGCGTAAGGGGGAAAGAGAGCGATGACGCGGTGACGGAGAACGATGGTTGCCGAAAGGGTGTCAAGGAGACGGCGAAAACCCGGTAGCACCGTGGGAAAACCTGTAATGCCTGGTAGCGTCGTGGGAATAGCCAAACTCAGGCGTTGCGACAGCCGGGTTAGCAGGTGACATGCGACTATGGCAGAAGAGCGCTACATGGCAGGCAAAACCGCCAGCGAAACATATGGGTCGGTTGTCGCGTGAGTGCGAACGGTTCTAAACGTGGCTTCGAGGCGGAATAGGAGGCGACGCCGGAGTTGGCACAGGCTGAGGTCGCATTGTCGCAGGAAACGCGAAAGTCGGTGGCGCAGGTCGCGCGGCGACTGCGGCAAAGGTCAGAGGTGCAGCCACGAGAGGACAGGGTTGTGCCAAAGGTAGCGATTCGACAAGTTCCTCGCGAATGACCCTCCTAATGGGAGCAGCCAGAGATGTGTCAGGCTGCAGAGCTCGATCACTGACAGGCGCGCCACCTCCTCACGAATGAAATCCTCAATCTGAACTGAGAGTGCCTACCCGGACGCGGAGTTGGAGGGACGCCTAATACCCGAGAGAGAGTGGCCAGGTGCAGCAACGCTGCGCGCAAGGACCCTTTGTCGAGGCAGCTCATCGAAGCTCTGGCAAAGAGTGACCACAGACGCGACAGACATAGGGTTTCAACCTAGAAGCATTTGATATGCGTCATCCTCGATGTCCTTGAGGATATGCTTCACCTTGTCCTCTTCACTCATGGTGGAATCGACGCGGGCGCAAATATACATGACATCCTCTATGTAGCTGGTGTAATTCTCGCCGGGCTGTTGAGCGCGCTGGCGTAGACGCTGTCCAGCACGGAGCTTTCGCAAGGCGGGGCGGGGCGGCCGAAGAATTCTGAGAATGCGGTCATGAAGGCGCACCGGGTTTGTAGCTCCCGCTCATGATTGTGGAACCAGAGGTTCACAACGTCAGCAAGATGGAAGATGACGGTACGTAACTTCGTCGGGTCATCCCACTTGTTGTAAAACTGACACGCTCATAGGTAGGGAGCCAAGCTTCCACGTCAGTCTCTCCTGTTCCGCTAAAGACAGGAGGGTCCCGCTGCCGCTGCACGGCGTCGAAAATGATTGGAGCGGCAAATGCTCCAGGCTGATTGTCGGTAGGTTCGAGCATGGTAGCGACTGAAGCAGTTGGCAACGTTCGGATGCGAAGTTCCAGGAGGAAGTCGGTGATTGCAGCAGCTTCCACCAAATGTAGTATGACGATATATTACAATACACAAACGTCTCACGCAATCGAGGTCGCACTGGTAGTGCACGAAGACTGATCACACGCACAGCACAGATGCAACCGCGCTTTTTCGTCCTCTTCTTAACTAGAGTGCCAATAAGTTCGTTGCTTGTTTTTCTACTGCAGGTACAACGTGACATGTGAAGGTCAGAAAGCACTCTCCAAAAATTCCAGGTGCGCTCTTAGAGATGACCGCACTTTCAGTGTGAAGCGAGTAGAAGGCATGCTCCCCTCCATTCAGGGAAGTATTTTTGCTGGTACCTGCGATTTCTCTAGCCTCTGGAATACTTCAAGAAAACCTTTCCTGCGATATTGTGCACTATATTTATATGTTAATGAACACAAAATACAACCACTTTTTTGTGCAATTAACTCTGACAACTTGTAGGGACAACATTTGAATCCTTGCTCATTAGTTATGTTTAAGGCGTATTCGCGTAAAAAATGACATTTTATAAAATGAAATAATCAACAATGCTGGCCTTTATCTGTAACACATGATCACAATGCCACTTACTTATAGTAGGCGCTGTGAGAGTACTTTCAGTCGCTGGCATTGCGCGTAAAATTCTCGGAAGCGCCACATTTTATCAGTCATTTGTCTGCACGTCAACGGAAGTTTAAGGCGAGGTAATGTATTTGATTTTGTCAGTATATTAGCTAAGTTAATGTTCATGAACTAGTTAGATGGCGCACTTAATAAGGCAGTTAAATATTTAGGAAAGCTAGGAGAGCAATTTTTGTCAGGTATAACATATTACTTCATAATATTGTGCTTTAAAGGCTCAGTGTTTTTTCCTATCGCACTAAGCTGTTGATCTCTTTGTAATGACACTTAACACTTTGATGTTATTATGTATCATTTCGAGTGCTTCACATGTTTCTCGCACTGCACAAAATACTACCCCCGATAGAAATAATCAACACTTATTTGCCATGCTACAGCCCTACTTTTCCAGGCACGATGCAGTAGCAATCGCCACGTGGAAAGGCTCTTGGAATTCAAACAGCAGTTTGTTGCTGCGCGAGCTGCCTTGGGCTTCAACGCTGTGGGCGCTGCCTACACCAGCTTTTCGCGACTACTTAAATGCCAATGGTGTACTTGGAATAAAGACAAATGTGGTCGCGCTAAACGTTGTTCCGAACAACTTGAGATATCTAAAAATGTGTCCCATACGCCCAGTTGATCCTTATTTTCTTGACTGTTTCTTGATTGAAGAGAGGGCTGGAGAACGAACAACCTCGAATGATTACTTCAAAGTGTGGTTCACAAGAACGTTCTCTTGTGATATTAGAAGATTCTGTCAAGCAAAAGCGAGTGCAATACCATGTTTACTTTTGCCACCCGAACACACTGTCGCACGATCTTCTACAGAATGCAATGCTATTTATGTGGAAGATCATTTAAGACTTCTGAGGCAAAGCCAGCTCAAGAATAGCATAATATACTTGGGCTGTGGAAAACGGAATATAATTGTACCTTGTCAAAAAGGGATCACTGGATTCATAATAGAGGCACTTGATTTTTACAACGTCACCTTGAAGTGGTTTTATATTAGCTCCGCTGGCTCTCTTACAAAGTTGCTTTTTTTCGGTGATCTTGATATCTTGGGAACCGAGGTCATTCTTAACTATCACATCGCACACTACTGCGATATTTATGCAGTCATTTCTCAGACCTATGATGTATTCTACGTCAAAAGTGCGGACGTTGTCTTGACGTCTTTTACCAATATTCTCATCGAGTCAAAAGTTGGGCTGGGTTTCCTTCTAGCTGTCCTGATATGCGGTTCCATAGTGCTGACCGTTGCTGACGTCAGAGAAAGAAATTTGTGGGCGTTCAGATCAATTGGGGACTCCCTATTACTGCTTCTGGCATCTTTTTACGGAACTTCGTTGCCTATCCCCCGCAGAAGAAGCTTATTCTCGGCACGAACAATCGTGTACAGCGTCTGGTTCATCTCCATTCTTCCGCTGTCAAACTATTTGCGCAGCGAACTGGTTTCCAGGCTCAGTGTGCACTCTCCAGGGAATGTTATGGACACACTCGATGAAATTTCCGATGCGCTTAGCAGGAAGACAATTACTCCGTGTTTTCGTGTTGGCACTATGACGCATCACACCGTTGTAAACAACCGGACCTACACAAACTTCCACGCCAAGCTCAGCTTAGCGTTCTATGCGGCGAAGCAGAGAAAGTCTTTAGAGACAAAAAACGCTGTGGACTGCCTTTCATGTGCAAGACAAAAATACCATGTCTGTTTCACGGATAGGTTGTACAACTGTTGGCAAAAAAAGACTCGCGGATTTGTTGAATCTAAGGATACGCTAAATCCAGTGGTGAGCAGTATGCTTGTTCGAAAGAGTTTCGCGCGTAAAGAAGCATTTCACAAAATGGTACGCCGAATTCACGAAGCAGGATTTTTCCAGAAAAAAGAAACGTGCCCGTCAAAGAGCGGTGATAGCCCCGTTACCGTGCAGCATTTTGACCAGACAGCTGAGCATAGCGGTTTTCTAGTGCTTTTCGTAGTGTTACAGGCCGCTTCTAGCTTTGTTTTATTGCTTGAATTAGTGATTTCGAGACTGTAGTGCACATGTGATAGCCTCTTTTCGACTTGATGGTTTGGTTTAGCCATGAACAATGTGTTCAAATTTCTTATCGGTTGCAGGACAACCTACTGTTTTGAAAAAGGCACTATGTCCGTTATAGCGCATTTTCAATTGAAATCTACAGAAGTTCTGAGAATTGGCTACGAATGCGTACGCATTCTTTGACTCAGTGCTACTTCTCTTTTACTTACTTAGCTAGCCCATGCATGTCTGCCCATCGCTACCAATCATCTACTATATTACACCATTGTAACGATTACATGTGTTGCTTCACCAATTATGCATTTATTTTGCAAATATATCGTATCAAGTGACAAAAGATTTTATAGTGCAACACCACAGCCTTTTTTCTGTCATGTTTATTTGCCTTTCGGTTACAACCTGGACGCGGCGACGGCGACGTCACCAGTTTTTTCTTCTGTACGAATCATCCACTATTATTCTGGCATAACAATTACATCGGTTAACTTCTTTATCTTCCTTTTTGTTATGACGTTGACGCGGCCACGGTGGCGTGAGCAGCTTTGTTTTAACGATAGCAATAATCTATTATTACAATATTTTTAGGAATACATGTGTTAAGTTCGTTATTTTCCTTTTTTGTTGCGACCTAGACAGACGCAACGACGGCGACGTAACCAGAATTGTTTTTTCTAACGCTACCAATGATCTAATATTACATTATGATAACAATTACACGTGTTAGCTTGACCAATTTTGCATTTCTTTCGCAGATATAAGGCGTCACGGGACGGAAGAAAATTGCTCAGATAATCGCTAAAGGATGCTTATGCAATACGGAAGCAATGTATCAAATTAAGGAAACGGAGAGGGACTATTTCATGTCCCTTTGACTTCAACCAGGTGTGATATAAGCTGAGGCCAAAGTAACTGAGGGTGCCTTTTTACATTATGCCCTGTGATTATTATTCGAATATTAAGTGTTGAAATTGGTAGGACATATTAGTCTAAAAGCCGCTTCTGGTGTAATAACTTTTCCTTCAAGATCAAGTGGGAAGGATGCCGATTTCAAGAGCTCATTGGACTTGTGCATACTGCGATGTCATTTAAAAAAACGACAGCACATCGCAACATGGGTATCCCACTGAAGCCTGTCCACTGCTTTCTGAAGCTATCCCACTGCTTTTTCTTATTGTATTAATAGTTGTCGTTGGCGTTTTGTCGTGCATTCGTCGTCACCACACCACCGCTGTGCACATGGAGTTTGTGATGTGGTTTTTTCGTACAGTTGAAGTAGCTTCCGCAAGGCTGCATGTGCATTCATTGCTTGCCTGGTGTCCTTGCAGAAACGCCGAGAATCAGATCACATGGTAATGGTGGAACCTGCTACGGGTAACGAAATAATAAAGTTCAAAATGTGTAGGTTATTTACAGTGTTTGATGAACAGTACCGCTTTAAGCATGCAATATATTTGTAAAACCTTTATACATTTTGTTTTGCATACTATGAAAGCAATAATCTTGGTACAAGATTTACATGCAGTACAAGTAGGCGGCGTGTTAGGGTGATCTCTATGGAATGTTTAATGTTTTTTTCGGCTAACTACGGGCGTTGGCGGTACATTACCGCATATTCTTGTCCCCTCTTTATTCCTTGTATGAATCACTCACGTTCGGTGAGGTATTTTGGTGCACTAAACGTGGCACTCAGCTTACCTTTAGTGAAACTGGATAGCATGATAATGGTGACGTGGGTACGAGTTTTGAGACATTTTTGGGGTAATTACTGGCTTTACATGTAATTAAAACACCTGTTCTTTCTTAGAATTTACGCGCTATGTGATGCACTTGGGTGGTTTACGCTGTCTTGTTGTTGGGCATATCACAACACTAAGTTTGCATTTGATTAAAATAAGGACAGTGATTTGTTGACATAAAATTCAAACTATTTTCATTTGAATGAAGTGGCTGTTCTGTGAATTTAACTTTATTTTGGAAATGTTTCGCTAGCCTTGATTGTTCTTTTTGTTTAAATTTTTTTCTTCAGTTATAGCAGTAAGAAATCCACAACTGGGTTTCCAGGTTTTCCGCACCCATATTCAAAACTTCGCCATCTATATATGGCCTCGAATGTAAAAGGCAATTGAACATTTGTTCCTGCCATATGAGAGGCCACTGGAGACTCTAAATAAATTTGTTGTCATTTATGTTCCGCACGCAACACCTTGAGCGGTGTTTTGCCATAATGAGGTGTCCAGGAGTGCTATCACTTGTGTGTGTATTTTGCATTACGCACCATGCAATTCCCGTGGATGAAGCCGACGCGATACGCACTGCAAGAAGACTTTTTCTGCCGAACTGTGGAAACCTGATTGTGGTGTTACTCATTTTTTTTGCGATGAACATCTGTCGGTGGTAGGTTACGCAATGCTCATTTTGTATTGTATTTTTGTGTACGGTTTTATACATCTGGTGTCGCCCATCTCTCTCGTGGGTCTGATACATGATTGGGGGCTCTAACCATAATCACTATATATATATATATATTGTCGCGATACAACGCGAACAGAAGACAGGGAGACGTTCTTCAAGAACAGCACAGGACGACCTGTTCAAACAAAACAGAACAGACACACGTCTTCTTTCTCTAATAATCCCATTGACCCACTAGACGGAGTCCGCTAATGCCCCCATCGTCGTCGTCGTCTGCCTGTAGAGCACGCGTGTCATTTGTCCCTCCCTAAAAGAGCATCGCCCCGATGCTAGACCGGAAACGTCACTTGCGGAAGTGAGGGTCCCTCGCATAGTCATTCGCTCACATACGGCTTCATGCGCACAACATGCACAAGTTCAGGGGGGTGCGGGCGGCGCCGCGTACAGTTGGGACTATCAGGGACGACCTCGTAGGTGACATCACTGAGTCGCCGCAATACTCGATATGGGCCGAAGTATCGCCTTAACAGCTTCTCGGAGAGGCCTCGTTTCCGTATGGGTGTCCAAACCCACACTAGGTCGCCGACTTCATAGGTTATGGTTCTACGGTGAGCATCATAGCGGCCTGCGTCGTAGTCTTGCTGCTGGCAGATCCGCAAGCGCACGAGTTGCCGAGCCTCTTCGGCGCGTTGGGTAAACACATCGGCGTCCGTGTCAGTGTCGTCAAATTGGTGTGGAAGCATAGCATTCAACATCGTTCGTACATCCCGGCCGTGAACAAGGCTGAACGGAGTCATGCGCGTCGTCTCTTGTTTCGCGGTGTTGTATGGAAACGTGATATAAGGGAGGATGTCATCCCAATTTTTATGTTCGACATCCACGTACATTGAAAGCATGTCTTCAATTGTTTTGTTGAGGCGCTCCGTCAATCCGTTGGTTTGTGGATGGTAGGCAGTTGACTTCCGATGAGCCGTTCCACTTAGCAGCAAGACGTGATCTAAAAGCGCAGCTGTGAAAGCGGTGCCTCGGTCGGTTATTACGACGCGTGGTGCACCGTGTCGCAACACAACATTCTCGATGAAAAATCGCGCCACCTCGGCTGCTGTGCCTCTCTGGATGGCCTTTGTTTCAGCGTAACGTGTCAGGTAGTCGGTTGCGACGAGAACAAAGCGATTTCCCGCAGTAGAAGTAGGAAGTGGACCCAAAATATCCATTCCGATTTGATAAAATGGTGTTCGTGGAACCTGAACAGGTTGTAGGAGGCCGGCTGGTTTCGTCGGGGGCGACTTGCGCCTCTGGCAGTCGAGACAAGTGCGAACGTGATGTTTCACGGCGGTGGTAAGTCTCGGCCAGTAGTAGCTTTGCCGCACTCTGCCCAATGTTCGCGTGTAGCCTAAGTGACCAGAAGTCACCTCGTTGTGACAGGCTTGAAGTACTTCCATACGAAGAGCTGCAGGAATGACGAGCAGATAGGGGGATCCGGTCGAAGAAAAGTTTCTTTTGTAAAGGACGTTGGCCCGTAAACAAAACGATGACAATCCTCTTGCGAAAACTCTAGGTGCTTTCGCAGATCTTCCTTCTAAGTAATTGATTAGACCAAGCAACTCAGGGTCGTCCCGTTGTTGTTGAGCGATGGCGGAGGTGTCCAGAACACAAAGAAATGCTGTTTCATCTTCTTCGAGTGAACAAGCCGACTCTATCGGTGATCGAGACAGGCAGTCAGCATCCGTATGTCGCTTCCCCGACTTGTACGTGACTGTCATGTCAAATTCCTGCAGCCTTAGGCTCCAACGCGCCAATCGTCCAGAAGGATCTTTAAGGTTCGTCAACCAACACAGTGAATGGTGGTCGCTGACAACTTTGAATGGGCGGCCATACAAATATGGGCGAAATTTCATAACCGCCCATACCACGGCGAGGCATTCCTTCTCAGTTGTGGAATAATTTGCCTCTGTGCGTGAGAGCGTTCTGCTTGCGTAGGCAATCACTCTTTCCGTGTCCTCCTGCCGTTGCACAAGAACAGCTCCCAAGCCAACATTGCTGGGATCAGTGTGGAGCAATGTAGGAGCGGTCTCATCAAAGTGGGCCAGTACTGGAGGTGTCTGGAGACGTTGCCGCAAGACGTTAAATGCACTTTGCTCTTCGTCGCCCCATACAAAAGCAACGTCGTCTCTCGTGAGGCGAGTTAACGGCGACGCAATGTGAGCAAAATCTGAAATAAAGCGCCGGTAATAGGCGCAGAGACCGAGGAAGCGCCTGACAGCCTTTTTATCGGATGGTACGAGAAACTGGGCGACGGCGGCAAGTTTTTCGGGATCTGGGCGGACACCGGCGTGACTGACGACGTGGCCAAGAAACTGTAGTTCCGCAAAGCCAAAGTGGCACTTCTCCGGCTTCAGGGTGAGGCCGGCGGATCGTATGGACTGCAAAACCGCTTCAAGACGTGCGAGATGTTCGTCGAACGTTGCGGAGAACACGATGACGTCGTCGAGGTACACTAAGCAGGTTTTCCACTTCAGACCCGAAAGCACAGTATCCATGAGGCGTTGGAACGTAGCAGGGGCAGAGCATAAGCCGAAAGGCAAAACCTTAAATTCGTATAGGCCATCTGGCGTCACAAAAGCAGTTTTTTCACGGTCCCTCGGGTCTACCTCAATTTGCCAATATCCGCTCTTTAAGTCCATGGAAGAGAAGTAACGTGCGTGTCGAAGCCTGTCGAGGGAATCGTCGATACGGGGAAGTGGGTACACGTCTTTCTTCGTCACCTGATTTAGTTTTCGGTAGTCCACACAGAAACGCAAGCTGCCGTCTTTTTTCTTGACTAGAACTACAGGGGATGCCCAGGGACTCGTTGATGCTTGGATCACGTCGTCTTCAAGCATTTTCGTCACCTGTTGTTGTATGGCTTCACGTTCTCTGGAAGCCACATGATAAGGATTTTGGTGAATTGGTCTTGCCGTATCCTCTGTAATTATTCGGTGCTTTGTTAGAGGCGTCCGACCGACTCTTGACGTCGACGCAAAGCAGTCGTTGAACTTGGCTAGTAGCGTGCGAAGCCGTTCGCGTTCGTGCTGTGGCAAAACAGTGCTGACGTCAAGTGCAGAAGCTGGGTCTGGTGTAGGCGCTTCTTCGAGTAGTGAACAGCAGTCACGAACACCCGCAACACCGTCAAAATAAGCCACAGCCGTGCCTTTTGGAATGTGCCGTCGCTCTGTGCTAAAATTTGTTAGCAATAAATTCGTGCGCCCGTCGGTGACATTTACAATTCCTCGTGAGACAGAGATACCGTGAGTAAACAACAAAATGGTTTTGATGAAATGGCTTGGCAATGAAACGGTACGTCACATGCCACGGAAACAAGGATACATGACCGAGGTGGGATTACGACGTCGTATTCTGTTAGACGAAAGGAGTTGTGTTGCGGCGATAAGCAATGAACTAAACCAGGGCTTTTATAAAACGTCACCATGCGGTCTGGGATGTTAATTACGGCGCCATATTCTCTTAGAAAATCCATTCCAATAATCAAATCTTTACAGCACACGGGAAGAACTATGAAAGCGGCCACGAACGACGAATCTCCAATGTTAAGCCTAGCAGTACATCTTCCAGTAGGCATCAGCAATTGTCCACCTGCCGTCCTTATGTGAGGTCCCGCCCATGGCGTCTGTACTTTCTTCAGGCGGAGGGCGAGTTCCCGACTCATTATAGAGAAGTCGGCACCAGTGTCGACTAACGCTGTCACCGGCTGTCCATCCACGAAAATATCAAGGTCGGCGCTCACAATTTCTTCGGGGTCAGTGGTTATCGGCTTCTCGGCGTTCTGCAGCGGGAGAGTTCTATCCACTGTCGGTGTCATAATTCTGTGAAGTTCTTCTCTGACGACCTCTATGATCATTTCCCGCAAGGAGCTCTGATACTGTGGAGTCAATGCGGCGGCATTGATTGCGGTGCTGTTGGACAGTCGATCGTACTGCCTGCACCGTTGATGAAGAGCGCGCTCAATAGCCGCAGCCTCTTTGATAAAATCAGCGACGGTGACTGGAGGATTTCGCACAAGCCCCGCGAACAACTGCTCTTTTACACCTCGCATGAGGTAGCGCAGCTTTCTATCCTCGGTCATGTTCGGGTCGGCTCTACGAAAGAGACGGGTCATGTCTTCGGCAAACATCGTGACCGACTCATTGGGGTGTTGCACCCGTAGCTCCATCAATTGCTGGGCGCGGTCGCGTCGGTCGGCACTTGCAAATGTATCTGTGATTTTCTGCCGAAAGTCATTCCATGTCGTTAGGCCAGCTTCGCGGTTCTCGTACAAAGTACGGCCACTGTCGTCAAGGGCGAAATAGACGATAGAGAGCTTCTGCTGCTCTGTCCACTGGTTAATCTGTGCGACGCGGTCATACTTGTCAAGCCAGTCTTCAATGTCTTCGAAGGCTGCACCGCGATAGCGATCGGGGACCAGCGGATGAAGAACGGTTACCTGTTGCGGGCTGGGAGACCCGCTGCTTTGGGGTGCTAGCGGTGCGCTGGTTTCGGCCATTGCCCGATGTGTGGATCTCCTGTGAGGTGGTTGAAGAGGGGAGAACTCCGGGGCAAGGCCTAGCAGTCGACGACTGAAGTGATGCACGGGTGTCGTAACTGGTGACAATGCGTCCGGGCTAGATGAACGACTCCCAGAAGGTGTCCGGGGCATCAGGCGCTGTCAATACCCAGCACCTCCACCAGTGTCGCGATACAACGCGAACAGAAGATAGGGAGACGTTCTTCAAGAACAGCACAGGACGACCTGTTCAAACAAAACAGAACAGACACACGTCTTCTTTCTCTAATAATCCCATTGACCCACTAGACGGAGTCCGCTAATGCCCCCATCGTCGTCGTCGTCTGCCTGTAGAGCACGCGTGTCAATATATATATATATGTATATTCCGAGACACAATCTGGCCAGGCATAGAAAATGCTATCCTAAAATGTATAACGTGGCATGAGTGAAGTCCCTTCAGAAAAAAAATTACCGCAGAACCTATCTCGCAACAGCTCACAGCAACGCGATAAGCATTCAAGCAATATGGCGATACACCGTATTGCTGAAGTTTATTTAAAATATGTAGTGGTCATTTCGATACATGCGTTGCTTGGAACACATGCGGCACATAATGTCTCGGCTATCGGCCCACTTTGCTGTGGCACTCGCTCGCCAGAATCCCCCATGAGCATTGCGACATAATGGTGAGTGCCTGACAACGACGCAATGACGACAGTGGAAAGACAAAGAAATGACGTCAATTAAGCTGCATGACTACGACCATATGATGGCCATGAGATGATTCTGAAATGATGGCAATGGTTACAGGAGGACAGCGTGACGTTTACAGCTTGAATGCAATGGTTATGACTACTGTGTGACGACAACCTGATGACGAAGCTAGAATGACGACGATGGCATGACGGCAGATGCACGACAGCGACTCTCCGACGATGACCCTATGAGGATTATGACATGACAATGTCGGAATAATTATGTTTCACTGACTACAGTATAGTTGAGATAGCATAACGATGAAGGAATGACATTGATGGAACAAAGAAAGTCAAATGACGACAAAATTATGATCATCCGTCTAGGTTTTCTGAAGTGATGGTGGCCGTAAAATGTCAGCGTGATGACAGTGCGACGAAGATGGCATCACGATGGCTGTGTGACGACGATGACATGACAAGAGTCGGATGAGGTAGTTAGAATGAAGACGATGGGACGACCATGACTGTATCAAAATATGACAACGAATGCATGACGAGGACTGTGTGACGACGACGCAATGACGACGTTGGCATGACATCGGTTAAGTAGCACGAGATGACGACGACTTTATAACGATGATAGCGTGACGAACCCTTTATTATGAAGACTGTATTACTACGATCGTGTGACGACTACATGATGAGCGTCGGATAACGAAGCTGGAGTGAGGACGATGCAATGACCAAGGCGGCATCATGGCCACGAGCCAATACATAGTGGTGCAGGTTGATAAACAACATGGGCCGCTGTGTCAGCGTAGAGGGCGTGACGGCGATGGCAGGGCGAGAGTCAGATGACGAAGCTCGAGTGAACATGATGGAACGGCCACGGCGGTACATTGACCACATACACAGTGGCCCAAGTATGTTAGAAACCTTCGGCCACTTCGGTGACAAGCAATAAATGATGACTACATAACGACCATGGCGTGACTAGAACGACCACGGACGATGCAAGTACCCCGACAATGCATTGACCAAGATGGCACCACGACCACGAGCACCCAGTGGCTAAAGCTGTTGGACAACTTGGACCAGTGTATTAGCGTAGAGGGCGTGGCGACGACGACAAGACGAGAGTCAGATGACCTAGCCTGATTGTAGACAATGGAACGACCACGACGGTAGCACGACCACAAACACATGCCTAGTGGGCCAAGCTGGTCGAAGCCCTGGGCCTCTGCGTTGGCTTCATGGGCGAGATAATTAGATAGATAGATAGATAGATAGATAGATAGATAGATAGATAGATAGATAGATAGATAGATAGATAGATAGATAGATGGGCAGACAGGCACAAAACACCTTAAATAGGCAAAGAATGCTAATCGCATTATTATGAAATTCGCCATGAATGACCATATTGATAGAAAGTTTGGGGACTTGTCACGGTTCTTAAGAAAGATGATTGGGGATGCTTCGGGGTCTGCTATAATAATTACTACTAATAACTAATGTGCAACTAAACACCAGAATGTTCCCTCAGTTTGAGGACTGCATTGGGATCTGCAATCCAGGCATGTTTTGTATCATTATGATGCCCACGCAACCTTACCCATTGGGAAGACTGGCGCTGCATCAATGCACATGTACGCCTAAATTTATACATCCTGTAAATCAGCTCAAGTAGTGGAGTAGATATATGCTCAGCTAGGAAGAACAGCGCCGTAGAAATGCGCGAACAATAATCCGCTTCCTCTGTTCAGGATATATTCTTTATTCCAAATGTACTAGAATTCCAAATTCCAGTACTTATTCCAAATGTACTAGAACGCGCAAGCGCGTGGCAAAGTGGTCGCGCGTTGTAGCTGATAGGTGAGAGTGATATCGCTTTCAAATATGTTGAAATAATATGTTTTCGTCACAGAAACTGTAGGGAATGAAAAATAGCCCTCAATGCAAGCGCAAATTTGTCCTTGGTCTCGCTTTTGAATCTGTCGCACAGTCACATCGACATGTGATTCCTCTATTTGCATTCGGAAATTTGTTGTTGGCCAAGTGGCCTCCAAACTTCACAACAAATGCAGCTCTTTTGCAAATAGAAGAAAAGAGACACGTTTAGCCGGAATAATATTGATACCAAAATTTTCTAGAGCATTTAGTGAAGATAGCCATACTGTCTCCTTTTTATCTACAATGTGTCTAATTGTGTTATTAAGACTGTTAGCGTGAACAGCGCTGATATCATGAGGACCATCGTGTGTTTCCTTTAAATAAAGGGGAGGGGGGGGTGGGGTTCATGAGCCACCAGTGCGGATGCCATGAAATGCACAAACATAGAATGAAAATGGAAAAAAAAACACTGTGGCTCCAATCCACGCTGTGAAGGTGGTTGGACAGTGAAGCTGTAAATGACACCCACAACGATTACCCATTGTGACGTCACTTGGATTCACACACGTGGCTCTCCAAAGAGTGAAACCAGGGACAAGTGAACTGCAATTAACCACACCGTTTATTACTTCACAATGACATTATATTCAACTTGTTCTTCTGGCGTCTTTACTTTCCGGGGTCTGGCCATGGCAGCCTGGAATTCACTGAATGAGTTGCTACACTCTGGTGGCGTCACTACGTGATTTGTATGCTTTTGGGTACATTTCCACTCGGAGTAGCTCACGCAACCGTAATCTTCACCGGGAAACACACGTGGGAGAAGGAACGCTGTAAACGACAACCATAACGATTACCCATTGTGACGTAACTTGAATTCACACACGTGGTTCTACGAAGAGTGAAACAAGAGACGCTGATTTCACCAGGATTTTGAACGACGTCAACCACTTTCGAAGCAGCTGCAAACCTAATCTTTACCGGAACACGTCGGAGGGTGTTCCCATTGTTCACACGCGCCTTGTCATCCATCATGTGTTTTTATGCTTGTTTTGTGGTTTTTATTTTGAAGACAAGTGCTGCGCTGTATTCTGTATGCCTGATTTCAAAGGAGATATGCTGTTTGTACCCAGTACATTACTGGTTTGTCGTTTTTTGCTTATGCCGACAGGAAAATTTCCTTGACTGCTAGAGGTATACAGCTTCGCTGTAAAAGGTACGTACACACTCGAGGAAATGCACAGCAAAATATGTAGACACACAAAAACGACAGAGTGGCGCCATGGCTCCTTGCTGAACAGAGATGGCGATGCCAGGCCAGCGACGCAAGACCGAAGGGGCGCAAGAAAGTGCCTTCTGGACCCGTACAGGCTTGTTTTAGGCAGTTCGCTCCTTTATTAAACTTCTGCTCGCTATCGTGGAGTAAAGCGGTCAACTGTATGCAACCTCTAGGTTCTCGTCTTGTTCTCCTCGGGATTCGACTACCACCTGTTCGATTTTTGCCCTACTCTACTGCGCTTCTGCTGTGGAGAGCTCTCACTCACAGCGTACATTTTGTGCCTGTGAAAACGCATTCCTGCAACATCCTGATAAATCGCATTACACCATTTCTACGGAACTGACATTTTCTTTCACATAATTTAAAACGTGACTGCGTATACGCGTATATTTGAGTGTATTTTTAATGTACGTTTCATGTCTTACGGGTTTCGAAAATTCAGAATATGTGTGCGCTTGCGAACAAGAATGCTTGCACTGGTTCCGCTTTATATATCTCTTTGCACTCAACACATGTTATAAGCAACTTTGGTTAACACACATAAAATGTGACAATGTTGTATTGAGCAAAGTCATTTACTGCACCTCGGCATTCATTAACAGTACAAAAATAACACCGTACATGTTTAATAGTTGGAGTCTATAACTCTCCAGAAGAGAAGGTTTACGGGAGCACGATTGATTTAACTATACTATCCCAGCAAATATGGTTGAACACAAAACAGGTTTTGTTATATGGTATCTGCATAATTTAAAAACTCCCTCTGCACATTTAGTGGAACATTTGGTAAGGCAATACATTATTCCTAAATTACAAACTGTTAATGGCGCTCCCACCATTAAATTTGGCTCGCACAAGTGGCAGCGAGTTTTTTTCATCCATATACATTTCCATGTATCTTATCATTTATACCCCTCAACTAACACCAATAAATAATTTTCCCTATGCTTTCCTGGAATAACAAAATTCAGGTCTACCTGTTGCCCTTGCTCTTATTCACATATAGGGATGTCTGAGTGTAATGACTCCTCGACACAAAGAAATCTTTATTTTGGACATAGGATTTACTAGAGACACTTTCTGTGATAAGCACGGTTGCTGCTATTATGAGCTAAAATGTGTGAGCAGCATTTATTTATAGTAGTTTGTTCAGAGCACTTTGTGTTGAGACCGTGTTTTAGGCACTTCAAGTTCAGTGTATTTGATGCGTCATGTTGATTATGATTGACCGAGTGTTAGAATGGAAATGTATAGCTCAGGTGTAGATGTGTAGACACTTCTCAGATATACTTAGTATTGAGACAAAAGCTATAGTGAATGTTTGACCGATAAATGTTTCAAAAACAGGCCTCTTGGCTTATGTTCCGGCCTCGTGACAAAATAGATCATTAACAAAAATAAAAAATGTGGAGCAAATTGCAAGGAAGGCAGAAAAAATTATGCCAATTCAAACCATGTGTTAGAATCCACGTGAAATAAATATTTACAAAAATGAGTTACTTAAATGTAATGACACTACAGGCAATTTGCACAATTCTGTTATTTGTGTCCTATCTGAAGTGATATTGGACGCAATGTTTATATTCACATACAGCATTGATCACAACTTTATTCTCATGCGATGTTTATCTCATCCATGTGCTTATTCGCAACGAGCCGCCAATGATATGCCATGGTAAATAATTATATCGTAACAAATATATAATTCTATTTTTTCACTTATTGCACCTCGTGGTGTAATCACCATGCGTCAAGCAAATGGCAGCGTCCACTGAATATTAGTTACTCCATTTGGCTACCAAGTATAAGGACAACTTCAATGTAGCAGGACAAATTTGGCAAATGAGTGTAATAGCAAGCAGATGTTGAATACACGGAATATTTTTTATATGGTATCCCTAAATTTAATATGCCCTTAGTGCATATGGTGAGGTTAGTAGCGATATTTCAGGTATATCATCAGTCCTGAATACTAAAAATGCAAGGGTGTCTTTTTTGCATGCGAGAACACGAAGTCTATGTGGCATGCCTGTTTGACACGCGTAAAGAAGCATTCGGACTTAATGAATTCTGCAAATTCTTACTGCTGTATATAAGTGGTGTGAAAAGCATTTGGTCAGTCTACGACATTTTCATGACGATGTTGTGTTTTGTGGGGAAGGCGCCAGATATTGTCTGGCATTTGGATGACGTGGTTGGGTTTAAAATAATTTCAAGAATAGTGTTCTCACTACTATTGCTCCCTATGGTCGAGCGGTAGTATAGAAAACGAAAGCTCAGGGAGATATGCATAGGCATTATTAGTGGAGATAAAGAGTTATAAAAAATTGGTAACCTATGCTTGAATTTGTTTTTCTATTTACCACTATTTGACACCAGTGGCCGGAAATGGGACATTGGAAATGTAATAAATTTATCAAAACCACCGAACCTATTGACTTGCTTGGCTATTTTTAAGAGGTCTGTGTGGTGTCAAGATACCTGTGAGCGGATATGACCAAGCTATGCAACGGTTTCATTTTGTGAGTGATTGTTTTAATATGCAGAACAAATGTTGGTGCATTGGCTCTAGCATTACGGATAGAATTGAGCGCTATAGAAGCGGGAGCATCCTGCTGCAGATAAAATCTGGCCAGTAATGGTGAAGCTGAAACATATGAAGTTTGGGAAAATCAACGAAGCCGTTAAATATCTTGTTAAATTTACAAAACATTATGCGTGACTAGCTCCAATGAATACACCAATAATATATTTTAAAACATTCCGATGGTGATGACTCGCCGTACGCTCCGAACTCAATTCACTACATGACAGCACGTAATTTTTATTCACTTGTAACGCATATAGAGTGCTCTTTCTGGCATTTCCAGTTGAAATAAAAAGGTGTCCTGTGTGCAAATGTGTCTGTGTCTCGTATCTTCTGAAATCCGTGACACACAAGAAATAGGGATCTCAATGCCGCCTAACTTCTTACGTGGCAAGTAGTCTTTCATGTTTACGTTAGTGTCTCTGAGCTCTCGTGAGTAGACCGACCTACTTTAGCGCCTGACAAAGAATAGATCCTGTTAGGGCCTCGCTTATACAGCGACCATATGAACCAAAGGCCCATGTCAAGGCTCCTAGGCCTCTGGCAGATCTTCGACCAAGCTGCCCTCCAGCAATCTTGACCTGGTTCAATATTGTGTGAGGTGTGCTTAGCGATGGCTAATTCGGATAGGTCACTTATCCGCCGTCAACAATGTTTAATGTTTAGCTATACCATTGTTAAGAATCTCCTAGAGAAAGTCACACCGTTCAAATACTTAAGTCACACTGACAATTCTCATGATATGTAACGTGCATGTTAGTAACCTTATTCTATCAGTTAACCTAAAACTATGATTCTTCAAGCGCCAGTTTTGACATGCGCGTAAGGATGTCAAATTTCTTGCATAGAAATCTATCCTTCGTGCAAAACTATAGTGTTTATCAGCAATTAGACACCCGTTTCACACGCGGCTCACCAATTAGCTCGAATGCATTCATAATAGTGTGACACGATTATTTCATTCATAATATTCAATTGACAATTGTTTCAGTGCTTAATAACACACCTTAAATGATGCCAACAACATATATATCTCGCCTCACCGGTCACACAGTACAAGTTTTCCGCCTGCGCACGAGAACAATACTTTTCCTGCGAACTTCTTTCCCCAGGAATGTATCGTCGCCAATACGTGCCCAATAACGTTTTCTGAAGGCATGTTCAAGCATGTCTTAAGCTGAGGCCACGTGGTAATGCGCTTGCTTCTGTTCTGTTTCCACCCCTTACGCAACACTCCTGTGTGTGGTTTTAAATGCGAACCATTTCTTGGCGAACATTTGCTACTTTAACAGTGTCTGTCTATCTATCTATCTATCTATCTATCTATCTATCTATCTATCTATCTATCTATCTATCTATCTATCTACACGCCTACGTCTTTGTGCTCTCATGGTCGTGTCGTTAACTTGGTATGTGCCAAAATTAGCATACTATGACAAGAGCATATGACGAATATAAGTGATAGGGCATGACATAAATGTCATGACATGCGTGACATGCGCTGGGTCATGAAAATGACCCAGCAAAAAATATTAACACTAAAAAACCACTGAAATGGGTTTGGACGTGGGTACTCAGTGAACGAAACACTAAAGAATGCTGGTAGAAGTCATATTCATGAGCATGACTCAGCAAAAATGACAATGACTCAGCGAAATAACGTTATTGCTCAAAAGTCACTGAAATTAGTTTTGACGTGGGGAATAAGTATAGCAAACACTAAAGGATGACGGTAGAAGTCATAGTCGTGATCATGACTCAACAAAAATGGCAATGATCAGCGAAAAATAGATTAACACTCAAAAACCACTCGAACGGTTCGGCCATGGGCACTGAATGAAGGAAGCACTAAATGAGTATGGTAGAAATCATAGCTATGAGCAAGACAGCAAAAAAGACAATGATTTGGCGAACAAAGATTAACACTCAAAAACCACTTAAATGGGATCGTACGTGGGTACTAAGTGAAGGAAACACTAAAGGATGGTGATAGAAGTCATAATCATGAGAATGACTCAGAAAATATGGCAATGACTCAGCAAAAAAGTATAACACTCAAAAACCACTGGAATGGGTTCGAACGTGGGCACTAAGTGAAGACAACACGAAATAATGATGGTACAAATCATAGTCATGGCTGAGCAAATATGAGAATGACTCAGCGCAAGAAGATTAACACTGAAAAGCCACTGAAATTGGTTCTTACGTAGGTACTAAGTGAAGGAAACACTAAAGGATGATTGTAGAAGTCATAGTCATGACCATATGACACAGTGAAAATGATAATGACTCAGCGAAAAAAGATTAACACTCAAAAACCAATGGAATAGGTTCGAATGGGGTACCAAGTGAAGGAAAAGGCTAAGGGTTGATGGTCGACGTCAATATCATAAGCATGACTAAGGCTTTCGCCTTAAGGTCTCTTGGGTGTAGCTTAAGGGACTGCTGAGCACTCAAGACATGAATATCATGACATGCGTGTCATGTAGGTCATGAAAGGGCCGCCTACTTCTTGGTGCCCTAATGGTCATTTCGTTAGCTTGATAGCCTACCCGCACACTGCTTTTCATAACATCGATTCCCACAGGGCGTGGATCTGCCGGCTTTTTTAAAGAAATTAAATGAGTCGAGTCAGTGTATTTTGCATCTGTGGCATGATTTCTTCTAAAGAGCATACAGCTCGTGCACGACGGAAAACTTAAGCAGCACCTACAGGTCTTCATAGGCGTCCTGTCGAAGGCTCTGGCCAGGTTAAGCGATTCTGTTTGACAACAACGACAAAAGAGGAAACATCACCGTCATCTTCTCCGTCTCTTCAACGTAAATCATGGTCTTTTCACTAATCCTTTTGAGGTGAGCCGAAAAACAAGCAAGTATTAGGTGCCACAGCCAGTACAGCGATCCAGAAAATTGTCTCCTTATTCGTAGCGTTCTTTGGCTAGACTCGTATATTTCTTTCCCTGTTGGCTCACCTCAAGTTTCAAATTGGCCCACCCCAAAGTTTGGGTTGACCCAACCCAAATTTCAAGTTGTCCCACCTCCGAAATAAGGTATTCTCACCAGAATACTACCCCCCAATTCAGGCTGGCTGAGCCACATATCACCCCAAATTCAGGTAGGCGCGCCACTATATTACTCTGAAACTCAGGTTGGCACTAGGACATACCCACAAAATTTAGTTCAGGCCACCCCCATATCAACCCCAAATTTAGGTTGACCCACTTCCAAATTCAATTTTGCCCCCCAACCCCATGTATTTTCTATGGAGCCTTATGTGTTCCTATAGAAAAGTTGTCACGCTTTTTGTATTCCAGATTCGATCTTGCTACCAAATTGCTGAGTTATTCGCCAAAGAATGGTATGCATTAAAATCATTCAAAATGACTAAAGGTGCAGCTGCCAGAAAGACAAGATGGAGCGGAGTATACCGGATGTCTCACGCGAATTGCGGTAAACCTTAAAAATATGCAACTGCGACGTAGCTGAACAGAACCAAGGTAACGTTGTTTTCGGTCGTTTGCAGATAGTCTGATGATTTTTCCATTCAGCCTAATTACACAGTTAGTCCTAATTATTTATTTAACTTCTATAACAATATAATTAGATGAAAAGTGCCAAGGAGGAAATTTGAGAGCAACATGAACTCCCTACACAGCATTCTGCTGCTAAATTAATGCTTCATAAAAGTGTTTTTTCAAGCATGAGACAAGCCCAAAAGTTCACGCGTAGTGCTTTGAGCGGCCAGTCTCGCGACAATTTTTCTTCTATTCGAGAGCTTCTTCCATGCCTGAAAAAAAAAACTGTTTTATTTAGCAGGTATGGAGCAACGGAAAGCTGTATCGGGAGTTTTTTGTGTTGCTCTACAATTTTATCACTGGCATTTCAGTTCGAAATATCATATTTGAGCAGCGCATATGTAGCCCGTTGGACGGCGGTTCGATACCGCACAGCGCGCGATAAATCTTACAGCTTTTCGAATAATACGTTCGGCTGCTGAAAATCGCCCATTGCGAAATCGGATAGTCTAAATGCAGTCGGGTATCTCTCCCACGCTTCCCTCTCCAAACACTGTGCCATCCAGCAGCGTTGCCATAAAGTCGGCTCTCGGCGCGGATTTGATTGCGCCGAGTGCAGAAGCAATTTAAAGAAAAATTTTGTCACTAGAATGGCGCACATCCAATGGCACATATCTGGTTACCCATGTTGGTGTCAAAACCATTCATTGAAGAGTGGCACACAAGTAAGCAGTGTCCGATGCGGAGCGACCCATGTAGGTTGGAGGATTCTTTTCTAACGCAGGTCTCTAAGCATAACAGCCCAATCCTCTACCCGTTCAATGGGGGAATTTCCAGGGAGACAGGTTGGCAGGAAAATGGTTAGAGACAGAAATAGATATATAGGCAGATATAGATACACAGTTGGCCCCAAGAAAGTGCGTAAAGTACCCTAAGAGGACTAAACGCATTACCAAATTGATGGATAGAGAGAGCACATGCAGAACACTAGCATTGGACCAAACATGCCCCCATTTGGACAAAGATTGGCACCATCCGTGGCCCAACGCTGGCATATGAGCAAAGTGCAAGGCCGAGAGTTGGAGCAATGAGTGGACGACGATCAAGCCAATACAGCAGTCATCGTGTTGGTAGCGTGGCATCAGAGCTGGGCCATATCGCTGGCTTTATTTGTGTCAGCGTTGGACCAAGGTGCCCTACATGACAAATACTGTAAATACGCAAGGTATAGAGAACGCAGTAATTATTACAGCGAACCTTTTGTCAGTGGCATTCATAGCAGTTGCCCCATACTGTCGACATCAAATAGAACATAAGGAAACGCGACAGAAATATATTGATCCAAGAAGCGGAAGTCCTGCTTCTGCTGAAATAGTAACTGAGAAAAATACTGAAATACATTTTATAGCATGTTATTCAGAAATTACCAAAAGCAATTTTTCGCGGAGCTAATTGGGTGATGCTGGGTTATATTAAAACATTTTATTTACTTATAAATAAGCTCAAAAGAGGCATCTACCGTAAAGCTTTTTTTCTGCACTGTAATAGCTCTTGCGTAATTCTAACACTGTGCATTGTGTCTGTTTGGGGGTGAATTTGGGTTCTCTCAGGGGGCACGCGCCCTGTCAGGCTTTTTTTTTTTTGCCTTTTCGACGGTCCCCTAGGCAACTGTATATGTGTGTATATATGCATATATGTTTGTATATATTTTTATTAGTTGCCTGAAATAGACTTCCAACTTCAAGCTAAGTGGATGACGGTGGGCTAGAAAACGCCCGAGGATACTAATTCGGCAAGCTGCAGAAGACGGTTGTCTGGGCAGGGCTTTGATGGCAGGGACTTGACATCGGCGGGCTGGCTAGTGCCAGGATGACATCGGGCTGTTCAAGTACCTGGAGACACCGATCAAACAGGGGTTTCAGGGCATTTGTTGTCACCTCACAAAGCGACTTCACCCTTACTTGGAGGAGATGCTTCGAGTGGAAAATGAAAAATATTTTCAGGGTTGCGGCAATGACAAATGTCTAGTCAGGACAAATTAGTCCTTTTGCCGTCGGTAAGCCATCTTGACAAGATTTATAAGACGTCTTGCAATCACCTTATAACATCTAGAAGACATCTTCGACACGTATTTACACGATATTTAAGAGGTCTTGTCGCCATCCTGACGCAACTTTGTCAGATGTATTGCCTTGTAGGCATAGTAAAGACCATCTAATGCACGGCCAAATAAGGGACTCAAGACGTCTTGGCAGAAATCGTGTAACCGTTTTAAAAAACGGTATAGCAAATTTAGCAAAACGTGCTGTATAAGCCTCTTTTTAATGGTTTAAACGAATTTGCGAAGAGCAAGGTGTAACAGCTTAAAGTCAGTATTTCCATATTGTATCCCTAAATTTTGTTCAGTGACAGGTGCTTGAGGTCCTCAAATTCACATACATACAAGCTATTTCAAAGCTCTTTAAAATATGGTTGCATAATGTCTAGTCAGTACCGTTTAAAATTTATTCCTACCGGCAGCACCTAAAGACTGAATTTAAAAGTGCCACTTTTTCATAACCATCAAAGCACAAAGATGGCGGCATTTTATAGAGTCTCTAGACGCAAAAATCCAGTCACATCATTGCAATTCAGATGTTTTGTCTCCTTGGGGAATCAACTATTCAACGAGATGCTGCTTAACTTAAGTGATCTGGCCAGAATTGGCATACGCTGCGCATATGCGATGGTCTGGGAGGACCCAAGATAATTTAGCTTACCTTGAAAACACTGATCTAGAGTTGTGATGGAAAATCATGAGCCATTCCACTCTGTGAAGGTGAATGACCAGCAAAGCTGTTTAGGATGTTGGCGCGTTGCTCCTCAGGAGTCAGGACTATACGCGGCCTCCCCAGTACGACGACAGAAGACAGTTGAAATTCAAGATGGAGAACGGCAAGTTGTATTTGCGGTTTTTATATACATTTGCGTGTACGACGGGACCGCCGCCCCGAGCAGCCGGACGAAACTTGACACGTGTGAGTGACGTTTCGACGGCACCGCTACCACAGGAGAGCGGAAGGAAACTAGATACGCACGTGGTTGGAACGCCGACAAATAGAGCACGGTGCAAACTTAGACATGGCCGACGCGGGTCGCGCAGTGGTAAATCTTTCATAAACCTTCATTATCTACCTGGGAGTCTACTGATCTTGAAAATCGTGGCTAGTAATAACTATTCAACTCAAAATGTATATCCGAGCGACACCGAGGAGCCAGCTGTGGAAGAAGACGACGATGAACGAGTGTTCGTCGTCGACTATATAGCCAAATTAGGCTACAGGAAAAAATATTGGCGTCGACTTGGACGAGTTGGCTATGTGGCTATATTTGGGCTACTGAAAATGTGCTACTTTGCTTTGTTTTGGCTAAAGTGGCGCCCCAATCAACGCTGCATAGGTGGCTCTGATCGGGTAGAAGCAAATTTCGAAGGCTATGTTTTAGCTGGCTGAGCCGGCCACGTGGCTGTGCGTGTGTGCATGCACGAAATGACCCCCACTCGCCTTCCCTCTTTGCGCCGTTGTCTGAGCAGGTGGCTTTGATCATTGGTGCACTTAATCTTACAACCCTCTTGATCGTTATGCACCTGATCCCCGGGCATCGGGACGAACCTGGCAGTAGTGGGTTTTTCACAGTACACTGTACAAACATGGCTATGCTCAGGAAGGGAGATCAATAACATAGGGTCGGGGCCGTCAGGCGATAGTGGCGCCGACATGAAAGAAGGGAAGCACAGGTGGATGACACGCTCCAGTATGTTCTTAGCCTTGCCTTCTGGGTAAAGTATCGCGCCGGGGCACAGCTTTCGGCCTAGTCCAGGTTTCTCGCTCGAGGCTTTACTGCCATGTTTCTTCTCCTACTAGATGAATTTTTGTTCGTGCTTGCATTCGAGATTTATTTCGATAGGTTGGACATAAGATCGGATACTCCTCAGGGAGGAGAATCCAAGCATGGGGAAGGGGGCCAAGTATGCGACAACGTATAAAAAAGAATGGGAGCAAGACCTTGAGCCAAAGGTGGGTTCTGGTGCATTTACTTTTAGATGGTCTGCCCGTAACGTCACGGATGCAGATATTCATTCTGCTAATATCGAAACGTGTTTGCCACGATGACATCAGTGCACCACGTCACATGAACTTCACCCACCGTGTTAGCTTAGCTTGTGAGATCGAGGACGCGGGTTTTATTCCCGACCAGGGCGGCCGCATTTCGATCAAGGCGAAATGCAGGAACACCCGTGTACTTAGATTAAGTTGTACGTTAAAGGACCAGAGGTGGCCAAAATTATTCCGGAGTCTCCCACTGCGTCATGCATCCCAGTCATATATCGTGGTTTTGGCACGTAAAACCCCAACAATTATTAGAGAGTTTTAGAATAGGGTCTCAAACATTTTGGGGCCCCAAAGAAATTGCGTTGAAGCAACTGCGCATGCGCAAGACGCAAACTGTGTTTGGGTTTTGCATCGGGCACAATATTTCATCGATTTATCGAGGGCCCCAAAAGCTGGCCAAAAAAGCTTTCGTCAACAAACACGGCGGCATCCATCGAAGCGATGGTCCTAACCTAGCACCAATCTGGGCTTGATTCGTGGTAACGCGTGAAGTTGGTAAGCTAGGAGAAGTGATTGCGGTTATCGCTTTCTCTCAACTAACATGTGTAATGAAGATTGATTCATTTGACGCGGCTGATCCCGAATTCCATTGTCGATTTTATCGCTCGTAAGCTTAACACGGATTGACTTGGCTGGGTGAAGGTTGGTTACTCAAAACTAAGCACAACTTTTTGGCTGCTGATAGAATAAGTTCTAAATTATAATTAAACGCGAGAACACAAAAATCTAAATTACTGTTTTTATAAAATTGTATATATTATTTTAATATTACATAACAGCTTTTCTTTGACGCCGAAGTGATGCTGCAATTAACGCAACACGCTATCCACAAACGCAAAACGCCTATTCTAAAACTCTTCACTCCTGCATGCCCCAACACTAACACCCGCGAAGCTCTTTGGGGCCCCAAAATTTGGGGGTCCCTATTCTAAAACTTTATTACCACATCAACATGGTTTGGTTTTTGACAGTAGCGGTTTGCACAGCATAACCTCTGTTATCAATTTGTTGTTTACCTTTGGTCTTTGTGTGCCGTCGCGGCTTTTACTATTTCGAGCGAGTTACCTTCGGGACGTGCTCGTCGCCGAAAACGACAGCGCGGTTTTTACACTGGTGTGCCGTTTTGCGCAGTAATCTTTTAAAGCTTCGCTTACACTGATTCAGATAGCGAGTGGCATTTCTTGCCTGTCGCTTTATTTTAACGCACGTTCTTGCCGTGCAAGAGGCCTAAGATGGCGGCGAGGTTGATGTGCATGGACAGTATATAGAGCATGTACGAGCTAACCCGGGCCAAACTAATGGAAAAAACAACGAGACAACAAGATAGGACGATGAGACAAAAAGTTGTCGCAGTTTCACCTGAAAGGCGAAGCATCAATTGCGATAGCAAATTTGCAGAGAGCTATACGGAGTAATGATAATAGCTTTATCAGCTGTATAAACTTGGACATGCAGCAGCACCGGCAACACGCAGAGCTGTTGTCGACGCCGTCGGCGTTTTGCCCGCGTTCGCACAAAATGCGTGCGGCGTTGGTGACTGTTGCCGGAGCCTCTGATATAAATAGGCACTTGGTGCCGCAGCTAAACGTCGCCTCCCTTCCCTCCCCCTCCCCCCCTCTCCCACGGCCTCTCGCGCGTCGGAAGAAGGCGCGTTTGCTCCACATATATGGTGATTGTAAAGGAGGTAAGAGACGTCTACTTCTGCAGCCCTTAAGCGAGCACGGCGCAGAACGCGCGTTTGTTCTCTGCCGTGCGTTCACTCCCCGTGAAAGCGCGCACCCCTCGCGCCCTTTCACTCGCACATACAGCGTTCGGCGCGCGGCGACGATTTCATCTCCATTGACGTCATACGGAACCTCACGGCGACGGCGACGCCGACGGCAGAAATCTGCTTTTTAGTGTCCATATAATTGCTATCACAATAATAACACGAGATATCATAGCGCGAAAGACTTGTTTTAGCTCATAAAAAAGAATGCGTGAGCACGTCGCAGATCGCTGGACAGCTAAACTTCTACGCCGTAGGCAGAGATGACGTGAGAGATGGATGATGTAAACATTATTTTGCGTTCATGACAGCTAAAGAGCAGAGTCCGTAGTTAATATTATTGTAAATAGCTGAATATAATAACTTAGTACTATCTGTCATCACATAAAAGTAACGATTTAGCCCTCTGCAGCGATTCGCCAAGAGCTTCCGGGCCCAACCAAAAAGTGTTCTGTGCAAGCATGATGTCGCTGTTGTTGATGTCTAGGGCCGACCGTCACGGCGGCACGGGCATTCTGTTACGACGGGTTGTGCAAAAAAAAAGGATTGCCGTAGTCGAATGTGAAAATGTATACACAAATAAAAGTGCAAATAAACATGGCTATATTTGCCTAGGAAATATTTTCCACTGTTGTGTTTGGCTACATATGGGCTACTACTTCTCTAGCTTTTGGCTACGCCGCCTCGTCGGACCTGGCAACACCGCGCGTGAGCAGTGGCACGAGTTTGGTGTGTCCCTCGCCAGGACACACCAAATGACCATGATTGGCCGTGCGCGGCACGTGATCCGCCGCTGGCATAGCTGGAACAGCTGCTCTACTCTGGGAGAAACCGGGTTTCTTTGGGTGACCAGGACAACGCCGCTGGAACTTGTGAGCAAATACAAGCTTCGCTTGAAAATTATAACCAACCTGCATCAAGAAGAGGGAACGTGTACGTGACACAGCAATGGAGGCGCCGATTTGAAGCCCCAAGCCCAGGGTGCCGTTTCTCGCCTTTTGTGGGCTGACGTATTTGATTCCTGTTACAATGGTTGGCTGACCATTGCCGGCAATCGTCAAAAGGAAATATACGAGCACACATCATGCTCATTCTCCGGTCCTTCAACTGTATTCCATGGCACGCTGCTGCAGGTTTCGTCGCTGTCTAAGACTGGACACTTTGCTGGTCTTTTATGCTTGCATAAGATAATGGACTTTTTGCATAAACTAGTGTTGGTTGCTAGCGCGGGTGAAGAGCAATGAGACCGTTAGCGATGATTTGCAAACGAAACTTCTTATTCTCTCACGAGACATGGGGAGGCGCGCGCGCCAACAGACTTGCCTGTCACGTGCATAACGTGGTGTGACAGCGTGGCGCTATAAACTAGCCATACAAATGCGCGCCAGCTAATAGCGCTGCACGAATGACGTTCACTCCACCACTCCCTCACCAGTGAGCTGCCGAACGTTACAGGTCCAGACAAACGTGAGCAGGGGCTCGCGTTCCACTGCGTGTGCACTGCATTGTTTTTCGGGAGGAAGTTGCAGTTGCTACTTCGTTGCTCTTACAAGAGTCGCGAACCGCGGGACCTTCAGTGTTCTCCATATGAGCTGGTTTCACGTGGTCAGCAGAGACTACCTCCTGTGGACGACGAATCTCCACAGTAAATTGCTTTGTGCTATGGAGGACATCGAACGGGCCGTCGTGCAGTGGTTGAAGAGTTCGATGCACTGCGTCATGCTGCACAAACACATGGGAGCATGACCACAGCTCCGACTGCATGTGGACGGGTCGCGGCGGTGGCTGACGCGGTGGTGTGGAGCAAAGCTTGCCCATGATGTTGCGCAAACGGCTGGTGTAGTCACCAATTGAAACAGGGCTTTCGTCTCCAGAGCATGTAAAAATCTTGCCATGCAATCGCAGTATTGTTCCATACACCAGCTCGACGACGATGCAGCCAATGTTGTCTATCAGCGTTGTGCGGATAGCAATAAGGACGAGCGCTAGTGCTTCGGTTCAACTGTGCCCTTCCGTTACCATGAGAGCTGCTTCCAAGTGGCGGTGAAAGCATTCCACCGTGCCGTTGCTCTGAGGATGGTAGAGAGTAGTTATAATGCGAAATATGCCGATCAGCGGTGTTATGCTGGCCAAAAGAGCCGATTCGAAATGCCTGCCGCGGTCAGACGCAACTGTTGACGGCTCGTTGAAGCTAGCCACCCAGTGGTACACAATCGCATGGGCGCTTGTGTGGGCGGTGATTTCAGCAATAGGCACAGCTTCAACCCAGCGTGTACACACACAAGTGAGTAAGAACCACTGACCATTACAAAGTGGTAGAGGTCCGACAATGTCCAAGTGCACATGCTCAAATCGTGCATCTGCCGCTCGGAGCCCCGCCAATGCCGTCACGGTCTGGCTCTGGGCTTTTGAGCGCTGGTAGGCGATGCACTCTCGCGTCCCCTGCCGGACGTCTCGCTTTATACATGGTCAGACGTATCTTGCTGTCACTAGCTTTTGTGTCGCCCGAACATACGGATGTGCCAGCTTTTGCAGCGACTGGAAGACGGTACGACGAAAGCCAGAAGGAACGAAAGGACGAGGGTTGTCCTTTGGTACGTCGAAGCACACTCGGTCTTTTCAGCCGGACGCAGGTAGCCATTGCAACTTCAGCGCGGTTACTGTTGTCAGCAACTGACTGAGTTATTGATCTGCTTGCTCAGCTGCCACCAGCTGAGTCAAATGAGCTAAATTGGAAAGGCTAAGTGCGTTGAGAGGACTGCGTGACAGGGCGTCCGTGACCGCATTGTTGACGACGCTCACATGCCGGATGTCTGTAGTCAACTCGGATATGTAAGACAGCTGACGTAGCTCACGGGCTGTGTGCATTCCTCTGTGCGATGTGTGGAGACTCAGGGCGTACGTCAGAGGTTTGTGGTCTGTGAGCACAAAGAAATCCACGCCTTCGAGATAGTGACAAAAATGCCGGATGGCGGCATAGATGGCAAGCAGCTCTCGGTCGAAAATGCTGTAGTGCTCTTCTGAAGCGGTCCGCTTTCTTGAAAGAACAATGTTGGGCGCCAGATTCCGTTGCTCAGCAGCTCTAGCCTGCGCCGATGGCTGTGTCTGAGGCATCGACCATGATGCACAGCGGTATGCCTGGTTCTGGATACACGAGCACAGCAGCGTTTGCCAAAGACTCCTTGACTCGACGGAAAGCGTTGCATGCTTCGTCAGTTCATGTGAGGGTTCCCGCTGCACTCTCCGCAGTTGCTAGTAGTCTGTGTAGAGGGTCGAAGGTAACCGCGCACTCAGGCACAAAACGGCGATAGCAGTTCAGCCGCACAAGAAACTCTCGGAGCTGCCGCCTTAGTGTTAGGTTTCGGGAATTCTCGGACAGCTTTTACCTTTTCCCGGTGGGGCCTAATTCGGCACTCGAGATAGTATGGCTCAGGAGTGTCAGCTCGGGCACACCAAGCTTGCATTCTGCTGCACTGACGTCAATGCCATGCGCAGGGAGACGTCAAAAAATGGTTCGCAGGTGTTCATCGTGTTCACATGGAGTGGCGCTAGCGATAAGCAGATCATCCAGGTAAACGTGGAAAAAAGCAAGACCGCGTAAGACACCGTCCATAAACCGCTGAAATGTCTGTCCATAGTTGTCCGAGTGGCAGTCTAAGAAATTCAAATAAGCCGAAAGGTGGTCGTATAGCGCTCTTAGGACCGTCATCTGGTGTCACTAGTATCTGATGGTATGCCTTCACGAGGTCCACCTTCAAAATTTTTGTAGCACCGTGTAAGTTTGTTGTAATATCGTGAATGTGTGGCACTGGGTAGCGGTCCGGTATAGTTGCTCGATTGAATGCCCGGTAATCTCCCCATGCTCACGAGTCATCTGATACCGCTTTTGGTACCATGTGAAGCGCAGACGCCAAAGGGGTTGACGAAGGCCGGAAAATACCAAGCTGGAACATATGATCGAAGGTTTGGTGTGCCAAAAGCAGCTTATCAGGGACATGCGACGCGTTCTGGCATAGACGGGAGGACCAATCGTAGTTATATGATGGAGCACGTCCTGCTGAGCCACAGTGTCCGCCTTTGCTTGGCGTATAAGTTCTGGAAACTCGTTCAATATGATGTCCCGGCTGGTCCGACCAAGGTAAGGGTTAACGAAAAGTGTCTTGAGGGCTTGCCTTGAACTGTTGCTTGCGACATAGGATCACATACGCGCCGGCTGCGCAGGGGTCTATCAAAACACCAACGTGACGGAGGAAATCGGCCCGATGATGATGGCAAATTTTACATCGGCAAGTATAAAAGTTCAACGAAATGATCTTTTTAGATCTAGGTTGAGAGATAGGGAGCGATGTCCGTTATGAGTGATTGTTGTGTTTTTGACTGCTTGTAGTGGAGAATGCTTGTAGTGAATCTTACGGTCAGCTGGAGACGTAGGGATATAACGCTCACCTCTGCGCCTATGTTCACAAGGATACGGACGCCACAAGTATGTTCGGTGATAATGAAGACAGAAGGTCGACTTTCCGCCGATATTGCAGCGTTGGTCGCCCTCAATTCTGGCCTCTGACGTTTCCCGGATATTCACAGGGCGCAACGCATTTGCGCGCAGCATCACCATGTTTCCTGTGGTACCAGCACCAACGCAGTCGCTGCTGCTGTGGCGGTGCAGTGCGCTGTTTCAAAGGGCAAGAGGTGCGTGCCTGTAAGTATGCCACTGTGTCGGTGAGGCGAGCGATCTCTTCGCGAAGCTCGAGGAATACGTTGGGAGAGGGGCGGAACCACTCTCCACTTGCGCGTTAGCTATCGACACGCAGGAGGTTGCGGCTGCAATGACGGTGTCAGTGATGGCGGCCATCTTGCCGAAATCCTTCTCAGCCACCGTAGCAAGCGCCACGTGCACTTTGCTGGGGAAACGCTGAAGAAATACCTCGCGCACAAGCGTGCTGTCGAGACCTGTAACGCTGCATGTGGCGCAGTACTTGACATGGTGTGCGGTCACCAAGGAGCTTGTCGTTCAGGAGCTGCCGTAACCGTTAGGGTTCGGATGGTCTGAGGCGTCGAATGAGTGCCTCCTTCAAAGTTTGGTAGGTGTTCTCCGCAAGTGGGGTGAGAAGCAAATTACTCGCATCCTTAGCTGTAGCTGGCGGCAAGTTACTCATTATGCGATGGTAGCGCGTGACTTCGGCTGTGATGCGTCGTCCGACGAATTGTGCCTCGACTTGAATGATCCAGAGCTCGGTGTCAGCGGGCCAAAAGGAGGGCAGCTTCAAATCGAGTGCAGAAACGATAGGCATGGTGGTGTCGCGGTGCGTGTTCACGTTTGGTCGCCAGTGTTGATTGCTAGCGCGGGCGAATAGCAATGAGACCGTGAGCGATGAGTTGCAAACAAAGACGATTTTTTTTATTCGCTCACGAGACAGGGGGAGGCGCGTGCACAAAAACACTTACCTGTCTGGTGCATAAAATGGTTTCACAAAGTGGCGCTATAAACTAGCCATTTAAACGCGCGCCAGTTAATAGCGGCGCGCGGATGGCGTTCACTACACTAGCAAAAGACCTGCAGTAGAAGAGCGAACGTGTAAGTGACACAGCTGTGACAGCACATGTTCCACGCTGCAAGGCCAGAGTTTCGTTATCTGCCTTTTGTAGGCTGACGTAGTTTGATTCTTGAAACCATGGTTGGTACGGGTATTCCGTGCTGTTTGGGTATTTATGGCCACCAGGTAGTCCCCGAATGTAGGGGCGGAACTGAGGGGTAGCTATTGACTTTGTTGGAAGTCTGCCGAGAATAGCGCTGTTTTCTCTAAAGATGTTAGCGTGAAGAGTGAAAAAAATTGGCAAAAACCATCTCACGACCACTGTCAACGGTAATGTGTTCAGCATCGAAGCAATAGCTGGACATAACGTATCGTCACCATAGAAAAAAATTATCTATGAGACGGGTACTGGGCTTGGACTCCTCTTTCGTGCTTCATGATGATGATGATGATTTATTGGCATCCACTTTAAAGAGTATGGCGACAAACACTCACCCATCTTGCTTAAGCTAATCAGGTACGCTATACATGCTTTTCGTTCTAGCATTTCTGCATACGTCTCCTTATTCTTGGTTCTCTTCCTTGTGCCGCTATATATGTCTGTAACGAATCCGGTCGTATCTCTACCCTGCTGTTTTTCACTGATTGAGTTGACTTCACTAAGAAGACTCGCGCCATCTAGCTGAACCGCCAAGAAGCCTGCGCGTGGCCTTAGAAATGCATGACGAGATGGTGCGTGCGAACGCAGAGAAAGGGGGAATGCCGAAACTCGGCTCCCCTCTCGAGCTTCTTACTGGACACGTTGCGTCATCTTGTGACACTGTCGAGAAGTCAGTGCGTGGCCTCCGAGGCAATAAGCGTGGCGCGCCGGTTGCTGCGAGCGCTGGTAGTTGTTTTCTCGCTTGCCGTAGACTCACTGACACATACTCAATAACTCATGTTCGCGAGAGTTTCATTGATGAGTGGCACATATCCAGTGCTTTTGTGGTGCAGCCTCCCAAAGCGTCCGGTTACTGTCCTTGCGGAACCCTTCTGACCTTGCGGAACCCATCCTGCCGAGCATTCAAGAAATTTAAGGGTTGAGTTAGGCATGAAATGCTTTTAGATTCCGTTGTCGGCGACCTTCAAGTGACCTTAAGCCAAAATCCAGAGTCGTTATCCGGGCCCTCAAAACGAGAACATGCCGGCAACTTGTGGAAACAAAACGAGGTCATCCGGGTAACCAGTCAAAGTTTAACTAAATGCGGTCTCTGGCCCCCAACCCTTTGTACAGGGCCGCATTACGTACGCTAGTTACCCTCCAGACAAGTTTCAAAAATATTGCTTACGAGTTCTTAATGTTTCTTCACAATATCGCTCAAGCTGTAACTTGTTGTACGCTGAAGTTTTGAATGTGAAGCATATCATGGCGATTTGCTACAATGACAGTATCTATCCACTTATCAAGCCGCCTATGTCTTGGTGCTCTCATGGCCATTTCTTTTACTTTGTATGTACCAAAATTGACAGATTACGATAAGAGCACATCAAGTACCCTAATATGCCATTAAATGAATGTCTTCACATGCGTGTCATGTAGGTCATGAAACTGGAGCATACGTCTTGGTGCTCTCATGGCCGTTTCGTTAACTGGGTATGCACCAAAATTGGCATACTATGACAAGAGTGTATGACAAAATAAATGATAAAAGGTCACCCACTTAGAGGTATCTAAGAGGAAATTCGATATGCGTTGAGTGTTGCAGTATGCGTCAGTGCAGAAGATAGTGCAACGTGGCAGAGGTTTTAAAGAGCGTGTTTCGGCTCAAGCACATTTGCCCGCTATCATGGCCTAATGAATATAGAATTTGACTGCTGTGCTGTAATGCACGTTTGATCACGCCTTCGGCCACGCATTACTTCGAAGCATTGTTGGTGAAGATCACCAACTTAGAGGTACCTAACAGAAAATTCGATATGTCTTGAGCGTTATAGTGTGCGCCAGTGCCGAAGATAGTGCATTCTAAGAATGTGGGCGAAAGTCGAAGGGCACCTGGTATCTGCCCATGGGGCATGTGGGTATATGGGTTGGTAACACTGTGTATGCTCATTAGGAGCCACCATGCATACGCCAATGTGCTGCTATAACCAGCCCTGATAACCAGTGCCGCTATAGCCTTTCTACAAGCCACTGGGCTGGACACACGGCTTTAGAGATGCCACAACATTGTGAACTTGTATGTACACACCTCCTCCTCTTATCATCATCCTAATCATTCATTAACCCTTTTCCTCCCTGTCCCTTTTCCCCAGTGTAGAGTAGCAGGCCGGAGCATGTTACAGCTCAGGCCGACCTCTCTGCCGTTCTGTAAATAATTTTTTTTCTCTCTCTCTTTGACCAACATGGGTAACTGGGTGTCACAACAACAAATAACGTCATGCGATGCACTCCGTATCGATTCGCAACACGTTGCAGAAGAAGAAAATTTTGCTGTATGACACTTATAGGAATCATGACAAGCATTGGCAACCAAACCGTGACATCTTGTATTACGTGGGCGTTAGTTGGAGTTCAGTCAGCTTAAGTTTTCAGTCATTTAATACATTGCCGCGAACCTGATACTCTCATGCCTGTGTGGTACTCTCATATACTCTGTGGAAATCTTCATATACAATGTATTGAATTGTACTGTATGCCCCCCCCCCCCCTCACCTTATGCCTCTTACGGGGCCTGTGAAGTATTATCAAATAAATAAATAAATAAACAGATCGCGAAAGAGTTTGGCAATTTTCTGAGAGAAATTATAGCAGAGGTACGTTGATACAAATAAAGGCTTAAATAATATTGTGACGCATGTGTCAATGCCCACACACTAACCCCGAAAATTAAATTCATGCGGCATTAGCTAAAGGAAGTTGGCAAAATTGGAGTGCATCATAGAATACCCTGCTAATTTTAAGGCAATATTGCTCAAATTTGGTGATGCTGCGAAAGAGTCTTATACTGACGCATATCATTGTGTGTTAGCAAGCTTAGCGTATAAAATTCCTACGGGCTGTTTGAGGGACGCAGCTGCAGGTTGTACCGTCGGCGTCACTCCCTTCGGTGTCACTCGAGAGAATATTTGGTGTCACTCGAGAGAGTGACACCGAATAGTAGCGCCAAAAATTATAAAGTGGCTGCTTTAATTGCACTGCGATATCCTCAGTATAAATCTCGCAAAGGATATAAGCAAAGTGCAATTGCGTGGAACGAGAGGCACTGTCTGGCGGAAACAGTCTTGAACTGTGCTAGAGTCATCGCGTTGTGGGTTACTACAATGCTTCTACAATTGCTCCAGACCAGTGGCGTAGCCAGAAATTTTGTTCGGGGGGGGGGGGGGGGGGGGGGCTCACGTTGCAGCGCGGCTTCCTCCTTATAGAATTTTTCGAGGGCTCAAATACAAGAATAATAACTGCATTGCCAATGCCATTGTATATTAGATTCCGCAAACGAATTATTGAACGCTACGCACTGTCAAGTAAACTATGTATTTTTTTCATAAAACAATATATTCGTATGTCCCAAAAATTGTGGCAGAAATAACTTATACCAATGCTGCCGCATTTTTTGTCTATTTAATAGCTAAAGAAAATATCACACGAACTTTAGAACTATATCAGTCCGAAACCCGAAAAGCAGTGTATGCAGCTTATATGAAAAACGTAAAGCTCATGAAATGAATAAGTTGAGGACAAATATTTTGATGAATCTTGTCATTCAAGAACCTTGTTTACATTTTTGCACATATGCAACGGCCAGGGAAAAACTTCAATGACGCTGTCCCTCGTTGCAATAGATTGCGCAGGAGCAGCTGTTCCCAGTCGTATATTGTAATTACACCGAGATTATACTCGTAACAGCGAGTACGAGTAACAGTGAGTGAGTTCTGCAAAATATACATTAGAAATGTGAAGATAGAATGGAATATACAAATGCGAAGATACAACGCGCTAAAGGGCACAAAAAGAGTAGCTGGAAACAAAGTTCACTGCTTGTATACACAAAACCTGCAACAAGATATTTAAATATACGTCTAAGTCTCCAATAAATCTACGTATTTAAGCAAACGTCACTGTATATAATGTGTCAAACAAGACAAATAAACATGTTGCGCACTCACAGATAGTAAACTTTGTGCACTGAAAGAGGCACGATCCAGGCGAGAACAAAACTATGATTGCAGAAATCGTGATATGTACTTGAGCCATGCGGCGGTCGCGACAGCGCCATGTGGGTAGAATAATACTGGAATAATGCAGACATCAGTAGGAAAATGTGTAATTTAACTGCCTGCACAGCGGTAACAATTATTCTTTGCCCAAAATTAAAGGATGGTATTGCTTCGTTTCAAAAAAGAAAGAAGAGCAGGTAGCTAAAAAGGAAAGAAAAGAACAAACGAAAGCCACAGATGATGCGGCAAGTTGAACTACCCAATATCCGAGTGTGTTCTTGGCAAACGCCGCGTGGGCCGGGCTTTCAATGAGCAAGGTCGGTCAAAATTGATATTGATGTCCTCGTAATTTTCGTATTCGCATGATAATTTTGATCATGATGCTAACTGCTAGAATAAACGGCTAAAATTTAATCGGTTTTAAAAGGTAACGAACAGTCATACGTTTTCATAATTACGAGCTTATCACGAGCATATTACGAGCTTTTTACTTGCATTGAATTTTGCTGCTTCGCTATCTAAAGGACAAACTAATCTCGGCGGCGAAGTTGAGCGAAGCGGTCAATGACTTCGGACACCTTGATGCCGACGTCTCTGTGGGTGTATAGAAGCGCCAGCCTAACCACGCGTTCCACAGACGCATGGTTAGTAGAGCGCAAGTAGTTTTTTAGTAAACTCTTGTTAAAAAATATTCTCTCTGCGCTGGCAGTGGTCACTGGAAGGGTGACTACAGTCTGCAGCAGTTTGTACACATTTACATAGAACCTGCAGCTACAATGAGAGAGGGCTTTTATTCTGGTGCTAAAACCTAAAAGCATTCCTTCGATGTTGTTGGCATCCTTGTTTAGGTCCCTTGCACAAACAGTAAGCTGTTCGATTCCGCAACATCCGTCGTTTCATCAGCAAGTATGGAGAAGCAGCCTGCTTTTGCAACTAGGTTTTATTTGATAATTTCACCACAAATTTCTATAATTGGTTTTGTGCATCTGGGCTTAAATACGAGGCATTACAGGGGCATCTTTCCAAATGGTTCTTCAGATATGTATCTCCACAGTCAGCTAACATGCGAAGAAGCGCTCTGAAAATATTCATATTTTAAGCAGGGGTTATGATTAAATCCATAGATTAAATGCCTGTGGCCACGGAGAGCCAGACCTTGTCGCGCGCAAAAAGAATTTCCGCAATAATAGGCCATTTACTTTCTTCTGTTTTCTAATATTTTACTTTACCTGCCCAGGTCCAGCTGATTGATCACATTGAGCACGCTTCCTGAATATATTTGGAGAAAATGATCAGCTGATAGTTCACAGTAACGGTGCACATTAAGTATTTTCGTGAGTGTGAAAGATTAAGAGTGCGTGCTTTCATTTCTGGAACGGCTTGGACACGAGGGTCCAGTGCACACATGTTGGCCCAAGTTTATAAAAGCATTAACCCCATAAAGTTCCAGAATTGAAAATCTTTTAAAGCATGCCTTTGGAAATGTCATTGCACCTTTAGCGTCAAATGTTTATGAGAACTTTATACCCATAAAGTTTCGTACTTGAAATCCATGCGCACCACCATGGCCGCTACGAGATGCCGCAACGCGCCCGCTCGCCATCGAAAAGCCCTTCAAAATTTGTGCTCGGATGGAGCTCCTTGCGTTACGTGACTCCATGTGCAAGGGTGTTGCCACGAAATCCAGCCCGAGTTCGCAATGTTCGTGCCTAAATGTCATTTCGAGCGTGAAAAAGACATTGTAGACAAAATCCAGAATGATTCCAGGCGCCGGTGGTAGTTTTTGGTCGGCGGTGCATGCCGGCACGAAAAAACTTCGGGGGGGAGGGGGAGGGCTGAAGCCCCATCGGCCCCCTCCCCCTGGCTACGGCCCTGCTCCAGACTACAGTGCAAGCACGGACAATTCCACCACCACTGAATTGCAGTCTCCTTTGCGTCAGAGTGCGCGTAATGTGCCATGTTAAACATTACGACCGGTATGGCTCACTGAAGATTTTTATAGGTATTCAGATATAATGGTTCTGACAAAACATTTGCTTCGGTAGTGTTCGAGTTTCCAGATTAAAGTTTATTCCTCAGAAGTTAAGACAAATTGTGTGCAAACATTGTATGGCCCCTTAGCCAAAGGTATAGTGGACTCATTATCAAATATTTAATTTGCAGTAAGCTTGTTAATCACACATAATGCACAGAATTGTCAGGGAAACAGCATTTAGAAAAACGGTATATATTTAAATGTACACTTGGTTAGTAAATTTACTATGAAACGAAATCTCGTTTCCAACTTAACAAAAAAAAACACATTTATATATATGGTTGCGTACATGGGGTGCACATATTCAGACACATTCCGCTGACATTTCCTGAAAATAGTATTTTTGAACCAATGTGATCAATTTTTCTTTTGTTCTACCTAAAACGATAAGTTGTTCCATATTCTTATGCCAATATATTCCAATAATCTATGGCCATATATATTTCTTGTCAGTGGTACATTGAAGTTGCCAAATGTTTTATTACGTGTTGGACGAGCTGGCATTCTTATTATTGGTACATTGAATGAATGATTGTCTGTTGTTATGTCATTAAGCAATTTGGCAATATTTGGCCGCGTAAAGAATCTAGCGGCAGAGTTTGTAATTCGGCAAAAATTGGCTTACTTGTTTCATTTCGCTTTGAGAAATTCATCGTTCGGACAGCTCGTTTTTGCAGGCGTTCAATAGGTTGTAGGCACGTTGCGAAAGTCCTCGCCCATGACTCAATGGAGTACAATAAATGAGATTGAGTAAATGAAAAATACAAAATGCAGAGAATGTGTCTGAAAATGTCTCAGTGCCTGGAGAAGAGCATAACAGCCAGATGCTAGCTTCGGGCAGAGCTTCTATGGGGCATCGCCAGTTTAGATGGTTGTCGAGAATAACGCCGAGATAGATATATGAGTGGGTACGTTCGAGTGAACAATGATCTATAGACAATGAGATAGGATCAGTACTCACACTCATGGAACGTGAATGAAAAAGAGTTTATTTTTTTCTTTATAGTCATTTTATTCGCAGTAAACCCATCATAAAGGTTAGAAAGCTCAATTTGTGTTTTTCTTCTATTTCCTTGATGTTCTTACCTGTAATTATCAAAGAATTGTCATCGGCATACATTGTCATTACGTTAAAATCGTTGACAGTAGGCATGTCAAATCGCTCACATGCCGTTTACATGCCAATGATGTCGGACGTTAAAATCTCGGGTAACTGATTAATATGAAGTGTAAAAAAATTGCCGCGTATCTGCGTGCTTCGCTGCAAATGTCGTCGAAAGACGATAGTCTTCTGCCGGCCGTACTACATGAGTGCTGGTCTGATCCGCGGCCACCCGTGATGCTGTTCTCGTACCATTTCCGTCCTGGCATGATAAATGCAATGGAGGTTTGTTTGAACAGATTTCATTTTACCGCATTATTTCATCAAGCGGCCATTTATGTTTTGCCCTGCCTCAGACATCGCTTCCTTTATGTTGAATCGGCCGCATCTGGCTGGCATTGATAAAATTGAGGAGGCGCTGCGTGAGACATGGACGCCATCTGGCAATACATCGGGAAACATGAGCTTGTGCAGAGGGTTTCCTTCCTCCATGGCAGAGGGCGCTCGTCGGCGCGCAGTCGGGGAACGTCGTTCGTCGGAACGCATAGCATGGCATTTTCAGCGCAGCTTAAGAAACTAGGGTCTTTAGCGTTACGTATCTATGTATTTTCTATTAAAGGAACACACCTAATACTTACCTAGTGATGTTGCGCCTCAGATATGCGTAATATTTACTTTGTGATCGATAACATTCACAAGTATGAACAGCTGTACCAGTTTAAGTAGCGTGGGCGGTAAGCAAGTGGTCCAACTTTGGCCGGGTGGCTGAATCGGGTGACAGACAGACAGACAGACAGACAGACAGACAGACAGACAGACAGACAGACAGACAGACAGACAGACAGACAGACAGACAGACAGCCAGACAGCCAGACAGCCAGACAGCCAGACAGACAGACAGACAGACAGACAGACAGACAGACAGACAGACAGACAGACAGACAGACAGACAGACAGACAGACAGACAGACAGACAGACAGACCAAATTTTCAGCGTTTAAGTTCCCCAAGAAAGACTATCGTCTTTAAAAATCAAATAACCAAGCACAGTTTGCTGTGCCACTTCTGTTGTCAGATGCTGAGGGGATGAGGTTGTCTTGTCTATAGCAACGACTTGTTTTCTATTGCGAAAATAACTACGAATGAATTCAAGTAGGTTGTCGCGAAACCCACTAGTGCTTAGCTTATTAACTAGGATATTCAGATCAAAAGTGTCAAAGGCATTTGGTTGCTACCAAATTTGGGTATTACGAAGAGCGTTGTTTATTGCCTGTGTTAATGAAAGCATTGAAGTACACGTAGAATGAATACATCAAAAACCATGTTGTTGTTGACTGAGTACAATACGGCTTTTAAAAAGGTAATAAACACGCTTAGCAAGAAGTTTTCGATTATGGTATTGATAACACTAAGAACAGGTATGGGGCTATGAAAAGATGGGTGAGATTTGTCTCCCTCTTTGAAGATCGGGTTGACTAACGCCCCTCCATCAGCTCGCGCTTTTTGGCGATTGCATGTCATTACAACCCAGGTCAAATACACGTCTCTCAAGTTCTAAGAAATCAGCGTTTATTGATCATGTCACGCCTACGTGCCAACTCTCCTGATTTGTCTGAGAGACTACGGAATTCCGACCTATCCTCTCGATTATACGGACATGGTCATACGACTTACAGAAAACTGGCTTAACTCTAACGCGCTCAAAAAATAAAAACAAAGAGTCGCAGTTTCACCCGAAAGGCGAAGCATCGATTGCGATAGCAATTTAGCAGACAGCTATATATACGAAATAAGGATAATAGTTTTGCCAGCCGCATAAAGTTCTAAATATTCGCTTACTAACTAAATAAACAAGCACGGTGTCACGCGCGCACAGGTGAACCTGAACACATCTCGCTCGATGACCGCGGGAGCTCGTCAAAACGCTGGAGTGATAAAGCGCGCCAGCGGGAGCGAGCAAGTTGACCTTCGCGCTGGCTCTCGCTTCAACGCGAACTAAACGTCGAAAGCGCAGCGCATATGAAGCTACCGGCACTCGGCGAATGCCCTTTGTCCCATCGCAGATCGTTTTGGAGATGAGGCCCCGCGGGCACACACTTCGGCCACATCGCATATCGCTTTCATGATAGGCGCCCGTGCGGCAGCTCCCTGAGAAGGAGCCGCAAAGAGGAGAACGCCCCCCCTCCCCGTGCGACGCGCGCCAACGAAGAGCGCGCGCGCTTCCGGCCACCGTCCTCTCTCGCGTGCGCGAGATAAGGCTGCGGTTGCCGGCTCACCCTCGCACGCTGGCACTCGCACACACGGCACGCGGCGACAATTTTATCGCTGTTAGACTTTATACGGAACCTCACGGTGATGACGACGACGGCGACGGCAAATTGTAATTGTCCATGTAATTGCTATCGCAATAAAAATTAGTTAATAGAGGTGCAATGGTGAATTACAGCGTAGCTGATGGGCTACGCTGTCATTCTAGTCCTGGCTTTAGGCTAGGCTAAGCACTGCCAAGTCATCACCAGAATTTCCCGCAAATTGACTATTCATCGAATATTGATTGGCTATCGATTGGCTATCGCAAGGTATTGGCTACGTATTTGGACTAGGCTAAGCACTGGCAAGTCATCCCCAGCATTTTCCAGAATTTATTGATTATTGATCGATTATCATTGAGCTATTGATTTGCTATCGATTGGCTATCGATGACTGACTAAGCTTAGGTAGTCCCAACCATGCTTAGCTAGACTTCATCATCTTCATCAGCCTATTTTATGCCCACTGCATGACGAAGGCCTCTCCCTGTGATCTCCAATTACCCCTGTCTTGCTCTAGCTGATTCCAACATGCACCTGCAATGTTCCTAAATTTATCACCCCACCTAGTTTTGTGTCGTCCTCGACTGTGCTTTCCTTTTCTTAGTATCCATTCTGTAACTCTACTGGTCCACCGGTTATCCATCTTACACTTTACCTGGCCTTTCCAGCTCCATTTTATTGCGACAGCAATTATATGAACACTCCAAAGCGGATTTCTAGCGTCGGCATCGCCGTCGCCGTGAGCTTCCGTATGGAGTCCAATGATGAAATCGAAGCCCCGCACCCTATGCTGTATGTACGAATAAAAAGTTGCAGTGGCTTAGCTCGGCTATGCCAGGATATACGTAGCGTTAGCAAAGGTTCAGCTGATTATTCTTAGCTTATTCTTAAGCTTATTCTTAAGATAAGATTATTCTTATGAGTCAAGCTTCTCCGTTCTTCTGCGCTGTTGAGCAGCATTTGCGCTCTCCTTCTCCATGGCTATACCACACTGGCAAACGCCAGTCAGAAGCGCAGCGGCTCCAGCGCAGTGTCAGACGGCGACTGCACAGCGAGCGCGCGCCGGCGCCAGTGCGTCTACCACGGCTACGACGTCACTCCTCTGGAATGCGCAGACCGGTGGCGGTGAGTCGCGCGCGGCGGCGGCGGAGTGCGCGAGAGGTGTGGGCTCTAAGGTAGCGGGCTCCGGTGGCTCCGGTACAGTGTACTGTAGCTCCGGTGTGCAAGCCGTGTGACATCACTGATCCTTGCGCATGCGCAGCACGGCTCTTCGTGTGCCGCGCGAAACGGGCTTGGCTAGGCCAGTGTAGCTAACGCTACAAAAGTTGTCGTAGTTTCACCTGAAAGGCGAAGCATCAATTGCGATAGCAAATTTGTAGAGAGCTATACGGAGTAATGATATTAGCTTTATCAGCTGTATAAACATGGACATGCAGCAGCACCGACAACACGCAGAACTGTTGTCGACGCCGTCGGCGTTTTGCCCGCGTTCGCTCAAAATGCGTGCGGCGTTGGTGACTGTTGCCGGAGCGTCTGATATAAATAGGCACTTGGTGCCGCAGCTAAACGTCGCCTCCCTTCCCTCCCCCTCCCCCCCCCTCCCCCACGGCCTCTCGCGCGTTGGAAGAAGGCGCGTTTGCTCTAAGTATAAGGAGGAAAGAGACGCCTACTTCTGCAGCCTTTAAGCGAGCACGGCGCAGAACGCGAGTTTGTTCTCCGCCGTGCGTTCACTCCCCGTGAAAGCGCGTGCCCCTCGCGCCCTTTCACTCGCACATACAGCGTTCGGCGCGCGGCGACGATTTCATCTCCATTGACGTCATACGGAACCTCACGGTGACGGCGACGACGACGGCGACGCTAACGGCAGAAATCTGCTTTTGAGTGTCCATATAATTGCTATCGCAATAAAAGCGCGCGTGGGACGCCCGCTTTCACGGGGAGCAAACGAACGGCGGAGAATAAACGCGACTTCTTCCGTCGCGCAAAAAAAAAGCCGTGGGGGGACGGGAGGGAGGGAGGGATTGGAGGCGACGTTTTGCTGCGGCACCAAATGCATACGTATTTATATAGAAACGTTGCGAGGCGAGACGGTGGTAAAGAATTCCGACACTGCTCGACGAGTGTCCTGTTCTGGTCTTGTCGAAAACCTCCGAGCTGCCGGCAGAGGCACCGGCAACAGTCACCAACACAGCGCGCGTTCGGTGCGAACGCGGGCAAAACGCCGACGGCGTCGACAACAATTCTGCGTATTGCTGGTGCTGCTGCATGTCCAAGTTTGTAGAGCTGATAAAGCTACTATCCTTACTCCGCATAGCTCTCTACTAATTTGCCATCGCAATTGATGCTTCGCCTTTCGCTTGAAACTGCGGCTATTTTTATTGCGATAGCAATTATATGGACACTCCAAAGCATATTTCTGCCGTCGGCGTCGCCGTCGTCGTCGTCGTCGCCGTTGCCGTGAGGTTCTGTATGATGTCAATGGAGATGAAATCGTCGCCGCGCGCCGCCGAACGCTGTATGTGCGAGTGAAAGGGCGCGAGGGACGCGCTCTTTCACGGGGAGTGAACCCACGGCGGAGAACAAACGCGCGTTCTGCGCCGTGCTTCCTTAAGGGCTGCAGAAGTAGGCGTCTCTTTCCTCCTTTACAATCACCATATATGTAGAGCAAACGCGCCTTCTTCCGACGCGCGAAAGGCAGTGGGGGGGAGAGGGAAGGGAGGTGACGTTTAGTTTCGGCACCAAGTGCCTATTTATATCAGAGGCTCCGGCAACAGTCAGCAACGCCGCACGCATTTTGTGCGAACGCGGGCAAAACGCCGACGGCGTCGACATTAGTTCTGCGTGTTGCCGGTGCTGCTGCATGTCCAAGTTTATACAGCTGATAAAGCTACTATCATTACTCCGTATAGCTCTCTACAAATTTGCTATCGCAATTGATGCTTCGCCTTTCAGGTGAAACTGCGACCACTTTTTTCCTCCTAATGTCAACAAGAATATCGGCTATCCCCGTTTTCTCTGAGATCCACACCGCTCTCCTTCTGTCTCTTTTAGGCCTAACATTTTTCGTTCCATCGCTCTTTTTGCGGTACTTAACTTGTTCTCGAGATTCTTTGTTAACCTCCGAGTTTCTCCGAGCTTCTTTGTTAACCTCCGAGTTTCTGCCCCATATGTTAGAACCGGTAGAATGCAATGATTGTACACTTTTCTCTTCAACGACAATGGTAAGCTCCTTGTCAGAATATGGCAATGCCTGCTGTATGCACTCCAACGCAATTTTATTCTTCTCTAAATTTCTTTCTCATGATCAGGGTACCCTGTGAGTAATTGACCTAGATTAACGTACTCCTTTACAAACTCTGGAGGCTGACTGGCGATTCTAAATTCTTGTTGCCTTGCCAGGCTGTTGAACATTATCTTTGTCTTCTGCATATTCTTCTTCAACCCCACTCTTACACTTTCTCGATTAAGGTCCTCAATCATTTGCTGTAATTCGTCCCCATTGTTGCTGAATAGGACATTGTCATCTGCAAATCAAAGGTTGCTGAGATATTCGCCGTTGATACTCACTCCGAAGCCTTTCCAGTCTAAGGCCCGTATTCACAAACGAAACTTATACTTAACTTATGACTTAAGTAAGCGATCGGCCCTTAACGCGTTTCAGAGAGCAATCTTGTACTTAAGGTATACTTAAATCGGCACTTAACTACCTGAAAGTAAAGTACAGCTGCTGGCTACCTTAAGGGCTACTTTCGCTGTTTTCTCGTCAAACAAAATGGCCGACTACTACGGCAGTCTCGCCGAGTTCACCGATTTTGCTGGCCGTGTAGAAGAAGTTGCACAGGATGAAGCATATCGTTATGTGCCGCCGTTACGCCCCGTTCTCAGGGATCGGCAGAATCCAATAGAGGCCTATAACGACGCGGAATACCTGTGCCGGTACCGCTTTTCCAAGCGAGCGGTGATACGGCTGTTGGAAATGCTGCCGCTGCGCCCAAAGGACCACGAACGCGGTCACCCTGTTCCGCCACTGCTCCAGCTCCTCATCGCGCTGCGATTCTACGGCGCCGGAACCTTTCAAGTTGTTACCGGGGACATTGTTAATGTGTCTCAAGCAAGCGTGTCACGCATCAACACACGCATATCAAGAATGATAGCCGACACATTGTTCCCGCAGCTTGTGAAATTGCCCAACGCCACTGAAGCGGCCGTGATAATGGAGGAATTTTATGCCATGGCGCGTTTCCCTGGTGTAAGCGGGTGTATAGACTGTACTCATGTGCGCATGAAAAATCCCGGCTGAGAAGACGCGGAGATGTTCCGGAATCGAAAGGGCTACTTCTCAATCAATGTCCAGGTATGTATACTGCACTGCCATTGACATAAATACCGAATATGCGAATACCCGATTTATTATCATGTTTCCACAACTAGCAGTGTGACGTTGTATGCACAACATAAGTTGTATTACTTCAGGAGCATTCTGGGCTGCTTCACAGTGAAAAAAAATGTCTTGTTTTGCAGGCGATCACAGGGCCTCAGCTTCAATTTTTTGATTTGGTGGCCAGCTGGCCGGGTTCGGCTCACAACAGCCGGATATCCGACAACAGTTGGGCCAGAGTACAATATGAAAGAGGGACTGTGCCTGGCATCCTACTAGGCGACAAGGGGTATCTCTGCAGGTCCTACCTCATGACCCCATTTAGGGACAGAAGGACGAAAGACAGCCCTCAGCACAGGTGAAGTCAAGTTAGAGGAATGCTATTGGGTGTACAAAAAATGCGTAAATTGAGCAAAAAAATGCTTTCTTTAGGTACAACAAGTCCCTCTCGCGGACTCGCTGCAGTGTGGAGAGGACGTTTGGAGTGTGGAAGCGAAGGTTTCCATGCCTCGACATGACGCTTCTGATAAAAACAACATCAGTTCCCATCGTCATCACAGCTTGTGCCGCACTCCATAACTTCGGCCACCTCCTAAGAGAACCAATCCCACCTCCACCACAATGCCAGGAAAATCATGACAGCGGTTTGCCGGCTCCTACGTCACCTGCTCCACCAAGACCACCAGCAATGCCACCTGTGCCAGACACAGCAAGTGGTTTCAGGATGAGGGAGCGCATAGTGACACAGTATTTCGCTTAAACGAAATGACACAAAATAACAGAGACATGACTTTATTCGTACTGTTTTTTCATTATGTCGAGTTGGAGTTTAACCATTTCTGCCTTTGCTTTCTGATTAGCTATTTTTAGTCGAAAAAGCTCCAGTTTTTCACTGTGCTGTGCTTTCTTCTGCTTGTGTTCGATGCGCATGAATTTCAGCCTCAATAAATGCTCCTTTTTCTTTTGCTCACGGTCCTCTTTGATGGCATCTAGGCGGGCACTCAATTCAATTGAGACCGCCGTTTGCCTCTGGCTGCTGCAGGTTGAAGCGCGCTTCGTGCCAGCTGGCACAGCGGCGCTAGAACTTGCCGCTGCAGCGGAACTGGAACTTGCTGCAGATGGTACAGCTGCAGCCTCTGATGGTTTTGCACCACCGCCATTGCGTGGTTGGCTGTCTGAAGCGTCTTGTACTTGGCCATGGGGGCGTGCAGTATTTGTTGAAGCATCTTCCATCGGGCTACTGTTGTCGTCCCATGACCAGAGGTCTGTTGATTCGTCGTACATGTCTTGACAACCTGCAGAAACAGTTCAAATGAGCACACTGCTAGGTGATTCTGCATAGCTACACCAAAAGTGTCGCCCTGTTGTGAACATGTTGCTGTACATGTGCACTCTGCAGCTGTGTAGTGCCTGAAGTGCCCTTTGTAACAATTTTTATTTTATGTTGCAACGCACTGCAACCTGTGTTATATTTTCAACGTTTGTTCTTGCCGACATCAGCCTGTACAGTATGAAAGCACCGAGGCCTGACAAACACATCATTGGGAAAATGACTGAAATACTGGACACTGCAATGTGTACGTGATAGCTCCAACGTAATAAATGAAGAGCATTTTTGTTACAAAAAATTGAACGTAACAGACCGAAGACATGGGCAATAAAAAAAATACGATGAAGCCATACCAGCGAACTGTTCCAGAGGCCTGTCTTGAGTCTCTGACAGCAGTGCAGCGACAGCAGGTGTGCACTGCGATTTGGAAGACTGCGATCCCCCTGGCACAGCATTATGCCGGCTGCGGTCACTGTCACAGGGATTGGGCAGCCGAACAAGCCATGTGTGACGCGATGTCTCCAACGCGCTGCAGCTCGTCGGTCATCTGGCTTGGTGGTGGTGTTCCGCCACCTGGCGTTACAAAAAGAAAAGAAGCGGGTGCATATTACATATAGAATGAGGCTCATAAAGTTTTTTTTTAATGCCCAGCATATAGAGTGACCATTGAGCGAACGCACAAAACACATGAAACAAATGTGTAAACGCAGCGATGCGTCTACTGCTCAGCGGAATAAATGCCGCGATTTCGGCTCTTCACTGCACGTAGCACAAATGTAAAAAAACGCAATCACGATAGCAGACGCTGTGACAAAAGTACGGCTCGCCAACTCTGCTGCCCTTCATGCACGGCCGGAAAGAGACGCGCTGGCGTTCCTTCTTATTAACGCGCTGGCGTTCCTTCTTATTAGCTAAAGAGAAGGCATGTGAGCGCGTCTCTCAAGTCCGGCCGTGGTTCAGGTTATCTAGTTAAATGTCTGTGCTCTGTAAAATGCACACATGCAGGATATGTCGCCAGTAATATCGCAATTTCAGCCAAAGCAACGCTTACCTGTAGCAAACCGCTCCCGCATGTCTTCAGCGTTTGTTCTTCTCCACTTGTCTTTCAAGTTCTCCCAGCATTTCTTCAGTTGGATCCATTTGCGCGGCGTCACGTTGTGGCGGCAGTTAAATTCGTCCTCGATTTTTTGCCAGGCCTGTCGTTTCCGACTCACGGACGCCGCGTCAGTCCTCTTGTTTTCCACGACGCTGCTGTGGCGTGAGAGCAGTTCCAGCAACACGGCGCGTTCATCTTCAGAGAAGTTTTTCTTTTTCTCCATGGTCGCGTCAAACAGATTGCACACACACACCGTAATGAAGCGCTTAACGTCAGAGGCACAGAAACACTGCAATAAACCGCACGTAACAAACGCAACATAACTATTGGGACGGCGAGAGAGGCGACAGGAGGCCCGGGTATGACCGGGTGACTGTAGGCCATTGTGGCCAGACGAGTTCAAACAAAGCACTGAAAATGTAAATATTGGTTTCATTTACCCAGCACAGTGTTCATTCGAACGCTACAACATTTCTTTCCCATTATTTTGGTGCAACAGTTATTATTTTGCAAATGAAATACATCGTACACGCCAATTATTTGCGTAGCCTCGACACCATGCGACATACTTGTACCGAAAAGTGTCACTTCGGAAAGTAATACCTAAGTGCCGTTTACGAATCACTTTCCCGCAACTTTCCTCATACTTGTACTTTCCTCACACTTACTGTGCCTCCACTTAAGTTTCGTTTGTGAATACGGGCCTAAGAGCTTGAATACTTCTTCTAAGCATGCAGTGAAAAGCATTTGAAAGATCGCGTGTCCTTGCGTGACCCCTTTCTTGAGAGGTAACTTTCTACTTTTCTTGTGGAGTACGATGGTTGCTGTGAAATCCTTGGAGATATTTGCCAAGATATTCAGGTATGCCTCCTGTATTCCTTATTACGCAATGCCTCCGTGACTGCTGGTATCTCTACTGAATCAAATGTTTTTTATCTATGAAAGCCATATAGAGAGGCATAGTCAAGTACTCGTGACATAGTACTCGACATTTAATTATATAGGCGTGCACGCGCGGTTTCCGGTCACATTCCAAGCGCCCAAACGGCCAAGAACTATATTTCCTGCAATGGCTCTGTCAGAGGGCTATGTGACGTTGCCCTGACCACCATAAAATAACGGGCAAGTTTGCACTCGGTCGTGCAAAGCTTAGGCACAGCGAAACTGTCGATCCTTAAGTCTTACTGGCGGCTACTGCTTGGTATTAACTTGGTTGCTGCTAGGTATTACCTTGGTTTAACTTACCCACGCATGTAGGGAAGGTATTCTCGAGCGATCATTTTCGAAAGTACGTTTCCTTTCGCGACATTTCGCGTGACGAGCTCTGGACGTGTCGGCACCCACTAGCGACAGCGTTCCTGGCATACCACAAACGCAGGCAGAATGACCAAAGTTGGCGCAGTGCAAAGAACGCTGTTGCTTGCCGACGCCGAACGCGTTGGAGGCTAGCCGCTCGATACCTAGCAAAATTTCACACAACTAGGCGCAGCCCCTTTTATGGCATACTCCGAGGCCAAGCGCATGCACAGTGTACAGACAACACGTCGGGATGACGTCACGGCGCATGCGCAGTAGCGCGCAGCTGGCGGGTGCTCGGAGGAGTCGTGTCTCTGTCGCGAGAAGCGAGCGCGCACCTGCGCCAGCGGGTACTAGGCAACGTGAGGTGAAGTGATCGCTACTGCTTCAGCGCATGCGCGGCTAGGCAACGTGGGCGGCGCCGGCAGTAGCTCTGCGCGTTGCCTCCTTGGTGCTGCTAAAATTGGTGTTGGCGTTGCCTGGTTGGTGCTGCAAGTATCCGGCCCGAAACGCCTTCGCCATCAGCGTCACAGACTACAGGGGGACGACACTGGCGTTGGCGACAATTCTCGCCAAACACGCGGACATAGCAGAGGAGGCCGCTATAGCACTCGCCACCCATACAAGCGAGGGGTCCATAGTGGTCTTCACCGACTCTCAAACAGCGGCACGCAACTACATGAAGGGCGGGATATCATACAAAGCGATGAACATACTCAAACGGGGCGACACTCCTCCCCCCTACACCTGCATCATGTGGTTTCCGGGACATGAGGGACTCGAGGGGAATGAAGCGGCACACACCGCGGCCCGCGCAAGCGTCAATCGGGCCTCCCCGCACGAGATTCTCGACATGTCCCACCCACCCAAATCAGCGGAGGAAACGGAAACAATACCGCTAACTTATCAAGCACTACTGTAGCACTATCGGCTTGGACGCGGGTATACCCTCCACCACATCCAAAACCAACGAGAAACGAAGGCACCGACTACAGGGGACTCCGGAGCAATACCTTCACCCACGGAAGCTTACTACATCATTTCCACCCGACACTATACAGCTACACCTGTCCACACTGCAACGTGCCAGACACCCTGGCGCACCTCTTACTCCAATGCAAGCACACCAGAGCAAGCATCACAATCAATAGCAGCGACGCAGTCTCAACCCTCCTCGCTGAGACGTGGGAGGCTGCGATCTCCAAGCCGGACCTAGTCGACCAGCGCGAACTCGTCGCCCGGGCCCGGAGGCCGATCCAAGCCAGAGAGTTCCTAGAATAAGGGACCCTCCCACCTCGACTGCCAAGTGACTGCTTCAAATAAAGGTTTATTCATTCATTCATTCATTCTCTCTATCTTGATGTCATTTTCTTTCCCTAACCCTAGCATTGCGCGTATCAAGGCAACATGTGCACGACACGGAGACGAGGCGAGGAACACGCCGCTCCGCGAGGTGGTTGCTAGGCAACGCAGTGACCTCATAGCTCAACGAGATTTTGCGGCAGCAGGCGGAAGTTTTTACGATTAGCTAGAACAGCTTTGCTTAAAAAAAGAGAGCTTTTGTTGTGAACGCATCAAATGGCCCACAGAACGAAAAATCACCGCCCCTTCCACTCCGGGAAGTTACACCGAGTGTTACATCATGCAAGTCAAACTTCGCATGCAGTCTATATTGTAAATCTTTTGTTTCACCATTTTTTCACCTCATTTTCGCTTTTGCGTGCTTCGCGTGTTGACCATTCTTTAGGAGTGCTTTTTTGCGGTTCTCTCAGTGTACTTTATTCCCCGCGAGGTTTCTCGCTGAGTTTTGTCGTGCTTTTTTTTTCGCATGGTAGTGGCGCCACTCCTTTTTTGTGCACCTGTTGTGAGAGCAATGTTTGGCGTGAAATAAAAGCCATCTTATTGTTTTTTTACACGATGAGTAGCAGATAATGTTGGACGATCGCTCACGTATAATGTTCAGCGAGTGATGCGCAATACTTGGAGCACATGGTGGCCGGTGCTTTTTACACCGCTGGTGAGTAGTAGGCGATCGACGATGGGGTGAATGCACTCATAATGCACCACAAAGCCTCTCGCTTTCACGCGATACAGAAATGCATCAGCTCGGTGTCCCAAGCACCCACCGCTGGCGCAAGAAGTGCCGGTAGCCACGCGCTCCTTGTATCTTATTTCAATTGCTGGGCACTGTTTGTTGGCCGCAAAGCGCAAGCATAGCATTTGTTTCTTTCGCGGCAGGGTGGAATCAATCTTCGAAAACCGTATGAGATTCGCGTATAAGAGAGCATTCTCACAGGGGGAAAGGTGTCACTCCAACCCCTTTTCCCCTGTTGAAATTTTTTCCTCTCCTCTCGCGCTAGGTGACGTGGCCCCTTTTAGATGGGAAGCACCTTCAGCGCTCGGGCTGTCGGCCTTTCCGATCATCGTCGTTGTCACTGTAAGCAAGTGAGCGTCCTGCGTGGCTTCCGCTTCCGCGTTCGTCGTCGTCTTCCACAGCTGTTGGCGTTGCCGCTCATCATTACAGCGTACAATTTCACTTCTCTGTCGTCGTAATAAGGAGGCCGCGTTTACGGGGTTTTGAGCCATTGATTAAGGCAGTATGAGCCCATCAGTGGTGCATCACTGCATGCTTCGCAACCCCCCCCCCCCCCCGCCAGGTTTTACGTTATAGGGTCCACCTCTCCCTCGATGGGGCTACAAAGCGTGGGACACCTGTGACCGCTCTGCAGCAGGCAGCATCCTGCAAACTCCAGGAACAACTGGAGGGTCGGCTGCAGGTGTTCACTGACGGATCTGTGATGCCGGATGGGTCAGCAGCAGCGGCGTGCGTCATCCCTGCCAGAGCCATCAGCAGGCAATGCCGTCTGCCGTTCCCAGCGAGTTCGACAGCGGCGGAGCTGGCGGGGCTTCACCTGGCGGCTGACCTCCTGGCTGAGGACCCTCCTGCACGGCCGGTTGCTGTGCTATGCGACAGCAAACCGGCGCTGCAGTCCCTTTCCAACTGCCATCGAGTTGGACTGACGGGGTCCCTCTTGACCGCGAAGTTCTCGGCGCTCGCCTCCTCCGGAGTGTCCGTCTCCTTTCACTGGCTGCCCTCCCATGTGGGCATAGCTGGTAACGAGGAGGCGGACACCCTCGCTAAAGCTGCCCACCACCCAGGAGTCACATTCACTCGATCAGTGGCGGCTTCAGACTACTCGAGGCCACGACTGAAGCAGCTTCTACTGCCGATCCACCCCGACCCGAGGGTGGCAAATGCCAAGGGACCCAAGCTGCTCCCCGAGTCTGGCCTCACTAGGCGAGACAGAGCCACCCTGCTGCGACTCCGGACTGGCTGCATATGGACAGCAGCTAGGCTTCATGCCAAAGACCGCAGCGCCTCCCCCTCGTGCCAACGATGCGGTGACCCCGAGACACTCGAACACCTCCTCTGCGCCTGTCCAGCCCAAGCACAGGAACGTTCGAAGGTCATCCGAGCCTATAGACTACAGGGACTTCCTGCTGACTCACTGACCAACCTGCTGTTCCCATCCCGCTACCATCTCCCCGCACTACACAGCCTCGTGTAGTTCGTGGAGGCGAGTGGGATAGCAGCATACCGCTGAGCGTACCTGCCCTTGCCGGTCCCTGCCGCCTCTGCTGCCTACCCATGTGCGGACGAGCCCCCTGAACTATCTCTCTTCTCTTTTATTGCGATAGCAATTATATGGACACTCAAAAGCAGATTTCTGCCGTCGGCGTCGCCGTCGCCGTCGCCGTCGCCGTGAGGTTCCGTATGACGTCATTTGGAGAAGAAATCGTCGCCGCGCGCCGAACGCTGTATGTGCGAGTGAAAGGGCGCGAAAGGCGCGGCTTTCACGGGGAGTGAACGCACGGCGGAGAACAAACGCGCGTTCTGCGCCGTGCTCGCTTAAGGGCTGCAGAAGTAGGCGTCTCTTTTCTCCTTTACAATCACCATATATGTAGAGCAAACGCACCTTCTTCCGACGCGCGAGAAGCCGTGGGGGAGGGGGAGGGAAGGGAGGCGACGTTTAGCTGCGGCACCAAGTGCCTATTTATATCACAGGCTCCGGCAACAGTCACCAACGCCACACGCATTTTGAGCGAACGCGGGCAAAACGCCGATGGCGTCGACAACAGTTCTGCGTGTTGGCGATGCTGCTGCATCTCCAAGTTTATACAGCTGATAAAGCTAATATCATTACTCCGTATAGCTCTCTACAAGTTTGCTATCGCAATTGATGCTTCGCCTTTCAGGTGAAACTGCGACCACTTTTTTCTTTACCTCCTACTCCCCCTATCCCCTACGACGCTGCGCCGTGCTCCCTTATGGGCTGCAGAATTAAGCATCTCTTCCTTATGTATAATAAACACCTCCTTTACGTTATAGGAGCTGCATTTCACTCAATAGGTCATTTTACGCGCCCAAAATTTCGTTCGCCACTCAAAACGAGCCTACGACTTAACTCGTGCTTTACTTTAATAACTAATAAAATTCACATAATCTCACCCTACGGGCAACCATGGTGGGATGCGAAAGCATCGCGCGGGGTGCGCATCGAGTTTCCGTTTCGTTTCACTTGGCAACACAACCGAATGAAAGTTAGAGTGAGAGAATGTATTGAGAATGCATTGTATTGTTGCTGAACTGGCGTCGAAGCACGCCCACGGCCGCGTTACGCTGACGTTCGTTCTGGGCACTCCCGACCTTGCTCAGGTTGTTGTCGAACCAAAGCCGGTCGCACACGCATCAGCTGTGCCCGAAGCGCCGATCGAGGAAGTCGCGCTTGAACCGCGCGTAAGCACCGTCGAAGCCCGGCGTTGTAGTGGCCTCGAACGTGTTGCTGCTCTGGCCCCAGACTCGCGTTGCCTCGTCGCTTCGGGATCGGGAGCTGCCGCTCGACGCTGCCGTTGCGCTTCGACTTTCCGAGCCCGCAGTTCGGGGTCGCCTTGATAACGCTCTTCGGCGTGCCGAGCCCGTGTTGCTTCCGTAGAAGTTTCCTGCCGACGTAGACGTTTACGTTCGGCTTACCTGGCCCGAACTTTGGGGTCCGCTTGCTGACGCTGACGTTTACGTTCGGCTTCCCGAGCCTTCTGCTCCGCGGCGGTGGCGCTGCCTCTGCAACTAGCACCGACGTTGACATCGTTGCACAGAGAGAGAATGACGGAAGCACAGCGAACGCGCTTTATCCTGCGCCGCGACACTTGCGCCGCCTACCGGCGTACCCTTAGAGACAGAGGGACAGAGTGAGAGAGAGAGAATTATATGCAATGATTTGCTGCGCGGCACCTGTGGTGGACAGGGGGAGAGGGGAGGAGGAGAGCGCACACCTGCGTAGGAGAGGAGAATGAGGAAGAGCGGCACAGGGTGCGCATGAAGAGCTTCGCCGAAAAAGCTGGCGTCTGTCAGATGTAGCAGTGAAACGACACCTAAACGCGGCTTGTCATTGACTGTTACCCCAGGTCACGAGCACGCCACGCCCGATTTCCCATAGGCTGCGACGACACGTCACGAGCAGCGCCTCAACGGAGCAGAGAGAGAGTTAGAGAATGTGAAGAGGAAGATGCGCGGGCGAAAGGGGACATCTGCTGCCGCTTAAACACCCGACGTTGCGTGAGGGGAGAGGGCATCGCCGCACATACTCGCGAAACAGAGATCAACTTTGTTTCGTCATGTGTTGCGAATTAGTTCATGGTGTAATTAGGCGGGACAGATGGGCGTCAGTTGATACTTGACGGCGACCTCTTCGGCTCTCTCGACGGCCCGGAGTTGGATGTCCAATATGGAGCTGAGCAGGACCTAATCCCATGATTCGTGTGAGGTAGTGGCCTAGAGAACTGGAGGAGGTGGACACCTCCTCACAGTTCTAAATGACATGACTGAGGATGGCTAACTCGCCGCACATGCAGCAATGTGGATTGACCTGATCTGGATAGATGGGTGAATAAATGTATGGATTTAGGTATGAGTGTGTTCAAGTCTGCGCCTGGCATCTTCTTGGCGCTTGTTAAGTGACTCGTGTGGGAGAGGGCGTGTCTGTCGTATAAGCCGATAGTATTGGTTAATGTTGTGATAGTAGTGCAGGGCCTCGGCAGGCGTCTCCGGTTCCGTAGGACATGCTGCTCGGCTGGCGAATCCTCGAGCAAGTTGGTGGACCGTCTCTTTCCTTGGATTGCCCTAGTGTTCCGGGACCCAGATCAGTTCGACAGAGTGAGCTTCGTCGCATGAGTGCAGTGTCTGTAGGATCCGGTTGGTGGCGGGGGCCACAAGTACTCTGGTAAAATCAGTTATAGCAGCCTTGACTCATTAGTATGTTGGTACCTGTACAGACGACGGTAAGTACAGTGGAAGATTCCTCTGGCTCACTGGGGTTGGTGTCTATAGTGAGCCAAAAAGTGTATGTGACTCGAAGCCGGGCCATGGATTCGTGAAGGCGCAGATGGGGTAGCTATTAGCCCTGTGAGGATATTGAGCGACGTCGACATATAGCATGGTTGGGTTGGTACCGTATGTCTTGTGGAGGGCCTGTCCACTCGCCCGTTGTTGGCTGTCGTGGTGGCTGACGAGTAGGCTCTTGGGTAGCGGATTTATGGTAAAGGTACGTCGGATGTAGGGAGGAATAGTGGTGGGCGCGTAGCCAGTCGGGGTCAACTTGCGACAAATACGGGTGAGTTTTGATTGGACAGTCTGAAGGCAGTGCAGCTGGGTAGTACGGTGGCCTTCAATTAGCCTGACTATAGCATTGTTCACCCCCAGTTGTAGAAGCCTCCCTGTGGATGTGTTCCGCTGTAAACGCCGGGCCATCTTGTAGGCCTTCATAATAAGGCAGTCCAGTTTAGCGCGTTAGGTCTTTTGGAGATCGAGGAAGGAGAGTGCGTAGGTGAGGTGGCTGATCACGAAGGCCTGAATGAGATGGAAGAGATCTCATTCCTTCATGCCCTGTTTCCATGCACTCACCCGCAGTAGGAGGCGTGTGGCATGGTTGACTTCCATCTGCAGCTTTTCGATGGTGAGGTCATTCCGGTGGTTGCTCTGGACTTTAAGGTCCAGGACTCACATGTGGTTCAATTGGGCGTCCAGTAGATTTTTTACACGGAGCGTGATTGTGAACGGGGCTGGTTTGTGCTTACTTCTGTCGGGTGGTAGAAGCACGAGGAACTCCGATTTGGGTTGTGAGCACTCCAGGCCTGCTGTGACTTGTTGCGTGACGATGCCTGCAGACCGACCGTTAGAGAGTTTCATTTATGGCTCCGTCCGACTCTTCGATCCTCTAGAGCATGATGCCCACATACAGGGCGTTGTATAAACCCAGGACTGTGGTTAACTTTGGCTAAGGTGCGCATGGCTAAGTTGAAGAGGACATGGGAGAGGAGTGCGCCTTGCGGCATGCATCTGTCACCTAGTCGCACCGGTAAAGGTCGTTGCTTCCCAACCACGAGCTCGACCGCTCGGCAGGTGGGAAAGAGTTGATGTAGATATAAGTGCGGACGCCGGGCTTTAAGGGCAAGACACAATGCGATTTTGCGTGCGATCCGTCGTACGACGCGCCGCATCGGCCGCCGCACTCAACAAGTTTTCAACATATTCTCCTGCAGGCGGCGGCGGATCGCCGCCGCCGCATGCGATCAATTGGTTGGATATAGTCGTACGACTACGCGATCGGTCGGACAGTCGCGGCCAATGACAGCGCCGCCAGCGTGTACGTCATGGCGACGTGGTAAAGCCGGCGGGGCGGGGCCGGCGAGCAAGCGCTCCGATCGTCCCCGTGCTTTTTTTTTTTTTTCCTGGTCGAGGCGCTGGCCTCTTTGCCGCTGACGGCGTCACGAAAATCGGGTACACTTTGTTTCTGACACGAAATAACCTATAGAATGAAGTGAACTCAAAGTTGTGCATGTTATAAAACGTTGCGCGAAGTAGTAAATCTTTGACGTGGTATCGATTCGGAAGCGGTCAGCGCAGACGCCGCAGCAGTCGCCTATGCGAAGCGGCTCGCCTGACTGACGTGTTTTCTCATCGCTACCAACGGCGTCGGGAAAACTAATTGTATTGCCACTTATGAGCGACATAAATGTTCAGACGATGATTGTGTTGACGAATATGGGCGCTTTATAACGAGCTGCGGACGAATCGCAAGGGCTGTCGACCCCGGATCCGACGGCCAGCGAGTAAGGCATATATACTGTCTCCCAGCGATCGCAAGCTCGCCTGGCTTGATCGTTCGCTTCCGTCCGCGAGGATAAAATTTAAGCGTGACATGACTGTGTACACGTAGGAGGTTTATTACGAGCTACAAGGGGTCGTGTCGCAAGCGACACCGGTCTCGGATTCGACGGCCCAGCGAGCTAGGCCTGGCAGCTCCTAGCCATCGGTGGCTGTCGACAGAGCCCACACTGAGGACGCGGCCTTGCGGGAACACGTCTACGCTGCTCGCACAGACGCGTTTTAGGGGCGAAGCTCCTTAGGGTGTGGGTCTGTCCCTCCTCTGTAGTATGTAGTAGTAGTAGTAGTAGTAGTAGTAATAGTAGTAGTCGTCGTCGTAGTAGGTAGCAACGTCTACTTTTATGAAAAAAAAATCCTAAAGTTGTGTCCGTAGCGCGGAATCGAACCAGGGACCCCTCGCTTCCGAACGCGCGGCGCTAACCACTACGCCACGAAGCGCACATGGACACACGCACCACGATGACAATAAATACCCAACATTAACGAAATACTGCGCGTTTCTAATTCGTTTGTGCTAGCGCGTGACGGCCCGTGTAAGAAGCTGGTGTAAGACACTGTGGCCTCTCCGCCTTACCCCCGTATTCATAAACGCTCCTCGACTTGAACTTGACTTGCCACCGCCTTGGGCAGCGCGTTCGAAACGCGTTGAAGGCGGTGGTAAGTCAAGTTCAAGTCGAGGAGCGTTTATGAATACGGGGGTTATACTCTCTCAGCAGTCATGTGATGGCGTCGGCAAACGTGGTGCACGTTGCGGCATGTGTAAACGGCTGCGTAATACGCTGTGGCCTCTCCCCCTTACTAGAGAGTACTGCACGTTTCTAACGCGTTTGTGCTAGCGTCCCCTTAAGCGGGAGATGGTGCAATTATAATGAAGGGCGCTGTTATAAAATAGGAATGACGTCACATATGGCGCGTGTCATTGGTGGAAGTCAATCGTTCGATTTAGTGCGGCGAGACTGGGCGAATTACACGGAAGATTCACGGTTTACCGATGATTCCCTCCGGAGCTTCGCCCACTCATCATCATTCACCCCGTGGATATGCGGTGTTTTGCAAATGTTTGCAGTGACCTACAGTGCGCAGGTCAGCAGAGAGGGAGGCCTTTCGCGCTTCGCCTGGCCTCGCGCGAGCGTTGCATGCTGCCGCCTCGCGCGTACATTGAAGGGGGGGTGTTTTATTGCGATAGCAATTATATCGACACTCAAAAGCAGATTTCTGCCGTCGCCGTCGCCGTGAGGTTCTGTATGACGTCAATGAAGATTAAATCGTCGCCGCGCGCCGAACGCTGTATGTGCGAGTGAAAGGGTGCGAGGGGGGCGCGCTTTCACGGGGAGTGAACGCACGGCGGAGAACAAACGCGCGTTCTGCGCCGTGCTCCTTAAGGGCTGCAGAAGTAGGCGTCTCTTTCCTCCTTTACAATCACCATATATGTACAGAAAACGCGCCTTCTTCCGATGCGCGAGAGGCCGTGGGGGAGGGGGGGGGAGGGAAGGGAGGCGACGTTTAGCTGCGGCACCAAGTGCCTATTTATATCAGAGGCTCCGGCAACAGTCACCAACGCCGCACGCATTTTGTGCGAACGCGGGCAAAACGCCGACGGCGTCGACAACAGCTCTGCGTGTTGCCGGTGCTGCTGCATGTCCAAGTTTATACAGCTGATAAAGCTAATATCATTACTCCGTATAGCTCTCTACCAATTTGCTATCGCAAACTGCGACAACTTTTTTATTGTGATCGTTTGTGCGAAACTAGAGAACTGTGCAAATACGTTTGTTTTCACTTTGCGAAGTTCCGCAGTATTCCGAGCGTCCATGCAGGGCCGCCGGTTGTGGGCGGAGCTACGCATCGCACGTCGTTCGTACCATGTGTCCCGAATCGTGGTATGCGGCAAGTCGGACTCCGACGCGTCGCACGACGGATCGCACGCAAAATCGCACCGTGTGTCTCGCGCTTTAGATCGGCGAGGCTCTCGCGTATGGCAGCGTGACGTACGTTGTCAAATTCTTTGAGAACGTTCAGACTAAGGCGAATCTTCCTGATCGTGCTGCTGTTTGGGTGAAGGAGGTCGTTGTGTATTTGCACTAGGACGTCCTGGGTGGAAAGGTGGGCTCGAAACCTCAGCATCGTCTGCGTATTGAGATATTGTCACCCAGCTATTACAGCTAGAATAGTTCACCAGCAACAGATAGGCAAAAAAACACGTCAGCCTTTAATAATGGCTGGACCTCGGAGAGCGCGCGCGCAACCACGAACTTCGTCGTTCTCGCCTCAAGGGGCCAGTGTCACCACGTGCCAACTTATTTCGCGTCATTGCTCCCCTCTCAAAAGCGACCGACCCGGTCGCTCCAAGGGCATGGGGCGAGCAATATGGGCAAGAGTGCCAACATGGAAAGAAAAAAAAAACATACAGGAATGTGCACAGTGCTGAAGCGGTTTGTGAGGGCTGCTTATCCCTCGCGTGCGTAGTACGGCTTCATCCGTACTACGTGGACGACTTCAGCACGGGGACGGCGTCGGTTCGAACTAGGATCAGAGCTTTGAGGCACCACCTCATAGTTCACATCACTGAGGCGGCGTACAACTTCGTAGGGGCCGAAATAGCGGCGCAACAATTTCTCCGAGAGCCCACGGTGTCGGATAGGTGTCCACACCCACACGCGGTCGCCTGGTGAGTACTGGACGTTCCGTCGGGTCCGGTTGTAACGGCAGGCGTCGGTATTCTGCTGGGTGCGGATGCGATTCCGAGCAAGCTGGCGAGCTTCCTCCGCTTTCTCGACGAACTCCTCAGTGGTGTCATTACTTGTGGCTCCGTGGTCTACCGGGAGCATGGCGTCTAAGGGGGTTGTAACGCGACGTCCGTAAACGAGCTCGAATGGTGTAAACTCGGTGGTTTCCTGCACAGCGGTATTGTAAGCAAACGTCACGTATGGCAAAATTTCATCCCATGTCTTGTGTTCCACATCAATGTACATGGATAGCATGTCGGCCAATGTTCTGTTCAGGCGCTCTGTTAAGCCGTTAGTCTGGGGATGATAGGCTGTGGTCCTTCGGTGGTCAGTATGCGTCAGCGTGACGACTTGTTGCAACAACTCCGCTGTAAACGCTGCACCGCGATCAGTAATGAGCACAGCGGGTGCACCGTGACGAAGCACGATGTTGTGGACGAAGAAGCTGGCGACTTCAGCAGCAGTTCCCCGAGGCACAGCTTTTGTCTCCGCATAGCGAGTTAAATAATCGGTTGCCACGATTATCCACTTGTTTTGCAAGGAAGACGTGGGGAACGGACCAAGAAGGTCCATTCCCACTTGCTGGAACGGCGCCGGAGGCGGATCCAAAGGCTGAAGGAGGCCGGCAGGCTTGACGGGTGGGACTTTACGCCTCTGACAGTCACGGCACGTTCGCACATAGCGCTGAACCGACGAAAATAGGTGTGGCCAATAGTATTTCCGCCGTATGCGCGCTAATGTCCTCGCGAAGCCTAAGTGGCCGGCAGAGGGATCGTCGTGACACGCCTGTAAAACTTCCTCGCGCAGCGCAGTCGGAACGACGAGAAGGAACGTTTCTTGGCTGTTCTCGAAATTTTTCTTGTACAGGACATCGTTCCGCAGGCAGTACGATGTCAATCCTCGTGAAAGTGGGCGTGGGACAACAACGTCAGCTCCCTCGAGATATCGGATGACTGGAAGCAGTTCAGAGTCTGCACGTTGGTAGTCAGCCATGCGCACCACGTCGACGACACCAAGAAACGGCAAATCTAGCTCCAAGTCGGAGGATGTCGAGGGAATAGGAGAACGTGACAAGCAGTCAGCGTCGCTATGCTTACGGCCCGATCTGTAGACAACAGTCATGTCGTATTCCTGGAGGCGGAGGCTCCAACGAGCGAGGCGACCTGACGGGTCTCGTAGATTGGCAAGTCAGCAGAGCGAATGGTGGTCACTGATCGCTCGAAATGGCCGGCCGTATAAGTAAGGTCGGAACTTGCTGATGGCCCACACGACTGCTAAACATTCTTTTTCGGTGGTCGAATAATTAGCTTCTGCTTTTGTGAGACTACGGCTCGCGTACGCAATTACACGTTCTGCACCGTCTTGCCATTGAACCAGAATAGCCCCGAGTCCTACGTTGCTTGCGTCTGTGTGAATTTCAGTTGGCGCGGTGTCATCAAAATGCGCCAGCACTGGAGCGGATTGAAGGCGTTTGCGCAATTCGGTGAAGGCCAGCTCTTGGTCTTCCGTCCACGCAAAGGGCACATCTTGTCGCGTCAGTCTCGTGAGAGGTTCAGCAATCCTCGAGAAGCCTTCAACGAAACGGCGGTAGTAAGCGCAGAGGCCCAGGAACCGCTGAACAGCCTTCTTGTCTTTAGGGTGAGGAAACTCGGCAACGGCAGCGAGCTTTTCTGGGTCTGGTCGTACTCCTTGGGAGCTGACCACGTGGCCTAAAAACTTGAGTTCCCGGAAGCCAAAGTAACATTTTTCAGGCTTGATGGTGAGGTTTGCCTTGCGTATTGCGGTAAGGACACTTCGTAGTCGGGTGAGATGTTCATCGAACGTGCTGGAAAACACAACAACGTCGTCAAGGTACACTAGACACGTCTGCCACTTTAGTCCGACGAGTACAGTGTCCATCATTCGTTGAAACGTAGCAGAAGCGGAACAGAGACCGAAAGGCAGGACTTTAAATTCGAATAGCCCGTCGGGAGTCACGAAGGCGGTTTTTTCACGGTCACGCTCGTCCACTTCGATTTGCCAGTACCCTGACTTTAGGTCTAACGAAGTAAAGAACTCAGCATGGCGCAGACGGTCCAAAGCGTCATCGATCCGTGGCAGGGGGTAAACGTCGCGTTTGGTGACTCGGTTAAGCCGTCTGTAGTCAACGCAGAAGCGGAGCGTGTTGTCTTTCTTTTTTACTAGCACGACAGGGGACGCCCACGGACTTGTCGACGGCTGGATGACGTCATCATTGAGCATTTCTTCAACTTGACGCTTAATCGCCTCCCGCTCCATAGGTGACACGCGGTACGGGTGCTGACGAACAGGCCGCGCCGACTCCTCTGTAACTATCCGGTGTTGCGTAATGGAGGTGCGCTGGACTCTAGATTCTGTGGAAAAACAGCCAGAGAATTCTGTCACTAGGCCCAGTAGCTGATCCTTCTGTACATCTGCTAAGTCAGCATTAATGTGGACGCGGGTACTCAGGCTGGCGTGAGTTGTTACATCCGGTGAAGTCACTTGTAACGTGCCGACGTCGGAGAAGTCAGCAATGCCGTTCAGAAAGGCCACAGCTGTACCTTGAGGGACGTGCTGATACTCATGGCTGAAATTTGTCAGCAAAACTTGCGAGCACTTATTCTGTATTCGAACAAGGCCCCGGGCGATGCAGATGTGTCTTTCGAGCAACAGCGGGATATTTGCCTCGGCAATACCCTCATAGTCGTCGAATGCGTCGCAGGTTACGAGGGTCAATACGCTGCTCCTTGGCGGCACCGTGATGTTCTCGTCGACAATCCTCAAGGCGTTGACATACGTGTCGTCAGTGCTGCTCCCTGCTAAGGCCTGCGCTGTTGAAAACGTTACCAGCGACTTTTGTAGGTTTATCACGGCTCCATTAGCCTGCAGAAAGTCCATTCCCAGAATTAGGTCCCTCGAACAGCTTGGGAGGATAACGAAATCTCCGAGGTACGTAAACCCACGAATGCTCACTCGCGCTGTGCATCTTCCTACCGGGGTTAGCAGATGGCCGCCTGCAGTGCGAATCTGCGACCCAGTCCACTCGGTAGAAACTTTCTTCAGCTTGCAGGCAAGGTCCATGCTCATAACTGAGGTGTCCGCTCCAGTGTCGATTAATGCTGTTATGTCTTCGTCGTCTACGGTGACGGGAATGTTCGACGTTATTACCTCTCGTACGGTGTTTGACTGCGTCTGTAGGTCTGCGTCGTTCTGTTTTCGTCGTTGTCGTCGTAGTGGAGGATCTTGCGCACAGTCGACGTCAGCGGCCTCACCTCCGGAGGTCGCTGAACTCAGTTTTCCCGAGCCGCCGGGCTTGGCGAGCGGCGTCTGAGAGCGCCGCGAGAGAAGGCTTGGCTTGGTGATGGTGACCTGTAACGAGCAGGAGACGACGAACGGGGCTCGTGCCATCGTTGATCACCATTGCGACGATTCGCGACGAAACTCTCTATTTCCGGCGGCCGCTCACCAGGTCGTGGACGAGGTGCATTTGGTGCGAATCCTCGGAGCCCCACATGACGATAAGGACACATTCTGTAGATGTGCCCGGCTTCGCCACAATGGTAACAAAGGGGCTTGTAGTCTGCGGTGCGCCAGACGTCGCTCTTCCTAGTTCTTGCTTCTGCGATGTGCGGTGTGCTGCGAGGCCTGAAGCTAACGTCCAATTGCTGAGCGGGGTGTACCATGCTATACGCGCTTGAGGGTGGTGGACGACGTACTGCTTCTGCGTAACTCATTTCAGGACGCGGTCTCTGCTGTGGTGCCTCGTACTGTTCAGGAACATGGACGGCCTGTCGGACCTCGGCGCGCACCATTTCCGCAATGGAAAGTTGTCCCACGGAGGCAGCGGTCGTCTGCATCTTCTGCAGTTCCTCCTTGATGACAGCCCTGATGAGTTCTCGCAAGGCGCCGACGTCGTTGCCGAGGGTAACGGCAGAGAGTTCCCTTGAAATCACGGCGTCGCGGTTGTATTGCCTGGCCCGCTGTTGAAGGGCCTTTTCCATGGTTGGGGCTTCGTCGTGGAACTCTGCCACTGTCGTCGGCGGATTTCGAATGAGGCCAGCAAAGATTTCCTCTTTGACGCCGCGCATTAGGTGGCGCACCTTCTTTGCTTCAGTCATAGAGGGGTCCGCACGTCGGAAGAGCCGATTCATGTCTTCTACGTACGCCGTCACTCGCTCATTCGGGCCTTGAATTCTCGACTCCAGCGCTAACTCCGCCCTCTCCTTGCGGTCCGCCCTGGCGAAGGCATTGAGGAACTGCCGACAAAATTCTTCCCACGACGTCAGTGTCGCCTCGTGGTTCTCAAACCATATTTTAGCGGAATCTTCAAGAGCGAAGTACACGTAGCGAAGCTTACGCTCGTGGGTCCAGTCGTTGACGTTGGCGACCCGGTCAAAATGGTCAAGCCAGTCGTCGGCGTCCTCTGAAGCACTCCCGTGGAAATGATTCGGCGTCCGGATCTGATTGACGACCACGTGCGATGCTGCAGTAGCGGCAGGAGGTGGTTGGTTCGTCATTCTACTTCGTTCGGGTAGCAGAGCGTGCTGTGGCTGGAGTCCCTGGAGACGCCGGCTGGTACGTACGTGCACAGGGGTAAGCTCGTCCGAACTACTCGCCGGGCTTAGGTCTGGGGTACGCTCCGGAGATCTTAACATCGACCGTACCCAGCACTTCCACCAGAAATGTCACCCAGCTATTACAGCTAGAATAGTTCACCAGCAACAGATAGGCAAAAAAACACGTCAGCCTTTAATAATGGCTGGACCTCGGAGAGCGCGCGCGCAACCACGAACTTCGTCCTTCTCGCCTCAAGGGGCCAGTGTCACCACGTGCCAACTTATTTCGCGTCAATATTGTTCTCCCGCAAAGTATTGTATTCGGATCAGGACCACGTGTTCCATGAGCTTGCCAAGGCAGAAGGTAAAAAATATGCGGCGAAGACCCTCGAGGTTGAGTTTCTAGCCATGTTTGGGGATGAATGCGACCCGCGTGTGTTTCCACTCGAGGGGCAGGAGGCCGGAACGCCAACATTGGTTCATCTATTCGGTGATGGCGCCTACCGATTTGGGATCTACGTTGCCGAGCGCCTTGTTGATAACGCCGTCAAAGCCCGGCGCTGACGCCTGCGCATTTCGTGCAGCTCAGCCCAGACCTCCGCTTACGTGACGTCTGGGTCTGGCTATTCGCTCGGGGTGCGCTTGTAAGGGCGTGGAGCTTTGCGTAATGATGTTGATGTTTAGCTTAGCTCAGATGCTTAGCTCCACGATGATGATTAGCTCCGCGATGAGCTAAGCATCTGAGAATAGGAACTGACATGATTTGCGTCAGATGCTTCCGCACCATCAACTTTGTGTTGCCGGGATCGAGCAGCTGTCGCAGCATGTTCAGCGTTTCTTGCTGTCTAGCTATCCGTTTAGGCTTCTCCATATTTGGCCCGCTGGTGTCATACGAGTGTAGAGGTATACACCTGTATTTATAGTTTTAGTTTAGCGATGGGTCTTCGCAACTTCTGGTTGTCATGGTGAAAGTGCTATCTGTGCGTGAGGTCTTCTGTTGCCTCCCACATGCGCAACAGGCCGGAGTCCATTGCGGGTTACTCTGTTGGTGCTTCCATCTCGTGGCTCATTTCGGCCACGTCCCGCCTCAGCGACCGTGTCCACTCGTTTAGGTCAGATATGAAGCTAAACGCAGTGTTCTCGCGGAGCTGTCAAAAATTTTCCCACTTGGTTATGCACGCATTGGTTATCCTCGGCATTGGTTTGCCGAGGAGATTCTCCGAGGCGGAGTAGTCCTTCAACTTCGTGCCTCATGCCCGTGGTGGCAGGAGCTGTACTAGCGCTAAGCCTTTTAGATCTATTGCGGGAAGCAGCGTGGTCCGATGTTGGTAAAACTCTCCGAGGACAATCGGGGCGTAGTCGCGCAACATGGGGGTTCCGCGCATTACTTGAAACTTCCTGTACCCAGTCGTACAGGGCGAAGACTGATGCGGGTCGTTGATGCGCTTAAAACGCTGGTATGGTAGAAGCCGGAGCCGATAGGGAGTGCGACCGTTACCTCCGCGCGCTTTCAGCGTCTCGATCGGAGAGTCCATCGCTGCGACGCATTGGCCGATGAGCATTGCCGCGTCGGTGGCATGCGGCGTTGGCACCCCAGGCTGCTGCTGCTTGCTGGCTATACTCTATGCTATATTACTCTCAGCGCAAAAATCGTACAACCACTGAGCGCCGTTCCCTGTATTTTTCCCCAGGTTGGCAGGTGCGTTAACTAGCGAACAAGGAAGCTTAAGCGGGTAACGGTCAAAGTAACTGCTCTGGGACTTAGAGGTAGCGAGGGTTTCTTCCTTGTTTGTTGCATATAAACAACTGGTATATTCTGATCTCTTAAGCGAAGTGTTCTGTCCGATGTGCTCCAGCTTTGGCTTTTATTATCCACATGAGCTACCGCTGTTTACCGCAGAAACACGAATGAGGCCCGCACCGCTGTATCCGCTAGCGCTTTATGGTTTCCTAAAAGTGGGCACTGGGAAGCACGCGAAGACCACCAGTGCAAATAACTTATGAGGCCATGAGGACACAAAGTTCGGTGGTAATTATCACTTTCAGCAGCCCAATTAACCAAAATTAACGAAAAGTTAGAACAGAGAAAGATCAGGGGATCTCGGTGGCCAAAACATAACTCCGGCACGCCCGATCCACTGCCGTGGAAAACGTGTGTCCAACCAGCTCTTTGCCGTGGTGGAGAAATGTGGTGGTGCTCCGTCGGGCTGGAACCACATCGGGCTCAGTTCATTCAGGGAAAGATTGGAGACAAAGTCGTGGACGACAAAACCTAATATTTCTGCCGTGTGCATCTTTCCGTTCAAGTTGTCCTCAAAAAAGTAAGGTCCAATGATCCTCTGCCTACCACACATTCACACTCCAGCGAAATTGATGCTTGTGCTGCCGCAGCCCGTGTGGATTTTCTTGTGACCAATAATGAGCGTTGTGAATATTCACAGCGCCATTGCGGCAAAACCAAGCTTCATCTGTCCGAATTATTCTCCATAAGAAGTCCTTTTCTTTATCAATTTTGATCACGCCCCAATTGCAGAAGTCCGCTTCACTTAGGTCCTAGTGAAGTTAAACATGATAGGGATGGAACTTGCGCTTTCTTACCATAATCGCGACTGTTCCAATGCTGCGACCGCACTGTTCGGCAGTCTGTCGGATTCTGAGTTCTCGCATCGACGTTACGCACACGAAAACGTCCATTTCAAAGTATTCATCCACAATTGTCTTCCTGGTCTGTGTCGGACGATGCACTGATCCTGTTGTGCGAAATCGCCGAAACACGTTTATGATGGTAGGCCTAGTTGGAAGGGGACGGTGTCGGTGGCGCACCGCGTACAGCCCCATGGCAAATGAAGCGTTGCCATTCATCTCAGCCATTCCAAGTACCATGTCTATTTTTGTTGCGAATTATATGGACACTTCCAGTGGATTTCTGGCATCGCCATTGTCGTCGCCGTCGCCGTGAGGTTCCGCATAAAGTTCAAGGGCGATAAAATCGTCGCCGCGCGCCCTACGCGCGAGTGAAAGCGTGAAGGGGACGCGCGCAATCACGGAGAGCGAAAACACGGCGGAGATCAAACGCGACTTCCGTCGCGCGAAAGGCCGTAGGAGTATTAGAGGGAGGGAGCGAGGGGGGGGGGCGACTCTGTGCTGCGGCACCAAATGCGTATCTTGCAACCGGGCGCAAGGGGAACTGGCCGCTCAATCTCCCACGCGAACGGGGGAATACGGGCAGTCGCGCGCACCGTATCTTGAAAGCGATCTCCACACGGCTCTGACTTTGTATGCGCTGTGCATTCGCCGCTCATCATCCGTTGAAGCGATAGACCGCACGAACCTTCGCTCGCTGCGGTAGCTGCGCTTGCTGCCAGCGTTTTGACAGTGTTTGTCTGTGGTTATCGAGTGTGTTCTGTTCCTGTTTACTTGTGCGCGCTGACACCACGCTTGTTAATTCAGTTGTTAAGCAAATGGGTCCAAGGTAATGCAGCCGGTAAAACTACTATCGCTAATCCTAATAGCTCTCTAATAATTTGCTATTGCAATTGATGCTTCGCCTTTCGGGCGAAATGGCGAGATTTTTTTATTCGGTAAAATACCTTGTCCCGCCAGAAGCAACGATGTTAGCATGAAAGGACTCCACGTGGATATTCTTGGTTAACCTTCCATACAGGGGCGCCGCTATTCCAGAAGCAGTATAGCATATGACAGTGAAGCTAACGCGTTCACAAGATGATGTCCCGGTGCGATCTCAAGTAATACAAAAATGTGCCAAGAATTTGTCTCCTATTATCGCGTTAAGAGGATGATGTGTACTGCGTACGGCACACAACGCTGTCATATCTTCATTTCGCATGCAAGTTAAAGGGTAAGAGGAACGGTTATCACGTTTGTCTCTTTGCCTAAGCCTCTGCCTTGTTGTCAGACTAAACGCCGCACGCAATAGTCGCACCATATCAGGGAGGAGCTTTGCGCCGATCCTCACACTCTTATATGCGTAATCATGCGAAGGACAATAAAAATTTGGAGTCGGATATCTCGGAGCACAGACATGCTAAAAGAATTCTCCCAGTGAAACTGTGTAGAAAAACGACCGCCTCTTTGTTTTGTATACAAACATACACACCTACTGCAGTCATAAAAAGGTATTTATTAAATTGTAGTTCATTCCGCTGCTGACAACGATAATTATCATCTCACATTGTGTCCCCCTGGCCACATAACTTATTTGCGCAGGTGGTCTTCGCGTGCCTCCTAGTGCCTAATTTTAAGAAAACCAAAAACCCTAATTTAGAACACCCGGTATACCGACAATCAGGCGGTGGTGCGCATATGACGCGACCCCCACGCTGTCCCTATCTCAAGGAAGACAGCAGAGGCAAGCAGGAGGCTGCGCACGGTGCATGCAGTCGAAATTCGGGTATGGGTGGGCTCCCGGCCACTGCAGAGTACCGGGGAACGCAGCGGCTGACGTCGATGCGAGCGCGATACTAACCTTAAACCGCTGGAGAATAAAGTTTCATCAGTCATTACACTTAACGCGCGTCCTAGTTTAACCAAACACGAAGTCGCTTTCAAGCACAGCTATTTTACTGCTCCGTGGAACATTAAAATAAAGACCATTAGGCACACTATGCCGAACGCATGTGTAATTTTCTACAAAAGCTTTAAGAAACTGGCACACTGCGCAAGCCTCACACATAGGATTCTTCACTATCCACCAAAATTTAAACTTTTTCACACGCAAACTTCGTTCAGGATATTTGAAATACTTCCTGCGCGGTTTGTAATAAACGCCTGTTAGTGCTCTTGAAAGCTTAAGTCGCTTCAAGTATATTAGTTTAACTACGTCTTTTATTCGTTAAGTACATATTGCCTAGAATATTTCCTCTATTTTATGCAAATATAGAATAACTACCACCTTTGGTTTTTTCGAGGCACCAGGAAAACATTGTAAGTGCTTAATATAACCTATCTGAACAGGCGAAAAACGAGAGTTTAGCGATCTTCATTCACCAATGAATTGAACAAAGTACTTCTACAGTTTTGTACATATTATTTGTGTTCTAATAATAAAGAATGAATGAATGAATATTACCACCTGCATGCCCCTTCTTTGCTCCTGATATTACCAGGGTGAACAAAGTTGTTCATTCAGGACACGGCGAAAATTAGGATATAACTATCACAGTCGCACTTAGTGCTTCGCTGTAAACAATTTTGTAACAGACTCAGCTCTGTTACAGAAATAATTAATGCGAAGCCGTCTTGTTTGGCACAGAACAGTTCTATGAATATTTTAAATGTTCTTTACCGAACAGTTATCTTATTTGTCACCAAATCTAGAGCAACCGCCTCTGACATTTTGTGCAAGGCAGCTTAAGAATGAACGGATATTATGGTTATTTATGCAGTTGTATGCAATATAGATTCAGGCATGAAGCGGCCGGAAACGGCCTTTGTCCTTTTTTCACTGATTTAACACGAAGAAGGGAATCGAACTAACTATACCTTCGTGACGTAGCTCAACGCTCAAGCTGACGTACCTGCTTGAGCTGGCACGATACACGCCCAGTGGCATATATAATCAGTGGCACATTGCAGGTACCTATAGGTTAGTGCAAACGTGATGTGCATCTCTACAGCGTTCATCCAGAATCCACATGGCTAGGTCAGCTGCTGTACACCCCAGGTAAAGGCGGATTGCCTCGCTAGCGTTAATTTCTCCCAGGATATTTGGTTATTGTAAAGTGCCTTTTATTGCATCTTAGAACGTTGCAAGGCGGCTGCGTGGTCACGAGCTCAGAGTCCTTGGGGGCACCACTTCGCTCTCCTCGTCTTCGCTCGCTCGTCCAAACGCTCATATACAACACTTCCCCCCTCTAGTGAACCCCAACATATCTTAGTCAATTTTATGTTGACATGTTGAAATGCCTAGTCGCTCTGGCGCCTTCAGAACACGACCATAGCGACTGCATGGTATACAATCGGGATCGGCTTGCGACTGTTCGGATCGCTGCGTTCTTTCGGGCGTCCCTGCTTCAGTGGGCAAATCCGGGTATGCATTAGCAGACGAGTCAGAAGCCGTGGGTGCATCTTCTGTCGGACGCTCGGTCCCTGAACTGAGGAATGGTCTTGTAGTGAAACGATTGCCTTCGGGTGAGTCATTTCCTGGACAAGATTGATAGGGTGATTCTTGAACTGCGTTTTCAATCAACGTATATCTTCTTTTCATATGATCTACGTGACGCCTGTACCGCCTGCCATCCTGAGTCATCGTTGCAAAGGACCTCTTGCCGCATTATTCCACTACTACAGCGGGTAGCCAGGCGGGGTTATTGTTCAGGAAATTCTTTATCCACACCGTGTCACCTTTCCCGTAACCTTTTCTCATATCACCCAACCTTCCCCTTTCGGTGTGTTTCCGGGGGTGTAGCGCATTCAGATGAGACGGAAGCTGCATGCCAATGAATAATTCTGTAGGCGTCTTTTGCGTTGTGGTGTGCGGTGTCGTATGCTGCCTAAATAAAAAGCGTGACAGTCGGTAGGAGAGGCTTCCATCCGTCAGTTTCTTGAGCGCCATCTTCGTTTCTGCAACCATGCGCTCCGCTTGTCCACTTGTGGCCGGATGGTATGGAGCTGATGTTACAGGTTTGATCACGTTCCATTTGAAGAAGTGCTGCATTTGCGACAAAACGAATGCTGTGCCATTATCAGAAACTATCACTTGCGGTATGCCAAAAGTCGCGAAAAGCGATCGTAGCACATCCGTCGCTGCGGCAGTAGACTGTGACGGCACTTGTCTTACTTCTAGCCACTTATAGAAGGCATCCACTGCGATTAAAAAGCTCTGATTGTTCACCGGACCTGCAAAATCAACATGAGCAATCTCCCATGGGTCACTTGGACGGGGCCATTCCGGCATTACAGCTTCTGGAGGAGATGGCTGTGCATCTGACATGTCTCACACGATCACACCTTGGTCTCGATGTCAGCGTCCAATCCAGGCCACCACAGGTGACTGCGAGCGAAGCGTTTTATTGTAGTCATTCCTTAGTGGTTAGAGTGAAGGCGAGTCAAACACTCTTCCCTAGCCTCTGTAGGAATCACAACCCGTGTGCCCCATAATATGCAACCACGGTGCGTAGAGACCTCTTGTACCCGACTCTTGTAGGGTTGGAAGTGTATACCTTGCCATGAAGCTGTTGATCCTGTTTGCAACCCTTTGCAAACTTGAGAAAGCGTGCAGTCTTCCACTGTCAGCCTTGCTATTTCCTCGGCAGTCAATGGAGGTTTGCGCAAACCTTCAATCATCAATACGTCACCTGGTGCCGCTAGCTCATCGACATCGGAAGCCAGAGGAAGTCGACTGAGCGCATCCGCATTCTGAAGTTTTTTTTCCCTTCTCGGTACAGCAACTCGTAGTCATAGGCGTTCAAAATTATGCACCAACGAAGCACCCTGGGTGATAACACTTGCTGAATTTGCTTCCTTAGGCACATTATTCCAACAAGCGTCTTATGGTCAGTCACTATGAGTACATGCCAACCGGCAATGTACAGATGAAAATGCGTGACTGCAAACACTATTGCAAGCCCTTCTCTGTCGAGTTGGGAGTAGTTTCTCTCACATTTGCCGAGTGTTCTTGACGCAAACGCTATTGGCAGTTCGTGTCCGTTTCCGTCCAACTGCGCAAGAACTTCTCCTAACCCATAAGGCGAAGCATCACAGCTTAGCATCAGTGGGCGAGAGTCGTCGTAATGCGCAAGAACCGTACACTCACGTAGTGCGTCCTTAAGTTTGTTGAAAGCGGCTTGGTGCGGGGCTTCCCAGTTCCACTTAGCTTCTTTATCCAATACATTATGAAGAGGTTCGGCGATGGACGCTTTGTTTCGGAAGAACCGACCGTAAAAACTTATCATTCCTATGAATGACTGTAGTTCGGACTTGTTTGTTGGTTCAGGCGCACTCGTTATTGCCTCAACCTTTTCAGACGTCGGCTCAACTCCGTTAGCGCTCAATTTGTAGCCCATGAAATGCACTTCGCGTACCGCAAATATGCATTTTTCCTTGTTCGCTTTGAGACCTGCCTGTTGCAAACGCTGCAAAACTGCTTCCAGTCGATGTAGATGCTCTTCATTCGACGCTCCCATGTTGAGGATATCGTCTAAATAAGCGCTAACACCGGGTAGTCCAGCTAGCAGAGTATCCATGAAACGTTGGAATATAGATGGTGAGGCCGAAACGCCGAATGGCAGTCGCTTCACTGCGTACAAGCCTTTAATTGTGTTGATAGCCAGCATTTCCGAAGTGGCCTTGTCGACGTGCAGCTGTTTATAAGCCTGTGTCAAGTCAATCTTTGAATATATCTGTCCTCCTCGTAGAGTTACAAGCAGCTTAGCTGCCGTTGGCAAAGGATATGCTGTTGGGTTGATGCTTGCGTTTACTGCGCTCCTGTAATCCCCGCACAATCGCAAGGATCCATTCTTCTTCCTCACAATGACCACTGGCGTTGCCCAATCACACGCGGAGATTGGCTCAATTATGCCTTGAGCCTGGAGTTTGTCGAGCCTCGACATACGGCATGTCGCAATGCAAATGGCACTTGCCGGCAGTGCAAAAACTTCGGTGTCGCGTCTTCAGCAAGTTCAATGCGTACAGGTGGCCCCGAATGTCCAGTGAGAGCTTCATCGAACACCCCAGAAAACTTGGCTAATGTAGCGTCGATTGTTATTTCCGCGAGATTGTTGAGTCCATGCAGCGTAATGCCCAGTTTTTCGAACCAATTTCTTCCTAACAAGCTGGCTCCAACTCCTCCAGCCACGAGCAAGGGTAGCTGTGCTTTGTTGTTGTTGAAAGATACATTGATAAGCACGGAGCCTAGGATGTCCAAACATTCTCCCGACCATGTCCGTAAAGCGAGCTTGCGTTCTCTTAACACCGGGGCATCGTCAGGCCAGAGGCGAGCGAACGTCGCTCCACTTATTGTAGACAACGCTGCTACCGAGTCTACTTCTATCTTGAGTGGCCGACCAGACAGTCGTACTGTCACGACGAACCTAGCTGTGGTTGTGATCTCAAGTCCTATGTGAAAAACAGTAGGAGGCAGCCTTCCTGTTCCTCTAACACTTCGTCCTCCTCTAAACGATGACTACCTTGGCACTTCTGTGGTTTAGCCTTTTTCGACAGGCCAGCTTTCGCGATGTGACCTTTTTTTGAAGTAGCACTCGACGTAGCATTCTTGAAGTAGCACTTGTCGGCCTTATGATCTGCTAAGCATCGGAAGCACTGATGCGCCTTGCTTGTAGAGCCGTCGCGAACATTCTGACGATGCATATATAATATCAATATTTTCGGCCTGTTGCTGAGTGCTTTGAACCTGTCTCTGCTGATCTCTTGCTGATTCAGAAGTCAAAACGAGCTCGTACGCTTTCTTAAACGTTAGCTTATCTTCAGCTAGCAACCGTTGTTGAAGATGAGAATCGTGGATCCCACATACCAATCTGTCTCGTAGCATAATTTCCAATGGAAGCCTTGTACTCCCTGGTTGAGACTGCAGTTCCGCGTTTCCACCCGACGTATCAGGACCCACCGTCGTGGAGTCTGCGTTGCCAAAGTTGCAGTCCTTTGCCAAAGTTCGCAGAGCTGTCACATAGTCTTTTACCGATTCATTAGCGAGCTGGTCTCGTGTCTCGAAGCGATATCGTCCAAGCAACTCAGATGGCCGGGGGTCGAAGTGCTGGCTCAGTAACTTGATGATGTCCACCAAGTCCACCTCAGAAGGCTTCCGTGGTGCAACCAGGGCCCTAAGCGTCTCGTAGGTTTGCTCACCGTACAGCGTGAGCAGAACCACTCGCTTCTTGGAAGATTCGACGATGTCGTTGGCTTCATAGTAGAATTCCAGGCGCTCTACCCACGATGACCAGTCGGTGCCGGGCACAAATTCTGGTATCTTGCCTTTAGGCATCGCCTTCCAGGAAACCTTGCTTCACGGGGTCGCGTTCCCTCGTCGCCAGTATTGTAAAGTGTCTTTTATTGCATCTTAGAACGTTGCAAGGCGGCTGCGTGGTCACGAGCTCAGAGTCCTTGGGTGCGCCACTTCTCTCTCCTCGTCTTCGCTCGCTCGTCCAAACGCTGATATACAACATTGGTATACGGAGCTTTCGAGACTAACAAAATTTAAGCCTGCTAGTATGACAACAGCTTCTTTTTATGCGCGAGAGGCAAATGCGATCCTGCTTGTCGTCTGCTATGCACACGACGAGCCATCGAGTTTCTCGGTAGACGCAAGAGAAAACGAGAACCATTTGCGTTAGGTGTAGCCACGGTTTCCTTCTGACAGGTGCTATTTTAGCCTCTTTCTTGTTTAAGGACAATTTCTTTCTTTTGTGTGTGCTTCTCTTTGCTTTCAATAAGTACCTCCAACTCATCCGTAATTACTGAAGGAAGGAAGGAAGGAAGGAATAACTTTATTGAAAGGGGTTTGGATGAAGGTTATGAGCTCGATGGGTGGGGCCCCAAGTCCAGGGCTCCACTGGCTATCGGCCATACCATGCTGAATACGCCGGTTCTCGTCCGTAATTACTGAAACTTTCCATACACCATTGAAGACATGTGAGCCAGCCCGACATAGTGTGCGTCTATTCCGTATCGGCAGGACGTCAGGACAAATATAAATTATATTTTATATTTATTATCAACTTCCAAAAGCTAATCAAAAACTATGGGGCTCTTGCGTTGCCCAGAGGGAGCAGCAAAAATGCTACTAAAAAGCGCCCTCAATCCGAAACTGGGTAGTACCAAGCTCGGTCGTCTGCTTCGGGAAGCACGTTTACAATATGGACCCGCCACTTTCGGTTGTGTTGCAACGAATATCGGGCGCCGAAGATTTTTCCATGGGTGGCATGCTGCGTAAAGCCAAGAAACTATGCAACGCCGAATACGTGTACGCCGTTCAAGAAATGAGCGGCGAAGTTTTCGCGCGGTGTCAATCGCAAGTGAAGCGAGTCACGCACGTGCGAAGTTGAACTTCAGATAAGGTTTGCACGCTGCTAGATTCAGGCGCACAAACGAGAGGAAATGCTTTCTATAAATGAATTCACAGCAGCGATAAGCAGAGAAGTGTACGGAACTGCTCGAGCTCACGACAGTACGCGACGCGACGGCAGCGGTCTTTCAGCATGCCGCGGTGTACGAACTGCTCGAGCGCACGATCGTACGCGCCGCGACGGCAGCGGTCTCTCGACATGCCGCGAAACGGCGGGTCTCCAGCAATCTTTGTTGACTGCATGCCGTTAGACAAGTAGTTATGCCTGCGCTGTAGTAGCGGCCATCTGTGTAGCAATTGATAAATAACTGATGCAATGCATATAAGCTCGCAGTAACGTACGTACGTGGGACTAGCGCTGCAGCGCGCGCTCGTGCACTGCTCGCTTGATGTAGCTTTTAATGACAGCGCTCGAACATCGATGTGCTGTAATCAATACTACCTTGCTGTGCTGCCTCAACGTGCTGGCTTGAGGTCAAGGATGAGCACATTCAACTCTCTAACCTGTGGTGCTCGTAGTGGGGTAGTGAATTGTCACCGAATCAGCCCGACCATTTGTGGTCATTTGCACACACCTGGGCACTTCACCACTTCGCACCGGTCGAATTGTTAATTGTCGCTATGGCCGGGTCTCGAATCCTGAATCACCAGCCATGCCTGCTGCTATGTCGGTATTCCATTTCGCTTACCCAGCGCTGACGAACGGCAGTTATCCTGCGCGCCCTGCGCTCCGCAGCGTGAGGCCTTGAGGGAAACCGTTGGACCTGATGTTGGTATTCAGGCCTTCTTGTTCATGGCAGCCCCCGACGCTGCAGTAACGACGGTGGCGCTTTTTCGAGGCTGAGCTAGGTCTCTGCGGATCGGCGTCGCCGATGTCTTCTGCTTCCAGCATTCCGTCCCACGGCACACGGAGAATCCGTTTTCGTAAAACAATAGGCTGCAGCCAGCTCGCAGCCTGGTCGCCATGGTCTGTGAGAAGTGACGAGCCTTTTCGCACTCGAAAAAGGGCAGAAAAAAGTGCGAATCGACGCAAAACGCGGGCTTGGTGAGGCACCCCTCCCAATCGAATGGAAGACCGCTCTGGTAACTTTCATTCCAAAAGCCGGCAAAGCCATAAACACAGACAACCTCCGCCCCATTACCCTCACGTCTTGTGCGGGAAAGCTCATGGAGACCATGGTGCGGGACAGGCTGTCTGGGTTTCTGGAAACCCAAAATGCATTCACAGACACCATGTTTCGTTTCCGCCCGCACCGTTCCGCGCAGGATGTTCTGCTTCAACTCGACCGAGAAATTCTCAAACCTGTCGAATACCCCCTCAACGATAAGGCTATACTCGCTCTAGACTTGAAGGGGGCTTTCGACAATGTCACACACGAAATTATCCTGCAACATCTCTCCCAGACCAACTGTGGACATAACACATTCCAGTATGTCAAGCAATTTCTCTCGGATCGACAATCTTTCATCCGAATCCAAGACGAAGAACATGACCCCTATCAATTGGGAACGAGAGGTACCCCACAGGGCGCGGTCCTCTCGCCGTTACTTTTTATTCTGGCCATGATGAAGTTTCCGGCTCAGCTGGCGAAGGTCGAAGGCGTTCAGCACGCGCTGTACGCCGACGACATAACCATCTGGGCCAAACACGGGTCGGTTGGAGACATTGAGGCCAACCTGCAGCAAGCGGCGGAGATCGTGGACGTCTACGCCCACCGCTGCGGCCTTCAGTGCTCCCCATTAAAATCCGAATTTGTGCACATTCGCCCGTGCCCTAAGTGCACCACCAAATTGAGCTATTCCTGGCCAGCGGCCCGATACCCGAACACGATGAGATTCGAGTGCTTGGTCTCTTTATCCACAAACACAAACGAGTTGATACAACAACAGCCAAATTGCGTAAGGTGGGGGACCAGGTGGGCCGGATGGTCCGCCGGGTTTCCAACAAACGCGGGGGGTTACGGTGCAAAGACGCCTTGCGGCTGGCGCATGCATTCGTGACCAGTCGAGTCCTCTACTCGACTCCTTACCTCCACCTGCGCAAGTATGACGAGAACGCCCTCGAGGTGATTCTCAGGAAGATGTAGAAGCGTGCCCTTGATCTCCCGATAACCACGTCCAACCACCGCCTCATGGGCCTGGGGATGGTGAACACTTTCGCGGAGCTCCGGGAGGCACACTTGACAAATCAATATACAAGACTTTCAAAGACGCCGTCGGGACGCCGCCTATTAGCCCGACTACACATCCAGCACCCAACACTGACGGAAGAGTGCGTACGCATCCCCGAAGTCTGTAGGTACGCCCTGCACGTGCGGCCTCTTCCGGCCAACATGACACGTGACGACCACAGTGGCCGACGCCTTGCGCGGGCGGAGGCACTGGCCCGCCACTATGGGAACAAACACGGAATCTTCTACGTGGACGCCTCCGGCCCTCACCATGGGGGGTGGTACACGGCCGCAGTCGTCCATGAAAACGTCGCGCTAAATGGCCTATCATTCAGAGCTCAAGACATAACACATGCGGGGGAAGTTGCCATCGCGCTAGCTGCCGCAGACCAGGACTCGCGCGTCATCATTACCGACTCGAGAGGGGCCTGCAGAAATATTGAACAGGGGTACATTCCTCTCATTGCATCTCGCATCCTTCAAAACAGTGACTACCTCGGGGCCCCCGCGTCTCGAATGATCGTATGGGCTCCTGCTCATATGGGCCTCGAAGGCAACGAAACGGCAGACGCCGCTGCCCGCGCGCTCACTCTCCGGGCAACGCCTTCAGACCCTTCCGAAATGGATCCCGAACCCAATCCGGCCCTAACTTTTCGAGAAATTACTCAACTATACCAATTCGGCCACGCAATTTATCCTAAGCCCTGTAAGGGCCTTACAAAGGCAGAGGAACGTACACTCCTCCGCCTTTACACCAAAACACTACTGTGCCCGGCAGTTTTAAAGCACTTTGATTCTGCCTGTACAGGAAAATGCCCGCACTGTGCGGAGAAGTCTTCGGACATATTCCACATGGTGTGGGCATGCCAATCAACCCCGAACCTCAACCCAAAACCAAACCCCACCCGGGAGGACTGGGAGGCAGCCCTGCTCGGCTGCTCCGACCTGGCGAGTCAGAAGGCCCTGGTCGACCGAGCACAAGCCGCGGCGGCCGCCAATGGGCTCCTGTAATGAGGAGCCCACCTAGTGAGTGTGAAAGGTGGCCCCCTCCAGGCCACCTCAAGCTTCCTCCGTGTTAATGAAATAAAGGTTTTTCATCATCATCATCACGGGCCGTAACGCGCTAGCACAAACGCGTTAGAAACGCGCAGTCTTTCGTTAATGTTGGGTATTTATTGTCATCGTGGTGCGTGTGTCCATGTGCGCTTCGGTGCGTAGTGGTTAGCGCCGCGCGTTCGGAAGCGAGGGGTCCCTGGTTCGATTCCGCGCTACGGACACAACTTTTGGAATTTTTTTTCTTATAAAAGTAGACGTGGCTACCTATACTACGACAACGACGACTACTACGACGACGACTACTACTACTACTACTACATACTACAGAGGAGGGACAGACCCACACCCTAAGGAGCTTCGCCCCTAAAACGCTTCAAAGTTTAATTTGTTTTGGCGTGCGCAACAGCGGTTTGTGAAGTTCAATACGAGGAGAAATGGCGGACGTAAACAGCTGTTCGCAGGCGGTCGTTCAGCGTTGTGTGCTGTCTCGTGTGTGTTTTATGCCTGTGTCGTTCTTCCTGCGGTTAAACAAATTACAAGAGGACCTATCAACAAGCCCCTGTAGCTGTATTCATCGCATATGCAGTATTCGGAATTCGGCTGCAGCGAAGTCGTCATGTCAACGCAGAGACCCTCGCGCTACCCGTGATTAAAGTCAGCTTCTGAAAAACGCATGTGTGTGTATTGCTCGTGATTGCGCATTACCGGTTCCTGCTCCTAGCAATATTGTTGCACCAAACTTAGCATCAAGCACCAACCGAAAAGCTCACGTCCCCTGAACAAAGCCGCAAATGATCTGTGTGTAATTACTGAACGCGCAATAGAATTTGTCTTGTGAACGTTTATCTTAGCGCCAGCCTGGCTCGTCCGTCTCGGCGCCTGTGCTGTAATTATTCATACAAGTGCTCTCTGAATATTTCGAAAGGCGTAAAAGCCGACACCACATTTTTAGGAGCTGCAGTCACTTGTGTACGTAGTATCGTATCATTCTGGCACACATGGGCGTCGTCTATTTTCTCGTCCTGTTTCGTGCGCTGTTAGTGTACTGTGAATCTGTATCAAGAAGCTTAAGTTAATATGCTGCAGTACGTAGCGCAGCCGCGTAGCCACACGGCTAACATTAAAATACCTTGTTAGGAGTACGTTTGTTTGTTTAATAACAAAATCGAACGCTAGAATTTTGTATTCATGGTGGCAAGTGTAAGGTAAGAAGCTATCGAAACTATCCGCTAATGGTATGCGTGTGCTTCTACATGCTTCAGCACGTTATCCTTCAAGTGAGCCTGAATACCCCAGATAACCAAAAACCTATGCAACTGGAGCAGGTGCTATGATTCCTTTCCTGGAAATGAAAGCCAGCATCCCAGTCTGTTAAGCTAGTCATGTACTTAACCTGTATTAGACCAATGTTAGAGCATGCTAACTGGAGCCATTTCAAACTAGGTTATTTGACCAAAATAAGAAAGTGCTAGGAAAGTGTCAAGGTACAGTCTAATCTGGTATTCCCGAACCGATTGTATTAGCAAAACTTTATGCCTCCCTGAATTGCCTGCAATAACCCAATGCTGAAAACAGGGGAAGCTGATTCCCTTTCTTGCTGTTGAAAAGCTGCTAGAATCTCAATAACAGACTACTTATGTTCTGAGAGAAAGTGAGGGGCACTGACAATATCTCTAATCTTTTGTATCAGCCTTCACCTTGAACGAAAATGGAGTAAAAATATTTACCTTTGGAAGCCTCAGAATCCAAACATTCTCAAAATTTTGAGGAGCCACTATAAATTTTTGAGATATAGACAATAAAAAGTGTGCCTAAGTAAAATTGCACACTGAATACACTTGAGTGGTTGAGTGGCCAGATGCGAATGCAAAAGCGTCCATAGCTGCTACCTCGAGGTAACTGCTAGGTTGCACGTGTGTTTCTCCTATAGCCCATGTACCTGGCAAGGGGAATGGTTATACGTAGTCCTGTGCTATTTTTTTTCAATAGGTGGTGGCTAGCTGATTCCATCTGTTTATGTATTTATCATTTGTGTGCATCTTATGTGCATGTGCATGTGTTTGTGTCATGTTCTGATTGTTATACGTGCAGTGATGCAAGCATCTTTTTTTAAATATATTGCACTAGAGTCATTTATTCAACTTTGTGTTGAAATGTACAAAATGTGGCCACCCAGTAATGGCTAGGACAGCCAGCAGGATTGCCAAAAAATATGATGCAGATCCAATGCACTTGCTTGAATCGACATGAGGCGAAGCTTTCACGCAACCGTCAGTTAAACTCCAGAAAACTAACTGCAGTGTTTACAGTTGTCTCTATTTCACCCGATGCAACACGTACTCATAGACAATGTTTGCTTATTCACCGCACAGGTCACATAATGTAATGTATACATAGCACGGTGAACTCACTCAAACGTCGGCTCACTAAGACTTCGAACTAACCGTGAGTCTGAGTTCGTTTGAGCATGACTGAGTAGAATTTTGGTGTTATACGAGTAAGAGCAAGCTCAGTTGAGTAAACGTTTAGATAATATTGACATGTGGTAGTCAGGGAAAGCTGATCCAAGTATAATTTTAGTGAATATGAGTCAAAGCAAGCTTGGCTAAGTAGATATATGGTGAATATGACTCGGTGCAAGCTTGCCTGAGTAGAATCTTTGTGAATATGAGTCACAGCAAGCTCCGATAAGTAGAATTTTGGTGAATATGACTCTGAGCAAGCTCGATTGAGTAATGATGGGATATGGTTATACGAGTTTATGCGGTAATACATGTAAGTGCAGACTCATTAGCAACATTGCTTCCATCTTGATGAGCAATACCTATGCCTTGTGATGAGTTTGCACAATTTATGAGCTGTGGACATGCAAGACCCACCCACACTTGAAAAGATACTATCTATTCACACGAAGGAATTCAACTGGCTGACTTCACTGCACAATTTTGATCAGCTTTTGTTTAATGTGTTATCTACTACTTATAAAAACCAGATGTCTGCCTGCTTTTCGCATTATTGCATGTGTTTTACAGGAAGTAGAGACAGAGAAGCAAGAAACGGCAAGGATGTTTATGGCTAAGTAGTTTCTTGGAATACTGCGATATGTTACAACCAGCATAAACAAAAGTAATTCGATGCACTGAAGTAAGTGAAATGTGCAATTACCTTTTAATGTAAGGGTTAACACAGATGCAGTAAGGATACAACGTCTGCAACACACTGAAGGTTTATTGTTTTTTTTTTCAGGAGAAAAATGATGCATCAGAAAAATGAGAAAAAAACCTGTTTAAAATTGCTTCGAAAACAAATTGGCAATACTGCTTATTCCTAGTCAAAGCGTGAAATATGCTATTCTAGAACATTCATTACGATACCCAGTTTGCACGTTCGCTTTGCGTCTCGCAGCGGAAGTAACAGAACCTTGAAATGAGTTATTCATTGGGGAAAATGCGCATGAAAGCCCTAACCAACCGACTGCAACTAAATGGTCGCGCGTATAGCGTGACCTATTGACCACAGCATTTGTCCGTAGTTGCATATTCTCTAAATTGATCCGTCCGTAAAAGCATACCGCGATAAAACTGTGGCGTTTTCGTATATCGCGAGTTGTCTCCAGAACCAGAAAACTGGGACGACATCCGAAGGCCATGCCTTCCCGTGAGGGACATCTGTAGTATTTACCAACTCGCAGCGCGTGTGAATAACGTAAAATCACGCAAAAGTACGTACTATCAGCACCCGAAGCCAACCTAAAAAACAGCGTCGCCAGATTAGCAACGTAGCGTGTCAACAAACTCATAGAAATCACAGAACCTAATCTGACCTACGAGTTTTTATCTGCACTGTTCGCGTGTCGGTGCTGATGTTACGTACCCATTGCGCAATCCAAGGCTCCACTCAATTAGTTGCACTGCTCGAGGCTTGTTGATCCAATATTTATAGACAAAAAAGTATGTATAAACGTTGCGTTGAGCGACCGCCGCCATTTTCCAAAACAGACCACGAAATACCTCTCGGCGCAATTTCGGCGGAAAAATCGCAGCGATTGCTGCGACGTTGCGACGCTGCGACCAACCGGTTGGTCGCAGCCCAAAATCGCAGAATCGGCCCAGCGACTGCGATTTTCGTCACATGCGACGGAAATCGCACTTCCGGTGCGATAATCGCAGTGCAAAATCGCACCATGTGAAACGGCCTTTAGGTGACTCTTGTCATGGCGTCATCGTAACACAACTGTCCGTATACAATCGTCACGCATTCGTTTTCACATCGTCGTCGTGATGCCGTCAGCGCCGTGCCATTGTCGTCGATCTAACATCGTCATCTCTCATCGTGCTGTCATCCCGCAGTCGTTGTCATACCATTTTCCTCTTTCCGTCATCGTTATACCGCCTTCGTCAATCTATCGACGCCAATGTATCGTCATTCTTTGTAATCATTCAATTATCCTTATACCGCCGTTGTGATGCCGTCCTCTTCAGACAGTGGTTAACATGCATCCGTTGTCACACGGTCGTCGACATGCTGTAGCGGTCATGTCATGTTCATCACTCCCGCTTCATTTGCCGACTCTCGTCATGCCACCGTTCCCCCTTTGTCCTCATACACTCGTCTGATCTCCAATAACCTCATATTCTCGTCATGCAATCGTAGTCAAGAGTCATCATCATACAGTCATATTCATGCATTTCTTGTCATACAGTCGTCATCGTGTGGTAGCACTCGCTTCATTTTCGTCATAATTTCGATATGTCGGAGTATGTCGCATATAGGCAAAGCAACGTAATTATCAGAAACACCTCTTCAGATGTTGAATAAGCATGACTTCACGAATACGGCGTGCCGGGGCATTGTTGTAATAATAATCGCATTACCGTGGACAGTGAACATGAGATGACTTCTGCCGTATTTTCTTTTCGCTTAGTAATCTTTGTGGTGTAATCATCAGTGATTAAAGTGAATGACAGCCTAAATTGAATAACGGCAGTCTGCATCTAACTACAAAGAACGACGTTTCTTAGTCCCAGCAAGTGTGAAGCTTAGTTATAACTCTCTATTTATGTCAGTTTTAAGTTACTGCTAGCTATTATGGTGTACTACAACTGTTTCCAAGGTTAAGAAATTGCCCATAATACAGAAAAGGCTGTTCGAGCGATCGCGAATGCTTCATACGAGAACCATTCAGAGCCGCTTTTCAGAGAGTCGCATATAGTTTCTTAAGACATACTGGTGAGCTATTTGGTTAATCATGGCGTAATATGGCAGCGCACTTCGATATAAAGACGTAACACAGCGTTTGTTCACTGAGGTACGTCCTTTTATCAGAGTGCCCTGCCATATTACAGCATTTAGTTTCCCTCCCTAACTTTTACGAGCGTACACTCATTAGGCGCTACGAAATGGAACTCAGGAAAAAATTCAATTCGCTCCAGACTATTGCCTGTTTGAGACACAATCAAATTACACGTGACACCCGATTTCACGAAATGTGGGAAGTTCCCCGTCGCGGAACCCACTAAGGTGATCAAGATTGTCTATGCAGCTACGGCACCCACTAAATTAATAACTGATGTTGCGTATGCACCATATTGGTTCTACCTTTTGTTCACATCCTGTTTTTCAATGTTGTGTACTTTAGGTATAAATTTTTGTAAACGATTTTGTAGTTATTCTTGTAATATGCTTAGCGTATAGAGTTATTTCCTTATGTTGCACACGCTAATCAGCACTTACTGCGTCATGACCGAATTTTTGCATATTGTGTCTTTTTATTTTCTTTTTGTTAAACTTTGTTCGTATGACATGCCAATTTGGAGAGTATGTAGTTTATCGTTTGTTTAATATATCCATATGTGCAATGCTATCTTTGCGTATTGCACTGTTGTACTGCTGTCTGGCAAATGTGATGGTCAGTGGAGGCTTACAAGCCCTTTTTCGATGCTATTTGCCAAATACCCACAACATCATTGTCTTCTGATGTTGAAAAGTAAAATTGAATTTGAATTTGAAAAAAAGTTTAGTAGTGGTCAATGAGAATATTAGTTACGAAAGTGTCAAGGCTGTCATTTATGCATGCGAGCACACAAAGTATCAGTGCGATAAACACGTGACGCTCGTAGGTAAGAGTTCGCTGTTTTCAAAATGAACTTTATGCAGTATCTTCACTTGTACCTCAGCTCAACTGAGAAGTGGAAAATGCGCCTAATCATTTACGGCACTTTCAAGACGTGGCATTGAGACGCGGTTTATTGTAATCTTAAGTTATGTGTATCGCACTGTATTTTTCACTGCGGCCGAATGTAAGTATGCTAAACTAACGCTCTGGTAGAGATGTATGGAGATTTTTGGTGGATATGTAGAATTGTAACAAAAGCGATGAAACACACTGTCTGAATTTGGTGGTCGATTTACCTGCATTTGATTTTAATGGCCCAAATTGTAGTATTGCAAAGATAATAAACTTATGAAATTCACCCAAGCCGTTCATTTCTCAGCGCCATATTTAAGAGGTATGTGCAGTGTAAAGATACCCGTGAGCGGTTGTGGCAAACGTATGTAAAGGGCTTATTTTGCTGAGCTGGTTTGCAAAGTGACTTTAATTTGCTGGAAAAATGTATTTTACATAGAAGCTGGAGTTTCCTGGAGCATATGCACATCTAGTCAATAATTTCGTAGCAAAAACATAAGAAGTTTAGGAAAATATTGGAAGCCGTTCAATATCGTGAGCAATTTATTCAAGCTATGTGTAATTTAGGCAAATGTATACAGCGGTTACATAATTTTAAACATTGCGATGTTGACGAGTTCATCTTGTCTCCATTCAGAACTCCATTCATCACATGGTTGTGTGTATTATTTGATTGCTTGAAACGCACGTGCATTGTTGTTTGTCGCATTTACATTTGAAATAAAAAGGTGAACTCTGTAGAACTGCGTCTTTGTGTCTTCTCTTTGTCGAAATAAGAGACACACAAGGAAATAGCGGACTCTATACTGTCGAACTTCTCAGGTGGCCATCAATCTTTCACGTTTGCGATAGTGTCTCAGAGCTCTCGGAGGATATTGGCCTACTTCGGCGGATTGAAAAGGGTAGTCCCTGTGAAGGTCTTGTTCATACCACTACCATAGGAAACCATTGCCGGGTGGAGGCTCTCCGACATCTCCGACCAAGCTGCTCTCCAGCACAATCTTCACCTCGTTAAAAAATCGTGCAATGAGTGGTTAATGATGTATTAATCTGTCTAAGTGTTCGAATGTATCAATTATCCGCCCTAAACAGCATTTATAATTTGGTATAGCATTCCTTGGAATCCCCTAGTGACGGTAACACTGTTCCACTGCTTGCAGACTGATTATTCACATGACATGCAACGTGCATCTTACTAATCTGAATCTATAAGTAAGCCGAATACTCACATTCTTGAAGCGTAATATTCGACATACGCGTAAGCATGTCAGATTTCTGGCATGCAAATCACTCCTTTGGCTCACACTATCATGCTCGTCACCGTATGACATCCACCCCACACGGGGCTCACTAGTTAAGTGAAAGAAAGCATTAAAAACATTGTTACACATTGCAATTAGTTATTTCCGCATTTTTATTTGACACCTGTGTTCGAGCCTTCGAAACAAATTGTGACTTCAAACGACGTATATGGCCATGTGCTTTCTCTTTTAGATGCGAGAGCATCTTATGCTCGGGGAAGTGTCCGTACTGCGGCGTCCGCACCCATACTGCGCATGCGTAACTCTCCCTCATTCTCCTCTCCTACGCAGGTGTTCGCTCTCCTCCTCCCCTCTCCCCCTCTCCGCCAAAGGTGCGGCGCAGCAAATAATTGCATATAACTCTCTCTCTCACTCTCTCTCTCTCTAAAGGTACGCCGGTAGGCGGGGCAAGTGTCGCGGCGCAGTGTAAAGCGCGCGTTCGTTGTGCTTCCGCCATTCTCTCTCTGTGCAACGATGTGCGCAACGCCATGAACAACGTCAACGTCGGCGCTAGTTGCAGAGACAGCGCCACCGCCGCGGAGCAGAGGAAGGCTCGGGAAGCCGAACGTAAAGGTCAGCGTCGGCAAGCGGACCCCGAACTTCGGGATCGTCTTCAAGATACCGCGCCCACCAACGCTAGGAATCACGTACGATCTCTAAATAAAAACGCAACAACCCCGTACAAACGTCTCCTCTCTTCTCAATACATTCTCTCACTCTAACTTGCATTGGGTTGTGTTGCCAAGTGAAACGAAATGGAAACTCGATGCGCACCACCTGCGATGCTATCGCATCCCTCCCTGGTTGCCCGTAGGGTGAGATGATGTGATTTTTTCTAAAGTATCTCTATTCATTGCTTAATAACTCACTTTATGTGATGTCAATATATCTCCATGTACCGGCCACCCAGTACCAGTATAATTCGCGCTTACGCGAACTTCTATGTTATCAGCATGCTGCTCTCCTCATCCTTCCAAAGATCGGAGCGGCGTACGTCGATATCATCGCCAATACATGCATATTACCATTTCCTGAAAACATGTTCGAATATGTTTTCAACTTACGCCACGTAGTGATGCGTTTGCTTCTTTGCTGCGTTTCCACATCCTAAGTAACACGCCTTTGCGCGGTATTCAAGAAAATGAAACCAGAAAGGCTACGAAGAACAAGTAAGCTTATTTTGCATTTGAGACACGATATTCTTTTCAGGAGCACGTGACTTTTGCACGACGCAAAAGCCTAAACAGTACCTACAGGCTTACACAGGCGTAATGTCGAACGCTCTGACCAAATTTAGGCGAATCTGCTTGAAAACAACTTCGAATAAAGGAACTTAATGTTTTCGTTACCTACTGTTCAACGGAAATCGGGACCTTATCATTCACCCCATTGATGGTGCGCCGAGATACTCGCTAGTATTTGATGGTGCAAGAGGAGCGATCTCCTACCGCATGATTCCCTCATACGCCAGTGAAATCAGATTAGTGTCATCGCAGAATAACAACGACTTCGCTGAATCGCTGAATGACAAGATAGACTAAGTGCATTTGCTTGGAATTGCTTCATGATAGACGTTCTAAAAATGTTAAACACTGTGTTCTTGATCATTCAGAAATAGTCACAGTACTGAAAGGGGCAGCGTACGATGGGTATAATTGCACCAGCAAAAATCCCTATAGCAGCGTAGAAAAATTTGAGCGTTTAGCAGACAGATTATTTAATACCACGGTAGACGGCTCACGAACGCAGGCTAACAGCGCTCGTCTGTTTTTCAGGTTGGTTGAACTTTTTGTTGCCTACTGTGCAATGCCGATGCTGCCACTGCCATAAGTGCTTGTAATCGTCGCGTCTTTTGTAAGCTGTTGCATTGTTGTGTGGTCACTTTGTCCCAATGCTATTACTGAGCTTTCCTAACTATACGGCATGCGCACATGCTGGTCGTATTATTTATTTTATTTATTTATTAAATACTGCGGACACGTGGTCCAAGCAGGGAGGGCGACATATGGTACATACAATGAAAATCAGATAGACAAAACAAACAGAACCATAAAATTACATGATTAGGAAGTGGGTTCAATTATACAATTCCATTCGGTTACAGTTCGAGGAAAAAAAAGAAAACTTATATGTGTTTGTTCTTGCAAAGTAAGGGGTTAATGCATCATGTCGGTGGCGTGTAGTTCTGGTTGCTAACTGCGATAAATGTTCAGATGGGTCAAGGGGTAAATTGTTGGTGTGAAGTAGTTTAAGGAATTCAAGTCTCAGTTTCTTTCTTCTAAGCTCGAGTGGTTCAATGTTGTTAATTTTCATAAGTTCGGTGGGGGAATCACATCTGGAAAACTTGTTAAATATAAATCTGACCGTTTTTCTCTGAATTCTTTCAAGACTATTGATATTAGTTTTTGTGTACGGATCCCAAACTATGCAAGCATATTCCAGCTTAGGTCTAATTAGGGAGATGTAGCATAGTATTAACTAAGTAGCATGTAGTATTAACTAAGTAGTGAAAGCGCTTGCTGAGAAGGCACCTAGTAGTATAAAAGAGGTTCTCAAAGTCATAAATGAATTAGCTACTAAGTTTGATGCCTTCACAGTGGACATTAAAGTTCAGGTTGGCAACGCTGAGGACTCCAACTCGGACGGAAATTAAAGTAGAGCTTGGTAAAATGCGTCAGTCGAATTTATGAATGTGACCTTTGAAGAGTTTAAGAAAGATGTTGAGAACTTTCGATGGGAGCTAACAGAGGTGAATACTCAAAATCAAGAGATTGTGGAACAAAACCTAGATATGACCAGACAATTGGCTAACGCAAAGAGGAAGATAACTGATCTTAAGCAGCACGAAAGAACATGAATGTGAAAATTCTAGAGTTTTCACGTACTGCAGATGAGAATCGTATACAGTGGGTACAATGGCCACTTGCCTGGGAATCGAGCTGTCCGGTGGAGACATTGATGGGGCCCATCCTGTCACATCGAAGGATTAGGATAAATCGAATGTTGTGTTAAGATTCGCCACCAGGAGATCTCGCGACAATTTTTTGTCTACAGTTAAGAAAGCAAGACAAAACACGAGTCACCTGTCTTTCGAGGCTCTGATCGAATATACGTCAATGAACATCTCTGCTTAGAAAATAAGAAATTGTTCAGGAAAGCTCGTGAGGCGAAAACAGAAAATAAATGGCAGTTTGCATGGATATCTAAGGGCCAGATTCTGAAGCTGAAAGCAGCAAACTCGGTGGTTCTACATATTTAGTCTCAACGTGACCATGCCTTAATTATGTAGGTGCTCGTGTTGAGTGGAGCTTTGTATTTATCAATATGCTTAATCTATCAGATCTTACAAAACACAAATGTAATAATTTTTGCGTTTTCTATTGGAATGTGTGAAGACTGCGTAGGAATTTAAACACTCTGGTCACCTATATAGCGTGGCTAGATTCTGTTTCTAACATAATTTCTGTGAGTGAAACATGGTTGAAGGCTTATGAAACAGTCAGGATGCAGGGTTTCAGGCTGTTATCGGAACCACGGAATTCACGTGAGCGAGGAGGTGAAGGTGCCTGGTTTGTACAGGAGAATATTGTGTGCAATGTCATGTTTCATGCAGCTGTGACTAATGGAAATATAGAAACGGTATTTATCAAGATTTAACAAAGGCCAGCCATTGGTGTTGTGTACCGCCTCCCTGGTTCGTCGATCAAAACGTTTCTCAAGGAATTTGAGTCTGTGCTTATGAGAGTTTCCTGTCTGCTCTACAATCATATTGTAATTGTCGAGGATTCTAATATTGACTTGTCCTGTGATACATGTACTGACTACAAGCTTTTCTTGAGATCTTTAAACTGGCATAACGTAACAACTGAGCCTACACGTATTACTAAAACGTTAAGTACCCTAATTGAATACGCCATTTGCAACGTTGACAATGGTGGGTATGCTGGTGGGCTTCCTGTTCCGGTAGCCGACCACTTGGCCATTTTTGTTGCCATCAGAATTGAGCCTTTCAACACTAAACTTTCCAGAGCTAGAGTGACTACAAAGGTTGATTATAAGTTACTACAAGACAAAATAAGTCAAATCGATTTTTGTGCTATGTATGATGAGGATGTTAATATAGAATGTAACAATTTCATAGGCTCTCTTAAAAATGCTATACCACTAAGCACCACTACAACCAATAGTAAAGATATCAATCCACATTGCCCTTGGATGATACTTAGTATTCTGGAAATATTGCAACAATAAGACTGCTGGTACCACAAATGCAAGCAGCATACAAACAATGAGTAAATATTATTACTCAAACTAATTCAAACGTACGGAGACCGTTCAAGTGGCTCAAGTTACAGACCGATATCCGAATAAGTGTGATTAATACAATATTCGAAAAAATACTCTCAGCACAGATTACATCATTTGCCTCCAAAAACAGTATAAGTTGCCCAAACTAGCATGGTTTCCGATCACACAGATCTACATCTACTGCAGTTCTGGTACTAACCCAGCCAGTTAACAAAGCCCTGAACAGCAATGGGATTGCCGTCGTAGTTTTCCTAGATATAAGGAAGGCCTTCGATTCCGTTAACCACAACATATTGTTAACTAAGCTTCGTGACTAGAGAGAGCTACAGAGAGTTAATTCCTGGTTTAAACGAAACCACCGGAATATTAATACGAACAAAACTAAATAGACTATTTTTCACTCCAGGAAGAAACAGCTCGATTTTGGTAGGTTTAATTTACTTTTAGAGACTGCAGTGTTGCAACGAGTAGCTTCATTGAAATATTTAGTGGTCATGTCTGATTCAGATATGAACTGGCAATCCCGTATAGGTAAGACATGATCGAAGCTAGCGTATGGTTGCCACACGTTACAAAAAGCCCGTGAATGCTTTGGTACAAAGGTTTTGCTTATCCCATATTTCGCATTTGTTTATAGTTATCAGAGCTACTGCATAGTAACGTGGGGCAGCACAGTTAGAACGCATTTCAAATATATTAGCCGCTTACAAAAGAGGGCAAGAAGAAGTATTACATTTTCAAACAGGGCAAATACCACAAAACAAATGGTCCAACTGATGCGTCTACTTCCGCTAGATTCTGTTCACGTATTAAGTGTTGCTGACATAATACATATAATAATAAAGTATGATGATCCTCTCCCATTAGGCACCTTTACGTTAGCTGCGCGCTCTACAAGAGCTGCTGTGAATAGCTGCTTTCATTTTCCGGTTGCCAGAACTGCCTGCAGTAGATGGCTATTAGAATTTCATGGCGCTTTATTTGGAATGTCATGCCGACTGATGGGAAAGCAGCACACAACTTTTCCGCGGCCATGAAGCGTTTTATGTTGAGTGGATAAGTGATACTAATAGATAAATGGTCAGCTTCTTTGCTGTTATCCTCTGTATAATTGAGTCATGTGTTTACTAATATCTGTATTCAGTTTTGTTCGCCTTTTGGCACTGTTGCAACTGCTTGCCGAATTCTGTAGCCATGTTGAACAATTGGTCCCGTTACTAGCCAGCCAGGCTATGTGACCAAACAGCTTTTGCGAAGTTTTCTAAAATGAGGAATGAAGGGGGGGGGGGGGGCAGGTAAAAATGAAAAAGAAGAAAGAAGTCTTCTTCAGCAAGCTTTCTCGGTAAATGCATTGAACGCGTAATGCGGAGGTTTCGGTTCGTATCCCACCTGCGGAAAGTTGTTTTTATGTCGAATTTTACTTTCATTTACGTATGAGTGTCACACCTAAACAAATAATTTTAAAATGAATCATTTTATCACGTAAATAAAAATAAATTAAATAATAATTTATGTCTCAATTAAATTAATTCTCCCTCTTCTTGTGTTCTTCTTGTCTGTTAGCTTTATATGTTTGTGCCGTCCTTAAAAGGTAATTTTATTATTACGAAGGCTTCACGAGCTTGCCATCCCGTCGTATAGAGTATAGGATGCGTTCATTGTAGCCTGTTGCCAATATGTAATCGTGGTCAATGTGCTGAAATTATGCATGCAATTGGGACATTTTCTTAATGTTCAACGTAGAAGTCTGTCCATTGCCGTAGAACGAGCTGCCGTGTTGCCAAGGTGGAAAATTTAGCACCCAATTTCTGGCACCATGCTGAGACTGGTATAGTAGGAGCACATTGAAACCACTTTGAGAAACGAGACAGCACTTTCCCTGTCTTTGGACATCGAAAAAACAGTGTTTATTGCTGGTATGCATTGCTTAACATTGCTTGTAAACATTGCTTACATGCCCACACAAACATACCACATGGAGTGCTAGCTTGACAGTTGCCGATGTGGATGACTTTCCACTTATGCGTCATGTATCGCCATTAGCGCATGAATACGTTACTACATTCCAACTATTTCTGATAACTGCGAGAAGCCTTAGTATATTCAGTACAGTGGATGCTAAGAAAAAAACTTTTTTTGTTTTACTTCTGGGTAAAATTGCAGGAGCTCCGCAATTGAACAGTCGTTTGTACACTTTTGCTTTAAATGAAATATAAAGCTGTCATCCTATTGCTCTAATGTCGTTCACCCTAATTCTAGTGCACTCATGCATCCATTGGTAATTATGCTGCCATTGTCAAGTCATCATCGTGTTTGCGTTTCTGTCAGACAGTCGCCATCATGCATCTATTTTCATTCCTGCTTCGGTATTCGCTTGGCGTCGTCCCGTCGTCGTCAGGCCATCGTCTAATGCACCCGTCGTCTTCCTGTTGTCCTCATGTTATCGCCGAAACCCTGGCGCCGCTATACCAACTCCATCGTTTAAAGGGTTCTAAACCACCTCTTCGGCTTGGTGAAAAAAACATTGTGCGCGGATAGCATACGTTGCTGTGTGCATTTATGCCAATGTTTACAGCCGTGCGTGGCGCACGGAGCTCGCAAGCGCAGTGCGAAGTCACCTTTCTCTCACATGCTCTCTTTTCAACAGAAGCCACCTCCTCACTTTTTTATGGACGCTTTATTTCGTAATACAGCAGATTACCATACACCACTGCTATTGGCCGAAAGATGACATCAACCAAGAAAAGCGTCTGGATCAGTGCGCTTCTTCCTACAGTTACTGGATATATTTATTGACGAAGTTTAATAAGCAGGCTGAAGTAAGCGAAAATCTCTTTGGAATTTTGTTAATAAATACGTACTTCCAGAAGGAGCCGACTATCATATTGTAACGAACGAACACTTGGGAGGAAGAGAAGAACGAAGTACTTGGAGGCCGGATTGCGCGGTCACCAACATCCATCTTCTGTAAATAAAGCCATTTCTTCACAACTCTCCGTAACAGTTGTGGAGGAAGGTGCTGAGTAATCGACACCCGAAGACGGAGGTTATACCTCAAATTCTTCGTCGAAGCTGCCGCCTTGCTGGACAACTACGAGATGCACGTCCCCTGGCCGGAAAACCTGGTGAAGACGTCGAGAAATGGCTCATCTATTACTAACGGGTGAGCGCCTACAACAAGTGGAATAGCGCTTCTCATATTTCCAACGTTGTGTTCTTTCTTAAGGATACCGCGTTGGTTTGGTTCTATAACAACGAGGAGACATTGACAGCCTGGGAAAGATTTGTTTCGCAAATATAAGAGCGCTTCGGTAACTCCGTGACGAAAAAAGAAAAGGGCAGAGCAGACGCTTTCACAACGAGCTTAAGTGTCGGGTGAAACATGCATGACCTACATTGAGGAAGCGCTAAAATTCCGCAGGATGGTGAACTGTGGCATTTTCGAGGAAGACAAAATCGGGCACATCCTAAAAAGAATTGCCGAGGATGTTTACAGCTTTCTGATCCATAAAGACAACCTGGCCTCCGTCCCCGACGTCATCTGGCACTGCCGCACGTTCGAGAAGCTTAAGACGAGGCGCGTTACGACGAAGTTTGGCAGGTTAGCCAGCGTTACGACCGTTGCAAGCATAGATAGCGACCATTCGCTCGATCTTGCTTCAACGATCCGTCAAATGGTTCGCAAAGAACTCACCCTGCACTCACAAGTGACTCACCGCGACACTTAACCCTCATGCTCTTCACCAGCTGTTGAAAGGACCGTTTCATCCTTGTCGGAGTATCCAGTGGATTACTAACTCCCGCCTCGACAGCCACCACTTGTCTACGAAAGAGGCTCGGCCTCTCACGCTCGATCACGATGGGCAGAGCCACGTTATTATCCCTAAGGCCCCGTCACTTACAATGCTGGGGACGAGACCAGAGCAACGTTGACCCTACTACCACAAGCCAAATTACGATCGATACAACCGATCCCAGCGAACAGCGGATACGAGTTACCTCAATGAGAACGAACTCGCTTACCGCCCACAGAGAACTAGCATTGGTTTTGAGGAGTATACAGTGAACCGTGATCCTCCCACGTGCTAAAGCTGCGTTTGCACGGGACACATAGCTCGTTAATGTCGCCAACGCCGCCATTCGCGAAGGACACCGCCGATGTTCTCGCCACCTGTAACCCGTACATCGCATGATCCATGGACCAGTTCACTTCCCACTGATCGTTTCTCGCGCGAGATCCAACGCAGCGATTTTCCAGCGTCAAACCGCAGCCTGACGCCACCAATTAACTGTCCTCGTAGTTCTCCGTCCCCTCGGCGTCGTGCATCATCGCCCCCGCCGGGAAACTAGCATGCGCGGCCGATGGAGGTTAGGTCGCCGGATGGTCTTTGGACGAAATACCTTTGCCCGCTGTGATGCTCAAAAACAAAGTAAATGTGCTAGTTACGGACTGCCGGCCATTGCTTTAGCTGATACTGGTGCGATTGTGTGATACTGATACTGGTGCGATGAGCCTCGCTTTCAAGAACCGCCTAGGCCACAAACTTAAGTTTTCATGGGACGATGCCTTTACCTTTCGTGGTGTGGGCGGCGAGTGCCTCTACCCCCTTGATGTTCGCGCTGTAAGTGTTACGTTGACTGGCAAAGTGTTCGTGGCGTAATTTTTAGTCCTTGCCCACTGTTCGCAGAATGTAATTCACGGCAGAGATTTCCTTCAACACTTCGGCGTTTCTCTTGACTGTTGAAATGGGAAATACATGTGAACCAGGTGCTTTTACCCGCGCTTTTTAAATAAAGCTCGTATGGCGAAGAAAGAGACACACTCAGTATGCTTGATGAAGTGTTTGCCCCCTCATGGTGCCTAACGACCGTTCGTGTTTGTGTGAGTACTGTTGACGCTGCTTGCGTTGACCTCGTGATTAGGCCCCTCAGCATCAACTGTGCTAAAAATGTATGCTCGTGCCTTCCTCTGTCGTGTGCATGACGAGAGGAGTCGCAACGTTGTGGGCGCTGGATTCTTCCGCCATGCCAGTTGTCCTTCCTCGAGGCATGAAAATTGCCCTCAATAGCGGTATTGCCCTCATGCAGCTCAATAGCGGTACTCAAAGCAGAGCCCGCACCTGCTTACTCGCCTTGCGAGTATCGCCCTTATGTGCAGAGTTGCCAACCGGACACTTAATCTCATTAACCCTCTCCTTTTCACCTCTTGCTTTCCTCCTCCCAAAAGAAGTGATTCTCGGTATGATCAGCAAGGATCTCTGCACATGTGAGCATACAGCACTGCTACAATTCCTGTCGCGACATGTTGCTGCATGTGATTTTACACTTGGAGATGCGCCACTTCATTTACCATCATCACGAGCTCGACACAGAATAGATACGGGCACAGCACACTCCATTCGCCCGAAGCCTTACCGGAGAACAAGTCAAGGAAATTATGAAAAAAAAGGTGTCGTGCTAGAGTTGTCCAGCCCATGGGCAGCTCCAGTAATCCTCGCCCAGAAAAAAGATGGCTCCTGGAGATTCTGCGCGGATTTCAGACGCCTAAGCACCATGACGAAGAACGATGTCTACCCACTACCGCGAATCGACCACGTCATCGATTCCTTACACGCTGCTTCTTATTTTTCGACGCTTCATCTACGATCGAGGTAATGGCGAATATACAGATATAACCTAAAGGCAAGTAAAAGACCACCTTCGTGACCCCAGATGGCTTATTCGAATTTAATGTTATGCTTTTTTGCCTCTGTAATGCTCCCGCCACCTTTGAAAGATTCATGGATACGGTATTACGTGGTCTAAAGTGGAAAATATGCATGTCTTATTTGGATGATGTTGTAATCTTCGGCCGCACGGTTGAAGAACATAACGCCAGCCTGAGCCTTGTTCATGAGTTGTATCTAAAAAAAGCTGAACTAGCTTTAAGCTAAAAAAAAGTGTCGGTTTGGCTAGCGTCAAACGTTGATTTTGGGACATCTACTCGACAACGATGGAGCCAGACCCGATCCTTGTGATTGAAGCGGTCTGCTCCTTCAAACCAACGCAGACATCACGAGAACTTCGCTATTTCATTAGTCTATGCTCCTATTTTCGTCGTTTTGTACTCCGATTTCCTGATATTGTTCACCCATTGACATGTATTACGCGACAGGATGCAGCCTTCACATGGACACCAGAGTGTGACGCATCATTCTCGCAACTGAAGTTTATACTAACGTTAACGCCCCTCCTGGATGACTTTGACCCATTTTGCCTGACTGAAGTTCACGCCGCAAGTCGGAGCGGAATTAACAGTTATGGAGCAGTTTGTGGCGCCGCTAAGAAAACCACCAACTGTTGAAGCAAAACTCACAGGATATGTATTTTTTCTCTTGTATTCTGCAGGCAACTCCTTTACCGATGTTTGAGCAGCGTGTGATACCGCTCGAAGCATTCTCATGGGTGCAGGCCAGGGTTGTTACTGCAGGTTTTGCAGAAAAACACAGTTTCCCTGCTGCCTCCATTTTTTTTCGATCGCTACAAGCGGCACAGTCCTTGCTGCTTTGGCCTGGGAGCTTGTAGATGAAATGGCTCCTCCCATCTAGCCTTTCCTCGCACTCCTTCGCGCAGACGGGCCTCGCTTTTTGGCTCTAGCCCTCACGTCACCCTCCAGCTGTTGGAAGAGGTTGCGGCGGTACTGCAGATGTCGCTGTTCTTTCTCACAACGATTCTGCAGCTGTGCGCCTCAAAATAAAGCTATTGACAATGGAAACCCCTAGAAGCTTTCACTAAATGCACCACCGTAAAACGCACGCGATGAAAAAGTGGTCATGCTTCTCAGTGAACCGCGTGAACGTGCTGTTCCGCGCGCAAGTGAGAACGCTCTGGTATCCAGAAGCCGTGCTGAACATTGTGCTGCACCCTAGTGCAAAGAGAAGTAAACTTCAACAAAGTTTATTTATCCCTCAAGAGACGGTGCACCGTGTTTATTGCAGGCGAACGTGCTGTTCCGCGCGCAAGTGAGAACGCTTTGGTATCCAGAAGCTGTGCTGAACATTGTGCTGCACCCTAGTTAAAAGAGAAGTAACCTTCAAAAAACAAAGTTTATTTATCCCGCAAAAGATGGCGTATCGTGTATACAAAGAATCCGCACGAATCGCAGTGAGAAAAACCGCCAAATTTAACCCCCGAAGCCACTTGTCGGGCGGAGCCCGACAGCGGACGGCTACGGCCGTGTTGCATTGTCGGGCCCTGCCCGACATCGGACCGCAAAGGGTTAAGAGCTGTTTTGGCCGTGCAAAAGTTTCGATTATATCTTTGCAGAAGACCATTTAAGATAGTCACCGATCATCACTCTTTATGCTGGCTGGTTGGTTTGCGTGATCCCTCAGGTCAAATCGCGCGCTGGCCGCTGCGCCTTCAGGAATATGACTTCGTGATGTCGTACAAGAGCGCATGTCGTCATGCGGACGCAGACTGCTTGTCTCGCATTACTCTTGCGACTTCCGAATGCGAATCTGATAATTTTGATGACTGCCTCACTGCCATTACTCGTACGTTCCCCAACGCGGCAGACTTTCACAGAGAGCAACGCAATGATCTCAACCTGGATTCGCTGTTTGCCGCCGCTCGTACTTCTCAAGGCAGCGGTCGCTTCACCATTCGTGATGAGTTGCTCTTCAAGAACAATTACTCTGGGAATGGAGCACGTTTTCTTCTAGTTGTTCCCGAGAGTCTCCCCTCCGACGTCTTACGGGCCATGCATGATGATGCGACATCTGGTCATTACGGTTTCGTGCGAACGCTACACCACATGCAACAGCGAACCAAACACTATGTCGCTAGTTGTGAAACATCAACGTCACAAGTGACCAATCGCCGCTGCACCAGGTCGCCTGCGGCCACTCACACCGCCAAGGACACCTTTCAAGCAAGTAGGCATTTACCTTAAGGGTTCATTCCCTTTATATAACAATAAGAACCAGTGACCGTGGTCGCTAGTTAAATGGGGACGCCATCTGTGCACTTCTGAGTTCGTCACTTCACGCCGTATCATCCACAGGCCAATGGCCTTGTTGAAAGGACGAACCAAACACTGACCAACATGCTTGCCATGTACGTTGCCTCCAATCATAAGAACGGGGACGACGTGCTTCGCTTCATAACTTACGCATAGAACATGGTGAAACATGAAAACACGAACTACAGCTCATTTTATCTCCTCTATGCAAGGTTACCGCGAAGCCCTCTCGATACTTTCCTAAACTTTATTCTGCACGACGACGATTCTGTGTCAAAGACTGTGTGTCTCACTGAAGAAGCCCGCCGGATAGCCCGTCTTCGTACTTTCGCATAGCAACGCCGTTCAAAGGACTATTACCACGAGCGTCAACGATCAGTATCGCTCGCCAAAGACAACTTGGTGCTTCTTTAAACACCACAATGCAAGCGTGCCTGGGCTGTCCCACTGTTCCGGCCCATACGCTGTCCTGTAGTGCTTGATTGAACTTTGTTATGTAATAGCTCGCGTCGTCCTGGGGCAATAGCTCGCATCGTCCTGGGGATGAAGCAGAACGCCAGGGACTCATGTTGCTCGCCTAAAACGTTTTTACCCAACTGATCCCTCCTAACTCACCCTACGGTATTCGTCTGCTTGTGGTGGAATCTAACAAACATATAAGAAGCAGTTAGGAAGAAGAGAAAAACGAAATGCTTGGAGGCCGAATTACCCGGTCATCATCATCCATCTCATGTAAATAAAGCCATTTATTCACAACAATCCCTAACAGTATGATCACTCTCGGCCACAGCCGCCCACGTAGGAATTAAACGGGTCGTAGCCGTTGGGTCTCGCCAATTTCTACTAGTTTTGAACACTCAACTACCCTCGGATCACGCGAAACTTAAGCTCAGACTACATGCGCGCGTGCCACGCGCGCTCACTCCTGGCCACTCTTGGTTAGATGCCTTGGCAGACTTCGCTTCAAAGTGCTCGAAAACGCGCAAGTTCGGCTTCGGCTTCCTTCATCCGTGATACGCTGCGCCCTGAATTTCCGTCGAAATTCTCGTGAGCACAAATAAACTAAATTATGTTTGGATGGCGCTCATAACAATCATTTCCCATGTGGCGCCCTAAGCACCTATTGAGGTGGGGACGCCTTCGGGCTGAGGAAAAACCCCCCTTTCCAAGCATTGAGGTCCCATAATGGCAGGGCCCTGGAGCCGGGAGCGTGACTGTATTTACTTTACCGCGCTTGTACCTATTGCCGCGTGGATGCTCTTCAATAAGGCCGTCTGTGGTTGGACAAGAGAGCACCTTGAAACAATTGCTGAAATCTCTTTTGGGCCCCCTTTCGAGAAGTGAACTCCAACGGTAGCCGAGCACGAGGCCAGGGACCCTCACTACCTACTAGAGAAAACCGGCGGGTTCCCGGCAGCACCATATTTGAACTCTATACCTCCCGCATACGAGGCGGATGCTCTACTACTCGGCCACCGCTGCAGTAACTATGGCTGGTTCACGTGGCTGGTTCAGTCGGCGACGAGCTTGACGTGACTGAATGGCACTGAAACATGGTGTACGCTAGGAAGCAGCAGACCAGCTCCTAGCGGCCACAGCGCGATGCAGCTCAGCTTTTTGTCTACTGCTCGTCTGCGGGCGGCTTCATTCATCCGTCTAAGAATTAAATTATTCAACCGATTTTCATGCAATGTTTCATCATTGCTACGCTCTCACAACACGTTGCCAGTTACCACGACTTTAGAAGCATTCCCTAACCATTCTTGCTCACAGAGCTATTTTTGGCAAACTTCCCAAAGTTGTACTTAGCACCTGCCAGTTTTCAATTCATAGCTCGACGGGCTTTGCAAAGCAATATGACTTTTTGTAACCTATACCTGAAACCAACGTAGCGAAAGTCACATCTACATTTTCTGCTCCTTCCTTCTGGAACTCCCTGCCAAGAAACGTTAAAAATAGAATTTATATATGCTCAATTTGAAATCTAATGTACACTAATTTCTTCTTTCACTGGTATAGTTATTTCATTTTAACTTGCTACTTTGCCTCTCCTTTTTCTTGCTTCTCTCTAGCAATTAATTTTTTGCCAGTTACATAAACAAACCCTTCGTATAGTTTTGCACACGGCATAATTATTGCAATGCATTTTCTAGTCTTCTCGTCAAGTGTTGTATAGGAGATCCCCATCCGTCTTCGACTCTGGGGCCACCTTCTGTATGTAGCTTCTGTTCTGTATATATATGCTATCGCTATATTGCTACTTTGCGGAAGTCACATATAAATATGTATTTACAGTACAAGAAAGACAACGATGTGCAAACACGATGGATGTCAATACGAATTTCACCACGACACGTCAAATCATCTTCTGACTTTGGCGCCTCTCTTGGTTGCCCCGTAACAATAATAATAAAGATTCATTCATTGTTCCGTCAGTAGTCATTCAAGACCAGGCAACAATGCCACAATGTTGTGTGCTGCTAGGCAAAACTGCTTCTTTATGCCAGACCCCTCTTCTCTACAAACAGGTACGCGACAGACCCAACAAAAAGTGGTAGGAAGTGTGCGAAAAGGTCTGTCGATTCAAAATATTGGAAATAATCTGAAGGAAAAAACCTGAGGAAATGCAGCCAAAAATAAGTAATTTGAAACTTTTTAGTGACATATTCAGGACGGCAAAAAAAATGATGGCGTGAATGATAGACAAGCACACATAAAGCAATTTAACTACTGTTGTCTTCTTCGTAAGAAACCGAAGCTGGCGTTAAGCACAGAAAACTTGAGACGACAATTTTAAAAAAAATTTCGTCATACCCGAAAATTAAATTGAATTGCAAGTCAGCGTTTGTGTTTTTCTACGTTATTCATCCTTTGTCTGTTTATTGTGCTTTAGTCTCTTTAATTTAAAAGGAATGCTGAGACACAAGCCGTTTGCGTATCAGCATTTTCTTTATGTTCTCGTTTCAAGACTTTTGCATGAAACACCAGTTGCTATGTCATACAGAAACGAAGACGGCTCTTTTTAGCGTTGCCTTTCTCTGGGCTGTTTTCAAAACGACCCAAAATGTACCAACATATAAAATTATTTAAACTTTTCAGAACTTCTGTGCCTTTCCTATTTGTATCTGCATTCCTTTTTTTTTGCGACAAGAACCACCTACTGCGCAGTGAACGCAGGAGGACGTCTCTTCTTGGTGTCGTGTTCTCTTTGCGCTGTTACTTTCACGCTCCACATGGCACCAATCGAGCGAATTCAAAATGCCTCTGAAAGTTTCCACTTGCATGTTCAGGGCGACCTAAAATGATATGTAAATGTACTCATAGTAACACAGTGTATATATATTGATCCTTCTTTCAGCCAAGAAAGTGGTGGTGCTGAAAACGAACTTGATAAGGCCAACTCTTTTCGCTTTCCCTTCAGCTCCTTGTTTTTATGCCCGGAAAGTCTCTCTGACCTAGTTCCTGTAACCTATGGGCGATATGTAAATGAAGAACTGTCAGCCCTTCCACTGGGGTGGAGATGGAAGACCAGCGAAGCTGTACTATGGTGGGAATAATGTATTTCTAATTAGGAATATTAAGAATAATTTGAACTCATAAGGAATTTATTAACAGAAAGCGACAGGCGAAAAACCAACGCAGCTCCAAGAGAACAACGGTCTCGGTGCCAACAGCTCGTGATCTGAGTTCGCGTTCTACATCGATGATAACGCCCCTCTACTGCTTGCTTCCTGCTCTTCTTCTTTATTACAGTAACCCCGGCGGCGAAGAGGAGCCACCCTGGCGACTCAAGGCGATGAAACGATAAGAGGGTCGTGATGTGGGTTGAGGCGGCTGACGTGAACCGTGTCTCGGCCAAGACGGCGCTTGTCCAAGGAGGGGTTAACTGGCTCAATGACATAAGTGACGGGAGACCGGCACTCGATGACGCGGTATGGCCCGTAGGACTTACCAGCAAACTTGGGAGTGAGGTCAGGAGAGTTGAATGGTTGTCTAAGCCAGACGAGGGATCCAACGGCAAAACTCTGCACGTGCTGATCGTTGTCGCGGCGATCTTTCTGGAGGGCTTGGCTGTCGGACGTGAACGAGCGGGCCAGCTAACGACTCTCCTCTGCATGCTGTGCGACGTCACAAATCGGACTGAATTCGGAGGCGTCAAGGCGGTACGGTAATATTGTGTCAAGTGTAGAGGACGGTTCACGGCCATATAAAAGAAAAAATGGTTAAAAGCCTGTCGAAGACTGTGTCGCGGTGTTATATGCGTAAGTCACGAAGGGGAGATCGGCGTCCCATTTGGAGTGGTCAGAATCGATGTACATCGAGAGCATATCTCCCAGCGTGCGGATGAAACGTTCCGTGAGGCCATTGGTTTGAGGGTGGTAGGCAGTAGATGTGCGATGAACAATACGGCACGAGCGGAGAAGCTCTTGTTGACGTTGGACAAAAACACACGGCCTCTGTCGCTAAGCAGTTCACGTGGTGCACCATGACGGAGTATGAAATGGCGCAAAATGAAGGAAGTGACGTCACGACCGCGAGTCGCAGGGAGTGGAGCTGTTTCTGCGTATCGCGTGAGGTGGTCGACCGCAACAATTATCCAGCGATTACCAGCAACAGAGCACAGAAGCGGTCCATAAAGGTCGATCCCAATGCGTTCAAAAGGGCGGGCATGACATGATAAAGGCTGCAGCTGACCAGGTGTATGGTGAAACGTCTTCCTTTGTTGGCATGCGGGACAGGACCGAACATATTTACGGACAAATGTGTACATCCCACAGCAATAGTAGCGTTGGCGCAGCCGCTAATACGTTTTCAGCCCGCCAGCATGGGCATGTTGCTGATCAGCATAGAAGTATGCACAAACATCGGTTAGCAAGTGCTTCGGTATGACTAGCAGCCATTTACGGCCGTCTGGCTGGTAGTTGCGGCGGTATAAAAGTGCATCGCGTATTGCGAAATGCATGGCTTGGCGACGAAGGGAACGGGGATGGCTAGCGGGTGAAGAGGCACAGAGAACTTTCAAGAGGGATGCGATCCAACAGCGCATGGATCCGCGGGTCCATGCGCTGTTCAGAAGGCATGTCTGTGATGGTGAGAGCATCCAGGGAAAAGGCGGCCGCTGAAGTTGGGCCTTCGTCGGATTGCACGGGTGATCGAGAAAGCGCATCCGTGTCAAAATGCTTGCGCCCGGATCGGTAAACAATGCGACTGTCGAATTCTTGTATACAAAGAGCCCAACGACCGAGGCGCCCAGAGGGATCTTTGAGGGAAGCCAACCAGCAGAGTGCGTGATGGTCGGTTACAACGTCGAATGACCTGCCGTACAAATAGAGGTGAAATTTTCCTAACGTCCATACAATCGCGAGACACTCTTTTTCGGTGACCGAATAATTTGATTCCGCCTTGGTGAGGGCGAAATTTTCCTAACGCCCATACAATCGCGAGACACTCTTTTTCGGTGGCTGAATAATTTGATTCCGCCTTCGTGAGGGCGTGGCTTGTATATGCCATGACATACTCTGGGAAGCCAGGATTGCTCTGCGCGAGGACTGCACCAAGACCGATACCACTGTCGTCTGTATGTATTTCGGTTGGCGCAGCAGGGTCGTAATGGCGTTGCACGGGTGGCGGCGCAGTGTCGCAAAGGCGACATCGGAGGCCGGCGTCCACTGAGAAAGGTCGCTGGGGCCGGCGAGCAGGTTCGTAAGCGGAGCTGTAATTGAGGCCAAATTGCGGACGAAGCGACGAGAATAGAATGCCAAGCCGACAAAGCTTCGAAGCTCTTTGATAGTAGAGGGCTTCGGAAACTCGGCAACAGGACGGAGTTCTTCCGGGTCAGGGAGAATTCTATCTTTCGAGAAGACGTGGCCGAGGATGGTGAGACGGCGAGTCCCGAAGTGACATTTCTTCAGGTTGAGTTGAAGGCGTGCGTTTGTAAGGCAGCGGAGAATTGTGCGTAACCGAGCGAGATGTGAGGCGAAATCCGAGGAGAGCACAACGACGTCATCAAGATAGCAAAGGCATATCTTCCATTTCAGGCCGCGTAAAAGTCCGTCCATCATCCGCTCGAATGTTGCGGGCACATTGCAAAGCCCGAAAGGCATCACTGTAAACTCATACAGGCCATCCGGTGTGACGAAAGCAGTCTTTGGACGATCACACTCCGCCATAGGGACTTAACAATATCCCGATCGAAAGTCGAGGGAACCTTGAAGGGAATTCAGCACCTTGAAGGCAACCGAGGGCGTCGTCTATTCGAGGGAGGTGATAAAGGCCGTTTCGAGTAATCTGGTTGAGGCGCCGATAGTCCACACAGAATCTGATAGAGCCATCTTTCTTTTTGACAAGTACAACAGGAGAGGACCAGGGGCTGCATGAAGGCGTGATGACTCCGCGCTGAATCATGTCGTACATTTGTTCTGTAATGACACGACGCTCCGCAGGTGACACACGGTAGGGGCGCTGTCGCAAAGGAACGTGATTCCCAGAGTCAATCGTGTGAACTACTGCATTAGTTCGGCCTAGTGACGCTTGCGGTAAATCAAACTAAGTGCGGAACTAGTGCTGAAGGGCAAAAAGCTGCATTCGTTCAGCCCCAGCGAGATCGCTGTCGATGGAACGGCGAAAAGTATCTAAGAGCACGGCGTGGGACGCAAGGTGAGGTGTCAGAGCGTTCAGCTGATGGTTTTGTCTCAGGCTCGAAGCGATCGAGGGGCACGATAACATCCGCCTCAACAGGCTGGACGTGGCCAAGCGTTTCATTACGGTACAACGTCAGAGGGCCAAAGTTGGGGTTGCAGACAAGTAGCCCGGGATTATCCTGTGGAAGCGCGACGATGGCAAATGACTGATGTATTGTGGCGGCGACGAAATATGTCATATGGCGTGAACAGAATGGTGGCATCTGGAAGGGCGGCACAGGAAACAGTAACAATGACGGCACTGTGAGGTGGCAGGTCAGTATCGGCAGTGATGACGAGCTTGCTATCACCAGGAGCGAGCACACGGGCGGAAAGCGTCTCGAAAAAGCCGAGAGCTCTACCTGAGCACGAGCGCAGTCGATAACGGCGTGATTACGAAACAAAAAATCCCACCCAAGGATCTGGTCATAAGAACACGAAGCCAGCACAAGAAACTCAACGCTGTAGATTTCCTCCTGTATGAGCACCCTGGCCGTACATGCTGCAACGGGTCAAATATGTTGTGCGCTCGCAGTACGGAGAGAAAACCCTGAAGGTGGCGTCGTCACTTTACGGCTGGAGCGGCACAACGTATGGCTCATTACGGAAATAGCGGCACCGGTGTCCACAAGCGCGAAAGTTCGTACATCATCAACAAACACGTCAATAACGTTGGCCGGGGACAAGCGAGGACTTAGACAGGTGGACGACGGCGCAGCTCGTGCCTCAGAAGCTGTGGCAGTCACTTTTCCGCTTCAAGAGCACTTGACCGGCGACGCATAGGCGAAAGAGACCGGTGTCGTGGTGAGGGTGACCAACGAGAAATGAAAGGTTGGACATCGGAAGTCGGCTGACGATCGCGGGCGTATGTTTCAGGTTCTCGTTCTGGCTGCGTGTGATGAGGAGGTTGGAAGGAGTAAGCCAAATATCTCGGTGCACTCGCGCTCGCCGCGGAACCCCAGCGTCAGAAGCGGGCAACATGACCCGGAATCCCGCAAGCGTAGCAGATGGGTCGATTGCCTGCAGTGCGCCAAGGATTTGCGTTCTGCCACTGTACCCCGAAAAGCGGCGTCAGTGGCGGTTGAACTGGTGGTTGAGGGGTCGATACCAACAGAGGACGTTGCTTCATGACGGCATCCGCATACGTCAGTGGCGCGGCGACAGGAGTCGGTTGGCAGGCAGACGGCAAAGCCTCGGTGACCTGCTCCTGTATCACCTGTCGAATGGTAGGAGTCAGGTGGTGCGTAGGCGCTGGCGTGGCCGGGAAGACCGAAAGCTGTCGAGCCAATTTCTCGCGCACAAGCTCCTTGATCTGGGCCAGGAGCGCTGTGTGGTAGCCGCCGATGGTCAACGCGTCGAGGGAATCGTCTAGAGATGGGCAAAACGGCTCACTTCAGTGAGCGGCTCGGAACGGCTCCGCTCACTGAAATGAACCGGTTGATTCGAACGGCTCACCGGTTCACTTAAACGTGTAACCTGTGTTATGCATATTCTATAGTTATGTGGCATTGAAAAAAAACAATATATGCATAATTTATTAACTGTGTTATTGGTATTTTCGCTTTGTTTAGAGAATATTTTTACATATATTGAAAGCGTGAATTTTTAGTTGAAATGAAGCTTCCTTTTCTGAAAGGCCCTCCATTCCCACTTCCCATGCAGCGGGCTGTGTTCATGCTCTCTTGCAGGTCCGCTGCACGCGCGGAGACATTGGCCAAATCGCGGAACGGAACCCGCTGAAGTGTGCCGTGTTTAGGAAGCGCTGCCTTCCTGCCGCGTTTATTTTGCATGTTTCGATTCATTATAAGCGAAGCTTTATAGGCTCACAAGTGTCGGCGGTGGTGGTGGCGCTGTCACACTGAAAAGTGGGCCGATCCTGGTGGTAGTACAGAAAGGGTACAAGCTCAAAGGCTTGGACCCTTTCTCACCCCTCACTCACCCCTGTCGTCTGAGCTGTGACGCCGGTTACTCGAACCTCGACCGGCGCCACTACTGGGTCGCGTGGCGTTGTCGGCAGGCTGCAGGCGTCCGGTAGACCATGACGACCAGGCAGGGGCGAGACGATTTCTAGAAACTTGCACTGTTTATTCCATGGTTGGTGAAGGATACAAACGAACAGAATAATATTCAAAGATACATTGCGGGACCACTTAACTAGGCGCGCTAAAATCATAGGCGGTATTTTGCTCACGTCAACGTCACGTGAGATGTACTGAGTCCGGTCGGTGATTGGCGGCTGCTTCCTCTCTTAGGCGACGTTGCACGTGCTTGCCTCCACTGGCAGTAACCCGTGGGTTGCGCTTGGTTCGCGGAAAAAAGTCTCCCCTTCAGTCGCACAGTTCGCGGAAGGCGGCCCTCCCTCCTGTACGCACAAACACTGCGGGGCGCATAATCACTGCGGGGCAGCCGCAGACCGGCAACCACTCGAGACACCCAAAGCAAATTAGAGATCCATCCTCCGTTTCGATTAGGCATGGTGCTTTGTTCACCCTTTTTGCACGGGGTGTTACACGTGAATCGTAGCAGGGCCGATCCTGATGATTGTGCACAAATGGTCCAAGCCCCATGACACATACCCGGGACATAAATGAAAGAGAGAAAGAAAGATAGAGAGAAAGAAAGTACGAGTGAAAGAAAGAACGATAGAAAGAAATAACGAGAGAAAGAAAGAGAGAGATAAAGATAGAGAAGGAGAGAGATAAAGAAAGAAAGAGAGAGAGAGAACGAGAGCGAAAAAAATTTTAACCACCAGCCCTTCTACTGTCAACAAAATGGGGGAAATCAAAGGTTGTCGTGTGTGCACTTGACCTACCACTTTCCCTTCCCTTTCCTACTACTTTTCGTTCACTTTCCTTCTACTTTTGTTTCCCTTTCGTGCAACTTTTTCCTTCCGTTGCTTTGTACGTTTCCTTTCCTCGATGTATACATTTAATAAACGTTTATGTTTTATTACCGTGACATGTCGTTAACATCACGTTACCCTGACGAAGGTCAGATGCACACACGACAAGCTTCGCGCACCCCAATTTTCTCGGCAGGGGAAGGGCTGGTGAATTTTTTTTAATCACTGGGGCATCGCTCGTATGTACCAGCGCCAAGCAATTATAATCAGAAAAATTTATAGACCAAACCATTCTTAACTACCAATATTTACCATTAAAATGTTACATTTAGTCATTTCGTGAAAGTATTCGCTTTTAAATTCCTAACTTGTGGGTAATTTTAGGGCTACGGTTCAACTAGTCCACAGATACAGGGGTGCTAGCGTAAAGAAAATAACTTCCTGGCACCATCATTCCTTAATTGTGTTCGTGTGTTGTGAAGTGGATTAACTGAAGCTGGCCGATTTCTCAGTCAGCCGAAAGTCAAGACAAGTAAAAGTGGAACGTTTTCATTTTATTCACACATTTCGTAGTGGAAAAGGACTGACCTCCACGCATTGCGAAAGTGTAAATCTACGGAAACAATTTTCATTCATAACAGATATTTGTACATAATTAGCGAACATCGTTTCCAGAAGATCAAAACCACTTCGACAAATTATTAACCACCATGGCTGCGTCTTTCTTTCTTTTCTTATTTAACCTTGGCTGTGCATGTTGACAAAGAGTGAACAATATGTATAGCCCAAAAACACGCACTCAAGCCCTTCATTACAAGTATTTCACCGGCAGCAAATAAGCAGCCGTCGTGACGAATGAGTTGAGCGACACTGCTCTTACGTCAGTCCGCTCAGGCTTGCACAGAACTAGTTTACTCATGCAAAATGAATACATGCTCACAAAATAGAGTGAAATACTTGTTCTTACCTGTGGTCATTAGGAAACCTGAAAAACTTCGCAGAACTGGAAATCCCGGCGTTAGAACCCCACAGAGCCACGCAAGACTTATGATGCCGCCATTTAGCCATCTTCGTCAAATGTTTTGTTGGCCTGGTTTCTTGCGTCTTCCATTCCTTGCACGCCTGATCAAGCTGATCTGTCTTATCTTTGCCATCTTCATTCGTGATCCGACAACCGAAGCAGGTGACCGAGCGCGATCCGACTTGTGATATCGCTGAGCGAGGGGCAAGGGTGAGCGAAGGCAAGCTTGACGGACCCACGAAAACAACCACTTACCGTGCTTCGCCCGATTTAAAATTCACAAAAAGATAAATAAAAGAAATAACTTAGGATGTCCGGCAACCGCTAGCAGCGCGCATGTTCCTTGAAAACGAAACTAGCAGTCGCCTTCAGGGGCTGGTCCAACAACGACGGCCCATGGTCCGCATAAAGAGCTTCGCTGTAAAAGCCTGCGTACATCGTTCGTAGCAGCGAAACGGCACCTGAACTCGCCTTGTCATTGACTGTGACGCCACGCCACGATCGCGCCACGGCTGTGTGAGATCAACGAGAGATCAAAGAGAGATCAACTTTATTTCGTCAGGTGTGGGGAAATAGTTCGTGGTGTCGTTAGACGGAACAGATGGGCGGCAGGTTCCGCTTGACGGTGAGCTCTTCGGCTATCTCGACGGCCCGGAGTTGGACGTCCAGGTTGGAGTTGAGCAGGACCTCCTCCCATGATTCGGGTGAGGTAGTGGCTAAGAGAATTGGAGGCACCTCCTCGCAGTCCCGAATGACATGACTAAGGGTCGCTAGCTCGCCGCACATGGGGCAGTGTGGATTGACCTGGTCTGAATAAATGGGAGAATAAATGTATGCGCCAGACAACTTGGCGCTTAAGTGACTCGTGTGGGAGAGAGCGTGTCTGTTGTATAGGTCGATAGTATTGAGTAATGTCGTGATAGGCGTGCAGGGCCTCGCCAGGCGTCTCCGGGTCCGTAGGACATACCACTAGGCTGACGAATCCTCGACAATATTGGTGGGCCGTCTCTTTCATTGGATTCCCCGCTTGTGCCGGGACTCTTATCAAATGGACAGAGCAGGCTTCATCGCATGAGTGCAGTGTCTGTCGGATCCGGTTGATGGCGGGGGTCACAAGTACTCTGGTGAAATTAGTGATGGCAGCCTTGACTACTGACTATGTGGGTGCCTATGGAGACGACGGCTAGGGTTGGTGCGGTGGGGTTGGAGGCTGTGAGGGTTGGCGGCGATGGTGGCGTTGGCGGCTAGTGAGCCCAAAATAGTCTGCGAATCGAAGCCGGGCCGTGGATACGGGAGGCCGCAGATGGCTTAGGTATTAGTCTTGTGAGGTTATTGTAATGCCCAGTTGAGTGCGGTATTTATTTTCTGATAACTCTAAGCTCTATTTGATCTAGGAGCTCCACGGGCTCGCACATTTGCAAAGCTTTTCTTTTTTAGTTCTCAAGAAACATATAACAACATTCTTCTGTGTTATAGTCATAGCTTGCTCCTAGATCAAATACAGGTTAGAGTTATAACCAAATTACCAAACCGTTAGAAATGCTTATGTATTTGTTTGGCGACGGTCGTAAGTATATTTATGACTTCCAAAAAGCTTCGATGTTTCTGAAACTAAGCATAGTAGCTTTATCGGCGGTATAAGCTTGTAAATATTCGCTTACTAATTTAAGTAACAAGCACGGTGTAACACGTGCACAAGTAAACATGAACACATCTCGCACGTTGACCGCGGAAACTCGCGGGTACACGTCTTTCTAGGTGATCTTGTTAAGACGCCGGTAGTCCACGCAAAATCTCCAACTACCGTCTTTCTGTTTAATCAGAACCACAGGAGAAGCTCTAGGGCTGCAGGAAGGCTCAATTATATCTTTGGCGAGCATCTTGTCGACCTCCTTTTGAATGATGTGGCGCTCAGCTGGAGATACTCGGTATGATCGTCGGTGCTCAGCAGAACAGAGGTGACTTGGGATGGTCCGGGTTGATCAATTACACATGGTAGGTCAAATTGGTAGGTCAGCGGAACAGTCGGTGAGGGCGGAGTGGGCGGATAGAAAGTCAAGACCGATGATGACGTCATTGGAACAGCGGGCGAGGACGGTCAACAAAACAGAAGTTTGACGGCCGGCAACACGGACACGTGCGGTACAGAGGCCAACTACGGGAGACGTACCACCGTCGGCCACACATACAACAGGTGATGGGCAGGGGTCATAACTTTCTTCAACTGCTCACGGAGGTGAGAGCTCATAACAGAAATATGGGCGCCGGTATCAATAAAATCTGTAACAGGTAGGCCATCCACTTCAACGTCGATCAGGTTCTGATTGGTAGGGAGCGTCAGCAGAGGAATTTGAGGGCAGGTCGATACAGCAGCGTCACCTCCAGGAGCTGCAGCCGTCAGTTTTCCGAAGGAAAACACCGGGCGTAGGACGGGGACGAATGGCGTGGTGGAGGTGAACGAGAAGGTCGGCGTCCTGGTGAGGGCGAGCGGCTGTACGGGGCGGAGTTCCTAGCTTTCTCCGCAAATGTTTCTGGTTCAGCTTGGGATGGTACCTGGGGTTGACCTCGGGGTGGATAGCAGAAGCTGGAGAAGCTTGGTCGAGTAGGCGAGGGCCAAGGACTTCGGCAGTACCGTGAAATGTGTCCAACGCGCCCACGTCGGACGCAAATTTGCTTATCATCTGGTGTCCTCCACGCATTCGGATCGCGGTAATTCGGAGTGGGACAATGGAGTTGGTTAGGGTTGAAGCCGGCGGAAGGGTAAAGGTCAAGGAAGTTGACAGAGCAGATGTTTTGAAGGCCCAAGTTTGCCAGTTATTGAGAACAACGGATTGTATAAGTGAAATGGTCGGCTGGGTATCACTGGGCTCCCACCGCATGAAATATGCAGGCGCGTGATAGTCTCCGACGTGGAAGGCTGAGTCGTCATACGAAAGTCCTCACAGGTTGATGTCGCTGCCGTGTTCTGGAGGCGGGCGAAGTGGTCGGCAATACGACGGCTTTTAGCTTCTTCGAAGTGTCGGCATGCAGTGAGAATCTCGCTGACTGTCGACGAGTTTTTAAACACGAGCAGCTGAAACGCATCTTCCGCGATCCCTTTCAGCACATGCGCGACTTTATCGGCTTCTGTAATGTTGGCGTCAACTTTCCGGCAAAGGGCCAGCACATCCTGAATGTACGTCAGGTACGACTCAGTAGACGTCGGCGCACATGAGGCAAGTTCTTTTTTCGCGGTAAGCTGGCAGCCTGCAGGTTGGCCAAACAACTCCCGAAGTTGAGTCTTACATAAGGTATAGCTCGTGATGACCTCTTCGTTGTTATCGAACCAGGCCTTCGCAGTTCCCTTCAAATAAAATAACACATTCGCCAGCATCAAGATCGGGTCCCCCCACTTGTAATGTGCGCTGACGCACCCATAGAGGCGAATCCACTCGTTGACGTCCTCGCCATCAGTGCCAGAAAAGGTCCCAGGGTCACGGATTGGAGCCAGGAGGACGGCTGGCATGGCGGCCGCCGGTGATGCAGTCTCACCACCAGTAGACATGCCGAGCGTGGTGGCTTGGCGGCCGCTGCTGAGCTCAGTCTTGCGTTATACCCACAGCACGTCCACCAAGATGTTACGGGGAGGCATACACAACAATAAAACGTATTTACAATATATTTACAAGGCGATGAAGCACTGAACCATATGGGTGAGTGCGTTCCAGATCGAAAAACGTCTTCTTCATCGACGGTCCTCCTGAGGAATAGTCACGTGAGAATATTATTATTAAACATATTTTGGATATTACCTTTCAACTAGGGAATAACCCTAAAGATGCAGATTCTTGTCATACATTAAGTATGAGAAGAATCTGCAATAATCTGCAAGTATTACACAAGCGCGAATAATGCTAGTGAAATTGAAATTAAAATGTCAAACCTAATCACCGCGTTATCTTACTTCAAACGATTATTTTTCAAGATGGCCTCAGAGTACGCTAGGCCCATGGAAGCTTTTAATGCTGAAAACTTAGTTTAGTGAAAGACAGTAGAAGACAATTGTTGTGCTTTACCGAAAGAACGCATCACGCGCAATTGTTGCTTGTAACTGAATATAAAAATATGTTTTCTATCACTCCTTACGGTCAATGGACAAGGGTATATACACATTACCATTGTTAATTAGGCATGGGTGTAGGAGCTGATTAATTGGGAGGCAGCAGAAAAATGTTCACATAGTGAACACTGATATACAATAAAGCAATGTGTGGAAAGCTGTTAGAAAAGAAAAGAGTTATAGTCAAATGAGAAATACTATCTTGGATGCACTTACGAGTGGCAAATAAATAAAGGCAGGGTAGCATATTTTATTCAGAGCTCAAAGGTAGTAATTGCCATCTATAATTTTTGTACTAAGCCGGCAAATTCAAAAGAACCTTACCAAGTACAAAAATACTCCTCGAAAGAATGTAATTGCGTTGTTGAATAGAAAACTCCAAAAACAGAAAGAAAAACCGATAGGAAAAGGTAGTACACACAAAAAATGTCACAGTTTCGCCCTAAGGGCGGAGCAATGAATGCGATAGCAACACAGCAATGTCATACGAAGTAAGGTGAGCGGCTTTGGTAGCAATATGAATTGTAGTAAACATGAGCTGATTTAGTAAGCAGGTGTGCTGCGGCGTAAGTAGACCGACATGAAGAGAGACTCGATGACCACGAGAAGGCGCGTGTGAAAGGGTGGTGTTGATGAGAAGCGCTTCCCGTGGGCAGCGCGTGCGAAGGGACACACCTGTAGCGCTGCACTGCCGATCCGGGCAGCATTACATGTGTAGCATGCGTTGGAAAATGTGGCCCGACTATTACTAACTGAATGAACAAGCATGGTGTGAGCGCGCACAAACAAACATGAATAGATCACACTGAATGACTGCAGACGACTGTCAAAACGCTGACAGCAAGCCCATACGCTGCAGCGGGCGAAGGTACGTGCGGTCTATCGCTTCAACAGAAACTGAGCGGCGAATGCACAGTGCATAAAGGTCAGAGCCGTGTGGAGATAAGAGACGGTGCGGGCGAGCGACGAGCGCGGTTGTTGGAAGAGTAGAAGTGCGCCCTCACCCCCCCCCCCCCCCGCCCCCGCTCCCTCTGGCGCTGGCTTCCCGCTTCCTTGCTTGCGCGTGGGAGAGATAAGGGACGGTGCGGGCGAGCGACGAGCGCGGTTGTTGTCGTGCCGCTTATTTTCCACAAATAAATCGACGAACCCTATCTTCTTTCAGAGAGGAAATTGGCGCACTAAACTGAAATCACGCTCTATCTTGTTCTTCAGTTGATCTCGCTTAAAATTGCTTTATTGATACTCTATGTTCTGTGTATAGAAAACATTTTACTTATAAAGCTTTAAACAGACCAAGACGGGCGCGCAATCCTTGGATTTCTTCAGCAATAGTTATCATGTTAAAAAAGGGTATATCGATACTTTCTGATGAAGCGAGAGCCGGATAAATTTAAAGCTTTTAAGGCATAAAGAAATAAATTCACTAAAACACAAAAACAAACTAAACGTAATTATTACTTCATGATGTTTGACGGTGTCATTGATTCCAAATAATTATGGAATAAACTAACTTCTATCTTATCTACTAAACAAGTGACCAACAATGTTAGTCAGCTGTCAATCAATAATGAAATATGCAAGTGTGCAGTGCTAGCAAAGAAGTTCGATGAATATTTTACCTCATTAGTTGACAGCACTCATAATTGCAATTCATTAGCTTATTTGCCTCCCGCTCTGACTGATTATTTGCTTGCTAATCCCACAGACGCGCAAGAGGTCACCAGTATTTTTTGAAATTTCAAAGTGAGTAAAAGCGAGGACATGGATGGCCTGAAATTAGAGCCTATACTATTTATTTTAAATCTCATATGTGCCTACTTCGTACACATTTATATTTTCGCGTTTACCAGAGGAGTGTTTCCACGGTGAATGAAAACCGCTAAAATAACGGTTAGATATAAAGGCGGAGATAAAAGCAATTTAGATAACCATAGACCAATTTCGAGTTTGCCAGTTTTGTTCTAAGAGGTGTGAAAAACTCGTTTTTATTCGACTGTCTAAGTTTTTAAAATAAATATAAGGTTATTACGTCGTCACAATTCGTTTTTCAGTCAGGCCTGTCAACCGAAAGTGCCTTACTTTATCGAAAGGAATTAATTTAAAAAAAAACGGAAGCAAAAAAAAAAAACACTTACCCTAGGAATATCCCTAGATTTCTCTAAGGCATTCGACAGGATAAATCGTGCTACAATGTTAGAAAAAATTCATTGTTATTGCGTTCGCCGTGTCATTTTAACTCTCACAAAAAGCTGTTTGTCAAATCGGCTACAGTATGTATCAATTAACAGAGCTGTAATCATCCATGAAAGTTAGGAATGGGGTACTCCAAGGCAGAGTAATGGCACCTCTGTTATGTTATATTTTTATTAATGATATTGTACAAAGTGACAGCTCTGTAGATAATGTAATCATGCGGATGATACCAGTCAATTTTTTTCTGGTGAAATGGCTGATGACCTCATTATGTATGCTAATGAAGTACTAAAGAAAATACAGGCATGTACTGTGGAAAATTCACTACACAATACTTGCTCAAAAACCAAGGCTCTACTTACTGTTCCGTGCGAAATCCAAATTATACGAAACGACTCTTAAGCTAGGTCCTAACAATAACGAAATTGAATTTTCCCAAACTGTTAAAAATATCGGTGTTCTCTGTCACGAACATATGGCATGGAAATAAAATACCGAACACATAAGTGATAAACTTTGCAGAGCTTCAGGTGTGTGGCGCCGGTGTCAAAATAAAATACCTGTAAAACAAAAACTATTATTATAGAACGCTCTTTCTTCTTCACATTTATATTATTGTCATCTGGTTTGGTCCACAGGCTCTAAAGCATCATTAAATAATGTGGTCGTGCTACAAAAAGAAAAAGGACCTACGGAGCATTGAAGGCGTATCACATAACGCACACACTGCTTCGTTATTTATAAAATATAGGATTTTCAGGGTCAACAGTTTTAACGAATATCAACTTTTGTCAACTTTTAAATCAAAAATACGCAGAGGAAGTACCCTCTTACGTACTGTGCCCTCTTAGACTCGACATACAGAAAACTGGTATGTACCATGTCCTCGTACGAATTATGGACTCCAAACACTACATTTCTGTCTTGCGAGTGTACTCAACAAGCGGAAATATAAAGCAATTGAAAGTTTAAGTATCTTGTATCAAATTTATATTACATAGAATGTGCTGATTGTGCTATTCGTGAATATTAGGTCATTTTGGTTATGACTAGTTAGTGTCATTCATTTATCGATTGCTTTGATTTTGAGTGTATTTCAGAGTTTTATTTTACGCTTCACTGTGACAGGCCACATGCAGGTTCCTTTTGTGTTGTCGCTCTCCGCTGCCTATAATTTTGGTATTTTGTTTTGTTTTCCGGGTGATTGGGCCAGTCAAGCTGTGAAATGCACCTTTTTTCCCGTCACATCTAACGACTTCTATGTGTACTTTTATGTACCTGCCATGTAGGTAAATAAACTCAAATTAGTACACTAAGAAGGCTAACGCCAATAAAGTGTCCCTTATATTTCTCCGATGCTGAGCGGATTCGAACCCAGGTCACAAGGTTGCTTTAGCAGGGTGTGCCTCAAATACCTTGAGTATCTGCCGCTTTTCAACGAATGCCTTTCATGCCAATACTATAGCAAGCTACGTCATAAAGGCACTGGCAATGTGCAGCTCTTCAATGAACCTTTCGCCAACTTCGATCACGGAGGATGTACCCCAGGATGTGCGGCAAGCAAGGCAACAATTCTCAGTGTTCGCAGGCACCACCGCGCCATGCTTCTAGTCTCTAAGGCCACACGAGGACTTATCTACAGTGCCAATAGATGGCGCAGTGAGGTCAGAAAAATGAAAAACCACCGGATTCTTCCCTTAGTAGAATACAAGTCACGGAGGGCGCAAACATATTTCAAAGGCTACCATATTTCAAAATGTAAATATTTCGACACATATCCAGCTAATCAGCATCATATTCAATGGGGTTTCAGGAATAATCCTTCCCCAAGAAATCTCATGCGGCAAGCTCCCTCACAGGAGGCGTGGGACTCCGTATTAAAATCTACTAACCCTCAAACCCAAGCCGGGCTGGCAGACCGGGTGGCGAAGGTCGCGACCAGCTGGACGCCACTCTAGCCCCCTCTGCCTGACCTCGGCTCCCCCCTCTCCTTGTCTTCAATAAAGTTTATTTCCTCCTACACAGCGAGAGAGTAGCCCGGTGTCCGTATGACACGTTTCTGAGCGCTCTCAAGCACCGCTGTTCCATGCATTTCGCAGTCCATGCGGTGACTTTGCAACGGCGGCGCTAGATGACACCGAGTGTTCTTACAAAAGCGCGAAAAAGGCGCCCCACATCAGTACACGCCTGATAAACAACTCGTTTTGAATGCGGCAATACGTTGTGTCGCTATCTGGATTCAATGCTACCGACAGCATGAGATGAGTTCTGCCAAATTTTCTGAACTAGTTTCGCAGGCATGCAAAGAGGTTGATTTTACTGAGGCTAAAATTTGCACCTTAACTGCTGATAACGGGGCTCTGGTCCCGCGCGCGGCCTGAATCACCGATCTACGTTGACAAACACTTGTCCCTGAAGCTTCTGGCTGCGCCTGTGATAAGCTATGCTGACGCTTTGCGCGGTGTTCCTCGTTTGTCGACAAAGTATGCATTATCACACTCCTAGTCTTGTTTATCAAGGACGGAAGATGATCGGCGTCCACTTGCATACTGGCCACAGTTGAAATAAAATTCAGCAAGCCGCAAATGATTTCAGTCGGCCAATATCAGTATTCATATTGTTACGGGGAGAAAATATGTGTGTTTACCATACACGGTGGCGTCTTCATTGGGCGAACACAACACCTGAGGGGCCCCGTCACGTCGGTGCGTTAATGGATCGGCGGGCGGGAACAAGGACTGCACGTTGCGTGTTCTGACTTTCGCGAGTGCATCTGTTAACTGTTTGTGATCAGGTTGCAGCCCCCGTTACGGATTTAATTGAGAACCAGAATTTTTGTTTCATGAAATTAGCCTCCAAGTATCATCTATACGGCCAATTTTCACGTATCTCTTCGTGAGGTTTCGTTTGAGAAGCTGGCGTGTCCAGACGTGACTTGATTGTTTCCTTTTCAGACCTTTCTTAAGTAAGCTCAGCAGTAATCTCGGTGACACCTCCGATAAAGAGACGTCGAATCTGACTGGTAGTTGCAATGCTCCTTTGGGCGGTCGTGGTGATAGCGTATCGCCCAAGCCTTTTAGACTGCTAAAGATCGTCGCAAATACCGTTGTAGACAAGATGGCTGAGTTTTGCTTGCAAACGATCCTGACTGGGAATCATAACGGAAGCTTCTTTGTATTCAGAGATACCCGATGCTGAACTCCATCCATGTAACTGTAACGTGTTGTAGAGCGACAGAAGTTTCAGTCGTGCAGGGATTGCGTTACGCCTCAATAATAAGCTTATATGTACTTAGTTGAACATAATTATTAATGTGGAATGGTCTGAGCATACGTGTGTTGTGGTTTGCCAACAGTTTTTGTGGATGGCGTGAACTGGTGTCCGGAGTCCGGAGGCTAGTATGAGCACATTGTAAAACTTAATGGAGCTTCCTAAGACTGGGCATATTAATGTTCCTAATACAAATGGGTAGCCGGAATGGTACGAGAAAAGTTTGTTCACTTAGAGCTGCGTGTAGATATTGCATTTCATTACAACCCAGGTCAAATGGAGTAATGTGCCACGCGTGTCTCAACTTCTAGAAAATCAGGGTGTATTGATCATGCCACGCATACCTGCCAACTCTCCTGATTTGTCCGAGAGTCCGAATTCCGACCTATCCTCTCGATTGTACGGACATGGTCATAAGCCTCCCAGAAAAATGCCCTAACTCCATCGCGCTCAAAAAAATACAAACACAAAGTCGCAGTTTCACCCGAAAGGCGAAGCATCGATTGTGATAGCAAATTAGCAGACAGCTATACGAAATAAGGATAGTAGTTTTATCAGCTGTATAAAGTTCTAAATATTCGCTTACTAACCAAACAAACAAGCACGTTGTCACGCGCGTACAGGTAAACATGAACACATCTCGCTCGATGACCGCGGGAGCTCGTCAAAACGCTGGAGTGATAAGGCGCGCCCGCAGGAGCGAGAAAATTAACCTTCGCTCTGGCTCTCGCTTCAACACGAACTAAACATCGAAAGCGCAGCGCATACGAATTTACAGGCACTCGGCGAATATCCTTTGTTGCATCGCATATTTCTTTGGAGATGAGGCGGGGCGGGCGCACACTTCGGCCAAATCGCAGACCACTTTCATGATAGGCGCCCACGCGGCAGCTCCCTGAAAAGTAGCCGCCAAGAGCAGAAAGCCCCCCCCCCCTCCCCCCACCATCTCCGTCACCTCCTCCCCGCGCCTCCCGCGCGAACGAATAGCGCGCGCGCTTCCGGCCACCTTGCTCTCTCGCGTGCGCGAGATAAGGCTGCGGTTGCCGGCTCACCCTCGCACACTGGCACTCGCACACACGGCGCGCGGCGACGATTTTATTGCCGTTGCACTTTATACGGAACCTCACGGCGACGGCAAAATGCGCTTGGAGTGTCCGTATAATTGCTAGCGCAATAAAAAGTTAGCGTAATGGAGGCGCAATGTTAAAGTGACAGTGGAGCTTATGGACACCTAGCTAGTCCTGGCGTTTAGGCTAGCCTAATCACTACCAAGTCATCCCCAGCATTTCCCGCAAATAATTGATTATAATCGATTATTGATTAGCTATTCATTGGCTATAGATTGGCTATCGCGAGGTATTGGCCACGTATTTGGGCTAGGCTAAGCACACGAAGTCATCCCCAGCTTTTTCCGTAATTTATTTATTATTGATCGATTATCGATTACCTATTTTTTGGCTATCGACTGACTATCGCAAGGCATTGGCTACGTATTTGGGATAGGCTAAGAACTACCAAGTCATCCCCAGAATTTTCCTGAATTGATTATTATTGATCGATAATCGATTACCTATTGATTGGCTATCGATTGGCTATCGCAAGGTATTGGCAACACATTTGGGCTAGGCAAACAACTACCAAGTCATCGCCAGCATTTTAAGGAATTTATTTAATATTATTCTATTATTGATTCGCTATTGATTGGCTATCAATTGGCTATCGCAAGGTATTCCGTATTGCAAATACCAGCGCCTTCCAATGCCTTCCAGTGTGAAACCAGCGCGTTTTTTGACACTGGGTGGCACCGGGGACGCTGGCGCACGCTGGGAGTCACTGGGAGTCACTGCGACACTGGGGAGATCGCTGGATAAGTGCTGGGTCACACTGGACGCGACGCTGGTTTCACTGCTATGACGCTGGGGCGCACTGGTGTGCACTGTACACGCGCTGGATGGCGCTGGCGTTTGCTGGCTCGTACATAGAAGAGCGTAAAGAGGCATCTAGGGTTCATCGAGAAGCCAAAAAGTTGGGATTACAAGAAGAAGAGGTGCTCCTTAGATGGAATACATACCGAGAAAAGAAAAGGGTTGCGAGTGAGCTCGTGCAAGAGAAAATTAAATGCGCAAGTGAACGTTGGGTGCATAACATTCACAAAAGAGACAAAGGCGCCCCAAAAAGATTCTGGAACCATATAAAAGCACTCGGAGCTCCAACTAGAAACTCGCAAACGGCTATAAGGGATGAAGACGGTAACATCTATGAAGGCGATGATGCGCTGCGGTACATCACAGACGTTATCAGGCATAACTTCGGGACGAGAAAAAGCGTAGTTCAGACAACAGATCCAGCAACAACAGAGAGGCCTGAGAGATCAAAATTCAGCATAGAAAGCTTTTATTGGAAAAAGGCAGCAGAAAATGTCCCTAACAACACGGCAGCAGGACCCGATGAAATCCCAATACAGCTAATCAAAAACCTCGGTCCAAAAAGCAAGGCACTGCTGACTAATGCCATAGAGCAAGTGATTAGAACAAAGAATATTCCCGTTGGATGGCGTGAAAGCAAGATGAATCTTATCTACAAAGGCAAAGGAGATAAGGAAAAGACGAGCTCGTACAGGCCAGTTACAGTAACGTCGGTGATATATAGAATGGCAATGCAAGCCATAAAATTAGAACTGTCGAAGTGGGTGGAGGAAAACGGTGTATTGGGGGAACTACAGAATGGGTTCAGGCCAGGCAGACGCTTAGAAGACAATATGTTTGTACTAACTCAGTGCATAGAGATTTCAATAGCTCAGAAAAGACCTTTATGGATAGCATTTCTAGATATTAAAGGAGCTTATGACAACGTAGACAGGGAATTGTTGTGGGATATTCTTCAATACGAAGGCATAGATGACGATTTCGTGGAGCTGCTGAGGGAGATATATCGAGACAACCAAGTACAAGTGGCATGGGAAGGCCGAAAAGGAAATGAAATGGTGGGAATTCACCAAGGATTGAAGCAAGGATGCCCTCTGTCACCATTGTTGTTCACGCTTTACGTCAAGGGCATAGAAAGACGACTGGAAAACAGCGAATTAGGTTTTGATTTATCCTACATGCGTAATGGACAAATGGTGCAACAGAAGATCCCTGGACTGATGTACGCAGACGACATTGTGCTAATAGCGGACAATAAAAAAGATTTACAGATACTTGCGAATATCTGTGGGAACGCAGCGACAAATCTAGGCCTTAAGTTTAGCACAGAGAAATCAGGGATTATGATCTTTAATGAGCACACGAGTAACTTCGTGGTGTCAATTCAACAGCAAGTAATACCCATAGTGAAGCAATATAAGTACCTCGGCGTACACATAAACGAAGGAAAGAATTACTCAAGCAACCACCAAGATAATCTGAAAATAAAGGGGAAGCGGAATGCAGCATTAATGAAACACAGAGCACTGTGGGGCCACAATAAGTATGAGGTGGTGCGTGGAATCTGGAAAGGAGTAATGGTGCCAGCGCTAACATTCGCAAATGCCATTATATGCTTAAAATCGGAAATATTGGCGGGTTTGGAAGTTAACCAAAGATCAGTAGGCCGGTTGGCTTTGGGAGCACACGGTAATACGACAAATGAGGCAGTGCATGGAGACATGGGTTGGGCCTCTTTTGAAGTCAGAGAAGCACAAAGCAAAATTAGTTTTGAAGAAAGGCTCAGGAACATGGATGAAAATAAATGGGCGGCTAAAGTGCACAAGTATCTCTACATGAAAAGCGTGGACACAGAATGGAGGAAGAGGTCAAGGAAGTTGGCAACCAAGTACAGGATAATCGAAACTGTAAATAGACAACCAGGGGTCATCAGAAAGAAAGTGAGAGAAATAGAGACCGTGAATTGGATGCAAAGAATGGAAACGAAAAGGACAATGGAGATTTACAAGAATGAGAAGAAAGAAATTAGAAGGGAAAATCTGTACGATAACACAAAGGGCAGTGCCTTGCTATTTGAGGCTCGAGCCGGTTGCCTAAGGACGAAAACATATCGGAACAAATATTCGGAATTAGATGAGACATGTGTATGCTGCAGTAAAGATCCAGAGACCACTCAGCACATCCTAATGGAATGCGACGGGATCCACCCAGCGAGAACCGTAGGTAACGTGCAACTCCCAGAAGCGCTTGGGTTTAAAGTGGAAGGAAACATAAACAGATCAGCCGTAGAGATCAGCAAGAGACGATTAGAGTACTGGTGGAAAAAAAGTAGGGAAAAGATGGATGCGACCTGATCTCTTAAAATCATAGGCAGCGGTACAAGGTAAATTTTGAAAAAGAAAAATAATGATAGGTATACAAAAATGCAAGATAAAGAACATGTATAGTATACCTGATTAAACCAAGCAGGCTAGGTGACTATTTGTCGCCGCCCCGTTTCAAAGGGGATGCCAATAAATCATCATCATCATCATCATCGTACTGGAGACTGCGCTGGTTTCGTTTGTGCCGCACTGCCGGAGTATAGACGCTGTTGAATATTAAATGCTTGATACAATTTTATGGGCATCTCCTGTCCAAAAAACAAACTCCTGTCCTAAATAGCGCTATAAGTTGGGATCATAAATGTCTGTTTGGTGTCGGCGGTGTTGCAGCTTGGAATAAAGATTTGTGAGTTGCCCATGCATATGCGACACTTCAGATCACTTTCGCTTTGTACATTTCCCTTTTGACTGTGCGAAATAACTGCATTCGTGAACGAAATTACGCAAAACGCAGATAACGCCTCGTTTTCTAGTAGTTTGTACGCAATCGATGACTGCGAGTTGTCGCAGTGTTGTACAGTCGACACGAAACCGAGCAGCCGTTCAAATGAGTTCGAACGGACCTCAGAAAGCCTGCCGCTGATTGATATTATCGCACCGACAACAAAGCTGGGGTGATTCGTGCGCTTCCACTTTCCCTGCTGTACTAAAAATAATAGTTGAAAGGTTCTGAAGCTCAAATACAAACCTTTTCGCATTCACCAGGTACCCACACCGAGATCGTTCGCTTCAAGCGAAGGTTAAGCCTACCGTACCCGCCGAGTTCGTCTACACTCTATCGGCCCGTCTGGGCTGAGGAATCAACAAGTCTAACGAGGATAAATCCCTCTGTAGTTCACCTTTCCCATCGGTGTTTTTAAACAGACCATTCTTTCGTGTGTACAGTGTCAGCACAACAAGCGATGAGCGCCGATTTGACGTGTTATAACATACCTATATGTGCTGTCGCCGAAGGCTGTCAGCCGCATTAACCGATCGCTTCTGTTACGGAGATATGTGACTAAACATACGTGTCGATTGAAAAGCATTGTCGAGCTATGAAAATGTTGCATTACCTTTGCGCGAAGAATGAGAAACGGCTGTCAAAATCGGCAGTAACAGCCCGTACAACATTCCGGGTCGGCGGTTCATTTAAGGCTTTTTTCGTAGTTATTATACCAATCGCAAAAGCAAATCAGTGTTGCAGCACTTCCAGGCATACTATGCAATGCGGACAACAACTTTTTCATTCTGATAGAGGCGTAAGTTTTAGTTGAAGGCGATATCGCATCTACCATGTCTGTGCGAAACGTCTGTGCAAAGCTACAACTGTGTCTGCGCGTTGACATGGCAAAATATGAATCGGCAATCACGAATCGGTGTGGCGTAGTGCTAGAAGAGAAGACGGCGTTCCGAACGGTCGCGCTCTGATGTCCTCCGCTAAAAAGGATCAATCGGCCTCTGGCCGAGGTACTGCCCAGGCTCAAGCCAGCAGTAATGACTATCGTATTGTCCTGCCTCATCTCACAACTGGTAAGCTCGTCACCGACTCCGTTTTTCTACATACTGACCTAACCGAACGCCCATATCGTGCTCAAGACTTCAGAGACGCTCTCCGGAAGATTATAGACTTGAGAGAAATAATCTCAATAGGACAATTCCAGATGTCCCACGTCTGGATGGTCACGTGCAAATCGCCGTCTGCGAAAGCCAGATTAGTCACCTGCGGTGAATTTCTGGTTAACTCTAAGAGATGTGTTGTGATTTATCCGGAGCCAGCGGAGGTAAAGATTAAGATGCTATGGCTTCCTGAACATTTAGAGGATGCTTACATACGCGAGGCACTACAGACTTTCAGAAAAGTGCTCTCAATATCCAAGGAAAGCTGGAAAGTATCAGATATGGAAGAAATGCGAACTCTCAATCGAGATGTTGTTCTATCACTTGCTGATGGTGTCAGTGTCGCCGACATCCCTCACTTACGGACAGTCTGCGGAATACAAAGTCTTCTACTCATCCCTGGAAGACCACCACTGTGCCTTCGCTGCCACAAAGTTGGTCACATTCGCCGTCACTGTCGCACACCTAGGTGCGACGATTGCCGACGCTTTGGGCACACGACTGCAGACTGTGTAGTAACGTATGCTGACAAGCTGCGACATCGCACAAGACCTTCAGATGACGCACTGCAAGAACACCTAATGGATGTCACAGAGGTCCTAGATGCAACGGGAGATCTGCCAGCTGACACCAGCGAAGTTCCACCACCGGTCAGCGCAGAAGCTTGCGAGACTGCATCGATTGAGATCACAAAGGCACAGTCTGAGCCGGTGGAAGAGGCAACAAAGGAGAGTCAAGAGCCAGAGACCGTTGAGGCAGTTAGCAGCGAACTCGCAAAAGAAGATATTCCAGTTGCAGAAACCGCCACTGCTCAGCTACCGAACCAGTGTCCTACCCATATGGAGAACACACTCTCCAACAACACTTTGCTGAAGCGCCGTGCCTCGACAACTTCTGTGTCGAGTGAGGAGAAAAGCGCGCCAAATGCTTCCAGACAACTGCGTCGCCGACGTTCACCCAAACATAAAGAGAGGCACCGACGGTCAAGATCTAGAAGGCCTGGTGTTGGTGGAGGAGAGGAATCTCCTTCGTCCTCCGCGCCTGATCTCACGCAGCATTGACAAGAAACGGTGTGTAGGCAACATGGCGCTCTCGCAGCAACTATCTTTAGCAACACTTAATGTACGAGGACTTCGGTCCCGACAGAAGCAGTTGCAGCTACGCCGACTGTTATCTAGCAAACGACTCGACTTTGTCGCCCTTCAGGAGACGAAGATCGAAAGTGATGAAGACACTGCAAGGGCATTAGAGCCCCTTTTGTCCAAGTACAATGTTTGTGTGTCTCATGCAGTTGGGTTATCGGCAGGTTGCTTTTTGTTTTTGAGGAAGACCCTTCCGTATACCGCATTCACTTATAATGTAGACTCTGAAGGGCGGTGGATATGTTGGGATATTTTGTTGCGTAGCGTACCATGGCGCATCGTTAACGTTTATGCGTTCAATGATTCCGCAAAACGAATTGCCTTATTTGAAAATCTAGCTCCTTTATTGGATTGTGACCGTACTGTTGTTCCCTTAGGAGACTTCAACTGCGTGTGCGATGTGAGTGATCGTTCATTACGTAACACCCATAAGGACAAAAGTAGTGAAGTGCTATTTGGCATCACTGAAAATGCGGGCCTCATAGATATAGAAGCATCGGGGCAAATATCTTGTTCATATACGTACACTCAAGGAAGTTCACATTCTAGACTCGATCGTATATATGTTTCGACATCGTTGATTTCTAGAAGTCTCCAATGCAAAATTCACCCTATTTCGTTCTCCGACCACTGTATGGTAATTACGCGACTAGGCGGAGACACTCGTGCTAGTTTCCGGCCTCAGTGGGCGCTCTGGAAGTTAAATTCATCTATAATTGGTGATAAAATGTTTACTGATCAGGTATGCTTAGCACTGAAAAACTGCGTCTCTCTTGATTTGCCACTATTCGCTGCATGGGAGCTTTTTAAGCAAGAAATCAGATCAGTCGCCATTGAACTTGGTTCTATTAAGTCGTTTTACAAAAAGTATGAAGAGAAGAAATTGTTGAAAAGTCTTTATAGCCCTTATGAGCTTGAATGTGATTATCCTGGAACGTACGCTGATGACATTGCAAATGTGAAATGTGAGTTGCAAAAGTTTGACGCAGTGCGCTTTAGAGGCGCCGGTGTTCGGTCACGTAATAACCGCGCCTTGCTTTCTGAGAAGCCGACCCGTCAGGCTTTGATTGAAGAGCGCCGCCACGCTTCTACGAAAGTTATTACCGACATGTATTCGAAAGACGCATTAGTAACTGACACGAGTGATATTGTGTCTCAATTCGAAGACTTCTATTCGGTGCTCTTCAGTGGTGCTTCTGGAGACCAGAACATCGAGCTTCTACAAAACTTTGCGTCTTTAATAACTCCTCTAACTGATGAAGACTGTTCCGTCATTAGCGGTCCCTTTACTAAACAAGAGGTAGAGGTTGCCATTGATCAGTTACCCATGTCAAAAACTCCCGGTCCCGATGGCATTTCGGGTGAATTTTATAGAAGCTTTAATCAATTCTTACGCCTGTTCTACTGAATATATTTTTAACAAGTTTTGAATTAGAGGAATTACCACAGTCTTTTACAAAAAGCCACACAGTGTTAATACCTAAAAGTACTGACAGAGAAAAATTACGTTCAGTTGATGGTTATAGACCGATTACTTTGTCGAACGTGGACTACAAAATTTTTGCTAAAATTTTGTCCAATCGGTTGCAGGTAGCGATTTCAATTCTTATTGGTCCTCATCAAACATGTGGTATCAAAGGCCGTTCCATACAAACTAATATACACGTCGCTCGCAACAGTTCTTGAGTGCTGTTCGACTTCTTATGATCAACTTGCAATGCTCCAGATTGACCTCGCAAAGGCATTTGATCGGGTCCGGCATTCGTTTTTATTTTCTCTTCTATAGAACACGCCAATGTAGGATCCACAGTGCTTAATGGCGTTAGACTTTGTTATAGTCATTGTACAACCCGCTTTGTTGTCAATGGTAGCCTCTCTAATCCCGTCCACATCCGTTCTTCAGTGAAACAAGGATGCCTTATGTCCCCGCTCCTCTTTGCCCTTTACTTAGAACCACTCTGCTTGAGCATTTTGAACTGCAGCAGTGTTCGTGGTTTTAATGTTTTTGGTAATGAGATAAAAGTTTTAGCATACGCTGATGATATTGCATTTTTCTGCAAAGACAAGCCCAGCATCGATAAAACTCTTTCTATCATAGAAGAGTTTGGTTCTGTTTCCCGTGCGCGGATGAATAACACTAAGAACTCAGGGCTATGGTTTGGATATTGGGCCATTACACCATCACATTATGCTGGCATTGAGTGGTCCTGTGTGCCACCTAAATATCTAGGAGTTCCACTGCATGCCTACAAGTTCAGTGCACACTACTGGAGAGAGCGCGTTCCAGCCCTCCAGCGCTACACAAATACCTTTGTCCCGCACCGTCTATCAATATTTGGAAGAGCAGAAGCCTGCAACATGTTTTTGGCAACCAAAGTTTTCTATGTCTTTCAGGTTCTTCACTGCGCAAGGCTTTACATTCAACGTTTTCATAGGATTTTGCAACGTTTATATGGTCTTCCAGTTTTGAACCTATGAGACGCGACAACATTTTTCGACCAGTGAGTGCTGGAGGGTTAGGCTTGGTGCATTTATATGTGCGACAGTTAGTCTCGCGCTTTTTCTTTTTTCGGGATAGCTCTCATCCGGTATTACGAGCTTTCATGCAGGTTAACCTGGTTCATGTCCTGCCAGAATTGGTGGTGTCCTCAGATTTAAATTCTAGACCTTGTTTATGGGGGTTTATGCGTCAGGTTTATTTTTCTATTTCTTTTCTGACTGTTCGATTTTCTAAAGATTTTTTGTTTACTGTGTCACGAAAAATTTTTTACAAAGATTTAATATCGATGTTGTTCCCTCCGCCGTTTTATCGATCCGTATACATCACATTACCTGGACATGATGTGCTTGCGAGAGTGCGCAAAATGCCAGTTCCCCCTTCTACAAAAACTTTTTTTTACAAATTACACACTGAAACATTACCCGTTAAGACTTGGCTGCATAAAAAGAATATTCTCGTTTCGTCTGTTAACTGTCGCCTATGTGACGTGCCTGAAATCATTGAACACTGTTTTATTGTTTGTAAAGATGCCATTTTATTTTGGGATGTTATCCATAGAAATTTGCAAAAATTTTTTGATCTAAATGCTCACAGTATCCGATATCTTGTTGCACCGTATGAAGATGTTCCATTTGATATGTTTTCACTGATAGGCCTTCATAGTCTATGGAAATCTCGTATGCAAGACCGAAATTCAGAAAAAACAATTTCCTCGAGATCACATTTCGTTCAGATGATCATACACTTAAAGGACATTTACGACCAAGAAGAATGTCAGCCGGCTTGGTATCCACTTTTGATTAGGTGTTTAACTTCCCCTTAGAAGTTTTTGATGTGAAGGACGGTGTTGCTGTGTGTGACGTTATCTTCATATGGACTGCTCGTTGATTTTTGATTAGTTATGTCCACCTGGTGCTCATATTATTGTAAATAGTTCCTGTAAATACAACATTTCATTCATTGTAATACCATGTTCAAAAAAATTGGTGTGGCGTAGTGGTAATATACTGGCATTGGGTTCGGTAGGTCGGAGGTTCGAATCCTCGTGGATACTTTTTGTTTCACTTTTGTTTTTCTTTTTTTATTGCATTACAACGTTCTTTGTTTCTTTCTGCATTCGAAAAAAATATATAAGGTAGCCAGGCACCACGTATTTCTAGCTGTAGAGCTGCATTTCGCACCAGTACCCCGCGCCCAGCGCCTCCCAGTATGCCGCGCCTTGCCAGCGTCCCAGCACCAGCGCGCGACACTGGGCCCATAATCAGGCATGGCACTGGGCACTGGATACTGGGTTTTGCAATAGGGTTGGCTACTTATATGGGCTAGGCTAAGCACGGCCAAGTCATCCCCAGCATTTTCCCGAATTTATTGATTATTGTTCGATTATCAATGAGCAATTGATTGGCTATAGATTGGCTATCGATGACTGCCTAAGCTTAGGTAGTTCCAACCATGCTTAGCTGGACTGCATGAACTTCACCGTCATCAGCCTATATTTATGTCCACTGCAGGACGAAGACCTCTCCCAGCGATCTCCAATTACCCTCGTCTTGCGCTAGGTGATTCTAAGTTGCGCCTGCGAATTTACTAGCTTCATCACCCTACCTAGTTTTCTGCCGTCTTTGACTGTGGTTTCCTTCTCTTAATATGCATTTTGTAACTCTAATGGTGCACCGGTTATCAATCCGACAGATTGCATGGCCTGTCCAGCTCCATTTTTTCCTCTTAATGTCAACTAGATTATCGGCTGTCCCCGTTTGCTCTATGATTCACACCGCTCTCTTCCTGTCTCTTAATGTTAGGCCTAACATTTTTCGTTCCATCGCTCTTTTTGCGGTCCTTAACATCTTCTCGAGATTCTTTGTTAACCACCAAGCTTCTGCCCCATATGTTGGCACCGGTAGAATGCAATGATTGTACACTTTTCTTTTCAACGACAGTGCTAAGCTCCCAGTCAGAATATGGCAATGCCTACTGTATGCACTCCAACCCAATTTTATTTTTCTGGAAATTTCTTTCTCATTATCAGGGTCCCCTGTGAGTAATTGACCTCGATAAACGTACTACTTTACAGAATCTACAAGTTGACTGGCGATGCTGAATTCTTGTTGCCTTGCCAGGCTGTTGAACATTATCTTTGTCTTCTGGATATTCCTCTTCAACCCCACTCTTACACTTTCTCGATTATGGCCCTCAATCGTTTGCGGTACTGGTCCCCATTGTTGCTGAATAGGACATTGTCATCTGCAAACCAAAGGTTGCTGAGTTATTCGCCGTTTATACTCACTCCTAAGTCTTCCCATTCTAAGAGCTTGAATACTTCTAAGCATGCAGTGAATAGCAGTGCAGAGATTGGGTCTCTTTGCCTACCCCTTTCTTGGTACGTAACTTTCTAATTTTCTTGTGGAGAACCAAGGTAGCTGTGGAATCTGCCAAGATATTTACCTATGCCTTCTTTACTCCTTGATTATGCAATAGGTGATCAACGATGGACAGAACGCAGTCATAATGCATCACAAAGCCTCTCGTTTTCATGCGATACAGAAATGCATCAGCTCGGTGTCCCAAGCACCCACCGCTGGCGCAAGAAGTGCCGGTAGCCACGCGCTCCTTGTATCTTGTTTCAATCGCTGGGCACTGTTTGTTGGCCGCAAACCGCAAGCATAGCATTTGTTTCTTTCGCGGCAGGGTGGAATCAATCCTCGAAAACCGTATGAGATTCGCGTATAAGATAGCATTCTCACAGGGGGAAAGGTGTCACTCCGACCCCTTTTCCCCTGTTGAGATCTTTTCCTCTCCTCTCGCGCTAGGTGACGCGGCCCCTTTTAGGTGCGAAGCACCTTAAGCGCTCGGGCTGTCGGCCTCTCCTGCCGTCGTCGTCGTCACGGTAAGCAAGCGAGCGTCCTGCGTGCCTTCCGCTTCCGCGTTCGTCGTCGTCTTCCACAGCTGTCTGCGTTGCCGCTCATCATTCCAGCGTACAATTTCACTTCTGTTCTGTCGTCCTAATGGGGAGGCTGCGTTTACGGGGTTATGAGCCATTGATTAAGGCAATATGAGCCCATCAGTGGTGCATCACTGCATGCTTCGCACGTCCCCAGGTTTCACGTTAGTGGAGTTGCATTTCGCTCAATGGGTCATTTGACACGCATAAAATTTCGTTCACCGCTCAAACCGAGCCTACGACTTAACTCGTGTTTTACTGTAATAACTAATAAGAACTAAAACAGTAAGAAAGGCGTTAATAATGGCCTTTTTTGCGAAGTTCAGCAACGGCGGCAGAGGGTCCGCATAAACAGCTTCGCTGAAAAAGCTGGCGTCTGTCATATGTAACAGTGAAACGGCACCTAAACTCGGCTTGTCATTGACTGTGACCCCAGGTCACGAGCACGCCACGGCCGAGTTCACATAGGCTGCGATGGCACGTCACGAGCTGCGCCTCAACGGAGCAGAGAGAGAGATAGAGATTGTGGTTGTTTAGAGGAAGATGCGCGGGCGGAAGGGGGCATCTGCTGCCGCTCAAACATCATAGGCGTTGCGTAACGCGAGAGAGCATCGTCGCGCGTACTCGCGAAACATAGATCAACTTTCTTTCGTCAGGTGTGGCGAATTAGTTCATGGTGTCATTAGGCGGGACAGATGGGCGTCAGGTGGTGCTTTACGTTGACCTCTTCGGCTCTCTCGACGGCCTGGAGTTGGACGTCCAAGCTGGAGCTGAGCAGGACCTTCTCCCATGAGTCGTGTGAGGCAGTGGCCTAGAGAAATGGAAGAGGTGGAAACCTCCTCGCAGTCCTATATGACATGACTGGGGGTGGCTAACTCGCCCCACATGCGGCAATGTGGATTGACCTGGTCTGGGTAGATGGGGGAATAAATGTGTGGATTTGGGTACGAGTGTGTTTCAGTCTGCGCCAGGCAACTTCTTGGCGCTTGTTAGGTGACTCGTGTCGGACAGGGCGTGTCTGTCGTTTAAGCCGATAGTATTGAGTAGTGTTATGATAGGAGTGCAGGGTCTCGCCAGGCGTCTCCAGGTCCGTAGGACATACCGCTCGACTGGCGAATCCTCGAGCATGTTGGTGGACCGTCTCTTTCCTTGGATTCCCCTAGTGTGTCGGGACCCAGATTAGTTCGACAGATTGAGCGTCGTCGCATGAGTGCAGTGTCCGTAGGATACGGTTGGTGGCGGGGGCCACAAGTACTCTGGTAAAATTAGGGATAGGAGCCTTGAATCACTACTATTTTGGTGCCTCTAGACATAGGCGCCGACTACAGGGGGGGGGGGGGGGCTCTATCGCTCGAGCCCCCCCCCCCCCCCGGAAATTCGAAGCCTGCCCCCCCCCCCCCATTTCTCGCCAAAGTTTCATCTCCAGAGTTCTGCATTTGCGGTTTCTTTAGAGTTGCCTCAACGTTTCACTAAAAATTTTACTGTCGCTGAAAGCTTACTGCATCAGCGCGGACGTGCACGGCTTTACATTCACACTTTCGCTTTATTTCTGCAAATCCTGACCGTAGGACGACAAGCGCATTAGAAGCGCCAGCGGCGGCTACCTCATTACCATTTTTTCTCACTTCAACGTTTTTTTTTTATTTCGACTGTGGACACTATACACACACATACATTATATTTAAATATATACACAGGAATAAGTTTGTTACATTTTTTGAAGAGATGGATTTAGCCAAGTAACAATTATTTCTAATTGTAAGGATAGGTTATGCCTGGAGAATGAATACGTTGCTCTATGTTCACCTCCAATAACCCATGCCTTGCGCTAGCGTATTCCTACTTGCGCCTGCAAGTTGTAATATGCTTGGAATACAGAGATAATTGGAGATCGCAGGGAGAGGCCTTCGTCCTGCAGTGGACGTAAAATATAGGCAGATGATGATGATGATGACGATGATGATGATGATGATGATGATCACTTCTCACCCGCCGCGGTGGCTCAGTTAGCTAAGGCGTTGCGCTGCTGAACACTAGATCGCGGGATCGATTCCCGGCCGCGGCGGCCGTCTTTCGATGGAGGCAAAATGCAAAAACGCCCGTGTGCTTGCGTTTTACTGCACGTTAAACAAACCCAGGTGATCAAAATTAATCCGCAGCCCTCCACTACGGCGTGTCTCATCATGAGAACTGGTTTTGGCACGCAAAACCCGTAAAATAAGGAGAATGTTCACCTCTCTTCAAATTGCTTTGCGTGCTTTTTTTGACCCTGAAAAAGAAATACCTGCTGTCTTCAGTGGCCCCTTCAGCAGAGTCTTTTATCAGCGGCGTGTGAAATGCACATGAATGTTGTGTGTCTGAGTATTGCTACTGTTTCCAGTAGGCAATGCTAAGGACTTATGAAAAAAAAAACCAACCAATAACTGTTCTAATAATTTACAACATTTATTAGGGATGGAAACATCCCCACATGCCTGCAGCGGTCATAAATAAAAATAATTTACTCAGTAACCGAAGTGATACTAAGCCGCATTCACTCGCAATCAGAATCAATAGCCGCTATGCGCAGCAGCGCTTATACTCGCACTAAACGTAAAAAGAAGAAAAAAAAAAGAAAGAGGCGCAGTGTCGCCCGAACGGCGAAGCATAGATTGCAATAGAAAATTAGTAGAAAGCTATATGAAGTAAGGATAGTAGTTTTATCGGCCATATAAACTTGCAAACATTTGCTTACTAACTGAATTATCAAGCATGTTGTCAGCACGCCCAAGCAAACATGAACACAGCACACTCGATGACCTCTGACACTAACCGTCAAAACGCTCGCGTATGAAAGTGCGGCACCAGCAGCAGCAAGCAGTGATCTTCGTACTGTCTATAGCTTCAACGGAAACTGAGTGGCAAAACCACAGCGCCTACAAAGGTATTAGCCGTCTGCGGTTGGCTTTCAAAATACCGCGTGCAGATTACCGCCAAAATAAAGCGCGCGACCCGCGTATGTAGTACTCCCCAGGCGCACGGACAGCCGCAGTCACTACAAACTAGCAGATACGCGCCGCGCTTGTCCCCCCCCCCCCCCCCCCCTTTTTCAAAGCGCACGCTTTATAGATAAAGTGACCGTGTGTTCAAGACTTGTACTCTGCGCATGCGCCGCTGCCTTCTCCTCTGAGCCTTGCAAGAACCCTAAGCTTAGCGCGCTGCCACTGCGCCGTCTATAGTGATGTCTTGTGAGCATTAGCAGGAGGCACCTTCGCGTTTGAGCAGGTGGAGAATCCGACATAGGAGAACCAAGCGAAGCGTCATTGTGTCCGTTGTGGTTTTCATGCGCACATTATTGGAAATGTAGAGGACTTTAAAAAGCTCGCTGGTTTTTCAACGAGGTAGTACCATCGTGTCCAGGCCCTTCGGATGCGCCTCACTCGTCTCACTTGTGAAATTAAGCGAGTGCCTGCCCATGCAGACAAGTTGACAACTGACGCCTGCGGCCATATCGGTCCGAACAGGTGAGTGAAGTCTTCCATTATTAACGCATACCCCTTCGAATACTCGACGTCTTTAGTAGAGGTTCACTGTCGCAGTAAGCGTCGTCAGCACGAAAGCAATGTGAAGTGCATCGTCATGATACTTTGACTTGCGTTAACTATAATACCATACGCGCGCGATCGTACATGGTTCTTTATGGCAGCCTTGCGCCTCTGGCGGCGTCAAAGTCGGCTACCACGTCAGCAGGAGCGCAAGTGCCCGCGCTTAAGCCACCCAATGTGACCAAAAGTGGTCGGCGCTGACTGGTTCAGAAAATTGTTCGATCTCGTTCTAAAGGAGGGGTGCGTCTTTATGAACATTGCGTGGCGGTAAGTTTTAATAAAATGAAAAAGTGGGATCTATCGCATAGCTCTGAGCCGTTCTGTACCAGGACGGCAGTCTTACAGAGAGAATGCTCCTACAATAAGGCATGTACGAGGTATTCCGTTGGCAAAACTTATCAGGCGCTAATACGAGCCGAGGAGGCAGTGAGGGAACCTTCAGGAACAAGTGAAAAGTGAACGTGCGTGGTTTTGATTGTGTAAGGCAATTACTGTGTAAGACAACTACTGTGTTTATGTAAGGATCGTGTAGGCGCGGAATGCTTGATCGCGTAGAGAATCGGCCTTTGAGGATTATTCGTTTTCGCAAAATTGGTTCCCAGTGGCAGATCTATTATTCCAGTTTAAGAAATTGATAGAATAGCCTTTAAAAATAGCAACAGTTTGCTCAAGTGGCAATAGATTGACAAAATGGTTTTGTATGTAGTTTGAATAATGTATTCCAAAATGTATGGTCATGCTGCACAACGTATTCACAAACATGCTAACAGCCACAAAAATTATTTCTTTTTTCACAACAGCCGGGATTTGCACCTTTGTGGTAGTTATTTAACGTGTGACACTTTGTTCAGCGTCCTCATGCCGCTCCCGCGCTCGAAAAGTCATTTCTGTGTAAAATTATGAGCCCCAGCTCCTTCGCAGTGAAGCCAGCGCACATTGCCATGACGAAAGTTAAAACGCGCATGTGAGCGCCCGCAACGAAAGTGGGTAGACACTCAGGCGTAAGAAAAAGCAACCTGCATTATCGCTTGACGCATCGCTCATCGAAACAATTCGTTTTCGCGGCTCTCGGCAAAAGAAACTGCGGTTTAATGTACTGCGGTGTCACGGCGCCTGTAAACAAAGTAACTGCACCGTCTGCACGCCTGTGAGAGATCTAACGGGGCAATCATGGCCCGGGGGCACTTTGAGGGACTAGGAACAGGAGATAGAGCGTGTTATCTTATGCCACCGTCGTGCGGCAGTGCGCTGAAAGAATTAAAATAACATGACGTGTGGATGTAGTTCACAAATGTAGCGCCTGCATCTTCTTTTTACATGAAACGTCTTATCTGCTTTATTTTTTGTTTGATGGCAATAATAATGTAGCTGCAGAGATCACAAGTGTCTGGTCATTCGCGACCGATGATTATACTGTGATATTGTTTTTGTGTTCTGCTTCTCATTTATTTCAAAAAGAGAAAAGTTGACGGCGCAGTAATGATGACATCGCAAATTGGACAGCACTAACAAAAATATCGCAGTATAGGGGGTGCATCATCGCACAGCACGATGAAACCGGACGTGCGCGCCTGTCAATGGTGATAACTGGACGGCGCGCCCTATACCTTCAGGCTTGTTATGCTTCGGCCACGCGCTCCGCTGTTCGCATTTCTTTTCATCGTGATAGTACGTATGCCATGTGTATTCGCGTATAGCTTGTAGACAAATGTAGGTTGATCGTCCCATATTCGTTGCCACGTGAGGGTATAAAATTATGCGCATGCTGGTCGGCCCATATTCTGAAAAAATGTATTTATAATTTCAAGAAGACGCATACCTTTATTGCAGCGCGCACTAAATGATATTATGGGTAGCCGAAAATATTTACAGCTTATTGCCACAGGCGGCTCCGTCATTCAGACTTGGCAAATCTTATTTTTTTTTTTGTGTGAAAATTTGGGTTTTTCACCGCGGGATAATTCTTCATGCTTCCAGAAATGGTCAAGATTGTTTTTTTCTTTTTAAAGATTGAGCAGGGTTCCTACGCGCTTGACCAACTCTGAATATGAATATTATAGCAAACTTTGTATGTCTATGCGAGCGTCTATTCATAATGTTATTCATTTCTCTTGCAGACTGTTCAAAAGCAATGGAAAAATATCTGATCGGGAAACGGAAAGCCCCCGGTGAAGACTGCGAGGAGAGCCGTCCCTCATCCAGCATTTCCAGTTCAGTCGCTGAAGCTCCACCGCGCGCTGATGACACTAGCACACCAAGCTCTGTGTACACTGCAGAAGCCGGTCTTTCCAAAATTTGATCCATCGGCGAGGTTTCTGATGCACCGTCTACAGAAAAACAAGGGCGGCGCTTCCAGCCTACCTGGAAAAGTACCTACACGTGGTTATCTTACAATGTCCACAGTGACAAGGCGTTTTGCGAGACCTGTTGCACAGCATCAGAGATGAAACTGCCGCTCCCTAACACTTCACAAGACAAGGATTCTTACCTGGTATTTGTGAAAAATGGTTTCTCAAACTGGAAAAAGGCAATTGACAGATTTAAATTCCATGAAAGGTCTAATTTTCATAAGCAGACATGTAATGCCGTCGTAGCTGCAAAAGGCAGCGCGAATGGGGCATATGCTTGCGCCAAGGGAAAGGCGAAAGAAATGGACGACGCCTGACAGGCTCTCCTAGCAACACTGTCGTCACTACTGTACCTGTTGACCCAAGGCTTAGCAATACATGGCCATGAAGACACAGAGAGTAATTTGAGGCAGCTGCTGGAACTCCGGGCTAATGATATTCCTTCATTGCGATCGTGGCTTTTAAGAACAAAATACAAATGGATTTCTCACCAGATTTTAAACGAGATGGTGGAATTCATGGCACATGACATCCTTCGTTCACTCACAGACGAAGTTCGTGTGGCAGAGCACTACGCTGTCATTATAGACGAGACAGCAGACATTTCTGTCAAAGAACAACTTTCAGTTTGTTTTCGTGTGGTCACAAAAAGCCTGGAAGTAGAGGAGCTGTTCTGTGGGTTTTTCAACACGACCGACACCACAGCGACGAGCCTCTTTGCTTTATTGAAAGACATTCTTTGTAGATTTATTCTGCCCATTGAAAAGTGCCGCGGTCAGTGCTATGATGGTGCGGCAAACATGAGAAGAAAGCACCGAGGAGTACAAGCTCTCATGCAAGAACAGGAACCTCGCGCGCTATATGTACACTGCCTAGCGCACATCCAGAATTTGGTTTTGCATGATGTCGGCCAGAAAGTAGACATGTGCCCTGATTTTCTTTACACCGTCACTGAACTGAAAAACTTCGTGACCTGCTCTCCAAAGCGCGTTGTTTCTTTTCAAGAGATTCAGGTAGAAGAGGTTGTGAACTTGCGAAAATTCTGCCCGACAAGGTGGACGCTAAAGGCTTCATCACTGCGATCAGTTCTTTCAAATGATGGCAGTGTCATAACGTCTTTCTCTGAAACAGCATCCGAAGAGCGAACTGAGGCCGGTGCGAAAGCCAGCGGATTTTTAAGGATGCTGTTCAAGTTTAAATCGTTTTTCATGTTGACGCTTCTGACAAAAGTGTTTTCACGAATAAAAGCACTGAATACCGCCTTACAAAAAAGAACGCTCAGGTTTTACCAAGCGGAGAAAATGGTGAAATCTGTCACTGCAGGCGTCGCTGAACTGAGGCAAAGTTTTCCCTCGGTTTGGGAGGAGGTGTTGGCAGAGGCAGGAAAAGTAGGAGTTGAGGAGCCGTGTGTTCCAGCTGCTAGGCGAAAGAAAACTCCACACCGCTATCAAGAAGGTTCCTCAGCTCACGTGTTCACATCAGCGGAGGACATGTACCGCCAGAGGTACTACGAAGTATTTGACACTGTACTGTCCTCGTTAAGCGACAGATATCCACCTGAGATGTGGCAGCGTATGTCACACATTGAACAGTTTGCCACAGGAAAGCAAGACAAAGCATACATAACAAAGTTCTACGGTGACGACCTTGAACGAGGATGGCTGATTTTGCACAGAGACATGCTCATTGACATCGTAAGCCAACAAAAGTCGGCACCATTGCACACATCCGAGGACGTCGTGCAGATGTTTTCGGGGGAGAAGGGCGAACACCTGCGAAACCTTTTGCCGGAAATAGCCAAGCTAACAAAAATTGCGTTGACCATACCGGTCTCGTCAAGCACATCCGAGAGGTCCCTTTCTGGTCTTCGGCTACTGAAAACGTACCGGCGGTCGACGACTGGACAAGCCCGTTTGAACCGCAAAGAACTCTCCCGCAAAATCAATTTAAGTAAACTTGCCGACGACTTCATTGCTAGAACAAGTGCCCGAATGAACACATTTTCCCTCAAGATGAAACCATCCCATCAGACAACGAAATGATGTATTTAATAGGAAAGAGAAAGTTGCCAACTCACAAGTTAAAGCTAACCATTTGGCTAAGAAAACAAAGCAAAAAGTTATTTCCAGGAACGAAAACGGGGTGCATAACAGGACAAGTAGGGTGAGGCATTTTGGCTACGCAAAGACGCTTCGTTGCGCTATTTCTAAAGCTTCCCAGTCTATGCTGTGCTTTTTCCTTATTAATATTTATTTGTCATATGCTGCATTAGCTGCTCAAGAACGCAATCCACGCTCTTACTACTTCCTCTCGTGCCCTTTCCCACTGTTGAGATATTGTTGTGTCTTATTTATTTGTTAATATGACTGTGTATTTCTGCGCCTGATAATTTATTATTCTATAATCATTTATTCCGCCTCCGGGAAATAAATGAAACCAGTGGCATAAGGCATACTTTGACAAGTAAATAAAGTATTTCGTCATGGAGTCACGTTGTTTTATGCTAATAATTGTAGTCATAAGTTGTGTACAGAAATTGTTATATATTGTGTATGTTTTATATATGTTATGTCTTATCTTTTCAAGTGACCTTTAGTCAGGAAACTATTTCCTGACTGTGTCTCTGTATATTAAAACTTGCACAAATCGTTACATGGCTGTTTTCATTTATGTGTAGTTGTGCGACTTATAGGCACAAAACACACATATCTCTCTAACGTGCATAACTTAATCGGCTTTTTTATTTATTTATTTTTATTTACCAAATACTGCAGGCCATTTAGTGGGCCCAAGCAGGAGGGGCATAAGAATACAATACTGCACAATGAGAATTGCATCGCAATGACAGCAAAAAACAAAAACAAAAAAAAACATGAGCACTTATTTACAGTGGGGCATGTTAGAGCAGTAACAGGAGAAAACTTATACAAATGCAAAACATGACTATGGATAAGAAACAGTCAATTTGTCAATAGAGTCGATGGAAATAATCGCATCAGAAGGCAGCCTGTTCCATTCTTCAATTGTGCGTGGATAGAAAGAATACTTTAAGGCGTTTATTCTGGCGTGGTATGGAGTTAGGGACTGATCATGATGATACCTTGTATGACGGGTAGTGAGGGGCATAAGATACGGATAAGGACTCATAGAAAGTTTATTGTTCTTTAGTAAAAATAGAAATTTTAGTCTTTGGGTTTTCCTTCGTGTTGAAGTGGTGGAATGGCGTGTTCTTTCATTAAAGCGGAGAGAGAGTCGGTAGTACGGTATTTGGAAAAAATGAAGCATACGACTTTCCGTTGGATTGATTCCAGTGCCTCAATATTCTGTTTAGTGTAGGCGTCCCAAAGTGAACAAGCATACTGTAGTTTTGGTCTGATGAGACTATAGTATGCTAAATGTTTTACCCTGCAAGGAGTGTTTCTTAGTTTATGGCAGAGAAGCCCAAGTTTTCGGTAGGAGGACGAGCAGACATTCGCAATATGATTGTTCCAGCTTAAGCTGTCTGTTATGGTAACACCAAGGTATTTATATTCATTAACCTCTATTAGGGGATGTGATGGAAGGGTGTACGCAAAGGAATGCACAAGTTTTTTATTAGTAATTTTCATAAAAACAGTTTTTTCGGCGTTAAGTTGCATATCCCAATTACTGCACCACGTGTGAATTTTCTGGAGGCTAGAGTTAAGCACAACTTGGTCATGAGGACAGTTAAATTCCTTGAACAGTATGCAATCATCAGCAAACAGCCTAATCTGAACCGGTTCGGTTATAATACTGACAATATCATTTATATATATCAGGAATAACAATGGGCCCAGTACACTTCCTTGAGTGACACCTGAAGTAACTGGTAAATCATTTGAATGATGACCATCAATATTAACGAACTGAGTGCGGCTGGTAAGATATGACGAAACCCACGTGACTACAAATTTAGGAAGTACAATTAGTTGAAGTTTGTATATTAGTTTTGCATGGGATACAGCATCGAACGCTTTTCAGAAGTCTAAGAAAATGGCATCGACCTGCCCTGAGTGGTTAAGCACTGATGCAAAGTTGTGTATAACATAAGTAAGTTGGGTCACAGTGGACAATCTTTTCCTAATCTGTGTTGAACAGATGAGAGTAGACCATTGTCATTAAGAAATTTAGTTATATAGGAGGCTAAAATATGCTCTGCCAACTTACAACAAGAGGTAGTGAGTGAGATGGGACGATAATTAGAAACTAACGTCCTGTCACCCTTTTTAGGCACAGGCACAAAGCAAGCTGTCCTCCAATCAGAAGGCAGCTTTCCTGTGGCAAATGAGGTGCGAAAAATTATAACGAGAAATTTTGATATTATTTCTGCATAACGGCGCAAAAAGATGTTTGGAATTCTATCTGGACCAGGAGACGATTTCGTTTTAAGATTTAACAACATAGAAGTTAATCCGGGCAGTGACACAATCCCTGGGTCAGGAAAACGAAATGCATCACTGCGAAATCTGCATGGATTCGGAACCGTAAAAACACTATGAAAATGTATATTAAACTGTTCAGCAATGGTAGTCTTGTCCACAAGTAATGCGCCTTCGTGCATAATTCGGTTAATAGGCTTTTTCTTTTCCGCTAAGTAATTCCAAAATTTTTGGAGGGAGTTTTGAATAAACTCCGGCAGTGTGTGCTCAAAGTAATACCTTTTCCCAGTTTTTATTGTTTCATTAAGATTGAATTTGTGGGTTTGAATTATGCATTGATCGGTTCTACGACGTTTCATCCGTTTAATTGTTCTAGTGAGATGTATGATTTCTCGATTAATCCAAGGATTTTTTTACATGTTCTCTTTATTTTTGTAGGGACGAAGTTTTCTATGCAATGGAAGCAAATGTTCTTGAATTTTTCCCATAGTTCAACAACGTCAGAACCATCAAAAGTGTCAAGGCAGTACTGCAAGGAATCTAATACACTTTCATCATTTGCATGTGAAAAGTCTTTGAATGAATCTGTTTTAGTGGTGGGCTCTTTGTTCATATCACGCATAGCAAACGAAACGTAGACCATGCTGTGATCTGACAAACCACGTTCAACTGATACTGATAAATTTTCAATGGAACGACTCAAGAATACAAGGTCAAGCACTGAATAAGAATCACCTTGCACACGTGTTGGTTTACAGACAACTTGATGAAGGTCGTGACAGAGCATTATATCACATAATTTATCAGCATGCAAGCCAAGGCCGGAAACTGGAGATGGGCGTTCCCAGTCAATTCCTAGCAAGTTGAAGTCGCCCGCCAGAATAATTTTTTCGCTCCTAAATGTAGACATATGATCAGCAAGATCATTTAGGAATATTATTCGTGAATCTGGAGGCCTGTAAGCTGAGAAAATTAGGAAGGAATAACCAAAACATGATGCTTTTAAAGAAATAGCTTCGTGTCCGGTGATTGCTTGCATGCCGGTAGCATCACAGCCATGTTTTACAAGGACCGCAACCCCTCCCCCTCGAGAACATCGGTCACAGCGAAATACCTGATAGTTGGGAGGAAAGACGTCTGCGTCATCAACCACTTCACGTAGCCAAGTCTCTCTAATTACAACTATGTGAGGATCATATTCAAGCAATATAGCCTCTAGTTTTTCAGTTTTGTTTAGGACACTACGTGCATTGATGTTTAATAACCTAAGGGTTTGGTCATTGGGAGTCGCAAGTCAATGTGCCTGAGAACCATTCCGGCGGCTTGGTAGCTTCACTCGTCTATTCTTGACATCATCCCATGCATATAGTGTTCCATTCACAAGCAGTTTATCGTTCAATAAAATTACTTTCTTGCCTTCCTTTTTTTCTTTCCTAGCACTTTCCCACAATAGCTTGCGTTTTCTAAGTGTGTTGGGGGAGTAGTCACTTTGAAGGGTATGTCTTTGCCTTTAAGTTTATAAGCATTCTTCAAGAATTTCTGTTTTTCATTATAATCCTGGAAAAAGATAATGACTGGTCTTCTTCCTGGTTTGCCAAGCCTGTGAATTCGTCCTACAGAGGAGCAGGGAACACCAAGTTTTTTGGAGAAAATATCGTCAAGAACTTTTTTTAAAGAATATCCTCATTTTCATCGGGTTCCTCTTCTATTCCCAACACAAGCAGATTGGATCGCCTACTTCTATCTTCTAAGTCAGTAGTCTTATTCTGAAGGGAACTAACTGTCTGCTCCAGGGTGTCTATTCGCGTAATTTGTTTTTCCAATTCCGAAAATCTAGAGCACAAATCCTTTATTGTCCTTTCGACACTCGCCTGTTGCTCCCTAAGCGCTTTTATTTCAAAACTTAATGTATTCTGACCTTCCACCAGCTGCTCCAGCAATTCACGAGTAGCTTTGTCAGGGCCAGGGTTCAATTCCATATCGCCACAGAGCAGCAATTTGCCCATGCAATGTACATCAGAGGCAATTTCCAAGCACTTTCGTGGGCACGGCAGAACCAAAACGCATAGACAATCACTTTTGATAGTAGAACAATAGCCACCAACCTGCACAAGAACAAGAACCTGCACAAGAACTTGCGCATGGGTCATCCGAGAGACGCGAGACTCTTTGTGGTACGGGGGGACTCAGGTTATGAAATTGAACTATATATATATATATATATATATATATATATATATATGACCGCTTAGGCAAGCTCGTCGGGCCCCAGCCCCCCCCCCCCCCCCCCCGGGAACATGAAAACTTTCCGCCTATGCCGCTAGAGACGACGGTAAGTACAATGGAAGCTTCTACTGGCTCACTGCGGTTGGCTTCTAGAGATCCAAAAATTGTCTGCGACTCGAAGCCGGGCCGTGGATTCGGGAAGGCGCAGATGGCGTAGCTATTAGTCCTGTGAGGATATTGAGCCGCGTCGACATATAGCACGGCAGGGTTGGTTCCGTATGTCTTGTGGAGGGCCTGTGCACTGGCCCGTCGTTGGCCGTCGTGGTGGCTTGCGAGTATGTTCTTCGGTAGCGGATTTATGGTATACGTTGGATGTAGGGAGGAATTGTGGTGGGCGCGTAGCCAGTCGGGGTCAACCTGCGAGCAATACGGGTGAGTTTCGATTGGAGAGTCTGAAGGCAGTGCAGCTGGGTAGTACGGTGGGCTTCAATTAGCTTGGCAATAGCATTGTTCACCCCCAGTTGTAGAAGCCTCCCTGTGGATGTGTTCCGCGGTAAACCCTGGGCCACCTTGTAGGCCTGCATAATAAGGCAGTTCAGTTTAGCGGGTTTGGTCTCCGGGGGCACATACCAAGCGCCCTTCTGGTTTCGCCCGCATTGTTAGACTGCACTATCTTCGGCCCTGCGCACACTTTAACGCTCAAGACATATCGAATTTTCTGCTTGACACCTCTTAGTGGGTAATCTTCACAAACACTGCTTCAAAGTTATGCGTGGCCGAAGGCGCGATCAAACGTGCATTACGGCAAAGCATTCAAATTCTATATTCATTAAGCCACGATAGCGCCCAAGTGTATTTGAAGAGAAACATGCTGTATAAACCTCTGCCGCGTTCGTCACACGGCAGGTTCTCGAATTTTTCTTTCGTGGCTGCTAGCGCCTTCGAACACTGTGTTACACTGCAGTGCCTTCGATATCGGCACGTCAGAAGATCGAGATACTTCCATGTGGGTGGAGTCCACTTCTAACGCGGCGCTATATGATTGTCACTGATCAATACCACAGGGAGTGGGCTCGTGCATCGATTTTCGGTGCTATACGAATTGGTTCTTTGTCCATACAAGCAGTTTCGCACCACTAGTGTGTCTATGACCCTCAACACTATTGAATCCGGCAGCAATGGACTTTACAGACCAACTGTGATTCCACAGGAACCGATAAAAGTGCTTCGGTCAGAGGTCAGCTCTCTGTAAGAAGCTATAAGCAATTAACAGAAGTTAAATGACTTGGAAGACCGAAGTCGACGAAGGAACCTTATAGTTTTTGGCCTTGATGAACCAACAAAAGAGAGCCCTGGTGACTTGAGAAAGCGGGTTCTGGATGACATATTTTGTGCAAAACTAGGTGTCACAACCAATACAGTCGAACGGATACACAGAATAGGTAGAATCACCGATAAACCTAGGCCTGTCTTGCTTAATTTCTTTGACTACAATGATAAAGTGTGTGTATTGAAGAATTGCTTTAAGCTCAAGAAAACAGGTATATCGATCTGTCACGATTACTGTAAGGCTACGCTGACTAAGCGTTCTCATCTTTGACGGTATGGTAAACAATTTAAAGGTGAGGCGCGAAAGATTTCACTGGACTATGACCGGCTAAGTGTATACGACAAAATATACGAATGGGACGAAGTAAGCTTGCAGGTTGTCGCGCATCATAAATCCGGACCTACACGGACAACCAACTGACCAGAAACAAAAGAACTCCGACTTGTCTTACTTAATGCAAGAAGTCTTGCCAATAAGTCCAGTCAGCTTGAAGACATTCTTTTCCTTCACGACCCTCATATACTTGCCGTACCCGAACATGGCTTACACCTAATATTAATGATTACGAAATTATTCCGCCTTCCCACAAAATAATAAGACGTGATCGCGAAGGACGAGGAGGGGGCGTGGCAATAATAACAAAAAATGAAGTGCAATGTGTTGAGCTTGAGGGCATTCGAAACCATGAAAGTGTCTGGTGTAAACTCAACTACAAGAATATTTCTACTTTGGCGTGGTTTACCGGCCACCAAAAAGCAATGTGTCCTACACGGAAGCACTGGCTGCTTACGTAGAGCGTATGATCAAACCAAATCAAAAGCTGGTGCTCACTCGCGATTTCAACTTGCCAGGCATAGACTGGAATGCGCTCGCTATCTCAGGGCCCGATGATGTTGACACTGCACGCCTACTTCTCGATTCTTCATTTTTTCATGACTTGAAACAAATAGTCACTATTCCGATTCGCACCACTGCAACTGCGCAATCGATTCTTGACCTCGTATTTCTGAAAAATTTTCCTGAAGATCACTCGGTTAATACTGCTGATGGTATCTCGTACCACAACATTCTTCAAGTTGCTCTAAAAATCAATAGCCCGAAAACGGCTCCCTCGGTGGCAACCTTTCGTGACTTTTCTGCTGCAGATGATGAATCTGTCCTAGATGCAACGCACATCTCGCTTTCTGATTTTGACCATGGTGGCGATGTTTCTCATCTTTGGAAGGAGTTCAAGAAATTAGTGTCATCATGTATTTACAGGTTTGTTCCTTTGCGTACAAGGATTACAAAGCGTCAGAACCCGTGAATTAGTCGGGACATAATACATCTAAAGCGGCGTATTAAACGAAAAAGGAAGGGTAAAACTACGTCTGCAATAACCGCCCTTCAAGAGGAGCTGGTTACTAAATTGAAGCTTGCGCGTAGTAAATTTTATGGCCAAACTCTTACAACTTTCTTGAAGGAATCTCCTGAGGAATTCTGGCGCCACTTGTCAAGTTCCCAACCATGTGTGAATGCTCTAAAGATTAATGGTAACATGTGTACAAACCTTACTTTAATTGTAAATAAATTCAACACTATATTTCACCAAGCTTTTACAAGACCATATGTTCAATATTTACGAACGCAACACTCTGACCTACCGCCCGTTTCAAACTCAATTCCTGACATAGTTCTTGCTCGTGAAGGAATACTTTCTCTTCTTTTAAGTGTAAAAATGAAAAACTCAAGCGGCGCTTATGGCATGCTGAATGCCTTCCTTGTACGGTACTCAGAGATTGTGTCACATTACCTTTATGTTCTGCTTAACCCATCACTCAACCAAAGCTCCTTACCCGCAGATTGGCTCACGGCAAGAGTAGTCCCCGTATTTAAATCGGGAAACAAGCTAACAGCTTGCAACTACAGACCAATTTTTCTAATAAGCACATGCTGTAAATTGCTCAAACATGCAATAGCTCACCATATATCTCAGTACCTTGAATAGAAAAAATTCTTCGTTGAGTACCAGCATGGTTTCCGGAAGACTGTCTTAACAACCACTCAAGTAATTTCGGTTATACATGATTTTGCTTCAGCTCTAGATAATTCTAGGCAGATAGATGCGGTTTTTCTTGACATTCAAAAGCTTTTGATCGTGTGCCACACACTTTACTCATTGACAGATTAAGGGATGCTGGGCTTCCTGAGAGATTGATATTGTGGTTGCAGGCTCATCTGAATAATCGCTCACAGTTTGTGGAGTGTGCGGTTGTTAGGTCTGCTGATCTGCCGGTATTGTCTGGGGTTCCACAAGGTTCCGTGCTTGGTCCTCTGTTGTTTTTAATTTATATAAACGGCATTGCTTCTAACATCGATCATTCTGTTACAGTAAAATTGTTCGCCGATGACTTCGTGATGTATAGTGTTGTCAATAGCTTATCTTGCCAAACACAACTGAACAATAGCCTATGTATACTTGCGGGCTGGTGCGAACGAAACGGTATGCAAATCAATTTTGATAAAACAGTTGCTATAACAATAACCACAAAGAAAAACTGTCTCATACATACTACATTGCTAATAAAACTATTCAGTCAGTAACGCCTGTATAATATCTAGGACTAACTAACACAAGCAACCTAAAATGGTACAAGCATTTGAAAAACGTTTGTACAACAGCGTTCAATAATCTCTGCATTTTGCGCAGCAAATTAAAAGACTCACCGTCAAGTGTTAAACTCGAGGCATACAGCACTTTGGTTCGACCAGTCCTTGAGTACGCTTCCGCAGTATGGGACCCATACTACGTTAAAGACATTGCACAAGTAGAACGAATTCAGCGCCTCGCGGCTAGATTTATTGTATCTGACTATCGGTCTTCTTCATCTGTTTCTGACATGTTGCAGCGACTGAATATGGAACCCCTCTGTGTCCGCCGAAAGATTGCGACACAAAAATGCTTTATTTGATCAATCAGAACAGAATCGGTCTGCCACGCGAAACATACTTTCCCGCACACAACACAGGTCTTCTAGAATTAATCACTTGAATGTTATCCGCCCATACTTGGCGAGAACGAAGATGTTTCAGACGTCTTTTTTTCCGCTCACGATTGAAGAGTGGAATTGTCTGCCAGCGTGGATTGTTGATTGTACAAATGTAAATTCCCTTGTGAAATCCTTGTCATTGCACTTGATGTAAACCCCTCCTGCTTGGGCAGCATTGCTGCCTGCAGTATTTTGAAATAAATAAATAAAATGTCACTGTTGGGTATTTTGTCTTGCATGCCACAAAATACGGCCTCTCTGATATGCGGGTTCTTGTTGCCTTTCAGGTGCCTGCCTGGAAATTTCTGTCTATTGACGTACACCACTCAGAAACATTGAAGAACACATTTTTCTGCAGAAAGGTTGCTTTGTCGGGGTTTCTTAAAAAGTGCTGGTATATTTCTCTTCTCTTTGTACGGTAAACTATAAAACTAGTATTTGTGTATTTCTAAAATGCTAACTAGCGGAAAAAGTAAACAAAATATAACCTCGCGCAGGGTTAGTTGGTTCATATTGCTACGAGGCGCTGTAGTAGTGAACAATGATTACAGGACTGACGAAGACGACAATCGCCGATAGTCGCTTGCACGGGCTTCATAATGTATGCCTCTCTTCTGCCCGTTGTATATACCTTGTAAATATCTTGTCGCACGTCTTTTCTCAACCTAACATTTTAGCGGAGAGCGCGGGAGTTTCAAGTATTAAGACGGATTTACGCAGCGGACGCTCCTTGGCTGCATCTACAATGCCAGCTCAAGGCGGGGACGAAAATACTTCGCGCAAGTCATTTGCTGTGCGTCAAACAACCGCCGCAAAACGCCCCGTCGTCATCACACAACCGCGTGACCCAGGTACCTTTTCCGGCTCTGAAAACACCGACGTCGAAGCTTGGCTTCAACTGCATGATTGGGTGATCACTAGCACCAACTGGGGCCCGACTCTGATGCTAGCGAACATCATATTTTACCTGATGGGCACGGCTCAAGTGTGGTTTCTGAACCACGAAAAGGAAATTCCGAGCCGGGAGGCATGTAAGAAAAAGCTCATCTATCTGTTCGGCAAGCCCATCGGACGCCGTCGTGCTGTGGAGAAAGAACTTGCATGCCGAGCTCAGACTTGCTCCGAGTCCCATGCGACATGCTTTCAGGACGCGCTCGCGCTTTGTCGCAAAGTCGATCAGAGATGCGAGAAGCGGGAAATGTTGCGCATATCCTGAAAGGTATCGCGGACGACGCGTTTACAATCCCGGTTATTAAGAACTCATCCGCAGTGCAAGACGTCATCAATGAATGCTGATGCTTTGAAGAAGCAAAAAGTCGCCGCATTACTCCGAACTTTGCCCGTCTTCCGAAAACGGCTGCGTCGTCTATCTGCAACGATCTTCGTCTCCCATTCATTTCATCCGTTTCTGCTACATCCGACAATATTGTTCGCATCTTCCGCTGCGACCTTGATGCTGCCTCCCCTGTTACCCTTAAGGTGCGTACCCCCGACGAGTCCCGTGAAACCATTTCCCTTATCCAGACCGTTATGCGTCAAGAACTAGCCGACGAAATATTACAAACGCTTTGCCCCGTCAATGAACATGACTACCGCCCACCCCCCGCACCTGAGCTATCCAGAAGCCCATATGTTCGCATTTGTTATCAGAATTCTGCAGAATGGCGCAGAATTCTGCAGAATAGCCCATCTGCTTCTATTGTGGACGCGTTGGACACATTACCCGCCATTGTCGCAGTACATAGAACGCACAGTGTCCGCTGAGTTATCGAAACATCTGACATCTGGTAGGAGTTCCCGAGTGCCGGTAGACAATGAAGACGACATCGCTCCGCTATCATGGCCAACCCGAACAAATCGCTCCCCTTCGCCACCGCGACACCTGCCCCACTCATTACTGCGTCATCGCTCTCCCTCTCCCTCGTAGTCCCGCCACTCATCGGAAAACTGACAGGCGCAGCTCCGGGAGGTGAGCTTGCCACGACAACCCGCCCCGAAATTCTTTTGCTACCACTATCGTCTACGTTGATGACGTCACGTCATCAACGTAGACGTGGCCGGTACACGTGTCATCGCAATCGTTGACACTGGCGCCCACATATCGGCCGCCAATTCAAACCTCCGTACTCGTCTGAAGAAAATTCTTACACCTGCTCCGATCGCTGCAGTCCGCGTAGTCGATGGTGCGACGCCGGCTGTTTCTGGATTGTGTACCGCCCGTGTCACTGTGGCTGGACGCCACACCTCAGTTTTCTTTTACGTATTGGATAGCTGCCCACATGCAATTATCTTAGGACTTTTCCCTCGACACATTCGGCTCTTATTGATTGCTCTGCAGGAGCTGTGCAGCTTCCCTCATGTCAATGAGCATTCTTATCCTGCGCCAAGTCGACGGTGTTCCGGCGATTAGGTTCGCCTACCGCCTCTAGCCGAGACGTACATCGACGTCTCTCCTGATTCCCCTGTGGACGACGGCGATTACATGGTGTCGTCCAACGCTACCGTCCTCTTTTCGCAGAATCTCTTTTGCCCACACTTGGTCATCAGTATAAAGCTCAATGCCGCATTGTGAATTTTAATTTTATTGTGACAACCCAGGGTATTTCTCTTGCAGCAGTAGTTACAGCCTGTGACTATCATATTTCCGTCTTTACTGATCCTGCACCGCCTCCTGCCGCTATTGCTTCGGACCCCACGATGTTCGATAACATAACGAAGGTGATCGCCACTGACGTTTCAGCCGAACACGTGGTCTGCTCGTGTCGTACCAGGAAAGTTTTGATCTCAATGAGCAGCCACTTGGCAAAACAACAGTTGTCAAGCATCGGATTCACATCGGCAATGCCAAACCCATGCACCGACATCCTATCATGTCTCCTCCACTGAGCGCCAAGTTATGCAGAAGGAAGTTGAGAAAATGCTTGCCCGTGATATCATCGAACCATCTTCGGGCCTATGGCCATCTCCTGTCGCGCTCGTTAGAAAGAAGGACAACAGTTGGCGCTTCTGTATCTACTAAAGGAATCTTAACCAAGTAACAAAAAAGGACGTGACCCCTTACCTCGGATAGATAACGCCATTGACTGTCTAAGTAGCTCCAAATATTTTTCTTCGTTAGACCTTCGTTCCGGGTATTGGCAGATTGCAGTTGCCGATATGGATCGTGCAAAGATGGCGTTTATTACACTTTATGGGCTCTATCAGTTGTGGGAAAACACCTTGGTCCCGCGGTCCATGGCCACAGCTCCAGTCCCGGCCATCCGCGCCCGAAGGCGCCCAGCCGCAGCTCGCGCGTTCCTCACACAACTGCTCGCGCGTCCGTCATCTTCCTCGTCCACAGTTTGCTCTTATGCCACTATCCACGTCAGCCTTCCCACACTGCCCCTTCCTCTGCGAGGACGTTGACGGCACTGGCGGGCAACACGGCAGTCGAACCCGACGGCATGGACGACGAGAGATGCGGAGTCACCATGAACGACGACCCTACGCGCACGCTGAGCAAGGCCACGAACACCACGAAAGACACACGACAACGAAAGACACGCACACACCGCTGCCCCGCGTTGTAAAATCACTCGCTCACTTCGCCACGTCGTCACAGCGAGCGCACCGCACCGCAAGGCACAAAACGAGGAGAAGCGATGAGTCGGCGGCGGGTGGTGTAATTGGTCATCGGCACAACGGGTAAAAGCATTCGCCAGAGTAATTTCTTCCTCCATGGTCAGTGCTTTTCCCCGAAGCTGTTCTGCGAAAGCGTTGACAGCACTGGCCCACGGTAGCTGGCAGCGACGGCATGCCACTCCTTCCGGCGGGCGAACCTTGGAGACTGATGCACCGAACGAGGATCGGAGGAGCCGTCAATGTCCGAGTCACCGAGGTCTTCCAGGAACCTGCAAGCCCTAAACCTGACAGGCTTACATTACGGACTCCCTGCGAAGATTGAGCAGAACCAGGTGGCGCAGCCTCGGAGCAGCGGTCTTGCAGGAACCGAAAGGCCCTAAGCCGTCCCCTGGCGCACACCTGGTCTGGTTTTCTTCTCCGACTTCGTTCTGACAAGTGCACGCAGCAGGTTGCCGGAGGGAGCCGCCGCCTGCTCAATGCCTTACCACCACACCGCACCGCAGCAGAGAACCAGATAACCTTGCACCGAGGGATGGAGCCGCTTTTGAGTTGGTGTAGGCGCGATCGCGTACATGGTGTCACCTGCACTGGCGATGCCTTTCTCTAACGGCGGCGCCGGGAGCTGCAGCAGCGCGTAGAAGACCACGCCACCACCCACGCCAGGCTTGATGACGGTGACGGCTGAGGAACCGGCGGAATCGCACGTCATCGAACGCAAGAGGTGGAGCTCACACCGCGGAAATGATCACGCGCCATGGCCGGGTTGGAGTCACTACTAGCCGTGGAACGGGTACCTCCAGCCTTCCCCACGACCATGGTCCGTCGCGGCACGCAGCGGAGGCCCCACATTACGGGTGGCAATGTGGGAAAACACCTGGATCCCGCGGTCCACGGCTGCAGCTCCAGTCCCGGCCGGCCGCGCCCAAGGGCGCCCAGCCGTGGCTCGCGCATTCCTCACACCACTGCTCGCACGTCCTTCATCTTCCTCGTCCACAGTTGGCTCTTATGCCACTATCCACGTCAGGGTTGCCACACAGTTCAAGGTTATGCCATTCGGACTATGCAATGCTCCCGCTACATTAGAACGAATGATGGACGAGCTCCTTCATGGCCTGAAGTGGTCAATATGCTTGGGCTACCTCGAATATGTCATTTTCTTTTCGCCGACTTTTGATACACACCGCGAGCGTCTCTCGAAAGTGTTTTAAGTGCTCCGCAAAGCGAGACTTCAGCTCTACTTATCGAAAGACACTTAGGCCGCCGGCAACTTACTGAGCTCGGACACCTCATCGACTCTTCCGATGTTCGTTTGGGCCCTGGGTAAATTTCGCCCCTACCTGTATGGACGGCCTTTCACGGTTATCACCGATCACGACGCCCTTAGCTGGCTTTCGTCCTTAAAAGATCCAGCTGGACGTCTCGGTCAGTGGGCTCTACGGCTCCAAGAGTACTTTTACACAGTGTTGTATAAGCAGGCGACTCCATAAGGATGCTGACTGCTTGTCACGTCATAAAATAGACCCACCCGACCTTCCTGAGACCGGCGAGCCAACTTGCGTCCTCGCCCTTACCGCGTTGGCCGACATAGCCGATGAGCAATGACATGTCCCTTACCTGAGTGACATCATTCTCAATCTGACAGACCTGACAAGTTTGCATATGTTTGTGCTGAAAGATGGCATATTTTACCATTACAACATGCACCCTGATGGCGTTGAACTGCTTCTGGTCGTTCCTAAGCATATGTGCGAGACTGTACTCGCTCAGTTGCATAATGTTCCTACCACTGGTCATCTGGCAGTCTCAAAGACATATGACCGTGTTCATTGTCGTTTCTTTTGGCCCGGTATTTACCGTTCCGTTTGCCGTTACGTCCCCTCCAATAAATCTTGTAAGCACTGCAGAAAACCAGCAGCCCTACCAGTTTGCCCTCTTCAGCCCATTGCCATACCATCTGAGCCATTGTTTCGGGATGGTCTTGATCTCATTGGCCCTTTTCCTCTATCGCTAAGGGGAAACAAGTGAATAGCCGTCGCAACGGACTACACCACAGGGTAAGCGATCACGCGGACTCTCGAGACATACCAGTTGTGCAGCCGACGTCACTGACTTCCTTCTCGACACTGTGACAATTCATCACGGTGCTCTCCAACAACTCCTTACCGACTGGGGCCGCTAGTTTCTCTCACAGCTTGTCCAGGACATCTTGCAGATCTGGGCTACAAAGCACAAGTTTACAACGGCGTATCTTCCTTACACCAACTGCCTAACAGAAAGACTCAATAACACTATCACAGAAATGCTCGCCATGGACGTCTCTACCGACCACCGTAACTGGGATGTCGTTCTGCCGTTCGAAACATTCGCCTACAATAAGTCCCGCCATGATTCTGCTGGTTTCTCTCCATCGCTTTTTTTTTTTGTACGGACGAAACCATATACCACAGTTTGACGCGATCCTCCCTGCTGTTCCCGATACAACGTCATAATATGCCCGTGATGCCGTGTCTAGCGCTGCTAAGGCACGTGATATTGCGCGCATGCGCCGGACCACTTCCAAGGAAAAGCAACGATGCATATATGACGCTCGTCACCGCGATGCCCAATTTGGCGAGTTGGTTTGTGTGAGAATCTGATTCCTCCCTATTCAGGCCTGTACAGATGTGACAGATGCGGCCTACGAGATACAACCTCTAGATACCTCCACACCAAGATCCTCCTCTGATATCGCTCACGTTGCTCGATTGAAGCGATATAACGCGAACCTACCAAGCGCCGGGACAGCGCCTTCGCCGCCGGACGTCATGCTACGAGGCGCTGCAGTAGCGAATGATGATGACAGGACTGACGGAGACGACGATCGCCGATAGTCGCGCGCACTGGCTTCATCTTGTATGCCTGTCTTCTGCCCGTTATATATACCTTGTAAATATATTCTCAAGCGTCTTTTCTCCCCGTAACAATATTACTACTGTGAAATATAACATGAAACTAATGGAAGTACGGCAATGACAGGAAAGCGTTTGTTCCTGGTATTACATCGTAATAATTGTAAACAAAACTGGCTTGTACGGGCGTGATAGCTGTTTGTTTATTGTTGCACTGACCTCGTAGAGCTTAACTTGACAGGCCTATGAGTTCTCGACTGATGTAATTGAAGGGCTATTGTATGTCGCTTAAGTCACACTTTTTTATCCAATAAACCGATATTTAAATGAGCCAGAAAGTAAGTTGTATGGATGGTTCAGTTTCTTTACGTATTTCGGCTGACAAAAATTTTGTCGCGGTTTTTGTAGGTGCTGATTCTTTAAGGGAAATATTGGACATTAACCAAATTGCCTATCACGTCACCTGAGCTGTTAGGTGTTTCTTTCGCACAATACAAAGTATGTATTTCCACAGAAGCAGTTTTCTCGAAACCTCCCGCAAACATCAATTCAAACAAATATGTGAAATTAATTGATTTGGTGACATTCGAGCGGGCCGTTTCAAACCGATTAAGAAGCTACATTAGCCGCTATGTGACCCTCACAGGACATGAATTGGGGTAGAGCTCTTCGCGACAGTGTCTCTCAACTCGCTGTCAATCTAAGGGCGTTATGTGTACGGCATCCTTGAAATTGGTTCTAGATATAAAAAAAAGGCTTGGCCTTCGGTAAAATACAGGCCGCACGCCAATATCACTGTCCTCGATTGGTGTGGCTTCAGGTAGCATGTGCTCATTATTTCTAGCAGCTCTCTTCTAGACACAAGAAACACACAAACGCAGTACAGAAATGTATGAGTGGGTGAGAATGATTTCTTTCAATAGGTTTGCAGAAACGGTCGCCAAACCGAGGGGTCGCAGCGGAGCGCCAGAACAAGAGGACCAGCTTAGCAGGCTTTCAGAACGGACTAGCGCGTGCCGTGCTTGCGCCGCTGGCACGCGCCGCCCAACTTTATTTTTCTCGTCTGTCGCAGCCGGCCCCAAGGCGCCGGCCGAGAACGCTGACCTTAGCGTTCGCGCTTAGCAGCGTCGGTGGGCGCTACAGGTTTAATAAATACACTGGTGCTAAATAAGTAACGACATCAACGCTCACCTCCCGCGTTTAATGCCTCTGAGTACCGTTGCATAACTTAATAACGCGCCGATAGAACCCATGAATAATTTTTAACCCTCCGGCTCTCCTTTCCTCGCTCGAGCTTGCATGTTGCGACGATCCAAACCCTCATTTGCACTCAAAAACGCTCGAACATGTAAGTGGCAAATCGCATAACCATTGGCTTAGACTGGCGGTGACTGGGGCAGGATACGCCGAGATATGGGTTCGGCCGGACACGTTAAATTGGTTTGATAAATATGTCGTGACTGGTTAATGCATATCGCGTTTCTTGCACGGCAGAAAATGCGTTAAATGTTCGTAAGATTTCTTACACTCGTGCCTCTCTTTTGCGAGCGTTCTTCTTCTTCTTCTTTCTGGGGTTTTACGTGCCAAAACCAGTTCTGATTATGAGGCACGCCGTAGTGCAGGGCTGCGGATTAATTTTGACCACCTGTGGTTCTTTAACATGCACTACAACACAAGCACATGGGCGTTTTTGTATTTCGCCTCCATCGAAATGCGGCCGCCGCGGCCGGGATTCGATCCCGCGATATCGTGCTCAGCAGCGCAACGCCTTAGCTGAATGAGCCGCCCCGGCGGGTTTGTGAGCGTACATTTCGAGCTAGTCTAACTTCGCAGTTACAGTGTACAAAACGGGAATCCCTTTCTTATAATCATCTGTGGTTGCTTCCAACAGGAGTTTTTCTTCCCAGCAATGAGGACAATATGATAATGGGAATTAGAACAGTCGTGGTCGCACTAAACGTCTTGCAAAGAAAGTCTTTGTCTTTAGGGATCTCTCTATTTTCCCCGCCGCTCAATGGAAAAAAAATACTGTTGTGTAGTTTCTTTTGCGAGTCGATAATATGAGTGTTGCCTATAGAGGTCACGAGAATCCACAGCGATTAAAGAAGCAAAAAGCAGACATTATAATTCTTTTCATCTGGCTAGGTATAGCCCGTAAAATAAATAATCTTGTCTCTGTGTTGTGTAGCCAATTGTGTTATCTTGGCGTTGAGCGGGAGCTGACTGAGCGCGGAGTATCACTAGCACTTCCATGGAGCAATGTTGACTTCCTTATTTCAGGGAAGATAATCTGTGATCGACGTGGGTTAGTGTGGTTTCGAGAAACTTCAGGGAAAACTTTACACTATCTAAATGTTTTGAACCAACAAAGCAGCAGCACGTAGTGAATTCCGGCTGGGCATGGCACGTGGAACGGGAAATGGTGTCTCACTACTTGTGAGCAAAATGTGCAGATTTGAACAGATCGCTCTACTTTCTCATTCGTCTGTTCCAAACTTGTCGCTGTTAAAGTGCCAATCATGCATGAAACTGTTATCACACAGACTTAAGTGCAATATGCTCAGTCTGTTTACCAAATAAACATTGGTTAAATAAGACGACAACAGAAGGGAAAGCCATTTCGCTCCGAATTAATTTAAATGCGAGAATATATATTCAAGCAGCGAGGTTTATTTAGCGTCCGCCCCAATAAAAAAACTACACTCGAAAACTTCGTAGCACTGCAGTATTTCTCAAAATTAGTAAGTCGGTCATTCGCGAGACTGGGCATTTGATCCATCTTCGACGCATATTAAATATTATAGCACATGGTCATGTGCTCAAAAAAGCAAGGTTTTTGTGTTCTGATAGGTATTTAATTTCGAGCAAACTTCTAATTTCGTACTTGCTGACTTAACCGCTGATGGAAATTGAAGACTGAGCTCGTGTGTTCTTTGAGACAGAGATGAACATTAAACTTGGAGCATAAGAAAAAGGCGTGTTCGTTAAAGTTAGCTTATTTGCCCTTCTGCTGCATGTCTTTTACATGTGCCGAGTGCCACGCGCTATCACCCTGACGCCCGCAGTTGGAACAGGCTTAAGGAGATCCTTCTTTTCGCCACTAGGAACCTTTTCATGGACGATGACAGCCAGCAGCTCTGCCTTAGAGGAGAGTTTGTTTCTTCATGTTGCTTCAACTGTTGCTTCAAATTAAAATTCCGAAATACTCAACCGAAGTCTTAACTCACCCAATTTTAGACATATTCTTGGCATTGCAGCATCTCCATTTTTAAGTGCATGATGTCCTCTCCTACTCCATATTTTCTATTGCTAAGAGGCACGCATTGAGAATCACTGGACTTGCTTCCCTCCTTGTCCACCCTGGTCTTGTCAATTGTAATATACGTCATGTCTTCAAGACAGTACGTAGAGTTCCCGTCACAGTTATCATTGAGAAGCCAGTCACCATATCACCGTTCCAACTGAAGACAATTCTTCAGCCAACTTGTTCCATAAAAATATGTGCGATATGGTGAACTCATTATTTGAAACAAGCACATCACCTTTTAAACAGTTGACACCTTTCTCCAAGCTATGCACCCAAGCTCAAAACTAAACAAAGCACGCCAGCGTGACAAACACACACACACACTGAGTGCTGCATTGCGAGTGAAGGCATGGAATTGAAGAATCATAGCACCTCCAGCATCACGACAACGGCTGTCAATTGTCTGCCTGCTGACGTAATTTCACCAACGCAATTTGTGTTTCTTTATTTACAATGTTTGTTTACTTATCACCCCATGAGAAACACTAGAACCAACAACGTAGGACGTCATGCTCTACCAATACATAAACATAAACTCCTAGGGAGTGCTGCAAATAATCAAACTGGAAGGCAGTGCTTTCCAGTCCCAGAGAAAATTGAACTTCCAAACCAACTGAAAAAAAAAAGGAAATCGATTTACCCCTGAATACTGACAGTTTTTAGGTTCACATTGTGTGAGTTTTGCTAATAAGGTTTGCGCTTTGCTAATGGTTTGCTAATGCATTTGAAAACGCACCATGACTATTATGATATCTGCAGTTTGTTGACCCCTCCTGACAATCCAGGATGATTTCTCTGAGAGCATACAAAAATATTTTGTAGTCCTTGCTTTGTGCTTTCCAATACGTATGCACATCGTCTCGAAAAGTGCAACCTGGTTTTCGCGAAACACATTACCGAAAGTATTGCTGATTACAACTCGCTGAATAATCCGCAATGTTGTTTTTGCTTTCGTACAAATCTTCCAAACAAATTCACAGGACACCGAAACAAATTCACTGGTCTTAATGAATTCGTTTGAATTTGTTTTAGAAATGTGCTGGATGCTGTGATGCGTATTGTTGTCGAGATGCCTATTGTTGTCAAGCGAGGCAATCACTCTTCCAAAGGGTAGATTCGTAAAAATAGTCACGTAATTCACCGCCACGTATGGGCTGTGACGATATGAAACGAGTATGAGAACTATCCTTATGTGACAGACTAAACTCTTGCTTTCGCTATTCTGTTTAAAGGCGACTATGTAATATCATTAATATACACCTCATCGAAAAAGTGCCCATACTTATGTGTCAATAATAAACAGTGACAGCAAATTTATCGCAAACAATCATTGGTCTCAAATAGTGTGCATTTTCTACTTTCTGCTTCGGATAGGTTCAAAAGCAACTTTTTTGATGGTCATCCAAGTGCGACATTGAAGCTACCTAGCAATCGGTATGTACAGCGAGCAAAGATTATCCTCGATGTCACACCTTTCGATACTGTTGAATATGCTTTGTGCGTGTAACGGAAAATTTCGCAATTTCAACTGCCACATTGTGTTTGCGAGTAGGTTTCCTTCTTCCTTTGCAGGTATAACGCTACATATGAAGGTCGGAAAATAATCTTCAAGAACTCCAAGTTTACTCCTAGAGGTTACCACAATATCATTCTGAACTGAATGTAGAATATTCTTACCTCCATTCTAGAAAAGTTTGGATTTCCTGGTATGTGCAAGTTCTTTAGCTTATAGAATATGTGAAGAAAATTGTTCCTTCCGCAATATTTATATGTTTATCCCTAGAAAGGAGTATCGGATTTGGTTCAGTTTACTCCGCCACATTGCAAAGGAGGCATGTCAATCATCGCTTGTTGGTCATGCGTAAGGTCGATTAACACATTGCCGTTCTAGAAACGGCAAGAAAGAATAAAACGGCCTTTCATCTTAAACATGTGATCAGGACATAATTCAGTTATAATAGGCGCGGGGAACAATGATTTCAGTGACCGACACAGTGCGTTTAATGCTTGCCAGTGCAATGTTAATTACCCATTTGTGTGCACATCATCGGAATTTTAATGCGAGATAGGGTTTATAATGTTTTCACTATATTAGCTGACTTATCTGTATGAAATAATACGACATCGCAATCAAGAACAAAAATTAAATATCATATGAGGTAAACTAGGTGGGAGAAATTTGTCACGTTTAGCAAAACTATTCCTTTTTGCTTCCAACGCTGATCACAGCTTATTATCACACGAAGCTGTTCGTTTTAAAGAAATGACTTTAAACAATGCGATGTTATTATATATTCTGTTGACTGTTTTACATACTTCTTGCACCCCACCAAATAGTACGCCAAGTGGAAATTATCAACACTTGTTTGCCGCTCTAGTGCCCTACTTCTCTAGGCACGATTCGATAGCACTAGCCACGTGGAAAGGCTATTGGAATTCAAACAGCAGTTCGTTGTTGCGCGAGCTGACTTGGGCTTCAACGCTGTGGGCGCTGCCTACACCAGCTTTTCGCGACTATGTCAATGCCAATGGTTATATGGGAAACAAGACAAACTTGGTCGTAATAAACGTTGTTCCGAACAAGTTCCGATATCTAAAGATGTGTCCCATACCCCCTGTTGATGCTTCTTTTCTTGACTTCTTCTTCATTGCAGAGAGGGCTAGAGAACGATCAACATCGAATGCTTACTTCAAAGTGTGGTTCATGAGAATGTTCTCTTGCGATATTAGAAGATTCTATCGAGCAAAAGCGAGTGCAGTACAATGTTAACTTTTGCCACACGAACGCGCTCTCTCACGATCTGCTACAGAATGCAATCTTTTTTACGTGGAAGATCATTTACGACTTCTGTGGCAAAGTCAGCTCAAGAATAGCGCAATATAATTGGGCTGTGGAAAACGGGATATAATCGTGTCTTGTCAAAAAGTGATCACTGGATTCATCATAGAGGCACTTGATTTTTACAACGTCACCTTAAAGTGGTTTTATCGTAGCTCCGTTGCCTTTCTTGCAAACTCGCTTTTTATCGGTGATCTTGATATCTTGGGAACCGAGGTCATTCCTAACTCGCACACAACTGCGATGTTTATGCAGTCATTTCTGAGACCTATGATGTATTCTACGTCGAAAGTGCGAACCTTCTCTTGATGTCTTTGTCCAACATTCTCGTCGAGTCAAAACTTGGATTGGGTCTCGTTCTATCTCTGTTGTTGTGCAGTTCCATAGTGGTGACTGTTGTTGACGTCAGAGAAAGAAATTTGTGGATCTTCAAATCAATTGCGGACTCCCTATTACTCGTTTTGGCATCTTTTTAGGGAACTTTTTGCCGATACCCCGCAGCAAAGCTTATTCCCGGCACGAACAATTGTGTACAGCGTCTGGTTCATCGCGATTCTTCCGCTGTCAAACTATTTGCGCATCGAACTCGTTTCGCTGCAGAGTGTACGTTCTCCTGTGGATGTTATGGACACACTCAATGAAATTGACGATGCGCTTAGCAGGAAAGCTATCACTCCGTGTTTCCGTGTTGGCACTATGACGCATCACAGCATTGTTCACATCCGGAGCTACACAAATTGGCACGCCAAGCTCAGCGTAGCGTTCTATGCAGCGAAGCAGAGAAATTGTTTAGAGACCAAAAACACTGTGCACTGCCTTTTATGAGCACGACAAAAGGACCATGTCTATTTCACGGATAGGTTGTCCAACTGTTGGCAAAAAAGACTCGTGGAATTGTTGAATCTAAGGATACGCTAAATCCAGTGCTGAGTAGTATGCTCGTTCGAAAGAATTTCGCGCATAAACAAGCATTTCACAAAATGTAACGCCGAATTCATGAAGCTGGGTTTTTCGAGAAAAAGGAAACGTGCCCTTCAGAGAGCGGGGATAGCCACCGTGCAGAAATTTCGCCATACAGTTGAGCATAGCGGTTTTCTATTGCTTTTTGTATTGTTCCTAAAAATATATAACGTGGCATGAGTTAAGTCCCGCCAGCGAAAGAGTTACCGCAGAACCTATCGCATAATAGCTCACAGTAATGCGGTAAGCATTCAAGCAATATTACGATACATCGTATTGCCGAAGGGACGTTTATTTAAAATCTGTAGTGGTCGTTTCGATATATTGGGTGCTTCGAACATATGCGACACATAATTTCTCAGCTATCGGACCACTTTGCTGTGGCACTCGCTTGCCAGAGTCACCCAGGAGCATAGCGACATAACGCTGAGTGTATGACGACGACGCAATGAAGGCAATGAAAATACAAGGAAATGACGTCAATTAAACGGCAAATGCGCTATGACTATGACCATATGACGACTATGAGATGATAATTCTGAAATGACGGCAACAGTAAAACCAGGACACAGTGACCTTGACGGCTTGAAGGCAATGGTATGATGACTGTGTGATGACAACCGGATGACGGAGCTAGAATGACGACAATGGCGCGATCCCGACGACGATTTCATTTAATTTAATTTTGATTTCCTTTATTTCTGAAAGTGCCTAAGAGCAGCTCTAGACCTTAGTATTGGAGCACTCGTGTTACCAAACGAACAGAAAATAAAAACCACAAACAAAACAGAAAACCTGAAAGTAGAGTGGTAAAATGCAACGAAAAATTGTATTACACTAATGACAGAAATCAGATAATGAGCAAATGCAAGAGCTGAAGATATCAACATTGTAACGCAAGGTATTTTGTTGTGTCACAAGACGTGTTATAGCGTAAGAGGTGCAAGAAGCGTTTATGTAGAAAATGTTGGGATAACTAAAGTTTGGGTGAAGCACGCAAAATGCTACAGCCGACAGTAACCGTGGACAGAAAAAGTGGTTATGAATTAGTTTATACAAGAATAAGTAATCGCAATATTTTCGCCTTAGTTCTAGGGGTGTAATATTAAACATGCGCAGTACCCGCTCATAGGCATAAAGTACTCGGCGTCTCAGAAATCAATCATACAAGAGATGGATTAAACGTCGCTGAACACATTCAATTTTAGCCACATTCGTCAAATTATTACAGTTCCATGCAACGAAACTAAACTCCAACTTGGTGCGGACAAAAGAATACAAGAGAACAACGCAGTCGACATTCGTAAACTTTTTTCTCATTCTTGATATCAGAGGTAACGTTCTGTTCCATTCATTAACAATGCTTGAAACATGTTGTTCGAAAGTTAGTCGGGAGTCAACCAATATTCCAATATTCTATAACCAATTTCCTAAGCCGCACGTGCAACTCCCTCTTTTAAAGGAATGTTATCAAGTGAATATTCGTATGATAAAGTGGTCATTTTACAACTAAAGGAAACAAGTGTCTTAGTTGGATAATACGCAAGAAGTTAGAAGCACGCCACTCCGTGACAGATTTCACATCTTCCTGTAATAATTCACAATCCTGCGCTGTTTCTATTTCACGGTAAAGCTAAAGATAATCAGCGTACTAAAGGAGATGCAAATTACGCAAACATTCTTCAAGTATATTGCCAAATGTATTGAAAAATAACGGGCCTAAGTTAGTCCTTGGCGGAACACCGGAAGTTGATTCATAAGGCAAAGAGTATTTAGCACCAACGAGAATATAAATCACCCAAGTGAACAGGCAGTCATTATACAACGTGCACAGGCTGGTACTAAAGCCCTAACTTAGCAGTTTATGGATAAGAAGGTAATGAGAAATAACATCAAACGCTTTTGACAGGTGGAAGTATGCTGTGTCTAACTGCCTCCGATTAGTAACAGCGGGTCCCGCAGTATCAAGAAAAGAAAGGTTTGTGACCACACACCTTCCTTGGACAAAGCCATGTTGGCATACACTAATCTTATGCTTAAAGAAAAACGACAGATGTATAAACATCGCTATTTCGAGCACTTTCGCAAACGGCGACAATAGGGTACTTGTGAGATAGTGTTTGATGTCGCTCACGCTGCCACTTTCATGAATTGGCACAACTATTGCATTCTTCCAACAAAAAGGAAACGCACTCGCATGCAAAGCAAGATTCGAAATGTGCGTAAGGTGAGGAACAAAAATAGAAGAACAACCTTTGATAACAAAACTTGGTATTCGGTCATAAGCAAGAGAATGGTTTGGTTTCAACTTACTTGCGGTCGCCGCGATAGCATTTGAAATGGTCACTGAAGCTATACTGCCAGTCACCAGAGCTAGTAGCATGCGCTGTATTAAAAAACAAATAAAAATGCTGAGCGAATGCATTGATGATATTGTGCCAGTTACTAAGAATGCCGCGAGGAAGATGACTTTTGACATTATTTGAGCCCGCTCAGAACTGCAACCTTTTAAATAAGTCAAGAAACCTTTCAGATCGCATTTGACGTGTTCTTCGACAAACTTAATGTATGCATCACTGTCTATACATTACGCGTTTCACCTCGCTTCGCAGGGCACTAAATTTTTCGTATCGCCCCGATGATTGTGTTTTCTTGAACTTCCTATGGTAAAGTGGCATGAGGACGGATGCACGACAGTGACTGTCTGCCGCTGACGATATGAGGATTATGGCATGACAATGGCGGAATAATTATAATTCACTGACTACAGTGCGGTTACGATAGCATAAAGAAGAAGGAATGACGTTAATATAACCAAGAAGGTCAAATGACGACCGCATTACGATCATCGGTCTAGGTTTCTGAAGTGATGGAGGCTGTAAATTACCAGCGTGAAGAAAGACGACAGCGTGGCGAAGACGGAATGATGACGGCTGTGTGATGACAATGACATGACAAGAGTCGGATGAGGTACTTCAAATGAATACGATGGGAGGACGATGACTGTATCACGACGACGATATGACAACGAATGCATGACGAGGAATGCGTGATAACGACTCAATGACGGCGTTTGCGTGACAGCGGTTAGGGAGAACGGAATGATGATGACTTTTTGACGATGATAGCGTTACGAACACTTTTTCATGAATACTGCATTACTTTGATAGTGCGACGACAACATTAAGAGGGGCGGATAAAGTAGCTGAAGTGACGACCACGGCGGCATCACGGCCACTGGGACATAGGGGCCCAATCTAGTGGACAACTTGGGGCACTGGGTCAGCGAAACGAAGGCACGAGGCAAGTGACATGACGAAGTGGCAGTGATGACCACATATGGCTTCACGATGAAGGTGTCACAACGAATAAATGACGGCTGTATGACGATGAAGGCATGATGACGGCAGCATAGTGTGTGTGGGATGACAAAGCTGTAATGACGACGATGCAACGACCCAGGCGGCATCATGGTCACGAGCCAATACATAGCGGTGCAGGTTGTTGGACAATGTGTGCCGCTGTGTCAGCGTAGAGGGCGTGACGGCGACGGCAAGGCGAGAGTCAGATGACGAAGCTGGAATGGCCATGATGAACGAGCACGACGACACCTTGACCACATACATAGCAGCCCAAGTTTGTTATAAACATTCGGCCACTGCGTGGACAAGGAATAAATGATGACTACATAACGACGATGGTGGCACAACGTCAGTGGAATGTCAAAACTAGAACGACGGCGATGCAACGACCCCAACAATGCAATGACTAAGAAGGCAACACGATTATTTCATTCCTCATATTCCTTTGACGCTTGTTTATATTGTTACGGGGAGTATTTAATTAACCGTGAACGGCTAGCGCTTGCCTAGTCAAGACTGCACAGAGCGCACAGGTTCCAGCAGGTTTTCAATCCGACAAGAGAGCCTCGGACCCAGCCCCACTACAATGTCTTTGTCTTTGCCATTGCTCGTGACATTATCCCCGGCCGATGAAGCACCGTCCCGGTGCTTGTTGTGATCAAAATGGATTATCACAGTTGTAAAGTTTGAGGCGGGAAACATGTACGATGTCAGTTCGTGGTGCGGCAGTCGATGAGGTGGATGCCATGGGAGATATCTCATAGGTGACAGGAGTCACCTGGCGCAGCACGCGATAGGGTCTGACGTACCGCGACATTAACTTTTCACACAGGCCGACGCGACGAGCTGGGAGCCAGAGAAGGACGAGAGAGCGCGGTGGAAAATCAGTATCCCGGTGTCGACGATCGTAGATGGCTTTTTGTGCGGTTTGCCATGACGTGAGCCGAGCGCGGGCTACTGTGCGCACGACGAGCGCACGCGTGATGACATCTTGCGCATAGGAAGTCGTGGACGTGGAGGCCGGTTCAGAAGGGAGCAAGGTGTCAAAGGGTAGTAAGGGATGGCGTCCAAAGAGAAGATAGAAGGGTGAGTAGCCGGCAGTTTCATGACGCGATGAGTTGTATGCAAATGTGACGAACGGGAGCGCAACGTCCCAATCATGGTGGTCATCGGAAACGTACATGGAAAGCATGTGGGTCAGTGTACGGTTTAAGCGTTCGGTGAGTCCATTAGTTTGAGGGTGATATGAGGTCGTGAAGTTGTGATGAGTAGCACATGATCGAAGTAGATCGTCAACCACACGAGACAGGAAGCAGCGACCGCGATCTGTGAGTAGGTGTCGTGGAGCACCATGCTGGAGGATGACGTCGTACAATAGGAAGTCGGCTACGTCTGTGGCGCCGCTGGTTGGCAACGCTCGAGTAATTGCAAATCGAGTGGTATAGGTGGTGGTGGTGGTGGTGGTGGTGTTGAAGCAGGCGGGGTTAGCCTAGCATACATAGCCGGCAATTGTTCCGCCTGATCCTCCTTCGAGTTGAGATCAGGGGTGTGTCACCAACTGTCGTAATCCGTAGCGACTGCAATCCATTTGTTGCCTTTCGTGGAAATTGGAAAGGGACCCAGCAAGTCCAGGCCCACTCGATAGCATGGCTCGGCTGGAACGTCAATTGGCTGAAGGAGACCAGCGGGTAGAGTCGTAGGTTTCTTCCGACGCTGACACAGGTCACAAGATGTTACGTAGCGGCGAACGGACCGATAAAGGCCCTTCCAGAAAAAGCGTCGTCGTTTGCGATCATAAGTTCTGGAGACGCCTAAGTGCCCGGAAATGGGGGCGTCATGAAACTGGATAAGGACATCCCTGCGCAGATGATGCGGGACAACGAGCAGGAGTTCTGCGCCGTCGGGGTGCATGTTGCGGCGGTAAAGAACGTTATCCTGAAGCAAGAACATGTTGAGGGAAGGGTCGAGGGTGCCGGATTGCAGACGGTGAATAAGAGAGAGCAAAGATGGATCTCGACGTTGTTCGTCGGCCACATGGGTGAAGTCTGTTATCGCCAAGACACAGGTGTCGGGGTCCGTTTCAGTGGAGTCGGATGGTTCAACGGGATGGCGGGAGAGGCAATCGGCGTCATTGTGTAACTTGCCAGATTTGTACACTACCGAGAACGTGTACTCCTGTAATCGTAATGCCCAACGGCCGAGCCTCCCTGTGGGGTCTTTGAGTGTTGAAAGCCAGCAGAGCGCATGATGATCTGTTATGACCACGAGCGGCCGTCCATATAGGTATGGGCGGAATTTCGCGACAGCCCAGACGAGGGCTAAGCACTCCCGCTCAGTAATGGTGTAATTCTTCTCCGACTGTGACAGAAGACTAGCATACGCTATCACACGGTTGGCTCCGTTCTGTGTTTGGGCGAGGATAGCACCAATGCCATGGCCGCTTGCGTCAGTTCTAGCAGCCGGGTCAAAATGAGCCAGCACAGGTGGTGTAGTGAGAGCAGAAATCAACGACGCAAAGGAAGACGCTTGGTCCGCGCCCCAAGAAAAGGCGCATCCTTTTTGAGTAGGTCCATGAGGGGTCGAGCAATGTCCGCGAAGTTGAGAACAAAGCTGCGAAAGTAGGAGCAGAGCTCAAGAAAGCTGCGTACTTCTTGAGTGGACCATGGAACTGGGAACTCGCGGACGGCACGGACCTTGTCAGGGTCTGGTTGGACACCAGTAGCGTCGACTAAGTGTCCAAGTAATTTGATCTGGCGGCGCCCAAAGGTACACTTAGACGAATTGAGCTGGAGGCCAGCCCGGCGAAAGATGTCGAGAATGGCCGACAGACGAGGGAGGTGGCTGTCAAAGCTGGGCGAGAAAACGATGACGTCGTCCAGATAACAAAGACAGGTCGACCATTTCAGACCGCGTAGGAAAGTGTCCATCATGCGTTCAAAAGTTGCAGGAGCATTACACAACCCAAAAGGCATAACCTTAAATTGGTAGAGGCCGTCGGGTGTGATGAATGCGGTCTTCTCGCGATCGCGGTCATCGACGGCAATTTGCCAGTATCCCGAGCGGAGATCTAGCGACGAGAAATATTTGGCACCATGGAGGCAGTCGAGCGCATCATCAATTCGTGGGAGAGGATACACATCCTTCTTCGTTACCCAATTGAGATGGCGATAATCGACGCCGAACTGCCAGCTGTTGTCCTTCTTTTTCACAAGCACTACAGGGGATGCCCAAGGGCTAGAGGAAGGCTCTATAACATCTTTATCAAGCATTTTCTTTACCTCCTTTTGGATGACTTCGCGCTCAGAGTGAGATACCCGGTAAGGGTGCTTGTGAAGGGGGCTGGCGTCTCCAGTGTCGATGCGGTGGGCCACTACATGTGTACGTCCTAGTGGACTGTTCGCAACATCAAATACGTCCAGGTACGAAAATAGGACACCACGGAGTGCTGCACTTTGGGAAGGTAGGAGGTCGGGGGATATCATTTTGTCCAGAAGTGCCTGGGTTGGCGCCGGTATGGCAGGTTGCGTCACGGTCTCAGCGTCAACAGCGAATGTAGAAACAATACATTCTTGCAAAGGTGACAGTTCGGTTAGTGAAATTCCTTGAAGAAGAACATGGGTCGAAGTAGAAAAGTTGAGGACTGGAAGCAACGTTTTGTTCTTGGCAATAAGCACTACGGTATGGGGAAGTGCGATGTTGCGCGAAAGGATCAGATCTGTGAGGGGAGCGACCACATATTCACCATCAGGGACTGGGGGAAACGGTGACATAAGGACGTAGGTAGCAGCCTGCGCGGGTAGTCGTAGAAACTCCAGGGAACGTAGGCGAGCGTTACTTGATGCGGTGTCATCAGGACACAATAGCAGTTCGAGCCGCAAAATGACAGAAGAACAATCGATGCGGGCAGAGTGGGCGCTCAAGAAGTCAATGCCAAGAATGACATCATGTGGGCAAGCGTCGAGAACGGCGAAGAGAACTGAAGTGTGGTGGCCGGCAACAGTAACGCGGGCAGTGCACATACCAAGAACAGGTGTTCGGGTGCCGTCAGCTACTCGCACAGTAGGAGAGATGGCAGGTGTCAGCACTTTGCGTAGGCGGCGTCGGAGCGTAGAACTCATAACAGATATGTGGGCGCCAGTTACGATGAGAGCAGTAACGGGCACGCCATCGACGAGAACATCGAGTAAATTGCGTCTTGAAGTAGGGGTCGATAGAGGTTTTGCAGTCCTTGTCATCAATGCAGCCTCACCTCCCGGAGCTGCACTGGCTAGTTTCCCGGGTGGTGTCCAGAGGAAGCCGGAGAAGGAGAGCGACGGCGTTGAGGGGAGCGCGACTGGCGACTCTGAGGTGACGGCGATCGGCTGGACCAGTGTCCTTGTGCGGCAATATCGGCGTAGGTCGATTCTGAGCGCGAAGAAAGACGGTGAGGATCACGGGCCGGGAGTTGGTCGTCAAGAAAAGATGTGCTGTAGTACGGGCCACGATCTTGGTGGCGGTCACCGGGGAAACTTGGTCGGTAATTCCGACGATTGCGGCAGTGGCGTGAAATGTGGCCGACGCGAGAGCAAGAAAAACAGATTGGTCGGTCGTCAGGTGTCCTCCACTCAGAAGGGTTGCGGTAGCGGGGTGTGAACCGGGGAGCGGAAGCGGCAGCAGCAACAATTGGGGCGGTGTGGTGTTCAGTGGGAGGACCGGAAGCGCACATGGGCGGAGGGACGTAACTGGGGGCTTGTGGAAATACGACGCCCATATGGGCAACCTCCTGACGTACGACGGCCTGAATGAGAGATATTGTCGCCAAATGGCCGTGAGCAGGTGCCTGATAAGCGGCTGGAGCCATGGCTTCGAGCTCCTGGCGAACAATCCCGGCCAAGTTGTTAGGCGGCGAGAACGGAGGGGGCGTCATGGGATCATCGCACGAGGATGTCGCAGCTGTATTCGGGAGTCTGTTAAAGCGCTGAGTAATCCGCCTGCTCTTGGCTTGTTCAAACCGCCGGCATTCAGTGATAATGGAGTCAACCGTGGTGCAGTTCTTACACATGAGGATGTTGAAGGCATCGTCAGCTATGCCTTTCAACACGTGGCCAACCTTGTCCGTCTCTGGCATGTCTTTGTCAATGGTACGGCACAAGGCTAGTACGTCTTGAATGTATGCGACGTACGACTTCGTGGACGTCTGAGCTCTCGCCGCCAGCTCGTGCCGGGCTGTCATTTGGCGCGCGGCTGATGGGCCAAACAATGCACGCATCTTCTCCTTGCATAGGTCCCAACTTGTAAGTTCTTCTTCGTGCGTGTTAAACCACACCCGAGCCGTGCCCCGTAGGTAGAAAATGACGTTGGCAAGCATTAGAGTCTCATCCCACCTGTGGTGCTTGCTGACGCGCTCGTACAATAGGAGCCAATCGTCGACGTCTTTGTTGTCCGTGCCGCAAAACGTGCCGCGGTCGAGGGGCTGCGAATATATAAAAAATTAAATTATGGGGTTTTACGTGCCAAGACCACGATCTGATTATGAGGCATGCCGTAGTGGGGGACTCCGGAAATGTGGACCACCTGGCGTCAAACAGTTTCATTCAATAGCGGCACATGTCCGTTGGCGTATGCATGGTGGCCCTAATGCGCATACACAGTGATACCGACCCACATACACACTTGCTCCAGGGGCACATACCAGGCGCCCATCGGGCATCGACCGCATTGTTAGAATGCAGTATCTTCGGCACTGGCGCACACTTTAACGCTCACGACATATCAAATCTTCTGTTAGATACCTCTAAGTTGATAATCTTCACCAACAATGCTTCAATGTGATGCGTGGCCGAAGGCGCGATCAAACGTGCATTACAGCACAGCAGTCAAATTCTATATTCATTAGGCCATGATAGCGGGCAAATGTGCTTGAGGTGAAACACGCTCTTTAAAACCTGTGCCGCGTTCGTCACGTGCCAGGTTCACGCATTTTTCTTTCGTGGCTGCTAGCGCCTTCGAACACTGTGTTACACTGCAGTGCCTTCGACATCAGCACGTCAGTAGATTGAGATACTTCAAAACTGGGTGGGGTCCATCTCTAAGGCGGCGCTATATATTCGCCACTGGCAATGGCCTGGTGCATGGATTTTCGGTGCTATACAAAATTGTACTTTGCTGATACAAGCAGTCTCGCGCCACTCTTGTGTCTGTCACCCTCACCACTATGTGATTACACAGGAACAGACAAAAGTGCTTGAAAGAACCCATTTATATTCATGACGGACGCGGGTGTCAGTGAAGAGGTCTCTGCAAATTACAATTTCGCTCCAACTAGAAGGAAAGTGAATCTCTGCCGATCATTCACAAATTCGAGAGGTACCAATTGGTGCCGATCATATCCGGGGCACACACCCCTGAACTGTAAAAAAGTGAATTGGCTGGAAACCTGAAGAAAGACTAGGGGGAGCATTATTGGGTCACGCAGCCAGCCTCGTTAACCGTACTCTCCATGAAGTCATTCCCTTCGCTTCGTTTTTCCTTGCGCTATCGTCAAAACACGTGACAACTGAGACTTGGCGTATTGGCCAGGAATCTTTGCTCCCAGGTAGGTTATATTGCCCCTTTCTCTATTAGTTGGTTCATATTGCTACGAGGCGCTGTAGTAGCACAGGACATGCACTTGTTTCGTTGCACTGAAGTAGTTCTGCCTGCAAAGCGTTAGCGCATAAACCTACCGCGTGCGCCAACGCGGTGATCACGAATTGGGCTGATACCATTGACATCAGTCGTATTGCGCAAACGTCTCTCCTAAATCTTTCTTTCCTCCGTGGCTCGAAAACAACCACAGCTTTTCTCAGGGTCAAAAACGTCATCATTGAGAAGTCACTGTTGGGTATTTTGTTTTGCATGCCACAAAATACGGCCTGTTTTATATGCCAGTTCTTGTTGCCTTTCAGGTGCCTGCCTGGAAGTTTTTGTCCATTGACGTACACCACTCAGAAACGTTGAAGAACACATTTGTCTGCAGAAAGGTTGGTTTTTTGGGCTTTATTAAAAAATGCTGGTATACTTTTCTTCTCATTGTTCGGTAAATTATAAAACTAGTATTTGTGCTATACATCTTGAAACTGCAGCGCGCACACGAGAAACGAGGAAAAAAAGGCGAGGATGACAGACAGGCGCTGAGTTTCAAGATGAATAGCTACCAACTCGGCCAACTTTCAGTACCTTTACAGTATTTGCGCTGTTCGAAAATGCTAACTAGCGGAAAGAGTAAACAGAATATTGCCCCTTTCTCTATTAGTTGGTTCATATTGCTACGAGGCGCTGTAGTAGCGAACGATGATTACAGGACTGACGAATACAACGATCGCCGATAGTCGCGCGCACGGGCTTCATATTGTATGCCTGTTCTGCCTGTTGTGTATTTCTTGCAAAAATATTGTCAAGCGTCTTCTCTCCACGTAGCATTTTGGTGGAGAGTGTGGGCTTTTCAAGTATCAAGACGGATTTACGCAGCGGACGTTTCTTGGCTGCATCTATCATGCCAGCTTAAGGCCGGGGCGAGAGTGCTTCGGGCAGGTCACCCACTGTGCCTCAACCAACCGCTGCCAACCACCCTGTCGTCTTCACACAACCGCGTGACCCAGGCACCTTTTCGGGCTCTGAATACACCGACGTCGAAGATTGGCTTGAACTGTATGGACGGGTGAGCATTAGCAACAACTGGGACCCCACTGTGATGCTAGCGAACAACACATTTTACCTGACGGACACGGCTCAAGTGTGGTTTCTGAACCAGGAACAGGAAATTACGAGCTGGTATCGGACGCCGTCATGCTGCGCAGATAGAACTTGCATGCCGAGCAGAGATTTGCACCGAGTCCTATGCGACGTACATTCAGGACGTGCTCGCGCTTTGTCGCAAAGTCGATCAGAAGATACCTCAAAGGTATCGTAGATGATGCGTTTACACACCTGCTTTTTAAGAACACAACCACATCACAAGGCGTCATCAATGAATGCCGATGCGTTGATGAAGCAAAAAGTCGTCGCATTGCTCCGAACTGCACCCGTCTTCCGAACACTACTCCGACGTCTGACTGCGAAGACCTTCGTCTCCCATCCATTCCACCCATTCCTGCTGCAGCCGACAATATTGTGCGCATCATATGCCGCTACATTGAAGCTGCCTCCCCAAGTTACCCTTCTGGTACGTAACCCCGACGAGTCCCATGCAACCATTTCCCTTATCCAGACGGTTGTGCGTCATGAACTAGCAAACGCAGGATTACAGACGCTTTGCCCAGTCAACGAACCCGACTACCACCCACCCGCAGCACCTGAGCTGTCCAGAAGGCCATACGTTCGCCCTCGCTATCAGAATTCCTCAGAATGGCGCATTTCCGGTGACAGGGTTATCTGCTTCCGTTGTGGACGCGTTGGACACATTTCCCGCCATTGTCGCAATGCTTGGAACTTGCAGCGTTGGCCGAGCTATTAAATATCTGACGTCCAGGTGGGAGTTCCCGAGTGCGGGTGCACAGTGCAGGCCAGCACGATCAAACCACTCCCTTCGCCACCCCACACCTGCCCCACTCACCACTGCGTCGTCGCTCTCCTTTTCCCACATACTCCCACCGCTCATCAGTAAACTGACGGGCACAGCTCCGAGAGGTCAGCCTGCCACGACGACCCGACATGAAATTCATCTGCTCACACTACCTGGGCATCACAACCCCAACGTAGACGCGGACGGTACACCTGTCGTCACACTGATTGATACCGGCGCCCACATATCCGCCATGAATTCATATCTCCGTACACGTCTGAAGAAGGTCTTCACTCATACTGCGATCGCTGTAGTGCGCGTAGCCGATGGTTGGACGCCGGCTGTTTCTGGGTGGTGTACCACCCGTGTCACTGTTTCTGGACGCCACACTTCAGTTTTGTTTTACGTCTTGAATCAGTGCCCGCATGCAATCATTTTAGGACTTGATTTTCTCTCGGCAAATTCGGCTCTTATTGAGTGCTCTGCAGGTGTTGTGCAGGTTGCCTTCCTTCATGCCTTTGAACCTTCTGGTCCTCCGCCGAGTGGACTGCGTCCGCCGAATAGATTCGCTTACCACATCTCGCCGTCACGTACATCAACGTCTCTCCTGATCCCCATGTGGACGAAGGCGATCACATCATGTCGCCCAACGCAACCGTCCTCTGTTCGCAGAATGTCATGTTCCCATATGTGGTGGTTCGTGGGCCCAGGTACTCAGATACAGGAAGCAAAGTCATCGACAAGGCAAACATTTATCGTCGACAGACGGCAACAATTACACTTACGAAGAGCTACAAGATACTGTACAATTTCTGTAGTGTCCACGCAGTCCACAACTCACGTGAGTTGTCACCGCGCGTGTCTGACTGACGATATGATGAGTCTGAGTATCTTCGTAAGGTCACTCACAGTACTTGATGTCGGAGGCGTCGGCGCTTGTAGACTTGAAGCGCCGTTTGTACGAAGGAATCGTACAGGCGACCAGCAAACGTGCAGATGAAGAACTGCTCGTATGACAGCACGGCAGGCCCACGCGGTCAGCAACGCGGCACCGTGGCCACGACCCCAGCAGGCGGTTGTGCAGGACCCTCTCACGTGGCTCGCCCGAGCATCGCACTCGCGACCAAGGCCATCTGGTACCGCTGGGCTCGAACGCTCGTTCACCGCAGGAACAGCACCGATCCGTTCAGCCTGGTCTGGATCTCAGCTCCGGCCGGAACACAGGTTCACCGTAGGACACGCCAGTCTCGTCCCGGCTGGTCTGGTAGCACCGGCTCGGTCTGTGTTGTGCCTCAGGTCGAACCCGTACACGCCCAGGCTAGCCTGGCAGCGCTAGCTCAGCCGTTTTCGTTCCGAAGGCCCCGAGCTCCCATGCACGTTCGTCACGAGCTCGCGCATTCACTTCTTCTTCGTGGCTTCCGTTAGCTTCTTCCATGTTGCCATATACTAGTTTCTTACTAGACCATACTCGGCCATCAGTAAAAGGGGCAATGCCGCACGTCTCCCTATTGTGAATTTTGGACTTTGTCCTCAATGATACCCCAGGGTCTCTCTCTTGCAGCCCTATCTCCGGCCTGCGAGTATCGCGTTTCCGTCCTAACTGATCCTGCACCGCCTCCTGCCGCTATTGATTCGGACCCCACGATGTTAGATAACATAACCAAGATGATCGCCACTGACCTTCCGGCAGAACACGTGGGCGCGCTTCGTTGCCTCATCATGTCCTATCAGGACAGTTTTGATCTGAATGACTGTCCACTGGGCCAAACAACAGTTTTAAAGGATCGGATTCACTCCGGCGATGCCAAACCCGTGCACTGACGTCCCCATCCTGTCTCCTCCGCTGAGCGCCAACTTATACAGAAGGAAGTTGACAAAATGCTTGCCCGTGATATCATCGAATCTTCTTCGAGCCCACGGCCATCTCCTGTCACGCTCGTTAGAAAGACGGACAACAGTTGGCGCGTCTGTATCGACTACTGGAATCTTAACCAAGTAACAAAAAAGGACGTGACCCTTTACCTCGGATAGATGATGCCCTTGACAGTCTAAGTGGTTCCAAGTAATTTTTGTCAATAGACCTTCGTTGCGGGTATTGGGAGATTTAGAATCACGGCATGGATCGTTAAAATACGGCGTTTATTACACCTGATGGACTCTATCAGTTTAGGTTATGCCATTCGGGCTATGCAATGCTCAAAGTACATTCGAACGAATGACGGACGCCCCCCTTCATGGCCTAAAGTTGTCAATCTCCTTGTGCTACCTCGATGATGTCCTTTTCTTATCGCCGACATTTGATACACACCTCGAGCATCTCACGACACTTCTTTCAGGGTTCAGATACTTCAGCTGTATTCGATGAAATGTCACTTCAGCCGCCGGCAACTTAATGAGCTTGGACACCTCGTCGACTTCTCCGGTGTTCGTCCAGATCCGGAGAAAGTACTCGCAGTCAAGGATTTCCCTATGCCGACGTGCGCAAACGACGTTCGAAGCTTTGAACTCTGCTCCTACTTCCACAGATTTGTGGGAAATATTGCTGTTATCGCACGCCCTCTCGCGGAACTTCTTAAGAAATACGCGATTATTGTCTGGTTTCCCGAACAAGCTAGTGCATTCGCTGAGCTGACGACGCGACTCACTGTGACACCGATTCACGGCCACTTTGACGTGTCCACTCCAACGGAAGTTGCAACTGACACCAGCGGCCACGGTATCGGCGCGATTCTGGCACAGCGACAGCATGGTTACGATTTTGTGATTGTGTACGCTAGCCGTCTTCTGTCGCCAGCCAAACGCAATTACTCGATATCCGAACGTGAATGTATCACCCCCGTTAGGGCGAAGCATCACCACGCCCTATGCTGGCTTTCATCCTTGTTATATCCAGCTGGACGTCTCGGTCAGCGGTCTCTATGGCTACAAGTGTACTCTTACACAGTGGTGTATAAGACAGGCGATTCCATGGGGATGCTGATTGCTTGTCACGTCATTCACTAGACCTCCCCAACCTTTCTGAGACCGTCGAGTCAAACTTGCGTCCTCACGCTTACCTCCTTTGGCAACATCGCGGTTGAGCAACGACGTGACCCTTACCTGATAGACATCATTCTCAGCCTGACGGACCTGACAAGTTCCCCATCTTTGCGTATGTTTGTTCTACAAGATAGCATATTGTACCATTACAACATGCACCCTCATGGCCCTGAACTTCTGCTGGTCGTTCCCAAGCATATGCGTGAGAGTGAACTCGCACAGTTGCATGATGTTCCTACCGCTGGTCATCTCGGAGTCTCAAAGACATATGACCGTATTCGGCGTCGTTACTTTTGGCCCAGTAGTTACCGTTCCTTTTGCCGCTACGTCGCCTCCTGTAAATCTGGTCAGCACCGCAAAACACAGCAGCCCTATCAGCTGGCCCTCTTCAGCCCATTGGAATAGCATCTTAGCCATTCTTTCGGGTTGGTCTTGATCGTCTTGGTCCTTTTCCTCTACGCTTAGTGGAAACAAGTGGATAGCTGTTGCTACGGGTTGCTTTGCTCTTTCTAATTCACAAATATGTTCATTCCGATAAGCCATGCATATTACCCCTCGAAACACCCGCCCGTACGTCCTCAGGATTACATAATCATCTGAGCTTCAAGCGCATTTTTGGTAAAACTGCTGCTTTCAATTTATTTGCTGTACTTCGCGCCATATCTCACTGGAATGGTATTCCCGATGAAATCGTCTCGATAACCAATCGTAAAATATTCCGTGAACGTCTGTGTGCACGTTTTGCTTAATCTCGTTCCTCTTATTGTCTGTTATGCTTGGGCATTCTGTGCTATGTTTTGTTTTTTAGTTCAGCCACTGCACAGTTGTGTTAGATTTATTTTTCAGTTGTTTCCATTGTACTCAACAGCTCATTGTTACATTGCGCCCGTTACTCAATGCCCGACAGGGCCTGTAAGGTGTTTTCTAAACAAATAAATATCGTTTACGTCGCTCGACTGAAGCGGTATCACTCGAACGTACCAAGCGCGGGGACAGCGCCTTCACCGCCGGAGGTCATGCTACAAGGCGCTGTAGTAAGACCGATGATGACAGGGCAGACGCAGACGACGATGGCCGATAGTCGCGCGCACTGGCTTCATCTTGTATGCCTGTCTTCTGCCCGTTGTACCAATAATGTCAAGCGTCTTTTCTCCCCGTAATGATTATATTACTGTGAAATATAACATCAAACTAATTGAAGTAAGGCAGTGGCAGGAAAGGGCGCGTTACTGGTAGTAAATTGTAAGAACTGTAAACAAAACTGGCTTTTACGGGCGTGATAACTTTTAGTTTATTGTTGCACTGACCTCGTAGAGGTTAAATTGACTAGCCTGTGAGTTCTTGACTGATGTAATTGAAGGGCTATTGTATGTCGCTTAAGTCATACTTTTTTTATCCAGTAAACCGATATTTAAGTGAGCCAGAAAATCACTTGTATGGATGGTTTAGTTTCTTAACGCATTTCGGCTGACAAGAATTCTGTCGCAGTTAATGTAGGTGCTGCTTCTTAAAGGGAAACATTGGACATTAACCAAAGCGCCTATCACGTCACCTGGGTTGTTAGGAGTTTCTCTCGCGCAAAGCAGAGTGTGTTATTCCGCGGAAGCAGTTTTCTCGATACTTCCCGCAAACATGCATTGAACCAAAAATGGGGAATCACCCGATTTGGTATCATTTGACCGGGCCGTTTCAAGCCGATAGAGAAGCCACTTTTAACCTGTTTGTGCTCCTCACCAGAAATGAATTGTGGTAGACGACTACGCGACTGTTTCTCTAAACTCGCAGCTAATCTAAGGTGTTAGGTGTACAGTATTCTTGAAATTCGTTCTCAATATTAAGGAAAGAAGGCTTGGCCTTTGGTAAAATACAGGCCAAACGCCAATATCACCGTCCTAGATTGGTGTGGCTTCAGGCATCACGTGCTAATTTTTTTCTAGCCGCTCTCTTCTTGACACAGTTAACACATTGACGTAGTACAGTAACGCACGAATGGGTGAGAACGCTTTGTTTCAATAGTTTTATAAAATACAACAGTGCTAAATATGTAACGACATAAACGCACACATGCCGCGTTTAATGCGTCTGAGTACTATTGCATAATTTAATAACGCGCTGATAAAACCCATGAATAATTTTTATCCTTCCGACTCTTCTTTACTTGCGCGAGCTTGCATGTTGTGACGACCCAAACCGTCATTTACACTCAAAAAGGCACGAACATGTCAGTGGCAAATCACATTGCCATTGGCTTAGACTGGCTTTGATTGGGGCAGGATACGCCAAGATATCTGTTCCCCTTATTCATACTTCAATTCCCGACCAGACACGTTAAATTGATTTTATAAATATTTCGTGACTGCTTAATGCACATCTCGTTCCTTGCCCGTCATAAAGTGCAGTAAAGGGGCGTTAGAGTTACTACACTCGTGCCTCTCTTTTGCGAGCATACATTTCGAGGTAGTCTAACTTCGCAATTACAATGTACAAAACGTGAATCTGTTTCACGTGATCCTTTGTGGTTGCTTCCAACAGGAGTTTTTCTTTCCAGCAATGAGGACAATATGATAATGGGAATAATAACAGTCGTGGTGGCACCAAACGTTTTTCGAAGAAAGCTTTTGTCTTTAGAGATCTCGCTATTTTCCCAGCAGCTCAATGGAAGAAAAAAAAAATTCGGGGCAGCTTGCACTAGTGGCGCAAGGCTAAAGAAACAGCGCAGCTGATCGGTTCCTAGCTTGTCCTGGCTAAGCAAAGTGATGCTAAGTTATACAAAATGTATAAGTATTTCCTCGTGGTCCGTGGCATCGGGAAAAGCTTTGCGAAGCACTTGCAGTCCGAGCACACATAGGAAAGTGGGGCGAAAGCTATGCACAGTGTACGGGCGGCGCGCAGCCAACGCCACGCCGCGATGACGTCAAGGCACATGCGCAGCAGCGCACAGCTGGTGGGAGCGCGTCCGAGCCGCCACCAGAGGCTCCTGCTGCAGTCACGGACACCGCGAGCGTTCGGCGCTAATGCGGGGAGACGAAGAAGCGCGGATGGCGTCGGCAGCACCTCTGCACGTTGCCTCGTTAGTGCTGCTACAATTTGTTTCTCAGTGTCTCTCTCGCTCTCAATTTCTCTTTCTCTCTCCCAAGCATAGCGCGCGACGCTCCGCGAGGGGGTTGCTAGGCAACCCAGTAATAGGCGGCGCACATTACGGCCAGCTTAAATAGCTCCGCTATTAAAACTGTGGCTCCAATCCACGCTGTGAAGGTGGTTGCACAGCGAAGCTGTAAACGACGCTCACAAAGATTACCCATTGTGACGTCACTTGAATTCACACACGTGGCTCTACAAAGAGTGAAACCAGATACAAGTGAAATGGACTGAACCACATCCTTTATTACTTCACAACGAGATTATATTCACGCTGTCCTTCTGGCGTCCTTACTTTCCTTGGTCTACCCATGGTAGCGTGGAATGAACTAAATGAGTTGATAGACCATGGTGACGTCACTACGTGATTTTTATGCTGTTGGGTTCTTTTCAGTCGGAGTAACTTACGCAACCGCAATCTTTACCTGTAAACACGCATGGGAAAAGAAGCGCTGTACTCGACACCCACAACGATTAACCATTGTGACGTCACTTGAATTCACATGCGGGGCACAACAAGGGGTGAAACCAGAGACACTGGTTTCACGAGGGTTTTGAATGACGGCAACGCCTTTCGAAACAGCTGCAAACTTAATCTTTCTCGGAACGCGTCGGAGGGTGTTCTCGTTGTTCACACGCGCCTGATCATCCATCATGTGGTTTGGATGCTTGTTTTGTGGTTTGTCTTTTGAAAATGAGTGCTGAGCTGTATGCTGTATGCCCGATTTCAAAGGAGAGATGCTGGTTGTAATCAATATTTAGCTTGGCGTTTTTTGCTTACGCCGACACAAAAATGTTCTTGGCTGGTAGAGGTACATGCTTCGCTGTAAAAAAACGAAAAAAAAAAACTTCTGTAGTTTTTTTTTGCGAGTCGATAATATGAGTGTTGCTAGTGTTGCTATCGAGGTCACGGAATGCACAGCGATAAAAGCAAAAAGCAGACATTATAATCATTTTCATCTGGCTAGGGATAGCCCATACCATAGATGATCTTGTCTCTTTGTTGTGCAGCAAATTGTGTTGTCTTAGCGTTGAGCGGGTGCTGACTGAGCGAGGAGTCTCGACTGCCACTTCGATGGAGCCATGTTAACTTCCTTATTTCAGGGAAGATAATCTGTGAGCCACGTGCGTTACTGTTGTTTCGCGAAATTTCAAGTGAACTTCACACTATGTCAATGTTTAGAACCAAGCAAGCAGCAGCATCCAGAGAATGCCGGATGGGCATGGCACGTGGACCGGGCAATCGTGTCTGACTACTTGTGAGAAAAATTGGCCGCATATCGCAAATGACTTCGGAAGACACTTCTGCCTCCCCTCATGCGTAACACCCTCTCTTGTCACCTTCCCACCCCTTACGCTCTTCCCCTGCCCTCTCGCCCTCTCACTCCTCCAATGATGGATGCAATGGAGCTTTTGCTGCATTCAATTCGAAGTTCCAGCATTCGCCCTGCTCTCGCGCCATCTGTTGGGACCTTCTATTACTGTTGGCTTAAAGCGGGCTACAAATACGCGGCTTCAGTTGGCTTGTTTTTAACGCGTTGATTTTTCATTTACTAACGTAAAACGAGACTAATGGGCATTCCTAATTAAATTAACACTGCGGATCACGGTTATGTACATATATTTTGCCTCAAACAGGCCTGAGGTTTCCTTCGCGCTGTATAATGTTGACGTGTATGACCAAATGTCACCACTGCTAGCAGCTTGGGTGGTTTTGGCCGGGCGGTTAATCGAGTGACAGACAGAAAGACAGAAAGACACACAGACAGAGCGACCGACCGACCGACTGACAGGCCGACAGACTGACAGACAGACACACAGAGAGACAGACAGACAAACATTTAGGCCTTAAGCAGCCCAAGAAAGACTATCGTCTTTAAATTTGCAGATTTTAACAGTTAGCTCTACTTCCTCATTGGTCTGTTTCAAACATGTCGCTGTTCCAATCGCGCATGAAATTGTTATCACACAGACGAAAGTGTATTGTGCTCAGTCTGTTTATCGATTAAGCCTTGGTTAAATAAGCCGATAATAGAGGGGCTAACCACTCGTTCCGGATTTATTTAAATGCGAGTAACGATATTGAACCAGCGAGGCTTATTTGGCGTCCGCGCCTATGATAAAAAAGCTACACTTGAAAACTTCGTAGCAATGTGGTATTTCTCAAAATTTGTAGGGCACTAGTTCGCGAGACTGGGCATTTGATCCATCTTCGAGGCGTACTAAAAATTATTGCACATGCACATGTGCTCAAAAAAGCGAAGTTTTTCTGTTCTGTTATGTATTTCATCTCGAGCAAACCTCTGATTTCGGTCTTGCTGACTCAAGCGCTGATAGAAATCGAAGACTGAGTTCGTGTGTTTTTTTGAGGCAGAGATGAACATTAAACTTGGATCATATGAAAACCACGGGTTCGTTACGGTTAGGTTTTTTGCATTGCTGCTGCAGGTCTTTTACAAGTGCCGAGTGCCATGCGCTCTCGCGCTGACGCCCGCAATTGGAACAGGCTTAACGAGATCCTTCTCTTCGCCACTGGTAACCTTTTCATCGACGACGACAGACTGCAGCTCGGCTTTGGAGGAGTGTTTTTTTTTATGTTATAGACTATGTTGTTTCATAGGATAATTCAGAAATACTCAAGCGGATTCTTAACTCACTCACTTTCAGACAGATTCTTTACATTGAGCATCTCCTATTTCACAGTGCATGATGTCTGCGTCCACTCCATATTTTCTATTGCTAAGAGGCATAACAATATGTGCGATATTATGCCCCAATTATTTGAAATGAGCACATCACCGTTTAATCAGTTGAAACCTTTCTTCAAGCTATGCACCCAAGCTGGAAACTAAGCAAAGCACACCAGCGTTACATACAGACACACACTGAGTGCTGCTTCGTGACTGAAGGCATGAAATTGAAGGATCATAGCACCTCCAGCATCACGACAACAGGTGTCAATTGTCTGCCTGCTGACGTAATTTCACCAACGCTACTTGTGTTTGTTTGTTTACAATGTTTGTTTACTTACCACGCCGTGAGAAACACTATAACCAACAACGTAGCAAAACATGCTCTGCCAAGACGTAAACATAAGAACCCGCGGAGTGCTTGAAATAATCAAACTAGACGGCTGTGTTTTCCAGTTGCAGAAAAAATTGAACTTTCCACACACCGAAAAAAAGAAAATCAAGATACTCCTAGAAATTGCAAGCATTCTGAAGAACATTAGGAAACAATAAAAGCTGAAAAGTGAGAGTTTTTAGGTTCACATGGCGTGTTTCTGAATGAAAACGTGTTTTAAATTAGTACAATAATTGAGATTTGCCAATTCATTCGGAAAAGTACCATGACTACTATGATATCTGCAGTTCGGTAACCGCTCCTGACAATCCAGGATGATTTCTCCGACAGCATACAAAAATAATTTTGTAGTCCCTGCTTTGTGCTTTCCAATATGTATGCACATCGTCTCGAAACATTTAACCGGTTTTTCGTGAAACACATTGCCGAAATTATTGCTGATTACAACTCGTTCTATAATTCGCAATGTTGTTTTTGCTTCCGCACAAGTCTTCCTATGATATTCGCACGACACCGAAACAAATTCACTGGGCTTAATGAATTCGGTTTAGAAATGTGCTGGATTATATATTTCGGTCAGATGCCTATTGTTGACAAGCGAGGTGATCACTCTTCCAAGGGGGAAACTACCCTAAAAATATTCACGTATATTATTCGCCATAAATTGGCACTGACGGTATGAAACGAGTATGAAAACTGTTCTTGTGTGACAGACTAAATTTTTGGTTTGGCTATTCTGTTGAAAGGTGACTATGTAATTTCATAATATACACCTCATCGAAAAACGTGCACATGCTTATATGTCAATGATAAACAGTGACAGCAAATTTATCGCAAACAATCATTGGTTTCAAGTAGTGTGCATTTTCTACATTCTGCTTCGGATAGGTTCACAAGCAACTTTTTTTGATGGTCATCCAAGTGCGACATTAAAGCTACCTAGCAATTGGTATGTACAGCAAGCAAAGATTATCCTCGATGTCACACCTTTCAATACAGTTAAATATACTTTGTGCGTGTAACGGAAAATTTCGCAATGTCAACTGCCACATTGTGTTTGCGAGTAGGTTTGCTTCTTCTTTTGCAGGTATAACGCTACATATGAAGGCCGGAAAAGAATGTTCAAGAGCTCCAATCTACTCCTGGAGGTTACCACAATCTCATTCTGAACTGAATGTAGAATATTCTCACCTCAATTCTAGAAAAGTTTAGATTTCCTGGTATGTGCAAGTTCTTTCGCTTCTAGAATATGTAAAGAAAATAGTTCATGCTATGGGTTGCTCAATATTTGTATGTTTATGAGCAAAACGCCGTATCGGATTTTGGTTCAGTTTACTCCGCCACATTGGAAAGGAGCGGATTCAATCATCGCTTATAGGTAATGCGTCAGGTCGATTAACACATTGCCGTTCTAGAAATTGCAACGAGGAACAAAACTGCCTTTCATGTGAAACATGTGATCAGGACATAATTCAGTTGTAATAGACGCGGGGAACAGTGAATTCAGTCCCCGACACAGTGCGTTAAACGCTTGCCAGCGCAATGTTAATTACCCATTTGTGTGCACATCATCGGAAGTTTAATGCGAGATAGGATATATGTTGTTTTCACTATATTAGCTGACTTATCTGTATGAAATAATTGGATATCGCAATCAAAAACAAAAATTAAATATCATATAAGGCAAACTAGGACGCAGAAATTTGTCAGGTTCAGCAAAACTATTCATTTTTGCTTCCAAAGCTGATCTCAGTTTATTATCACACGAAGCTGTTCATTTTTAAGAAATGACTTTTAACATTTCGATGTTATTATATATTCTGTTGCCTGTTTTACGCACTTCTTGCACCCCACTAAATAGCACGCCAAGTGGAAATTATCAACACTTGTTTGCCGCTCTAGTGCCCTACTTCTCCAGGCACGATGCGATAGCAGTAGCCACGTGGAAAGGCTATTGGAATTCAAACAGCAGTTCGTTGTTGCGCGAGCGGCCTTGGGCTTCAACGCTGTGGTCACTGCCTACACCAGCTTTTCGCGACTATGTCAATGCCAATGGTTATGTGGGAATCAAGACAAACTTGGTCGTATTAAACGCTGTTCCGAACAAGATCCGATATCTAAAAATGTGTCCCGTACGCCCAGTAGACGTTTCTTTTCTTGACTGCTTCTTGGTTGAAGAGAGGGCTAGAGAACGAACAACCTCGAATGATTACTTCAAAGTGTGGTTCACGAGAACGTTGTCTTGCGATATTAGAAGACTCTGTCAAGGAAAAGCAAGTGCTATACCATGTTTGCTTTTGCCACCCAAACGCGCTCTCTCACGATCTACTACTGAATGCAATCTTTTTTATGTTGAAGATCATTTAAGACTTCTGCGGCACAGGCAGCTCAAGAATAGCGTAATATACTTGGGCTGTGGAAAACAGGATATACTTGTGCCTTGTCAAGAAGGGATCTCGGGATTCATCATAGAGGCACTTGATTTTTACAATGTAACTTTAAGGTGGTTTTATAGTAGCTCTGCTAGCTATCTTACAAAGTCCCTTTTTTTCGGTGATCTTGATATCTTGGGAAGCGAGGTCATTCTTAACTATCACTTCACACCCTACTGCGATATTTACGCCGTCATTTCTCAGACCTATGATGTATTCTACGTGAAAAGTGAGAGCCTTGTCTTGATGTCTTTTGCCAACATTCTCATCGAGTCAAAACTTGCATTGGGTCTCGTTCTAGCTCTCTTGATATGCAGTTCCATAGTGGTGACCATTGTTGACGTCAGAGAAAGAAATTTATGGGAGTTCAGCTCAATTGGGCACTCCCTATTATTCCTTCTGGCACATTTTTACGGAACTTCGCTGCCTATGCCCCGCAGAAGAAGCTTATTCTCGGCACGAACAATCGTGTACAGCGTCTGGTTCATCGCCATTCTTCCGCTGTCAAACTATTTGCGCAGCGAACTCGTTTCACGGCTAAGTGTACGCTCTACAGGAAATGTTATGGACACACTCGATGAAATTTCCGATGCGCTTAGCAGGAAGACTATTACTCCGTGTTTCCGTGTTGGCACTATGACGCATCACACCGTTGTACACAACCGGAGCTACACAAACTTCCATGCCAAGCTCAGCGTAGCGTTCTATGCAGCGAAGCACAGAAAGTCTTTAGAGACAAAAAACGCTGTGCGCTGCCTTTCATGTGCACGACAAAAGGATCATGTATGTTTCACGGACAGGTTATCCAATTGTTGGCAAAAAAAGACTCGTGGATTTGTTGAATCTAAGGATACGCTAAATCCAATGCTGAGTAGTATGCTTGTCCGAAAGAGTTTCGCCCATAAAGAAGCATTTCACAAAATGGTACGCAGAATTCACGAAGCAGGATTTTTCGAGAAAAAGGAAACGTGCCCTTCAGAGAGCGGGGATAGCCCAGTTACCGTGCAGGAATTTGACCAGACTGCTGAGCATAGTGGTTTTCTAGTGTTTTTTGTAGTGTTTCTAGCCGCTTCTAGCTTTGTTTTATTGCTTGAATTATTGATTTCAAGACTGTAGGCCACATGTGATAATCTGTTTTTGACTTGATGGTTAGGTTTAGCCATGAACAATGTCTTGTAATTTCTTGTCGGTTACAGGACAAGCTACTCTTTAAAAAAAACACCAATTAGGTTATGGCGCGTTTTCAATAAAAATCTACAGCAATTCTGAGAATTGTCTACTAATGCGTACTCATTCTTTGGCTTGGCTGCTAATTCTCGTTTGGTTACTTATTTAACTAGCTTAATAATTGGTAGCGATCGGCCGCCAAATGTCTGCCGATCGCTACCAATTATCTACCATTACGCTATTGTAACGATTACATGTGTTACTTCACCAATTCTCCATTTCTTTTGCAGATATATCGTAGTAAGTGACCTGAAACGCCAAACAACGCGTTTTATTGTACGACACCACAGCCTTTCCTTCATTTTTATTTTACTTTTCGGTTACGCCCACGACGCGGCGACGGCGACGTCACGAGCTTTTTTCTTCTAACGGTACGGATCAACCACTAATAATCAATTATAACGATTACATTTGTTAACGTCTCCATCTTCCTTTTTGTTACGACCTTGACGCGGAGGCGGGGACGTAACCAGCATTTTTATCGATAGCAATATTCTGCTATAATATTTTTAAAAATACATGTGTTACTTCCTTATTTTCCTGCTTTGGTATGACGTTGACGCGGCGACAACTGACGTAAGCAGCTTTGTTTTAGCGATAACAATAATCTATTATTATATTATTGTTAGGAACGTATGTGTTAACTCCTTTATTTTACTTTTTGCTACGAGCTAGACGCACCGACGGCGACGTGACCAGTATTTCTTTTTCAAACGCTACCAATTATCCACTATTACACTATTATAACCATTACACCTGTTAGCTTGATCTATTATGCATTTATTTCATTGCGATAGCAATTATATGGACACTCAAAAGCAGATTTCTGCCGTCGGCGTCGCCGTCGCCGTGAGGTTCCGTATGACGTCAATGGAGATGAAATCGTCGCCGCGCGCCGAACGCTGTATGTGCGAGTGAAAGGGCGCGAGGGGCGCGCGCTTTCACGGGGAGTGAACGCCCGGCGGAGAACAAACGCGCGTTCTGCACCGTGCTCCCTTAAAGGCTGCAGAAGTAGGCGTCTCTTTCCTCTTTTACAATCACCATATATGTAGAGCAAACGCGCCTTCTTCCGACGCGCGAGAGGCCGTGGGGGAGGGGAGGGGGGAGGGGGAGGGAGGGAGGCGACGTTTAGCTGCGGCACCAAGTGCCTATTTATATCAGAGGCTCCGGCAACAGTCACCAACGCCGCACGCATTTTGAGCGAACGCGGGCAAAACGCCGACGGCGTCGACAACAGTTCTGCGTGTTGCCGGTGCTGCTGCATGTCCAAGTTTATACAGCTGATAAAGCTAATATCATTACTCCGTATAGCTCTCTACAAATTTGCTATCGCAATTGATGCTTCGCCTTTCAGGTGAAACTGCGACAACTTTTTTCAGATATAAGGCGTCATGGGACGGACAAAATTGGCTGGGGTAGTCGCCAAAGGACGCTTACGCATTACTGAAGGACTGTATGAAACTAAAGAAATAGATTGAAACTTCTCAATGTCCTTTTGACTTGAACCGGGTGTGTTGAAAGCTGAGGGCAAAATAACTTTCACTCCCATGATTGTAATGTGGCTGACACAGTCATCTGTCTGCCACGCTGCGGTATATTGTTCGAATCCCAGTCAGAAGTATTTTCGTTCGTTGTTTTCCCAATGCTACCAATGATGTACTATTATAATACTATAATTGTAGGAGTCATGAGGGAGGTCATTACCCTAGAAACGCCCTTTAGATTACTATTTTCTACTTACTGCAACACTTAATATTCGAAAAATAATCATAAGTGTCACGGCGCGGACAGATTTTGCTGGGGTGCTTGCCAAATAATGCTTACGCATAAACAAATTCTAGAGTTGTACGCACGAAATTCATGATCTTTTTATGAGGCACGCCTTAGTAGGAAACTTCGGATCAATGTAGACCACCTGCGGTTGTTTAACGTGCACAAATGCACGGTACATGTCCGTTTTTGGATGAAAATGCGGCCGCCGCGGTCGCTATTTGCTGCGTTACGCCACAGCCACTGAGGAACCACCGCAGATCCCTTTTATTGCGATAGCAATTATATGGGCACTCAAAATCAGATTTCTACCGTCGGCGTCGCCGTCGTCGTCGCCATCGCCGTGAGGTTCCGTATGACGTCAATAGAGATGAAATCGTCGCCGATGATAAGTGGTTCTTGAGGGAAAGGGAAAGGTTGGCGCTATCTTCTGCAGCCCTTGAGGGAGCACGGCTCAGGTAAGTGGTTCTTGAGGGAAAGGGAAAGGTTGGCGCTATCTTCTGCAGCCCTTGAGGGAGCACGGCTCAGCGCCAAAACACGGCTCAGCGCCGAACGCTGTATGTGCGAGTGAAAGGGGGCGAGGGGCGCACGCTTTCACGGGGAGTGTACGCACGGCGGAGAACAAACGCGCGTTAAGCGCCGTGCTCCCTTAAGGGCTGTAGAAGTAGGCGTCTCTTTCCTCCTTTACAATCACCATATATGTCGAGCAAACGCGCCTTCTTCCGACGCGCGAAAGGCCGTGGGGGAGGGGGGGAGGGGGAGGGAAGGGAGGCGACGTTTAGCTGCGACACCAAGTGCCTATTTATATCAGAGGCTCCGGCAACAGTCACCAACGCCGCATGCGTTTTGAGCGAACGCGGGCAAAACGCCGACGGCGTCGATAACAGTTCTGCGTGTTGCCGGTGCTGCTGCATGTTTACGTTATGACCTATGATTATATTTCTAATATTAAGTGTTGCAGTAAGTAGCACATTGTAATCTGAAAGCCGATTCTGGGGTAATAACCTTCGTTTTCAGAATCACGTCGGAAAGCTGCCGATTACAAGAGCTTATTGGACTTGTGTATGCTGCGACGTCATTTGAACAATGGCAGCATATCACAATATATTGGTATCCCACTAACGCCAAAAAGCCAACTGCTTTTTCTGATTGCACTAATAGTTGTCGTCGTTGGCTTTTTGTCCTGTCGTCATCGTCACCAGAGCACCGTTGTGCATATGAAGTTTGTAATGTATTTTTTTTCATACAGTTGCAGTAGCTTGCGCAAGGCTGCATGTGCATACATTGCTTGCCTGGGGCCCTTGTAGAAACGCCGAGAATCAAAATGCATGGTAATGGTGGAGCCTGTTAAGGGCAACGAAAGAACCGAGTTTCAGCGTAGTAGGCTAATTACACCGTTTGATGAACAGAACGTTTATAAGCATGCAATATTTTTTTGCATAACCGTTAGGCATTTGGTTTTTCATAATATGACAAATATACATCTAGCACAATTTGGCAGCATTTTAGGAGTGGTTGCTATGGAATTTTTCAAGTTCTTTATGCTAACTTAGCGCTTTGCGGTACATTATCGCATATTCTCGTCGCACTCACTTCCGGCGTTTTACCCGCGTTCGCACCGAACGCGCGCGGCGTTGGTGACTGTTGCTGGTGCCCCTGGGGGCGGCTCGGAGGTTTTCCACGAGATCAGAACGGGACACTCGTCGAGCAGCATCGCCAGTCTTTACCACCTTCTTGCCTCGCAACGTTTTTATATAAACACGCATTTGGTGCCGCCCCTAAACGACACCTCCCCTCCCACCATCCCGTCCCTCCACGGCCTTTCGCGCGACGGAAAAGTCGCGTTTGCACTCTATATATATATATATATATATATATAGTGTGTGTGTGTGTGTGTGTGTGTGTGTGTGTGTGTGTGTGTGTGTGTGTGTGTGTGTGGTGAGTGTAAAGGAGGAAAGAGACGCTTAATTCCACAGCCCTTCATGGAGCACGGCATAGAGCGCGCCTTTGCTCTCCGCCGTGCGTTCGCTCCCCGTGAAAGCACGCGTCCCTCGCGCGCTTTCACTCGCACATGCAGCTACCACCACTGGATAAAAAATAAAGATTTTTTTATCCAGTGGCCGTGATAAAGCATACGGCGCGTGGCGATGATTTCATAGCCGTTGACGTCATACGGAACATCACAGCGACGGCAAAATCCGCTTTGGAGTGTCTATATGATTGCTATCGCCATGATGATGATTATGATTAAAATGTATTATTGTAGGATGGCGAGCTCGGCTTTTTCTCCTGGATGACCAGGGATCCCCCAGATTTGATGCTGGTCCCCCGCGAGATCCGAGACCTTATCACCATCGCTCCCATTCAACGAAATATGCACCCCGACCTAAACAGAGGCAGGCGCCTTGCGCGAGCGACCCCCCTTCTCAGGTGCATAGACATGAAAACGTACGATGTCTCGTTCGTGGACGCCGCTGCCTATCGCAACAACCGAGCCTTCGCCGCGGTCTGATCATCGCAGTGTATGCTCAACTCCGCCTTACGCGAGAGCCCGAAGTAGCGGAGCAAGTAGCCATAGCTCTAGCTGTGCTCGACAGCAAACGGCCAGTCATCTACAGCGACTCCAGACCGACCATGAAAGCCTTCGAACGCGGCATTGTCTCGGACCAGGCGTTACACATCCTCCGCAGCGCAGATCAGAGTACCCTCAAGCACCACACCGTCATCTGGTTCCCCGCCCATTTCGGCCGGGTGCTGGGTGCCCCGCCAAACCTCAACGAGATCGCCCACAACACAGCGCGTGCGCTTACTGAACGCGCCGTCCCAGGGCAACCCTACCTCGCCGAGATAGAGACCAACTGGGATGCACCCAATACGTACAATGAAATCACAAAACACTTCTAAATTCCACGCCGCATCTTTCCGCCCCACACCCCAAGCTTAACAGACCGGAGGCGGTAACCCTACGCTTATTACAAACAGACTTGTACCCAAACCCCGCCAAACTCCACGTTCTCTATCCTGACGCGTACCCCAGCCACATGTGCCCCTCGCGCGGAAACACGGCGACACCCACACACATGCCCTGGGAATGTAGAAACGCTCATCCCGACTCTACCTCGGACAAGCGGGAGAAGTCCCTCAGAAGCTCGCTTCTCGCCGACCAGCAATGGGCTGTACAGCAGGCCCACGAAGCTGCCGCCAGGTATTCCCTGTCGGTCCCTACGTGGGAGACCCCCGCTACGCCCTAAGCGCGTCCTGCAGGACCTAAATAAAGTTTTTCCAGTCCAGTGCAGTCGAAGGCCTTTTAAGTACAATTCGAAGGGGACAGGAGGATTATAGCCGTCCTAGAAGCTGCGTGTCATTGGCGAAACCCAAGAGCGAGTCCAGAATGGCCCTGTCGGCATCCGCTAATCCTGTTGCATGCCTAATCCACTCCTCTTAGGAAGACACTTGCGCCGCCCTCAGGTGGTAGTTAGTACCGCTGCTTAGCGTAGCACTGGCACTCCCAAAACAAATGGGCGGCGGATCGTCGCGTGGTCACGCCGCAGTCAGGGCACCTGTGCTGCTCCTGGGGTGCTTCTTCGTCCTCAGAGGCTGTCGAGGGGCCAGGTTCCTGTGACGGAATGGAGTCAGGAGAAGGGAAAGGAGGGCGTCTCTCCCGGCGTGGCCGGGACTGCCGCCACCGCTCCAACACGTTCGGTGTGAGGACGAAGCCGGAACAGAGCCTATGTAGCAGCAGCTGCCCCGACCTGGGAAGACCCACGAGAAGTGGGTTTGGGTCTGGCGGGACACTCGCACGGAGTTCCCTCTTACGTCGGTTGGCTGCTACTCACAGAGCGCTGTCTGGGTCATACAGTGGTCCTTTTCTCGTGCTAGTTGCGCTGGTCTCTGAAGGATCCCGGGAGACGACGCGGTTGGAAACAAGGGCGCGTGCCACTTCATGGGCTCTTTAATTTCCCTCGATGCCCTAGTGACCAGGGATCCAATGAAGTGTTGCAGTGACCCCGCGGGCCTCCGCACGCCTCAAGGCCGGCTTGACTAGGAGTGCTTCTGATGAGGGTGTGTGGTGAGACTTGCAAGCATTCAGCGCATAATGGGAGTCTCTGTATATATCGATGTATTCTGCATACGTGTTGCTTGAGACCTGGTCTACTGCCCAGCATATCGTTCGGAGTTCAAGTTCCGTTGGGTCGTCGGCATCAGCAGTTATGAAGGTAGAATGTGTCGACCAAGAACCGACTACGTGGTAGGCGACTGCTCCCTCAGTGGTGCGTGGGTCGAAAGCTGCATCAGTGTACGCTTGTTCTTGGCTTGGTGGTGCATCTGCCAGACTCTGTTCGTGACGCGCAGCAAATGCTGCCCGACGGTGCGCATGTTGTGCGCCCATGTTTAGCGCTTCGACTGTTACACGCGCTGTTCGCGTTTTCACCTTCTCCGGTCGCACATCAATAAAGTCTTTTCTCTCTATATCTCCTCTTCTTCGCTGTTGCATCGGCCACGCGTCGAGACAAGCCTCGGAATGGTACGTTGCTTGTTGACTGTTTTACGGCCGCTTTCTCGCGCCAGCGGGTGGCCTTGCTAAGCCTAATCCATCGCCACGGCGGCAGTGATGGCCGATCCCGGGTCATCGAAGCTAACACCATCTGTTGACCGTGAACAACAACACCCGGGACAATCACCTTTGACGGCGCCAGCCCAAGATTTGAGCAACGAAGCGGCTACGCAGCATTCCGATGGCGTTCCAGGAGCGTCTACCATCGGAAACTCTGCTGAGGCCCATGAAGAACGATGTGAGCTTGCTACCTCTGACCAACAACATAGACGCGAACGCCAAAGACGAAAGAACAATCGGGAACTCAACGAACGGAGCCGCAGCCGCCACCGTCGTGACAGAGACCACTCAGCAAGCTCGTCAACGACGGCCAGCGCGGTATCGAAACGAACGCTGGGCGACCATTTCAAGTAATCGGTCTACGAAGATGCGTCCACCCCGTCCAGCGACGAAGACGACATGCAAACACAAGCAGCACCGACGGCTTCAAGTCAACAATCTGATGTGACAACGCCATGACAAAAAGAGACAGGCCTCAGCTGAGAAGCTAGAGGCCTGTCGAGACACCGGAGGCTTCTCCCAGGACGCGTTCGACGATCACGGCAACGGAGGAGCGTGGGAAGTGCAACAGCGTAAGCACAACCAAACACGGCCCGACAAGGAAACACCACCAGAAGCTTTCGTGCTAGTCGTGAAACCACGGGTAAATGTGACGCTCACGACTGTACCAAGCAAGGACTTCTACCACAACTTCGTGACGGCCACATCCGCTGCCGTCAACACTAGACCTTTGACGTACTCGTTACAACCAGCATCTATCGCAATAAAAGTACCGGTTCCCTCTTTAGGTTAAGGCGCTATGTGAAGCGATTGGGTGCTCCACCCTGTCTTGTTGGGCTTATTGCAACACCGGGCTTGCATGTGATGAAACGAAGGGCAGTGTTTGCTCATATGAAATTTCAACTACTTTCATTCGAATGAAGTGGCTTTGCAGTCTATTGAACTTTATTTTGGCAAGGTTTTGGTAGCCTTGATTGTTCTTTTTGTTATAGCAGTAAGAAAGCCAAAACTAGGTTTCCGGGTTTTCCGCACCCAAACTCAAAAGATGGCAATCTATATATACGACCCCAATGTTACAGGCGATCGAACTTATGAGCCCGTCATATAAGGGTTCACTGGAGACTAAATAATTTGTTGCCATTTATCTTCCGCAAGCGACACCTTCAGTAGTGTTTTGCCATATTGAGGCGTCTGAGAGTGCTTTCAGTTGTGTTTATATTTCGCATTACTGAGCATGCAGTCACGCTGTGGAAGAAGACGACGTGGGGCACATTCCGAAAAAGACTTTGCTGCCGAAATGTGCAAAGCTGATTGTGGTGTTATCCTTTTTTTGCCATGAACATCGGTCATTGGTATGGTACGCAATGCTCATTTTGTATTGTATTGTTGTGTGCGGTGTTATACTTCGGGTGTGGCCCATCTCTGTGGTGGGTATGATCCATGATTGGGGGCTATAACCATTTATATATATATATATATATATATATATATATATATATATATATATATATAATGTACCGGAGATTATCAGCGCCGGCACGGTGAAGTGTGGAAGAGGCAGTCGACGAACTAGAGGGGCGCGCTCCATCGCTTTCTAGCTGTGACTGCTCTGCGCTGTTGAATACTAATTTCATAGATATTCGGAAATGTATCCTCAATATTAATTTGGAATAATCCACCCATTTCTTGGCCAATCCCCCTCCGTGGGTAGGAGCCACAGGCGTGATAGGCTACAACAACAACAACAACGACTGCTCTGCATTCCGGTACTTCGGTCAGACGCCTGTGGCCTTACGAGAACATCTGTACCGTACCGTGCGGTACGTCAGCGCGACCCTGCGATCTTCAACGGCACCGACGATCACGACGTGGAGGACTTGTAGGCCTTGCAGAGTATGTACGCGTTAGCGTGCACAAGTGGGATGACCGCACCAAGCTGACCAACGCCACCTTTTATCTGACTGATGTGGCTGTACTGGAGAGTATCGGCACCGGTACGGTGAAGTGTGAAAGATGAAGTCGACGAACTAGTAGTGCGCGCTTGATCGGTTTCTAGCTGAGACTGCTCCGTCTTTGTGTACTTCGGTCAGGCGCCTGTGGACTTACGAGAACATCCCTTGACAATGTATATACATATATATATATATATATATATATATATATATATATATATTGTGAGCGCATTTTCGGCATATCGTCGTCGTCATCTGTACATACCACTCATTATGTTGTGTGAGCGCTATTTGTGCATATCGTCGTCGTCATTTGTACATACGACTCACAATGATCTTTGGTCTCGTGCGGTGCTTCGTCTCTGACTCGGGCGGCTGCTCGTAAATAAATGCAGCGCACCGACTGACGTGGTAGAGCACCCGCCTCGGCTGCGGGAGGCTATGGGTTCGATTCCCACCGCCGCCGGGCTCCCACTGGTTCAAATGGGTACAAGCGTGCCCCGGCCTGGCGTTCGGCTTTCTTCAGGGGTGATGCGCTTGTGAAAGGAGCCTGCGCCCTGAATTCCAGTCGAAACCAACTTGAGCACGCTTTAACGCGCCATCCTTGTGTGGTTCGTCATGTAAATGACGAACCACACAAGGATGGCGCGGTGCAGTAGTGGTGAAGGAGGAAGAAGACGTTCCCAATAAACAGAGCTTCGCACGACCGCCATGTCTCCTGCGTCGACAGGATTTAACGTGCCCTACATCATGACAACATCCAAGAACGCCATCAACATTCCGAAGTCCTCGGGAGCACCCGACGACGTCTCCTTTGACAAGTGGCTCCGGCTCTTCAAGGTGAAGACTGCGCCCACAGCATGAAAGGGGCGAGACAAGCCGTGCCATTTCTCCGATTACCTTGAAGGTGAGGCCTTACCGAGGTGTACCTTACCTTACCGAGGTACCTTACCGAGGTGTTTACACTGATGCATCTTGGGAGACCCTTACTCAATGCATGACACAACGCTTTACAAGCATCGTCCCGGATCTTTTCCGTCAGTTAATTCATTGTCAGCTAAAACCGGGCCAGAGCCTCAAGGACTACTACAGTGAACAAATATCTCTGGGACGTCTTGCCGACCTAAAGGACGCGCACCTCATATCAGGGCTCATCGACGCCGTTCCCACCAATATGGAGATGGCTCTTGTTGGGCTTAACCCGTCTATACCAGCGACGTGGCTTTCAGCTGCGCAACGAGTAGAGTCAACTATGCGTGAGTTAAATCACAGGGCGTTCTACCAGGTCGAAACATGCAGATCAACGCAGCAAGAGGCAACGCCCCTCAGCGTCCACCTAGAGAGATACAGAATAAACTTTTATTCACAAAGGCAAGGCAATTCTTCCTCGTTGGGTGGGGCCCTCAGTACAGGGCTCCATTGCCTTGCTCCACCCTGCGAGCCCACTGGACCATCTGTTGCTGTTCCTGCTAGCCTAAGCTGAGCAGTGCAGACTCCCAAAAGGAAGGGGTGGGGTTTGGGATAGGAGGAATGCCCCGTGGACTAGAGCATTCCCTCGTGGAATGATAGAATGTTGGTTTGGATCCACAGTAGGGGTAGTAGGAAGGGTATAGAGTGAGATGAAAGAGATGAAGCATATAGAGGCAAGGGAATGAATTAGTCTGCAGTTGCCGCCAAGCGACAGCATCTGCTCTGTTAAGTGAAGGATAAGGAGGAGGATGCGTATAACGGCTCTGTCGGTAGTACTCCAGCACTGCGTTGTAGTTCGGTGGTTCTGTCGGTGCGTCATCTGAATTGGACAGCTCTTCCGATGGAGCCCGGCCGGTCAGACCTCGGGCAACCGCATGAACGCGTTCATTTCCATGTAGAGAGGCGTGTCCAGGAGGCCAGACGATGCACACCGTACGCAAAGTGGACGGCGAGGCAGAAGACAGGATATTGTGAGTATGCGCAGCCACAAGTTCCTGCGCGAAGGCACGGCAAGCAGCCTGTGAGTCTGTCACTATGGCAACAGGGGCGTCCACCTATACGCGGATACGAGCACCCGTGTCCGAATGCAGACACTGTGCAATGTGTGCCCCGACAGATGCACTAGCACAATGAATGTCCACGACGAGCAAGCCTTTCCGCCCTCGCTACCAGCCCGGGAAACGAGGAAGGCGACCCAAAACTTTGTTAATTCAATTTAATGCACTCAAGAACGGGCACCCTGTCAGCGCTACTCTTGATACGGGAGCCACGATTACCTGTATCAGCGAAGCAGTTGTGGCGGCTCTTCACCTACAAATAATGTGAGATTCAGGCATCAATGTTCAACAAGTTACGTCATCTACCAAAACTTTGAGTCGCGTCAATCGAAAGATACAGATAGGAAAAATCACAAAGGAAATTCAGGCACATGTTCTACAAGGCATGAAGAGCAACATACGTTTTGGCTTGGATAGTGCCTGCTGCTTTAACTTGTCTATGGATCTTGATACCCTCACTCTATGCCAAGGGAGTGACACCCTCCACCCTTGCCCGCAAAACCATTTTACGGCAAACATGGACGCTTGTTTGCAGGAAGTTTGTGATTTTGGGCCTCTAAATGAAACTCAGAGGATGGCATTGAAGCAGCTAGTCCATAACTACGAGGAGCTTTTTCCAAATCACAGTATGACATTGGGTGCATCACTAGCGAAACGCATCACAGTCCTCTGACCAACAATGTTCCCATCCGCCGGTCTCCCTCTCGATGCTCAGAAGCCGATAACGTCGAAATGGACAGACAAATCAACGACCTTCTTACGCAAGGCGTTATAAGACTGTCTACGTCACCGTACGCTGCGCCGGCGCTTCAGGCTGAGAAAAAAAAGGACGCACACGTTTCTGCATAAATTACCGCCAGTTAAACACAGTGACGGTCTCCGACTATCAACTCGCATCGACGACATTCCTGACTGTCTCGGGAAATCAACGTACTTCTCGACGTTAGACATAACGTCAAGTTACTGGCACGTGAGACATCCGGGAGACATCCCGAAAACGGCCTTTGTCACACGTATGGCTTGTCATGCCTTTTGGTCTCCGGAACGCCCCAGCCACTTTTGAACGGGCTGCCAAGTCCATATTGACTAAACACCACTTGACGCACGTCACGAACTACTTCGAAGACATTGTCGTCTATTCTGACACGTTCCCAGACCATTTAAAGCATCTAGATGCCGTTCTAAATGCTTTTAGAAGCGAATGCGTTAAACTGAAATAAAAGAAATGTCAGTTCGCACAAACTTCCATTGAGTACCTGGAACACAGGGTTTCAAATGGCACAGTCTCTCCGAAACAAAGCAACGTGGAGGCAATCCTGCAGTTTCCCACGCCATCACGCCCTAAAGAGTTGCATCGTTTTCTCGGTGCCGTCACTGTTTACCGTCGGTACATCGCCCACTTTAGTGAAATTGCTCGTCCGCTGACACGCCTACTCAGCAAAGACTCCACCTGGAACTGCGATCCTGACTGTTAACTGGCTTTAACTCAGCTTAAAAATTGAGTGACCAGAAAACCCATCCTTTCCATCTACGATGCCACCAAACCTTGTGTGCTCTACTGCGATGCGTCCAACAAAGGTATCGGCGCCGTCTTGAAGCAGGCTGATGATGAAGGTCGAGAGCATCCAGTTGGATACTATTCACGCAAGCTGCTAAAGAATGAGTTTGTGCACTTGTTACGGTTCCTAATAAAAATGAATGGGGATGTTGTGAGGTATAATATATATATTAGTATTATTAACTAAGGTGCGGCTAAACACCATGACTACATTCGGTTCTCCTATCCACGCATGGTTTTACAGCGTAAGCTGTTATGGGCTCATTCCAATAGCCGTTTCGGTTCGCGACAGTGTCCGCCGCAGCCGCCGTGTCCGCCGCCGTAACCGCTATCACCGGAAATGTGAAAAAAAGTACCCGGCTCCCGCTGGGATCGAACCCACGCCCCCTTCGTGGCAGCCAGATGCGCTGCCACTAAGCTACGCAAGCGCTTGCTATTGGGGAGCGTCAAAATTCCCTATAACCGCTCCCTAAGCAGGCGCGCAGGCACAGACGACCCAAGCCTCCACTAGTATGGTGGCGCCATCTAGGTAATTCGAAAAAAGTTCCCGGTTCCCGCCGGGATGAAACCGGCGCCCGCTGCGTACGAGCCAGATATTGTACCACTGAGACACGCAAGCGCATTTTATCAGTGTGATGCACACGTATGCTCACCCTTTGGGAGGACTGGTGCTGCGTCAATGCACATGTACGCCTAAATTTCATCCTGTATATAAGCTCAAGTTACGGAGTATATAAGCTTAAAGGGATACGGACGCAAAATGTGAAAATTTTACGAAAATGTTGAAAATGAATCTTGAGTGTGTAATTACACCGAAAATAAGTAGTCACTTAGCCCACTTTTGAGCCGATGGCTTTATTTTTGGCGTTTTTATGAGCACGCGCCTCGCCGCCCGACCCGCGGGAGTTGGAGGGCATGGCGTGACGACACCCTCGTCGGATAGCCAGCCGCACGGCCGCAGTCATTCGAAGCGCGCCGATGCCGCCATCACGAGCATGGATTTGAGTTCTGGTGCCTCTACCAACGATGAGTACACGTCTGAAGACGAGGACCATTCCAACTTGGCAAGAAATATTACCGCTTACGGTTACGAGCCTTCCGCGTCAAGCGACGAAGAAGAGCAGGCGGCCGTGGAAGTGCCGGTCAGGTTTCGCGAACCGTAGCGCGAAGGTTTCGCTCTGCACCAGACACGTGTGCAAGAATTATCTGTAATTTCCTCTGTAAACTTGCGTTCTCAAGAGCACACGCAGGCGAGGCAGCTGCGGGGTACATCAGCACTGCGTGGATGACTGAATAGTAAGTAGTTTATGCCGTCGGCGTGAGCAACTGCTGTGAGGTAACAGTACCTCCGAGACTCTCACGTCCACTTCGGCAGCCGACCAACAAATGGCAGCGCCTGTCTGGCATTCTCCCCAGTTTTTCTTGCTTTTAGCCCGTGGAGAAGCGGAGCTGTGTGTGTGTGTCTGCCCCGCTGCCGTGTAGGACTGATCTTGTGAGTCGCGCTCACGCTCACTAGCCTTGTATTGTTTTACCATGCTTTGTCAGCATTTTTAAAGACATTACTGCATTCGTGCCCAGCCTCGGGCATCTCGCCCCAGCCTCGCCATCACACTGCTCAAGAAGGCTGCAAGTGAACGAAGCCAGTACCGACATCTTTTCGCCTCCTCTCTTCAAATGCGCCGCTGATCATTTCTGCCTTGCGTTTTCGTGAGAAGACCGATGGCACAGCCTCTGGCTTTAGGCGTTGCCTTTTGAGCGGCATGCCGAGGCTTTTCAGCACTGTCGGGCTGGTCACATAATAATCGTCGACGAAGTGGTCCGCACAAATGAAGTCATTTTATAGAGGTCTCCAGGCTGGGCGTGATGGCTGACAGGCAGGTATCCAAAGTTTACGCATCTTCTCGTCCCTGGGAAACGTGTGCCACGGCGTGTAACGACCGACGATACTGTTATAACAGCAAAGTCTGGGCATTTCCTTCCGCCGCGACGAACGTGTCAATACCGAACGACGACTGCGGGAAGGCGCATATAAGACGCACCACCTGCCTGGAGCGCCGACGGGGATAATGTTTCAGACGGACCATGTGCGAAGATCCCGCAAAGGGGTTAAACAAATTCTGCGAGGGAGCGACACCTCCGGAAACACTGCGACGGCTGTGGCCGACCTTGGCCGCACGCGCGCGCGGGTAGGTGTTATGACGTCAAATTTCAGCTTCTGCCTGCGACCGCTTGGAGGCAAGGTGCAACAAAAAATCGCAAAAGAGATGTTCCTTGTTCTTTTTTTTTTCAAAGCAGCTTCTTGTATTCGTCATTTCCAACAGTTCAACTTTTGTTCCGATGGAAAAAGCCACCCGCCAATTTTTGTGGCCGTATCCTTTTAAGTAGACACAACAGCGGCCGTCAGAAAGTGCGCGAACAATTATCCGCTTCCTCTGTTCAGGAGATATTCTTTGTTCCAGATGTACTATCATGCTTAGAATGAGCTCGAACGCGCAAGCGCGTGGCAAAGTGGTGGCGCTTTGTAGCTTATACGTGAGAGTGATATCGCTCGCAAATCTGCTGAAATACTATGTTTTCCTGACAGACACTGTAAGGGTTGAAAAAATAGCACTAATTGCAAGTGCAAATTTGGCCTTGCTTTGGTTTTTGAGTATGTTGAACGCGCATATGCAGATGTGATCCCTCTATTTGTATTCGAAAAGTCGTTGTTAGTGAAGTAGCCTCAAAACTTTGCTACAAAAGCAGCGCTTTTGCAAATAGAAGAAATTAAAATGTTTAGCTGGAATAATATTGATACCAAAATCTTCTAGAGCATTTAGTGACCCTAGCCATACTGCCTCCTTTTATTTACAATGTGTCTATTTGTGTTAAGACTGTTAGGGTGAACCATGCTGATGTGATGAGGACCAGCCTGTGTTTCCTTTGAAATAAAGGGGAGGGGGGTTCGTTCATGAGCTACATGTGCGGATGCCATGAAATGCACAAAACAAGAATAAAGATGGAAAAGCTACGAACGCGCTCAATGAAATGCACAGCGAAAAATGTACAGACACAAAAACATACAGTGGCGCCATGGCTCCTTGCTGAACCAAGGTGGCGATGTCAGGACAGAGACGCAAGACCAGCGACGCAAGAGCAAAGGGGGCGGAAGAAGGTGGCTTCTGCACCCGTACGGGCAGGTTTAGGTAGTGTGCTCTTGGATTAAAGTGCGGCTCTACATCGTGAACTGCGTTGAACAAGTGAAGTGCGTTGAACTGCATACAATATCTCGGTTCTCGTCTTGTTCTCCTCGAGATTCGACTACAACCTGTTCCATTTTTGCACTCAACTGCACTCTTGCGTTGTAGTGCTCTCACCTACAGCGTAAATTGTATGCCTGTGAAAACGCGTTCCTGCAACATCCTGATAAACCACACTACACCATTTCTATGTGAAGCAAGTGACATTTTATTTCACTTAGAATAATAAGAAGTGATTGCGTCTTATGTATGTTATATTTGAGTGTATTTTTAATGTATGTTTGATGTGTTACGGGTTTCGAAGATTCATAATATGTGTGTGCTTGCGAAAACGAATGTTCGTGCGGGTTTCGCTTTATATATCTCTTTACACTGAAAACAAGTAATAAGCCACCATGGTTAACACATTTAGAGTGTTACAGTCTTGCATTGAGCTTAGTCACTTACTGCACCTTGTGCATTTATTATCAGTACATAAATAACACCTTACATGTTTATTGGTCAGAGCTTGTAACTCTCCAGAAGAGCAGCTTTACAGGAGTATGATTGATTTACCTTAACCATTAAAACAAATATGGTTGAACATAAAGCAGTTTTTGTTATATGGTATCTGCATAATTTCATAACACCCTCAGCGCATTTAGTGGAACATTTGCTCAGACAATCCATTATTCGTAAATGCCAAACTGTTAATGGCGATCCAACCATTAAATTGGGCTCGCACAAGCGGCAGTTCGTTTTTTTTTTCATCCACATTCATTTCCCATTATCTAATCATTTCTGCACCTCAACTAAAACCAAAAAATAATTTGCCTTATGCTTTCCAGGAATACCAAAATTGAGGTCTACCTGTTGCCCTTGCTCTCGTTTACATATAGGGATGTCTGAGTGTAATGACATCTCGACTCTAGGGACTCCTATAGGAGTCCCTAGAAATTTTTTCTGTGATACACACAGTTGCTGCTATTCTGAGCTAAAATGTGTGAGCAGCATTTATTTATAGTAGTTTGTTTGGAACACTTTATGTTGTGACCGTGTTTCAGGCAATTTCAGTTCAGTGTATTTTATGCATCATGTAGATTATTATTGACCGAGCGTAAGAATGGAAGCGTATAGCTCTGGTATAGATACGTAAGCATTTCTCGAAAATCCTTAGTGTTGAGACAAATGCGATAGTGAATGTTTGACCGATAAATGTTTTTAAAAACAGGCCTCTTAGCATATGTTCCGGCCTCGTGACAAAATATATAATTAAGAAAAATAAACAAGAAGAGGTGGATCAAATTGCAAGGGAGGCAGTAAAGATTATGCTGATTTAAACAATGTGTTAGAACCCACGTCCAATAAATCGTTAGAAAACTGAGTTACTTAGATGTAATAACACTACAGGCGATTTGTATTATTTGTGTCCGATCTGAAGTGAAATGTGACGCAATGTTTATATTCACGTACAGCGCTGATCACAACTTTATTCTCATGCGATGTTTATCCCCTCCATGTGCCTATTCTCAATGAGCCGCCTATGACATGCCGTGGTAAACATTTTCATATCGTGACAAAGATATATTGCTGTTTATTCACTTACTGCACCTCGTGGTATAATCACCAGTGCTTCAAGTGAATGACAGTGTACACTGAAAATTAGTTACTCCATTTCGCTACCAAGCATAAGGACAACTTTAATGTAGCAGTACAAATTTGGTTAATGAGTGCTATAGAAAGTATGTATTGAATATAAGGAAGATTTTTTATATAGTATCTCTAAATTGATAATGTCCTCAGTGCATCTGGTGAGGTTAGTCGCAATATTTGAGGTACATCATCTGCCTTAAATACTAAAAAGTTAAGAGTGTCTTTTTTACATACCAGAACACCAAGTATATGTGTCTGTTTGACGCCCGTAAAAAAGAGTTCGGACATTAGGAATTCTAGAAATTGTTACTGCGGTATTCAATGGTGTGAAAAACGTATAGTCAGCTTAACACATTTTCATGACTATGTGGTGTTTTGTGGGACAGGCGCCAGATATTGTGTGGCATTTTGATGATGTGGCGTTGAGATTGGGTTTATAATAATATCAAGTATAGTGTGCTCACCACTATTGCTGACTCTGATCGAGCGGTAGTATGGAAAACCACAACTCAGGTAGATATGTATAGACATTCTCAGTGGAGACAAAGTGTTGTAAACAAGCTGGTAACCACTGTGTGAATTTGGTGTGCTATTTACCACCATGTTACGGCAATGGGTCAAAATTTCGTATTGAAATTATGATAAATTTATCAAAACCACCGAACCTATTGATTTGCCTGATTGTTTTAATATGCAGTACAAATGTTGGTGCATTGGCTTTAACTTTACGGAGGAAATTGTGCGCTATAGAAGCAGAAGCATCGTGTAGCACATAAAATCTGGCCGATAATGAAGAAGCCAAAACATGTGAAGTTTCGGAAAATCAATGAAGCCGTTAAATGTCGTGTGCAACTTATCAAAAACAATGTGTGAATTGGGCCGACGTATGCGCCAGTAACATTATTTTAAGCATTCCGATGGTGACGACTCGCCGTACGCTCAGAACTCAATTCATTACATGATAGCACGGAATTTTCGGTCACTTGTAACGCATGTAGAGTGTTCTTCCTGGTATTTCGAGTTGAAATAAAACGGTTTTTGTGTGCCAATGTGTCTATGTCTCGTATCATCTGAAATCCCTGACACACAAGAAACAGCGATCTCAATGCCGCCGAAATTCTCACGTGGCAAATAGTCTTTCACGTTCGCGACAGTATCTCTGAGCTCTCGCGAGTACACCAACCTACTTTAGCTCCTTACAAAGAATAGACCCTGTTAGGGCCTCGCTGATACCGCGACCATACGAACCCAAGGCCCAGTCAGGGCTCCAAGGCCTCTCGCACATCTCCGACCAAGCTGCCCTCCAGCAATCTTGACCTCGTTCAAGAATGGTGTGACGTGTGCTTAGCGATTGTTAATTTATCAAAGTGTTTGATTATGTCACTTACCCGCGATCAACAATGTTTAATGTTTAGCTATAACATTGTTAAACAGCTTCTAGAGAAAGCCACACCGTTCAAACACTTAGGTCACACTGACTATTCACATGATATGGAACGTGCATGTTAGTAAACTTCATCTATCATTTAACCTAAAACTATGTTTCTTGAAGTGCCAATTTCGACGTGTGCGTAAACATGTCATATTTCTTTCATACAAATCAACCCTTCGGGCCAAACAATAGTGTTCATCAGCCATTAGACACCCGCACCACACGTGCCTCACCAATTAACCCGAATGTATTCATAATTGTTGGACACGATTATTTCATTCCTCATATTCATTTGACACTTGTTTCAATGTCTAATAAAACACCTTAAATGATGCCAACCCTATATACAAGGTTTTTCAGCGAACACTTTCAAAATTTATTTAAGATTGCCTGTGGCAGATAGCACAATTCTAGATCAGCACATTGCATTTCTCCGCAAAGTTCGGTAATTAGTATCTCGAAACTGGTGTCATTCCGAGAATTCGTTCCAAGGGGATCCGCCTTGCGAACTCCACGGCTACAATTTGTAAATTGCAATATGGGCCATCCGGCAATTAGTTAAAAACTTCATTACTTAATTTCTGTTAATTATTCGATTTTGCATTTCAATTTCTTGTGCAAGTAATGTCCGCCTCTTCCAGTAGACCAGCTCATGAAGTATAATTGTGCTATCTGCCACAGGCAACCTTTAAGGATTTTTGAAAGTGTTCGCTGAAACACCCTGTATATCTGAACGCACAGGTCACCCAGTATAAGTTTTCGGCCTGTGCGGGATAACTTTTACTTTTCCAGCATCCTTCTGTCCCCATGCAGCCAATATTGGAACGACTTTCCCGAATATATCGTCGCCAATACGTGCTCAAAAACGTTTTCTAAAGACATGTTGAAACAAGTTTGAAGCTGATGCCAGGTGTTAATGAGCTTGCTTCTGTACTGTTTCCACCCCTTACACAACACTCCTATGTGCGGTTTCTCAAGAATAGAAATGAAAATCCAACGGTGGTTGAGCGACGGTGGTTTATTTTGCATCCGGGGCATTTCTTCTAACGAGCATATTGCTTGTGCCCGACGCAACACTTAGGCAGTATTTACAGGTCAGCATAGGCATCCTGTCGAAGGCTCTGCTCAGCTTTGGACGATTCTGCGTGACAACTAAAAAAAAAAAACATTACCGTTACCTTAACCGTCTCTTCAACGAAAATCTGGGTCTTGTGACTAATCCTTTTGACGTGAGTCGAAAAAAAAGCAAATATTTGGTGGCACAGCTGCTACAATGATCCATAAAATTATATCCTAATTCGCAGCATTCTTTGACTAGACTCATACTTTTCTTTCCCTGTTGGCCCACCCCCTAATTTAGGTGACCCAACCCCAATTCCTAGTTGGCCGACCTCCGAATTCAGATTTGCCCACCAGAATATCACCCCCAAATTCAGGCTGGCTGTGCCACATATCACTCCATATTGAGGTAGGCGCACCCCCATATTACCCCGATATTCAAGTTGGCCCACCGACATACTCCAAAATTTACTTCGGCGTACCGCCATATCACCCCCAAATTTAGGTTGACCCAGTGCCAAATTTAAGTTGGCCCATCCCAAAATATAACATTCCCCCACGCCATACCACCCGGAAATTTATTTTAAACCACTCCCATATCACCCCCAAATTTAGGTTGAGCCACTTCAAGTTGGCCCACCCCAACCCCATGGATTTTCATTTGAGCCCGATACGTTCCTATGGGAAAGGCATCACGCTTCTTGCATTGGAGACTCGATCTAGCTACCAAAATTGCTGGGTTACTCGCCAAAGAATGCTACGCATTAAAATCATTCAAAATGACTAAATGTGTAGCGCCAGGAAGGCAAGAAGGAGTGGAGTATACCGGGCGTCACACGTCAATTGAGCCAAACCGTAAAAATGTGCAAATGACACGTAGCTGGACAAAACCAAGGTAATGTTTCTTTTTTGGACGTTTGAAGATAGTCTGATTACATTTTGCATTCCGCCTAATTACATAGTTAGTCCTACTTAATTATTCAACTTCTAAAAGATTATAATTAGGTGAAACGTGGCATTGAGATAACTGTAGAGCATTATGAAATCACAGAGTGTGCTGCTGCTAAATACATGCCTAATAAAAGTGTTTTTCCAAGAATTAGAAAAGCCAACAAATTCACGCATACTGCTTCGAGCGGCAAGTCGCGCAGCAATTTTTCTTTTATTCCAGGGCTTCTTTCATGCATAAAAAAACACTTTTGATCGGCCCGTATGGAGCAGCAGAAAGCTGTATCAGGATTTTTTTTATGTTCTACAATTTTTTTATTGACACTTCATTTCGAAATATCATATTTGAGCAGTGCAGTTTAGAGCACTGCACGGGACGATTTTTTCAGCCCGGGCCCGTTTTTACGCTGGGCTGCCCGCCCGACCCCGACCAAAAGTTTTATGGCGAGACCCTGGCTCGGCCCGGGCCCGAAAATAATCTACGTTACCCGTCCGGCCCACCCACCCCTTTGACTTAGGACCGAGCCCGGCTCGAAACCGGCCCGAGACCGAAAAAGATCAGCGAGCGGCATTAAAAATTAACAAGAGAATAAAACGTATTTATTCTTAAGGCATTATTAGATGTCATACGCAATTATGAACACTATTTGAGTGGTCTGAATGGAAATACGAGCGCGCGAAGTAGTACGAATGACCCTGCCGAGCAATATCGCCAGCAGTTTGCCACGGCCGGGCCTTGATGCGGCGCAATCCACTTCTATCGCAGCGCCCCCACAGTAGTTTTCCACGTCGGATGCCTCACTGCAAAGCACGCGCCGCCCCAGCCGCTCATTCCACTCAACCGAATTCCAGTACACTATAGCCGAAGCACAGCCACGACTGGTTAGGAGCAAAGCGCACAGATGGAGTAAATGAAGAAAGAAAGCTTCTCGTTCCTCCATGGTGAAGTGTAATGCACTGCTGCCAGGAGGCTGGTTGAGAACATGCGTGTAATCACAGATGGACGCAGTGCCATATTTCAGCCGCGTGACGACTCATCTTTTCTTACCAGTCATTGTTTTACCAAATCGCCTTTGAAGAATCAGCAAGCCGCGAAGCCGCTTTCACCGGGCTGAAAGCATTAATTACATTGAATAAGGTAAAGAATATACTGGAATCCTTAGGTTTGATGCGACTTTGGTCTTTCTGGACTTTTTACATTCTGTTCAAACAGCGCAAAATACGACGGTAGCACTGCTAGCTTCCAACTGCCACGGGTCAACAGGTTTTATCAGAGTCGAGACGAGCGAAGACAACTCGCTGCACGTTACATGCACACCAACAGAAAGTCCGAGCCCGGCTGGGGACCGGGTCAAAAAGCACATGGCGTGCCCGAGCCCGGTCCGAGCCCATGAAAAAACTGGTCTACCCGGCCAGGCCCGGCGCACGGGCCGAGCCGGGCCTGGGCTTTCGGGTAAGCCCGAGCCCATGCAGTGCTCTAGTGCAGTTATGGCCCATCTTGCTAAAGCATAGGGCTGCTGTCCTTGAGGAGCCTATTGGAAGTGGGTTCGATACCACACAGCGTGCGAGAAATTTTAAAGTTTTTCGAATAGTACATTCGGCTGCTGAAAATCGCCCATTACGAAATCGCATAGTTGAAATGCAGCCGGGTAGCTCTCCCACGCTTCCCTCTCCAAACACTGCGCCATCAGCAGCATTGCCGTAAAGTTGGCCCCCGGCGCGGATTTGATTGCGCCGAGTGCAGAAGCAATTTAAAGAAATTTTTGTCACTAGAATTGCGCACGAATAATGGCATATACCTGGTTACCCATGTAAGTGTCAAGTCATTCATTGAAGAATAGCACACGAGTAAACTGAGTGTCATGCGCAGCGACTGAGGTTGGTCAGAGGATTCATTTCCATCGCAGGTCTCTAAGCACAACAGTCCAAGGCGCTACCCATTCAATGGGGGAATTTCCAGGGAGACAGGTTGGCAGGAAAATGGTTAGAGGCACAGATAGAGATACAGACAAATATAGATACACTGTTGGCCCCTAGAGAGTGCCTGAAGCACCCTAAGCATGCACACGAAACGCATTACCAGATTGATGGTTTGAGAGATCCCATGATGAGCACTAGCATTCGACCAAACATGCCCTCATTAGGACAAAGATTGGTACCATCCATGGCCCAACACTGGCATGTTGGCAAAGTGCAAGGCCGAGAGTTAGACCAATCAGTTGGCGACGATCAAGCCAATGCAGCAGTCATCGTGTTGCTAGCGTAGCATCAGTGCTGGGCCATATCTCTGGCTTCATCAATGTCAGCTTTAGATAAAGACACCCCACATGACCAAGTTGAATAATTAATTAGGGCTAACAATGTAATTAGGCGGAATGCAAAAACCAATCACACCATCTGTAAACGACGAAAAAAAGAAACATTACCTTGGTTCTCTCCAGCTATGTGGCATTTGCATATTTTTAAGGTTTGGCTCAGTTGACGTGGGACACCCGGTATACTCTGTTCCATCTTGCCTTCCTGGCGCTACACCTTTAGTCATGTTTAATGATTTTAATGCGTCGCATTCTTTGGCGAGTAACCCAAAAATTTTGGTAGCCAGATCGAGTCTGCAACGCAAATGGCATAACACCTTTCCCATAGGAACACATCGGGCTCCGTAGAAAATACATGTGTTTGGGGTGGCCCAACTAGAATTTGGGAGTGGGTCAACCTAAATTGTGGGGTGGTATGGGGTGGGCCAATATGAAATTTGGGGGTGGACCAACCTGAATTTCGCACTGGGTCAAGCTAAATTTGGGGGTGATATGGCGGTGGGCCGAACTAAATTTAGGGGATGTCGGTTGGCCAAACTCAATTTGGGGGTAATATGGGGGTGCGCCAACCTGAATTTGTGGTTATCTGTGGCACGGCCAGCCTCAATTTGGGGTAGCTATTCGGATGGTCAAATCTGCATTTGTACATGGGCCAACTTGAAATTGGGGTGGGGTCAACCTAAATTTGGGGGTGGGCCAATTTGAAACTTGGGGTGGGCCAACAGTGAAAGAAAACTACGAGTCTAGCCAAAGAATGCTACGAACTAGGATACAATTTTCTGGATATCTGTAGCAGCTGAGCAACCAAACACTTGCTTGTTCTTCGGCTCACCTCAATAGGATTAGTGACAAGACCCAGATTGACGTCGAAGAGACGGTCAAGATAACGGTAATGTTTTTTTGCAGTTGTTGTCAAACAGAATCGTCTAAAGCTGGCCAGATCCTTCGACACAAGCAGTATGGTCTTTAGAAGAAATCATGCCCCGGATGGAAACGTGATAGAAAGTTTTGGTCCAAGAAGTGGAAGTCCTGCACAAATGAAAATAATTCCTGAGAAGAATACTGAAATACATTTTATAGCATTTTATTTACAAATACCTAAGCACCAAAATAAATTTTTCGGGGAGCTAAGAGAGTGTAGCTGAGTTATAATAATACTGTTTATTTACAAATAAATAGGTTCCAAAGTGGCATCTTCCATAAAGCTAAGTGGGTGACCGTGGGCTAGCAAGCACCCGAGTGCATGAATTCGGCAAGCTGGCGAAGACGGCTGTCTGGGCAGGGCTTTGAGGGCGGGGATCTGACATCGATGGGGCGGATAGTGCCTGGATGACGTCGGGTTGGTTTGGGACCTGGAGACAGCGATTAAACAGGGGTTTCAGGAGATTTGTTGTCACCTCACAATGCGACTTTCCCCTTACTTGGAGGGGAAGCTTCAAGTGGAAAATTAACGCAAATATTATCAGGGTTGCGGCAATGAGAAATGTCCCACTCAGCACAAATTAGTTTTTGAGCCGTCGGCCAGTTGTCTTGACAAGATTAAGAAACGTCTTGAAAACACCTTATAAAATCTGTACGGCATCTTCGAGATGTTTTCACACAATATTTAAGGCGTCTTGTAGACGTCCTGATGCAACTTTGTCAGATGTATTACGAGGATTTTGTGGACATACTGAAGACCATCTAACGCACTGCCAAATAAGGGACATAAGATGTCTCCGAAGAAATCGTGTAACCGTTTTAAACACTGTGTAGCAAAAACCCTCTTTTTGGTTTAGACAAATTCGCGAAGACCATGGTATGACACCTTTAGGTGAGTTTTTTCGCAACATATCTCAAAATTTTTTTCCAGTGACAGGTGATTTAGATCCTCAAAGTGACATATGTACAAGCTATTTCGAAGCTCTTTAAAAATGTGGTGGCATAACGTCTAGTCAGGACTGTTTAAAATTTATTGCAACCGCCAGCGTCTTAGTCTTAGTCGTTGGATAGCCAGCCGGCCAGCTGGCTACCCAACGAGGGTGTCGTGACTTCACGCCTTCCAACTTGCGCGGTCGGGCGGCGTGGCGCGCACTCACGAAAACGCAAAAAAAAAAAGCTGTCGGCTGGAAAATGAGCTTAGTGACTACTTCTCTTCGGTGCAATCGCACACTGAGGAATAATTTTCAGCATTTTCGTAAATGTTTCAGATTTTGTGTCCGTATCCCTTTAACCGAAACTGAACCACACCAATTTTTTTTATTCTCTCACGAGCCATGGGAAGGCCCTACATAAGAAAATCATCATATTGTAAATACATTAATTTTTTCGTCCGAAATTGGCAGTCTAGATGCTAACGTTTTTTGTAGGGATGTACATCAAAGAGCACCCCACAACTTCAATCTTTTGCCTATTTAATCTGAGGAAGTGTACTTTGGTACCACTCTTGGTAGCGCCGTAACAATATTTATAATAAAGATGAGGCAACAATGCCACAATGCGGTGTGCTTCTAGGCAAAACTGTTTCTTTATGCCGGCCCCTCTCCTATACAAACAGATGCACGACATACCCAACAAAAAGTGGTTCGAAGTGGCCGAAAAATTCTGTCGATTCAAAATATAGGAAGGCAAGCAACATCTCAAGGGAAAACCCGAGGAAAGGCAGCCAAAACTAGGTATTTTTAATTTGGGCCGGCGAAAAAACAGGATTACGTGAATGATATACAAGCACACATAAAACAATTTAGATACTGTTGTTTTCTTCGTAAGAAACCGAAACTGGCGTCTAGCACAGAAAACTTGAGACGAAGATTTTAAAGGAATTTTCATCGTACCTGAAATAACATTGAATTCGAAGTAAGCGTTTATGTATTTCTACGTTTTTCATCCCTTGTCTATTAATTGTGCTTTAGTCTCTTTAATTTTAAAGGAATGCTGTAACAGAAGCTGCTTGGGTATGAGCATTTTCTTTATGTCCTCGTTTCAAGGCTTTTTGCATCAAACACCAGTTGCTATCTCATACAGAAAAAAAGACGTCCCTTTTTAGCGTTGTCTTTCTGTGGGCTGTTTTCATCATAATCCTAAATGTACCAACGTATGTAATCATTTGAACTTTTTAGAACTTCTGTGCCTTTCTTTGCATCGGCGTTGCTTACTTTCTTGCGACAAGTACCACCAACTGGGTAGTGAACGGAGGACAACGTCTCTCCTTGGTGTCTTGTTTTCATTGCACTGCTTTTCTCACTCGCCACATGGCACCAATCGAGCGAACTTGAAATGCCTCTGAAAGTTTCAACTCGCATGTACAGGGCGACCTAAAGTGATTTCAAAATGTACTCATGGTAATACAGTATATTGATCCTTCTTTCTGCCAAGAAAGTTGTGCTGCTGAATACGAACTTCATAACACGAACTGTTTCGCTTTCACTTCAGGTCCTTGTTTCTATGCCTGGCAGTTGTCCTTGACCTAGTTCCTGTAAGCTGGGACCTTATGGGTGATATTTAAATGAATTATATTATTAGAGGCATTATACAGGGTGTTATAAATGAAGCGTTAAGGAATTTTTAAAAATCGTCTGCGGCAGGTAGCCTAATTTTGATCGTTTAGCTGGGTTATTCGAAGAGCCGAACAATAGTAGCACAAGAAATCGAAACACACATTCAACTGAATAAGAAAAATTGATTAAATAAATTCCTAATTAATTATCTTACGACACATATTCAGCCGGTGAGTTTGCAAGACTCATTCACTTCACATGAATATCCAGGATTACACAAGTTTGGATATATTATTTCCTGAAGAGTGGGACCAAATGCATGGGCGTTCCAGTTACTTTTGTGCTACAATGTATAAAACAGCATTTCCGTAAAAAAAGTAAGTGTAACAACAGTGTATTTTTACGGCGAGTTTCATGGTGCGTATCGTCAAACTGGTTTCATTCTGAATATTCGTTCCATGTGGATAAGCCTCAGAAGCTAACCGGCTACAATTCGTAAATTGCAATATGTGTCGTGAAGTAATAAGCAAAGCTAATTAGTGAAGTTATGTTAATTAGTTCAATATGTGTTTCGATTTCTCGTACTAATAATGTCCGCCTCATCGAATAACCCAGCTCAAAGATTATGCTACCTGCCACAGGCAATTCTTTAAAATTCCGTAAAGCCTAATGTTGAACGCCCGGTATCGTCAAGGACGCGAGAGGTTATACATGAGTATGCTGGAAAGAATCTAAGAACATCACTAGTGACTGGACAAGCAAAAAAAAAAACATTTTGACTCGAGGAGTGTCAGGGAAGCACATAAGTGTGGGTAAAAGCAAGGTGGCGAGCAGTGGGCTCATCGTGAAGCTGGCAAAGGAAGCTGACTGCAGATGGGCAGGCACGAGAAGGAGCCGTTCAGGGGCCTGAGGATGCATATTATGGCGGTATAAGGTGCCGTCCTGAAGGAAGAACAAGTGGGGTGAAGGGTCGGGTGTCGCGGAGTTTAGCCTGTCTATGATAGACCGTAAAACCGAGTCACGGTGTTCTTCGTCCCGTATATTAACGAGGTCCGAGATAGACAAGACGCAGGCGTCGGTGTCTTGCTCAGTGACGTCAGGGGAATCCACGGAATACCATGATAGGCAAGCATCATCTTGATAAAGGTGAACGAACTTGTGCACTACCGAAACCGAGTATCCTTGGAGGCGCAGAGTCAAGTGACCAAGGTGACCTGTAGGGTCTGTGAGCAAAGAAAGCCAGCAGAAGGCATGATGATCAGTTACGATGGTAAAGGTGTGGCCAAACAGGTAGAGACGAAATTTGGCGAAAGCCCAGACACAAGCAAGACACTTTCGTTTTGTGACTGAGTAATTCTTCTCCGGTGCGGACAGGAGGCGGCTATCGTACGCAATAACAAAGTAGTGTCCGCCCTGACGCTGAGCGAAGACGGCACCGAGTCAAACGCCGGTGGCATCTGCGCGAAGCTCCGTCGGTGCAGTCGGATCAAAATGCGCAAAAATAGAAGTCGTGAGGGCATCGATAAGTGCCGAAAAGGCAGCAGCTTGGGGTGAACTCCATGTAAAAGCAACGGGTCTGCGTAGGCGTCCTATTGACGGTTCTGGACAGTTTTAGACGATTCTGCTTGACAACAACTACAACAGAAAATAAACATTACTGTTATATTGACCGTCTCTTGAACATAAAGCCGGGTCTTGTCATTTATTCAGTTGAGGTGCACCAATAAACAAAAAAGTATTTGGTGGCACAACTCTAGAGAGATCCAGAAAATGACTCATAATTCGTAGAATTCATTAGCTAGGCTCGTAAATTTCTTTCCCTATTTGCCCACTCCAGGTTTCGGTTTCGCCCACCCCCAAATTTAGGCTGACCTAACCAAAATTTCAAGTTGCCCCACCTCAGAATTTAGGATTGCGCAGCCGAATATCACCCCCAAATTCTGGCTGGCCCAGGCACATACCCCACTGAACACAAGACGTTTTGTAGCCGTCTTGGACCAGCCAAAAACAACTAGAACCCTTCAAGACGGCTACAAAACGTGTTTATATGTACGTCTTGAAGACGCCTTGCGAAGGACGCCTTGAAGGCATCTTGTTAAGCAGTTTTAAACTATCATCTTGCTAAGACGGCTACAAAACGTCTTGTAAAAACGTCTCGAAGATATCTGTGCGCATCTTTGTCTAGATATATGTATAAAATATGCATTTCGGTTCTTTCCGCTGCTTTATACGGTTGTTAAGTATCTAGCACCCATACTGACCACAAATATTGTGCTTAAAAAACATGTACATGCACTGGCTTTCCATTGGTCAGTCATTTTACCACCCTATAAGGTGCACATTTTCATTAGCTACAAAGCTGTCGTTGTGCTGTATGTCCAGTCGTAGCATTATACTTATTTCACGAAAAAAAACATGAAGCAAACGTAAAAAATTGCGCTAGATTGAAGTCAGCATGACCTAAGGCCTTTAACCACGTTGAAAAAACAGAAAAAGCCAAAAATAAATCCAAGGGTTGTACGTGCCTAAACTACATGAAGCTATATGAAGTAGGGGGTGACTCCGGTATAATTTTGACCACCTGGGATCTCTAAGACACACATCAATCTATGTACACGATCGTTGTTGCGTTTCGCTCATATCGTACCCGCGATCTCGAGCTCAGCAGCGTGATGCTATAGCCACTTAGCTACCGGGGTGGGTAACAGAAAAAAGTGTGCCTACGCTGAGCAGCTGCGCAAATTTACTGTGAGCGCTAGTTTCAGATAGATGGATAGGTGGGTTCAATGATATATTGTTGTGGCAGAAGATCGAACTCGGGTTTCTACGTGTGCGGTTTTCCGCAGGCAGTCCCAGTCAGCGTGTTTATCACGGTGCTTGTTCTACCTCCACGCAAGCGCGTTCCTTGGCAGTTTTTCGCTTCTACGGAAGTCTTCAAATTGAGCTACATAACAATTGCGCTGTTGGCTGTTCAATGAAGTCGTAAAAAGCTATACTATCGCCAGTTGATCAATTCCGAATTTATTGCGCTTTTCACCGTCGTGTACTCAGAAGTCGTGATACTGAATCGTGCATTCCGTCGCTCTTGCAAATTAAATACCTACATATGCCGAAAAGCTACAGCTAAAATTGGCGCTATAAACATTCATGTGCACTCGGGGGGGGGGGGGGGGGGAGAGCAGCATATCAAGCGTTTCCTCTAGACATGTTCGTTTTGCCCAATTATTTGCAACGACAGCACATCAATTTTAGAAGTATATGCCACATATCATAGTAAGCGTTTCCAGAAATTTTAATACTGCAAAGTTTATTTGCGACCTCTTTGAAATGTTTTGAATGACCATGCTTTGTATATTTACTTGGACTATTTGTCACATACATAGAAGCGCTAAGTTAAACAATTGGTAACTACACCAAGACCGATATTGCAGTTACCAGGACCGAGCACGGTTGGTCAGCAGCTCATGATCAGTGTAGCCAAATACAGCCGATGCATGGCGGGGGTATTATGCAAGCGTCTACCAAGATCGGAGCTTTAGGCGGGCAAATTTGCTTTAGAAATAAGTTTGCAGTCCAGGTGCACTTATCACAACGCTTACAAGGGCTTTGCAAAAAAAAAAGCACATTCGAAAATTAGCGGTATCTTTCAGAGCCGCGTATACTAAATCTATTTTGTCTGCTTTGAATGTGTTATTAGGTGCAGTTTACAAAATTGCGATATCGTTTAGTATTGCTATGTCGCGGAGTTGTAAACTTGATACTTAGGAATTTTCGAGACTCTTTTGAAAGACAGCGCCGACATTAAATCAACATTTGCTTCCAGCACATACTTCATTTTACATTTCATTTTAAATGCGAAAAATGTCATTGAAATCGGTGTAGCGATTTCCGAGAATGTCGATTTCACCATTCCTAAGTATCCGGAGCTAACGCTGCAAGCATTGCGCATTTCAGTGAGGGCGCTCTAAGCCCGTTTCCGGAGTTTTCTTTCTGCGTGCTAACGAATGGCTAACGGCGCCGCGACTGGCAGACATGGAAGGAGGATGAGATTGGAATTTTCTACCTCCCCCCATGCCCGGCGGCCCTGGCTGCATAGCGCCTCTTCCTCTAAACAACCACGCTCTATCGACGCCTCCAACTATCACGTGACCGAAAGCCATGACAGAGGGCGTTGGGTTCGGTGCGTAAGGTCAACCTCGCATTGCTGTTCTCTCTCCCGACTTGCTCTTCCAATCTTTCCCCCTTCGCATCTTTCATGGCGGGAAGCGGCGCCGGTTGCTCGGGCAAGTCGGTTCGCGCCTGTGTTTCCGATTTAGAACCCTCGCACACTCTAAGAAGAAAAGGAGGAAATGGGGTATTGAGGTTACTCCTTTAGGGGAGGAACTGATCTGCCACAACCATTCCTCCCTTTAGGGGGTAAGTGTGAGGGGATGAACTGTTACTCCCCATGCGGAGGACTAACAGTTGCTCTTTTCCGATGCTCCTCAAGGGAGTAACGGTTATTCTTTCCGATGCTCCTCGAAGATGGAATTAATTAAATTAGCCATTTATTCGCTAATAAAAAAATTACTGGGCGAAAAAAAAACGCACCGGCAAGTAGGATTCGAACTCACGTCCTCTCGCTTACAAGTCGGGTACCCTAACCACTTCACCATGGCAGCTCTCTTTTTTTTTCTTTATTGCATGGAAATATTAGTAGTTATATGCGAAAATTAGTTGCGTTACATATATACATACATGACAAAACAAATTCACACACGCTAGGCAATCGAATGAAAGTTCAAAAATCGGGTAAACAAACACAAGCGTCCAGATACGAAATCCATTCAGGAACGGGGTCAAAGGTTGCAACAACACTCCGCACTTGAGCAGCCTCTTCTCGAAAGACAGACCTTGTCGAGCGGGGTGGCTCGGCATGTCTGTCGATCATTCGGCTTCTCCATAATGAATACAGTCCTAATAACATAAACAAATCATATGGTGCATTACTGATCGTCTTTTTGAAAGGAAGGAACCGGATACCGTAAGGTGTTAGAGAATTCTTTTTTGATAGTTCTTTGTAAAATGTCCCAAAAATAAAATGCATCACGACAAAGAATAAAGCAATGTTCTATTGTCTCAGGTTGGCTGCACAGTCTACAATTTGTATTCCACGGTACATATAATCCTTTCTCATGAAGCCATGTTTTTACTGGCAGAGTGGAAGTGTGCAGCTTAAAGAAAAATGTTTTCGCTGCTGGCGTTATACACATTCGACGAACACGGCAAAGAACATCTTGACCAAATAGAGACAGATATGGCTTTCGATACATAGGTGCAGGGGAAAAGGTTATTTACAAGTGCTATATTTAGCGATGTTCGATCAACGCTAAATAAATATTCTAACGTGAATCTGGCTTTTAAAAATGAGATAGTATCCACGAGTTCTTTTAGGAAGCCCCATAACGGCAGTTCTTGAGCAGGGTTGGTCGTGACAAAAAGAAAAGGGAGGTGTGAAGCAAGACGTGTTCTGTTAACTGCAAGGAGGAAAGGATGACGGACATTTTTAAGGTAAAATAATCGCATGACCAATTGTCTCACAAACAAATGCACAAGACTGAGACCTCCCTTCTCAAGTGGAAGAAAAAGATTATCCCTTCTCATGGCTTCCCATGATGACTGCCAAATAAAACATGCAAATATTCTGTGGAATGCCTGAACATGGATGCGAGAGCAGTGCAAGACCTGCAGAACATAAAGAAGCTTAGAAGCCAGGAATATATTGCACGCCTTAGCTCTTGCGAAAATGGAGAAGTCGCGTCCCTGCCAGGTTGTCACCTTTCGACGGATTGTGGTTATCGCGGATGTCCAATGAGGTCCACTATTACGGAAGTTATCGAGAGGCACACCAAGATATCGCAGCGAAGACTGATCCCAATGAATATTCGAGAACACAGAGGGAGTTAGAGCCCACATGCCTAGCCAAAACCCCCTACTTTTATCAAAATTTACACTAGCTCCTGCCATTTCACAGAAACGCAAGGTAGTGTTTATTGTCTCAGTAATACTGGGCTTATCGATGCAAAAGAAGGCAATGTCATCCGCATAAGCTAGAACTTTAATTTCTTCATCTGCATACCTGTATCCCTTAATGCTTGAGTTATAAAGCACGCTTAAGCAAAGAGGTTCCAAGTATATTGCGAAAAGTAAAGGCGAGAGCGGACAACCCTGACGGACGGATGACTGTACCTGTATTACACCTGAGAGGGTACGGTTCACAATTAACTTTGTAGTACACCCTTTATAACAAAGTGCTATACCATTATATAATGCATCACCTAACTGCAGATGTCGCAGTAATCGGAACAAAAAACTGTGCTGAACCTTATCAAAGGCTTTGGCGAGGTCAATCTGAAGAAGAGCTACTTGATCCATGCTACCTTCTAAGCACTCAAGGACTGAACGTGCGATATGAATATTTGTTTGTATAGAGCGTCCTCGAATTCCACATGTTTGATGGTCACCAACTAATTTAGCAATGACTGTCTGCAACCTATTTGTAAGTACTTTTGCAAATATTTTATAATCGACGTTACATAATGATATCGGCATATATCCGTTTACACTCTTTAATACTTCATTATCAGTGCTCTTTGGGATTAGGGTCGTATGGCCCTGATAGAAAGTCGGAGGAAGCTCACCATGTTTATAAGCGTCTTTGAAAACCTGCTCAAGAAAGGGACACAGGAATTCCTGAAATTTTACATAAAACTCGGCACTAAGGCCATCAGGGCCAGGCGTCTTGTTTTTCTGCAGAGTTTCAACAGCAAGCTTAATTTCTTCTCCAGTTATTGGCTCGTCAACGCTGACTCGATCATCATCTTGTAATTGTGGCATAAGAGAAATAAATTGATCGGCTTTTTCTTCGTAACCCTGCTGAAGCGTAACTGCAGTGAAAAGATTTTTATAGTGATGTTCAAATATGGTGATTATCTGCGACGTTTCTGTATATATGGAACCACCAGATTCAATTTGTAATATCTGCTTTGAAAGCGCGTATCGCTTTGCATCACCAAGAGCCCTTTTTGTGGGCTCCTCATCTGTGAAACGAGTTGTGCGTGAACGCACCACTGCTCCTCTGTACGCTTCCGTCTCATATTTCTGTACCTCTGCTCGAACTGTATTTATCTCGTCGCTATACAACCCTGGCTCCTGGCTTTCGAAAGCGTGCAGCTTATGAAGTAGATTATAAAGGTGATGTTTTTCTGCATTTTTTCTTTGAGATAGCTCACATGAAATAGCAATCGCTTCATTTTTTACTCTCTGTTTGAACATTTCCCACTGAGCAAACAGTGGGAGCTGTCGACATTGCGTTATCTCTAGAAATAATTCTTTCACTTTGTTTACAAATTTTTCCTCTCGTAAAAGTTCTATGTTAAGTTTCCACAATTCCCAATTTGGAGTAAACTTGCGAAACTTTCTGGGACCCCATGAAACAGCCACTAAACAATGGTCTGTGAAAAATATAGGCTTCACGGCGTAGTTGTGAATGTGAGACCAGAGATCCGTCGAAACATACACACGATCAAGTCGAGCATGAGAGACGCCTTGAAAGTGCGTGAACCGCACGCAAGAAGGCGTGTAGGCTCCCACGTCTATTAGATTGTGGTCTTCCAGTAATTGCTGAAGCAAAGTTGCACTTGCATCATAACGCTTTGTTAGGTATGAATGGTCTCTGTGATCACAAACACAGTTAAAGTCTCCCATAACTACCAAATCTCTGTCAGTGTCTAGGAACGGAGCAAGAGACAGAAAGAAAGCCTTCCTGTCGCTCACTTTTAGGGGAGCATAGACACAAATAAACCGCCAATTACGGGAACGAAAAGAGAGATCACAACATAGAAAGCGGCCTTCCCCATCAACACGTAGCGACAATGAAGCGTGATTCAACTGCTTTCTAACTAACAAAAAGCACCCAGCGGAAGCACCACACGCTTGGCTAACACACACCTCATAATCTGGTTGAAAAATTTGCAGCGCAAGGTTAGCATCGGTAGCAGAAGAAATCTTGGTCTCTTGCACTGCACCAACATCAATTTCATGCTGCCTAAGCACATGGAGTAACTGCTGCTGACGCCTTATACTCCGCAGCCCACGCACGTTGAGTGTCGCTACACATAAGGGGAGGGTGAAGGCGGTAGCCATTTTGCTCACCTAAAGCTTTTGTTCTTCATCACCCTTGGCGACAGGTAAATCTGTGGTCTTGCTCCCTTTGCACTTCTTTGTAGAATTATCCTTACTTCGCTGACAAAACCACCGCGGCACACCATCACCAGGGGAGGGAACCCGTTGAGCACTAGAAGGCACACTCTCGGGTGCCTGTACTGCACTCCCCGTTGTTTCATCGTTGCACGGTGCCGGACGCTTCCTCGCTTGACTGCTGTCCATCGCCTCTTCTTCCTTGTCGCCATCGGGGGGCTTTTCTTTAAGGTTTTCTAGGTCATGTGTGCAAACCGAGTTATTGCCAGTAGCTTCGCTTGAGATGCTGTGGCTGCTCGGCATTGGCTCTGGAGACTCCTGTTCTTCGTCCCTGATGCCGCCTGTGGCTTCTCCGGTAGCATCGACTATCTCTGTAGCATCCATGAGATGGTCCAGTTGTGGCTCTTCTGCGCTGTGTTGCCCAGAACGAAGCTTATTGGCATAGGTCGATACACAGGCGTCCACCGAGTGACCAAATCGGTGGCACTGCAAGCACCTCGGCGTTCTGCATTGTCGACGGACATGTCCCACACGCTTGCAACGGAGGCACAGCGGAGGCCTGCCGGGGATAAGTACCAGGCACTGGTGTCCATAAATGGACATAATGTGTGGTATTGAGCTTACGGTGACAGTATCCTTGAGCACCAAGGAAACCTCCCGGTTTGTCGTCACCCACTGTTCCATACCAGTGCATCTCCACACCTCTCTCTCGACAGACTTCACCTGACCGTACGCCTGGAACGCCTCTTCACCCCGTCGAGCTTCAAGGTGAGGCGGAAGCCAGAGTAATTTGAGCTTGATATTTTTAGTCTCCGGATCTATGACCATGCACTTCAGTCCTTTGACACGGAGCTCACCACAGGCGACGAGTTTATCTTTCGCCGCACTACTAGCGCAGGTAACCATCCATACATGGCTCATCTGATACTGTTCTACACCTATAATATTTGCAGTATCCACTACTTCAAGCAGAGCGTCTCGGAAGTCAGGAGCACGGTATGGTCTGCCACTCAAGTCCGCATGAAGAAAAATGGAATTCAGCACATCGTTACCGGTTGGTAGACGCGGGAGGACAACTTTGTAGCTTGCATCTTCATTCAGAAACGGAGTCGACGATCCTCGGCCTGAGGCCGATACGCTGTTTCCAGCAGAGAGCATTCCGAGCATAGCCGTTCCACCATGGCAGCTCGGCTGATAAGTAAGGTTACCGAGTCGAGGTTAACCAGCTTAACGCAGGTGCGGCAATACCAGAAGAGACTCGGCATTTGGTGTATGCTATGCCGGGAGAGTCTAACGTTGCGCATACTTACAAATCTAAGCGACTACATAAAGAACGCTGCCCTATTATTCTTATGGTGATTTAAACTGAGACATTACGTGATCTTCGTGTAGCGAGCGCAAACGGTGCACGCAAGACGACAGAGAAGGACAACTTCTCTATCGCTTAGCGTGCCCCTTTTGACCTACACATCGCTTCAGTTAAGTTCATAATCTCCTTGGAACGAAAGGAACTCCTTAGGTACTACTGGCCAAGAAAATCTGGCAATCCATTTATGACTTGCGCGCTTAATGCATATCGTTCACTTATGGTGTGCATGCACACGAAGTGCACGGCTCTTCAGATTCCACCTTTTAAATTTCAGGCAATTTTCTCACGAAGATGCAAAGTGCTGCTTTACATCCAGTTCAGATAGACAGTACACGAACTTCCAACTATTCATGATATATAGACAATACCGCGTTCGCCGCATCACTCCACGAGACGGACGAAAACAGCAAAGTGCATGGGGAGTAACTGTTGCAGTTCGTCCTCGCCGTTGCTCTCTTTCGGACCAGGGATCGTACACTTACTCTCCAAAATTTGCACACGCCACGCACACTCCTGCAGTTACACCCTTGAGGGACGAAAGTGCCGTTTTTTGGACTAACTGTGCAGTTACTCCCGTTTTCCCCGGAATACTTCTTAGAGTGTAGAGCGTGCTCTCCATTTTGTGTTTTCGATGCGTTAACCAAGGACCCTTGTTGACCCTTGTAGTACATGGCGTGGCTTTTTTGACTCGGAAAGCGGATCCTGCCTCATCGATACCGACAAAAAAAGTCAGTACCGCACGAAAGCGCCTTTTCTGAGAATTGTTACCCCAAAATGCCCTTTGTATGGGCATGTCACGTTTGCGCGACGTGCTCGAGAGGTGTACTGTGAGCTTGCCGCGGTGTTAAATTAAACGTTGATACGTGTTTTTCACCGATAAAATAATGCTTGCTTTTTTTCCACGTTGTGAATAACTATTTCATGGCGCGTTTTCGTGTTTTTTCTCGATGATCCTGACAACGTGCGAGATATAGTGCTACACTGACTAATTTAATTCCTAATTATATTGCAGTCATCCATGGTCCGTGGAATGCGTTCAGGACAGTTAGTGTTCCTGTAGGGGCGAATTGCTATAAAACCCGTGTACTTAGATTTAGGTGCACGTTAAGGAATACCAGGTGGTCCAAATTATTCCGGAATCCGCCTCTTTGGCGTGCCTCATAATCAGATCGTGGTTTTGGCGAATAAAACCCCATAATTGAATTTTTCAACGGGAAGGAGGATTAATTACTCATGACAGCTGCTGCTGTACGCATACCGAAACTTTAGGGCTTCAACTAGTGTCGCTCGTTTGGCGATATAGAACTACGCTACTTGCTCTTCCAGTGCGCCACCATTCCCACATTGTTGGCGATCACGAACGCGATCAGGCAAACTGGCGTAGCCGACATAATTTGTTTGGCATGTTTATTGCTATTCAACTCCTGGGCGGCGCGGCAGCGCCGTTCAAAAATATTCCCGCCTCGAATCTTGATACCCATTGTTCTTGTGGAAAATCGCGCGCTTGCTTTTACGTGTTACTGCGCTTGCTTGTAACGTGTTACGTTTCAACTCGTATTGTACGGGTTGCATGTGACCCACCTGATTTATTCTTTTCGTTTGCGTTTAGTGACGGTGATGTAACTGTGTACTGCGCATTCGGTGGAGCTACAGCCACCCACGCTTCGAATGTATTGATTGCTGGTTGGCACTTCTAAAATATTGCGATCTTTGTGGGTGCCTGCTCATGGATGCAGACTGGGGAACACGCCGCCTTGCGCATAATTTTCTTTCGCGCTATCCAGGTGACCAAGAAATTGTGCATGGCTTACGTTAATTCGCATCGGCGTTCGTACCGCTAGTCATGAATCTCAATATGCTAAATCTCGCGGGCTGAAACAGAAACTTTAGGTAACTCGTAATTCAAATTAATAAAAATATGGGGCTTTACGTGCCAGAAGCGCGATATGATTATGAAGTACGCTTTAGGATGAATGTTGACCGCCTGTGGCTCTCTAACGTGCACCCAATGCACAGCACACTGCCATTTTTGCATTTGGCCCCCATTCTAATGCGGCCGCCGCAGACGGTATTTGCGCACCTACAGCACGCCCCATATTTTGTGTCGTTGTTGATTTCCCCGGTTGATTTCTCTGGTTAATGAAATATCACCAGGCCATCTATGGGTTTCCACGCTGTTGTGTTCTTCTTTCGCGGGCTTTACGTGCCAAAACCAGTTCCGATTATGAGGCATGCCGTAGTGGAGGGCTTCGGAATAATTTTGACCTCCTGGGCTGGTACTTTGTAGCGATGCCTTATGACTTATTCCATACTAGTCTTATCATCCACCGCTCACGGCCAGCTGATCCCGTTGTTAACGCGAGTGGACCGTCGCTCTGACTACTGACCAAGCGAAAAGGCATTAGCACCAAAAAGGCATCGCTACAAAACACCGCCCCTGGGGTTCTTTAACGTGCACTGCAACGCAAGCACACGGGCGTTTTTGCATTTCGCCTTAATCGAAATGCGGCCGTCGCGGTCGGGATTCGATCCCGCGATCTCGAGCTCAGCAGCACAACACCTTAGCTGGTGTCTCGAGCAGCAGCGCAACACCTTAGCTCGAGCCTATGACGCGCGGCGCATATATGTTCCTGCCTGCATGTTGCATCATGAACTGGTACATGTGAAGGACACGGTGTAGAATTGTTTTTCGGCGCAAACTGCTACTACGTTTAAATCAACAAAAGATGCAATTTTGAAAAAGGGCTTGCAGCATGTGTATGATGTGAAAACAAAAAAATGTCGCTTGCGACGTACTTGCGGAGGACGTGGCAGCCTCCAAACATGGCACTGACCTTCTTGGACAAGGCTGTCGTTATCGCCAAGAATCCGGATTTCACGGTAGTATCGCGGGGGCTTGCTTACTGAGGCTACATTTAAGGCCGAATCGCAGCGATGACATTACTGCATCTGGATACGGAAGATGCCAAGGTCGGATTTCTAACAGTTACTGTTTGCAAACAAGGCTGCGGTATAAATGAGTAGGAACTTTCATCAGTCATATGCAATAGAATCTTTTTATAGCGAAGTTGAACGGGGAGCCAAAATTACCTAATTATATTCAATACTGCCGTTCACTGCAATATGTGCGCGATGTCGCGCACAAATTGGAACTTGTACGGAAGAAGACGGCTTTTCGGCCGCCAACAGTACTACATGGCCACGTGCTCGCTGAACTTCTAATAAAACAGCAAGAGAAACTTCGACGTCCTTAACACACCACTTCTTAGCATCTGACACGATTGCCTTTACGATAGCTGCCTTCTGTTTTAATGTGATAATCTTTCATTTGCGCTTTTAGTTGGTGTAGTGTCCATGCATAGCACCTTTTGTAATGTAGGAACGCAACCCTGGTAGAGAGCAGGGGAGCTTCCAAGATGGCTGCGATGTAGCGCAAATAAACCCGTGTGCGTTCCCGACACAAACGGTCGTAATCAGTCTTATTACTCCACCTACGGCACGTTACAATGGCGACGTGGATGCGTCTGAACTACGTGAAGGCTGCCAAGCAACTAGTTTAAACGGAACGAAGATATCAGCACACATCGACCGAACTTCTACTTCGCGGTATGGCGCACAGCATGCTTCCCTCGTTTCCTTTCTTCGACGCGCGTGCCACTGACGCCAACAACGTCGGCACCGAGTGGTTGAAGTGGGTGAAACGCTTCGAAAACTTCATCGTAGCCTGCAGCATCACAGCCGACGCCCGGAAGACGGCCCTACTACTACACTACGTTGGTGAAGAAGTTTATGACATTTACTGTTCGCTACCTGATTCTCCCGCAGCCGCAACTGCGTCTACCGTTTCAAGCACCGATGGCTCCAGCAATGCAACTCCTCTCCACACCGCAGCACGCAAGAAGCTCGATGGCTATTTTGCACCCCGAGTGAACACTACCTTCGAGATTTACCGCTTCCGTCAAGCCAAGCAAATGGAAAACGAATCACTCGACGCGTTCTACGCCAGACTACGACAGCTCGTTAAGCACTGTGCTTTCGCCGATGCCGACACCAAAATCTAGAATAAAATCCTCCTGTCTACAGTGTCAACACGTCTACGCCGGTATGCCATGCAGCATGACCTCGACTTGCAAGGAATTCTCAAACAAGGCAGGTTGTTTGAAGAGGTCGAGCACAACATCTCTGTGATCGAGCAAGAACGTCAGCAGTACAAAGAAAACTCAACGTCAGCGTCTACACTTGCAGTGAACTCCAAGCGCACCTCGCGACCTCATCAACCGAAGTACCACGGGAAAGCGCCGTCACGGCCTCGCGTGCCTCCGCGCCATCAAAGGACAGACGCAACATGCTACAACTGTGGAAAATCATGGCCTCATAGTGAGGGACGCTCCAGTTGCCCCGCTCTTGGCAAACAGTGTAATGCTTGTCACAAAACTGGACACTTTGCTTGTGTGTGTCGTTCAACACGCAAAACCGTGCATGCAGTCGTGCGGGAAAGCAGCCCTGACTGTGCTGAACACGTTTTCATGACTTCCTCTCACTGTCGCCCAATCACGGCCTCTCCCCAGGTGGATCTCAAACTCGATGGTGAGACCGTCCGTTTTACCATTGACACTGGTGCTACCGTGTCTGTCATCGGTTCGAATAGCTTGAAAAAGCGTTTGAGCACGAAAACGCTGTCCAAGACGTCCAAGAAAGTATTTGCTTATGGCGCAAATTCTCCTTTACCGCTACTCGGAAAGTTAGACGTTCTCATCACCTACAAGAACAGCAGCAGCCATGAAACTGTCTATGTGGTGTCCGGAGACTGTACCCCACTACTTAGTTTCTCTGCAGCTTCCCGTCTAGGACTAGTCCAGATCACGTACAGTGTGGGAGAGGTGCCAAACAGACTGGATCCGAGAGTGGCCTACCCAGACCTTTTCAAGGGAGTGGGCTGTCTAAAGGACTTCCAAGTACACCATCGATACCCTTTGCCAATTCAGGAGCTTCCTCAAGGCCCGTGGACAGAACTGTCGTTAGATTTTGCTGGCCCTTTCCCTGATAGCAAGTATGCCATGGTAGTTGTGGATGATTTCTCCAAGTACCCAGTCGTTAACATCTTACACACTATTGCAGCTCCTACAGTCATCAAGCAACTGCGCACTATATTCGCTCAGTTCGGCTGTCCGGAAATTGTAAAGTCAGACAATGGCCTACCCTTTCAGAGTGAGGGTTTTGCAGAGTTTGCTAGCGAGCTTGGATTCAAGCATCACCACATCACTCCACGGTGGCCAGAGGCTAATGGGGAAGCCGAACGATTCATGCGCACCCTCAAGAAATCAATTATCGCAATTCGTGTCAGCCACTTGGATTGGACCAATGAGCTTCAGTCGTTCCTCCTGGCTTACAGGTCCACACCCCATGGTTCCACAGGAAAGTCTCCATTTGAACTTCTACTTGGGAGACCCATGAGGAATCTTCTACCGACACTTGCTGCTGATACTCAGAACTCAGCTCACTCTGAGGCGAGACAGAATGACACCCAAAGAAAAGCGTACAACAAGCAGTACGTTGACTCTCGGAGACACACCAATCACAACCAGCTGCATGTTGGACAACAAGTCCTCTGCAAACAAGACAGGTCAAACAAGTTCTCGTCTTACTATGACCCCCACCCATACACAATCACCAAAGTCACTGGCTCCAAAATCACAGTGTCCAGAGATGGAGTGTCGATTAGTCGCAACTCTAGCTTCTTGAAAGGTGCGAGCACAGTTCAAATGGAACGACACCAGGACCAGCCCGACATGTCAGATCTGGACGATGCAGCTGTCCCAAGTAACAGTGACCTTCCAAGCCACAGCACAGCTACTCCTGGTGAAGCTCCACCAGCAACTACCAAGACCGCCTCACAGTGGTACCCCGAAAGAACAAGGCAACGACCTGAGCGCCTGAAAGAATATGTGTGAACAAAAGTGCATTTTTCTTTTTCTACTATGTGTTTGAACAAAACTGAATTTTCCTTCCCTGAGGGGATGATGTAGTGTCCATGCATAGCACCTTTTGTAATGTAGGAAGGCAACCCTGGTAGAAAGCAGGGGAGCTTCCAAGATTGCTGCGATGTAGCACAAATAAATCCGTGTGCGTTCCCGACACAATCGGTCCTAATCAGTCTTATTACTCCACCTACGGCACGTTACAGTTGGGTCGTCTCTAGCATCGCGAAACCGGCGAAACAGTGACGCGGTTGAATAGGTTGCACGCTGCGAACCCAACAATGTTCGTCGTGTGTGAGCAGCACGTGGTACACCCATGGAGGCGTTGCCTCCGAAATTGCACCGGCGCAATCTCCGAGGCCACGCCTGTAGCTGCACTAACTAGCCTGCGCGGTGACGGAATGAGAGAAATTGCGATGGTGATCTAGAGTCTGCTTACGCGAAACTACGCGTACTGGTGACAAGGACCAGTGTTCGACGATGGATTCAATGCAAATACCCAAAAGTTTTAAACATCGCCAGCGAATGTGTGATCTACCCTGCGGAAAGCAGAAGCGAGCCTGCAAGGGTCGGGCATTTCTTGTTTCGGAGAGAACTCATATTTAGTGTATCTATTGGCAGGATAATTTTACTTCGTTGAAACGAGGTTATAAAAACATGGATATCTTGGGGATCTCAGCGGAAATGTAATTTTGTTGTATACAATAATTTGTGATATCAAGCTTCGTTATAACGAAGTTTCACTGTAACATATTTGTTAATCTTTTGTCTTACCTTCTAATTGCAGGTGCGAAATCTGAGGTCAAGCATCATTGAAACACGCTGAATTTTCTGCGGGTGCATCAGCCTGTGGAACTGTCTAAGCCAGCTCCCTGAACCGTGAAGTGACCAATTGGTGATAACAGACAGCCACAATGCAAAACTCTAGGAGGTGCATTAGAAACATTTTGCTTATGTACTGGCGTGTTACTGATTTATTAAACATTCTTTGAAACCTTTGGCTACTTTAGCGCTTCATTTGTGTGAATAATCACGCTTTATGTTAAGCGTACGTGGCTTTCACACGTGTTTATCGCTTTTGTGGCTTTGGCAATATTTCAGTCTGCTATGGTGGGTTGTAAGAAATGGGCCATAGGGATTAGGTGCTGTCGGTAAAGCCAAGCTTTTTTTCAATATTGCGAGGAATAGGAGCATCCTCATTGATTTCTCTATGTAGCAGATAACAGGAAGACACTCAATTCCTTTATAATTAATGTTATAATGGAAGGGTGTTTTGTGTATCTAAATTCGTGTACGTGCCAAACATCCATGCAAGGAAAACTTCTGTATTAGTGTTGCTGGAGTCAGGTATTATTCCATCTGCAAAGCTACATCAGTATTGACAATGTAAGTAAAATGATATTGGGTCTTCCTGGACGTAATGGCCAATGTATGCTGTTTCTAGCCCGATCACTGAAGCTAAGGAACATTTCGTTGGATAGTTGAAATCGAAAGGAGACAGACCATGTGGATTGCAATATGACCTAATTTTAGCTTCTGGAGACTATTTAAAGTGTCATATTTATGCTAGTGCTTGCCCTAGCTGACTATAAATCAGGTGTTGACCTAAAGTTTAGAGAAGTCAAGTCCGTTGTACTTTATATATATATATATATATATATATATATATATATTCATAGTCAGCATGTTTATTGCTTATTTGTTTCTTCACTTTTTTTCCTTAAAGTGAAGACTTTGTAACTTTATGGAATACATTATGTGTTGAAATAACCTACGTCGTGTTTACATTTCTCATCCCCTCCACTTTAGACTAAGTATATGTTCACTGCCACTCTTTTGTAAATACTATAAATACTGTAAAACCATATTTAGGGCTTAATTAGCTTAATACGAGCGACTATAAAAGGCCATGTAGATGTTCAAAGCATTTAAAAACGTTTTTAAGACATCCTCAAAACATGCAGCAGAACGTTTCGTAGCCGTTTTAAACCGTTCCCAAGATGTCCTGCAAGAGGTCTTCTAGCCGTCTTTGAGACGTCTGCAAGACGTCTTGCAAAACGTCTGATATCCCAAATTTGGCGGTGCATTAGACGGTCTTAGAGATGGCTACAAGACGTTTTAAGACGTCCGACAAAATCTTGGCAAGATGTCCTGAAGAAGTACTTAATATCTGGCCGAAACGTCTTCAAGACGTCTTGTAAACGTTGAAAATGGTTTTCAAGACGTCTTGAAGACGGCTTCTAGACCAATGTGTGTTCAGTGGGTATCACCCCAAATTGAGGTTGGCGCACCACCACCTTACCCCCAAATTTATGTAGGTCCACCGACATACCCTCAAATTTAGTTCAGCCCACCCCCATATCATCCCCACATTTAGGTTGACCCACTGCCAAATTCAAGCGGTCCACCCCCAAATTTGCATTGGTGCACCCCAAATTTGAAGTTAGCCCACCCCTTACCACCCCCAAATTTATGTTTGTCCAGTCCTATATCACTACCAAATTTAGGTGTTAACCCACTCCGATATTCAAGCTGGGCCACCCCAACCCCATGTATTTTTATGGAGCCCTGTGTGTTTAGAAGGGAAAGGTGTTACGCTTTCTTTATTCAGCTTCTGAAACAACATAATTAGATGAAACGTGTCAATGAGAAAATTGTAGAGCAACATGTAGAACTCCTAACAGAGCGTTCTGTTGGTAAATGCGTGCTTCATAAAAGCGTTTTTCCAAGCGTATGACAAGCCCACAAATTCACGCGTAGTGCTTCGAGCGGCCAGTCGCGCGGCAATTTTTCTTAATTCGAGGACTTCTTTCATGCCTGAAAAAAACACTTTTATTTAGCAGGTATAGAGCAACAGAAAGCTGTATCGGGAGCTTGTGTTGCTCTACAGTTTTGTTATTTACACTTCTTTTCGAAATATCATATTTGAGCTGTGCACACGTGGCACGTCTTGCTAAAGCATAGGGCTGCTGTCCTTCAGGAGCCCATTGGAAGTGGGTTCGATACCGCACAGCGTGCGAGAAATTTTAAAGCTTTACGAATAGTACGTTCGGCTGCTGAAAGTCGCTCATTGTGAAATCAGATAGTCGAAATGTAGTCGGGTAGCTCTCCCACGCTTCCCTCTCCAAACACTGCACCATCAGCAGCATTGCTGTAAAGTTGGCTCCAGTGGCGCACCGACGGGGGGTGATTCGGGGGTTGTAACCCCCCCCCTGAGGCCGACTTAACCCCCTCTTTTGTTTAACCCCTTTTCTTTCCTTACGCATTTCAGTACTGCAACTAAGATGTAAGACGCGCAATCGTCTGCACACTCGCAAAAAGCGCATTTTTTGACAATTTCCCCCGAAGAAAGTGAAATTAGCGCTCTTTAGGTGGTATTGGCAAACTGTCAACCCCCCCCCCCCCCCTGGCAGAGATCCTGGGTGCGCTACTGGTTGGCTCTCGCGCGGATTTGGTTGCGCCGAGTACAGAAGCAATTTATAGAATTTCTTTTGTCACTAGAATGGCACACATATAACAGCATATATCTGGTTACGCATGTTAGTGTCAAAGGCATTCATTAAAGAGTGGCGCACAAGTAAACTGAGTGTCCTATGCGCAGTGACCCATGTTGGTCAGAGAATTCGTTTCTAACACAGAGGTCTCTAAGCACAACAGCCCATGCTCTACCCATTCAATGGGTGAATTTCCAGGGAAGACAGGTTTGCGGGAAAATGGTTAAAGGCAGAGATAGATATATAGGTAGGTATAGATACATCGTTGGCCCCCAGAAAGTGCGTAAAGTACCCTAAGAGGACTACACGCATTACCAGATTAATGGACAGAGAGAGCCGATACATAACACTAGCATCGGACCAAACATGCCCAACTTTGGACAAAGATTGGTACCATCCGTGGCCCAACGCTGGAATATGGGCAATGTGCAAGGCCAAGAGTTGGACCAATCAGTGGGCGACGATCAAGCCAATGCAGCAGCCATCGTGTTTCTAGCGCAGCGTCAGTGCTTGGCCATATCGCTGGGTTTATTAGCTTTAGACCAAGGCCTGCTACATGCCGAATACTGTAAATACCCAAGGCATAGAGTACGCAGTCCTTATTACCTTGAACCTTTTGCCAGTGGCATTGATAACAGTTGTTCCCATAATGTCAATACCAAAAAGAACATAATGAAATGTTATAAATATATTGGTCCAAGAAATGGAAGTACTGCACAAATGCAAATAATAACTGAGAACAATACTGAAATACATTTTATAGCATTTTATATACAAATATATAAGTATTAAATTTTTTTTTCGTGGAGCTACGTGAGTGACGCTGGGTTATAATAATACATTTACAAGTAAATAGGTTCCAAAGAGGTATCTTGCGCAAAGCTAGGTGGATGACGTTGGACTAGCAAGCACTCGAGGATACGCATTCGGCAAGCTGCCGAAGACGGTTGTCTGGGCAGGTTTTGAGGGCAGGGAGCTGACATCGGCGGGCTGGCTAGTGCCAGGGGGACGTCGGGCTGATGAGGGACCTGGAGACAGTGATTAAGCAGGGGTTTTAGAGCCTTTCTTTTCACCTCAGTAAGCGACTTCCCCCTTACTTGGAGAAGTTGCTTTAAGTGGAAAATTAGCACAAATATTATTAAGGTTGGGGGAATGACAATTGCCCTACTCAGCACAAATTAGTCTTAGCCGTCGGTAAGTCGTATTGATAACCAGACGTCTTGCATTCATCTTATAACATCTACAAAACATCTTCGAGATGTATTTACATGATGCTTAAGGTATCTTGTAGCCGTCCTGACGCAACTTTGTCAGATGTATAACGGCACCTTGTAGGCATAGTGAAGACCATGTAACACACCGCCAAATAAGGGACATAAGACGTCTTGGAAGAAATCGTGTAAGCTTTTTAAAAACGGTAAAGCAAATTTCAAAGCTCTTTCAGAGCTTAAGGCGAACTACTAATTCGTTGCAGACGCCGGTTTGTCGTCTCGTACAGCAATAGTTACTTGGAGTTCCGAAGCGGCTAGGCGGCCCAGGCGATACTCGACGGCACTAGCCCCCCGACGGCTTCTCAGCAGCTCATAGGTACAGTTTCTAGACTGATTATCAGGGCTTAAACCTGCGCCTAAATAGCCTCTCCTTTTCCTAGTTACGTATGACGGGGAACTGTAGGTATGCAGACTTTACCTAAATCCTGTATGACTCCTCCCAAAACTCTTGCCCGCGCCCCTTTCAATCAGGCGCGAAGAAACGGTAGATTCCCCTCTCGCTGTCCGAGGTCGCGCCCCCGCACTGCACCACACGAACGCACAAGCACACATTTGTGTCCGTTAATCGGCGTGTCGTTATCTCGAAACTATATGCAGGACCGCGGAACCACGACGTTTTTGACGCCCGTTAATTGGTGTGTCGATGACTCGAAACTATGCCGCTCCGTGACAGATGGTCAGGGAGGACACAAGATAATTTAACTCACCTTGCAAACACTGATATAAAGTTGTAGATAGAAAATCATCAGTCATTCCTATCTGTAAACGTGAATAACCAGTGAAGCTGTTTAGCAAGTAGGCGCGTTGCTTATTGGGAGTCTGGACTATGCGTGGCCTTGCCATTACGACGACAGAAGACAAGTGAAATTCAATGTGGAGAACGGCATGTTGTCTTTCTTGTTCTTATATACATTTGCGTGGATGACGGGATCACCGCCCCGAGCAGCCGGACGAAACTAGACACGCGTGACGTTTCGACGGCACCGCCTGCACGAGAGGGAAGGAAACTAGATATGCAACCACTTGAAATGTCCACAAAGAGAGGTCGGTACGAACATAGATATGGCCGACGCAGATAGGAGAGTGTAAAATCTTTTATTAACGTTTATTATCTACCTGGGAGTCTAGTGATCTTGAAAATGGTGCCGATTGATAGCTAATCTACTCAAAATGCATATCCGAGCGACGCCGACGAGCCAGCTGTGGAAGAAGACAACGACGAAAGTGCGAGCACTGGCACGAGCGCTTTTGTGTGTGACCTGAGTTTTATTGGGATAGCAATTATATGGACACTTTAAGCGGATTTCTGCCGGTGGCGTCGCCATCGCCGTCACCGTGAGGTTTCCGGCCGCGGCGGCCGCATGTTGATGGAGGCGAAATGCAGAAACGCGCGTGTGCTTGCGTTGTAGTGCACAATAAAGAACCCGGGCCCTGGTGGTCAAAATCAATCCGGAGCCCTCCACTACGGCGTGCCTCATAATTAGAACTGGTTCTGGCACGTAAAACCCCAGAAAGAAGAAGAGGTTTCTTATAAAATGCAAGGGTGATAAAATTATCGCCACGCGCCCTGTGTGGGAGTGAAAGCGCACGCAGGAGGTGCACTTTCATGGAGAGCGAACGCAGGGCGGAGCCGCGGAGAGCAAACGCGACATCTTCCGTCACACGAAAGGCCGTTGGGGTATAGTGTGGGAGGGAGGAGGCTGACGCTCTGCTGCGTATCTTGCGTATTTGCAACCGGGGCAAGGGAAACTGGCGACTCAATCTCCCCCGCGAAAGGAGGAAATCGGGAGGGAGGGGGGCGGGCAGTTTCTACTCTGCCAACAACTGTGCTTGTACTTAGCGCCGGTGCAGGCTGTCACGCGCACTGTATCTTGAAAGCGATCTCCACACAGCTCTGACCTTTGTATGCACTGTGCCTTCGCCGCTCAGCTTCCGTTGAAGCGATAGACCGCACGAACCTTCGCTCGCTGTGGCCGCCGCGCTTGCTCACGCGAGTGTTTTGACAATGGTTGCCTGCGGTCATCGAGTGTGATGTATTCATGTTTGCTTGTGCGTGCTGACACCCGTATTGAAAATCCCAGCATTGTCCATCATTAGTTTTATGCTGGGCATGCCGGGAAATTTGCTGAGCATGCTGGATAAAGTGTTGGGCACGATGGAATTCATCGTGGGTATGCTGGGTGGATGGTGGGCGATATAGGTGGTGCTGGGTAGATGCTGGGTAGATGGTGGAATACCTACTGGGTGACTCGTCTCAATGGTGGGTGTACTGGGTGGACGGTGGAATACATACTGGGCGACCTGTGCAAATGATGGGTGAATGATGGGTGTACTGGTTGGGTGGTGGGTGAATGGTGTGCGTGCTGGGTAAATGGTGGGTGTACTGGGTGGATGGTGGGAGGATTTGGGCGACTATACAGGGTGTTTCAGCGAACGCTTTTAAAAATGTCACAGTTTCGCCCTAAGGGTGAAGCAATGAATGCGATAGCAACACAGCAATGCCATACGAAGTAAGGTGAGTGGCTTTGGTAGCAATATGAATTGTAGTAAACATGAGCTGATTAAGTAAGCAGGTGTGCTGCGCCGTAAGTAGACCGACATGAAGCGAGACTCGATGACCACGAGAAGGCGCCTGTGAAACGGTGGTGTTGATGAGAAGCACTTCCCGTGGGCAGCGCGTGCGAAGGGACACACCTGTAGTGCTGCACTGCCGATCCGGGTAGCATTGCATGTGTAGCGTGCGTTGGAAAACGTTGCCCGACTATTACTAACTGAATGAACAAGCGTGGTGTGAGCGCGCACAAACAAACATGAATAGATCACACTGAATGACTGCAGACAACGACAGGCAAAACGCTGGCAGCAAGCAGCGGGCGAAGGTACGTGTGGTCTATCGCTTCAACGGAAACTGAGCGGCGAATGCACGGCGCTTAAAGGTCAGAGCCGTGTGGAGATAAGCGACGGTGCGAGCGAGCGACGAGCGTGGTTGCTGGCAGAGTAGAAGTGCGCCCCCCAGCTCCCTCCGGCGCTGGCTTCCCGCTTCCTTGCTTGCGCGTGGGAGATTGAGTGCGTTCGCTCTCCGTGATAGCGCGCGTCTCCGCACGCTTCCGCTCGGGCATACGGCGCGCGGCGAAGATTTTATCTATAGGGAACCTGACGGCGACGGCGACGCCGACGGCATAAATCCGGTTGAAGTGTCCACATAATTGCTATCCCAATAAAATGTTTAAAGGTTGCCTATGGTAGATAGCACAATTCTAGTTAATGAGCTGGTCCACTCGCAGCGGCGGACATTACTTGCAAAAAAATTTATGCATAATCAACAATACAATTTAAAAAATCACTAATTTAGTTTCTAACTAATTACCTATTGTCCCATATTCCAATTTACAAATTCTAGCCTTTGAGTTCGCAAGGCGGATCCACGAATTATCAGGATGACATCAGTTTGGAGATAATGATGATTAAGATATAAATGTTTTGGTTGCCTGTGGCAGATAGCACAATTCCAGTTCATGATCTAGTCTACTCGAAAAGGCGGACATATACTTGGACACAACATTCAAATCTTCTGTTCAAGTATCCGTGTTACACTTTAAGCAGTTAAATCAACGTTGGAAGTGGTTTATTTTCTACCATCAGTTAGATTGAACTTGTTCAGTCACACCTTCTTTGGAACTTCATCATGTTTAGCTCAATGTTCTTACCAGCATCCAAATTTTGAGAATGATGCCTGGTTTTTACTCGAAGGGTGGTTGCATCCTCTTTCTTTTCTACATAAACATTAGGTTGTTTCTCAAAGAAAACCGCCTGTGGAATGGTCTTGAAACTGAATCTGATTAGCATATGATTGAGAAGAGTGTGTATCAGGAAAGTCAAGCTTCTTTCATGACTGCCTTCTCTGCCAAACAGCTGGGAACGTGCTTGCATTTTTGCAGGATTAAGTATATTTACATATTCCCAAATGCTACACAAAGTGCTCATTTTTATGTTTTACGGAATTGTTAGAAGTTGCGTGCTGTGGCACGTAGTATAATTCTTATCATTGAGCTGGGTTATTCGATGAGGCAGACATTAGTAGCATGTGAAATGGAAACACATATTTAACTATAATCAACAAAATTTCACTAATGAACTTCTTAGTGAATTACTTTAGGACATGTATTACCATTTACAAATTGTAGCCGGTGTGCTTGTCAGGCATATCCACTTGGAATTAATTTCCAGAATAACACCAGTTTGGAGATATGTGCCATAGAACTCGTTGTAAAAATGCACTGTTATTCTACTTACTTTTTTACCAAAATGCTGTTTTATACATGGAAGCACAAAAGTAACTTCAACGCCGATGTATTTCGTCGCACAGTTTGGGAAATAATATCTTGACACTGGTGTTATCCTGGAAATTCATTTCAAGTGGGCACGTCTTGGAAACGCACTGGTTACAATAAGTGCCGTAAAGTAATTAACTAAGAAGTGCATTAGTCAATGTTTATTAATTAGTTGAATATGTGTTTCGTTTTCTCGTGCTACTAAGGTTTGCCTCATCGAATAACCCAGCTCAGCGATAAGAATTATGCTACCTGCCACAGGCAATTTTAAAAAATTCCGTAAAGCTTAATTTTGAACACCCGGTATATATATACGTATGCCCTTGGTAGCTTTTGCTCTAGTGATCAGGGTGAATGTAATAACAAAATATGTTTCCGTATTTCAATTAAGCTATTGATTGCTGGAACGTACACACTGGATTTTCTCGAATACAGTGATACTGTATTCGAGAAAATCACCTAATTGCTGTGAGTCGATGACTCTGGGATATTCTCATTAAATTAATTAGTAATGCATCTGGGTACTTTCTCGCAAAAAACACGACAGACAGTGAGAAACTTAATGACTTCTGAACTGGTGGAAGATATGAAAATGCCCTGTTCCCGTTAACGAAAATGTCAACTAATTGACTATGCCGAAGCACCGGAGCTAAAAGCTTCAATAATGAACTCGTGAGGCCGCTAACTGCTGCTTGTGTCCCCTGCATTCTTGGCATGGAAATGGGCGCGATTCACCCTTGTCGCACAATATGCGCGCGACGTTGACAAGCGACGCCAAAGAGATCGCTAACGCTCAAGCCGGTTGCTTTGCTGGTGACACCACAAGTGAAACCACAAATACGTGCGAGCGACGGCTGCAAGCGACGCGACGTGGAGGCAGTGCGATACGCAGCCTCGTTGATAATATGCCTGCGTCGGTTAATAACGCCACTGTTACGGCGGACTCATACTTTGCACTGTAATTTGCCCGTAAGTGCAATCACTACTGCTGACAGCCTTGCCACGAACTTTACCACCATTGCGTCCCAGAGCTGTGTTTTCTGGGATCGAGCAGATCGCCGCCAGAAGACCGCGCCTGTCATACACCGCATGTATACAACCCACGGAAACAGCAGTCGTGTTTATTCGTATATCGTGTCGAGTTGCGGCGGCGATGGGCATTTAAACCTACGGCTACTCGATCGAGAAGCACAAGGTTGGACAAATGACATTGAGCTGCGGTAATCATGATGACGCGCTCCACTGCAACATACACGGTCCTCAATATTTCACAGCGCTTGTTCGAAAAAAAGGTTTTGCGCTCACCGCTGCACCTACAACTACGTACGAGACTTTCTATCCAACCGAAGGGCGTTCCTCTCGGTTGGAGATATTCAATCGGAGAAATTCACTCTCGGATGCGCGGGAACCCCACAAGGCTCTGTCATTTCCCCAATGCTGTTCAATTTGGTCATGCTCGGATTAGCACAGGAACTACAGAAGCTCGACGGCATAGAACACACCATCTATGCCAACGACATTACCATCTGGACCACTACGGGCAGCGATGGACAAATTGAAACCGCTCTGCAAGACGCCATCGATGCCGTCGGAAATTATCTCGAAGGCACGGGACTCCGATGTTCCCCCGACAAGTCAGCTCCTCTTATACCGCCCCACGCTCCGTGGACGCCCACCACTACGATCTACGCATAAACGCCGCTACGAGGAAATCCAACTCCACATGAAGGATGGTGGAACCATACCCGTGGTCTCCACTATCCGGGTTCTCGGCATGACCATCGAAGCCAACGGCGCAAATTCAACGGCTATATCCAAGATCCTCCGACAGACGGCCAATGCATCGCGGCTGCTGAAACGGGTGACCAACCGGCGACAGGGCATGAAGGAAGAAAGCGTCATTCGCCTTGTTCAGTCGTTCGTCATCTGTCACATCACATACGTCGCCGCCTTCCATAATTGGTACAATTAAAGCAGAAAAGACTAAATTGGACATCATTATACGCGGCGCCTACAAGCTAGCCTTAGGACTGCCAAACAACACCAGCACTGAATTTCTACTCCAATTAGGACTCCATAACACCCTAGACTAATTAATCGAAGCACAGCGTCGGTCTCATCTGGAGCGTCTCACCCTCACAGAAACGGGCCGGCACATTCTAACTAAACTCGGCATCGCCTACCACCGTCAACATGGAGACAAATACCCAATTCCACGCGACGTACAGACTTGGCTACATGCCGACCCTATTCCCAAAAACATGCATCCGGACTACAATAAAGAACGTCGGAAGGCAAGGGCTGCCTCCCTCATCAAAGCCTATGGCGACACCACGGGCGTCACCTTCGTCGACGCAGCTGAATATCAAGACGGGCACCGCTTCGCCGCGGCTACCACAGTAAGCGGCTCGCTCAAACATGCCGCCAGCATCGTAACCCAAAACGCCGAGACGGCCGAGGAAGTGGCCATCACCCTGGCCACCCTTGATCCAGACTGCCATACCATCGTGAGCGATTCCTGCACGGCAATCAGCAATTACATCAAACGTCGTATTTCAAAACAAGCGCTACGCATCCTAAACCAAGCCCCTCACTCACTTGAGAAGCAAATCACTCTCGTCTGGTTCCCAGCGCACGCTGGCGACGTACATCCGCACCTCACCAACCTCAACGAGGTCGCTCACTCCGTAGCACGAGGCCTTGTCAACCGTGCCGGAGACAGCGCAGGTGCACCCGCGGAACGAGATCGCCTCACCAGCTACAACGACCTCACGAAATCATTCTATCTCAACAGAAGAACCTTCCCCATCCCTCATCACAAGCTAAACAGAGCACAGGCAACCACCCTTCGCCTGTTACAGACAAACACGTACCCCTCACTAACACGTTACCACAGGATCTACCCGGACACCTACCCTAGTAACATTTGCAAGATCTGTAAGACTGAGGCAGCATCGCTTCCCCACATGCTACGGGAATGTAAAAACCAATATCCGACAAATAATACCGTGACCCTCTCGTCGAGATGGCACGCCGCCCTGCGCAGCTCCCAACTCGACGAGCAACTCTGGGCTACCCAGCAAGCCTGCGAGGCGGCGAAGAGGCAAGACCTCGATGTCCCCACGTGGGAGGCCTAGGCCCAGCCAGCTAAACTGCTGGTTTAAATAAAAGTTTGTTCCTCCTCCTCCTCACCGCTGCACTCTTCTTGCTCATATTTTGCAGAACGATCGTATTTTGGGGTCTGCTTCGTTTAGTATAACACTTACCGGAGTTATTTGCCTGGTTTTCAAGAAAAAAGGCAAATTTGCCTTCACTTATGGGAAATGCGAGCTGTTCCACCTACGGCGCTAGCATAAACTTGTGTCGCTGCCTGCCGGCAGCTGCAGAAAGCAGCCAGTAAGCCAGGTTAGCTGCGTGTTCTAGGAGCGGGCGACAGACGGCAAACCACCCTGACCAGCTGCTTTCTGCAGCTTCCGGCAGGCGGCGAAACAAGTTTATTATTGCTCGTAGGTGTAGCAGCTCGCATCACCTTAAATGAAGACAAATTTGCATTTTTTTCTTAAAAACCAGGAAATTAACTGTGGTAAGTGTTATACTAAACGAAGAAGACTCAACATGCGATCATTCTACAAAATTTGAGCAAGAAGGGTGCAGTGGTGAGCGCAATATCTTTTTTCGAACAGGCTCTGCGAAATATTCAGGACCCTACAAGAAAGGCTGGCGGCTCTCTCGCTCGTTTAGATTTAGAAAGAGGATTTTAAGTCTGGCTGTAAGCGTTTAACTCACAGCCGAAATGTTCGAGCAAAACATACGCAAAATGCACGAGAACTGGAGTTAGAAAACGCCAAAATAAACAAAAATTTAGTAACGAAAGCCTACAGTTCGGACTGAATCTGGATACCAAAATAGCCCCTCCACCCCTCCAATATTGATTGCATAGTGTTCAATCAATATTGCATGGTGCACCGATACACTAAGATATCACGTTGCCTTTACATGTTGGAGCGTTAGAGCATTATTCAGAGCAATTCCTGATACCATTCACAAAAGGGAATTAGCAGGTGATATTTTTAAATCGAAACTGAAACCTGTTCAGGCACCGCGGCCGTAGTGTCGCCACTATTGCTGTTTACAGACATGGCGTCGTGTTATGCTGCGTGCGTGTGTCTGTGGTTACAGTGGCTAGAATAGGGGAAGTGTGATTACCGCCCGGCGGCTCCTATGACAACCGCCGTCGCCGCCTTGTGATGCATCCGCCGGGGGGCGCTCGCACTCGTTTATACGTTGAGCTGAGCGCCCGATACGAATTGGCCCGCGAGTTTCTCCCGATTTTTGTTGGAAATTCTTGTGCAAAGTTATGTTTTGTGCGGTGCTGACAAGTGCTCAGGGATGAGCGGCCGTCAAAGTCACTGTTTTGTGCCTGGCTGCACGACTGGCTAGAAATCGTGCAAAAAGAAATTGTCGCTCTTCGGGGTACCTAAAGACGAGGAGACGTACCGAAAGTGGCAGCGCAACATACCTCGAGCCGACAAGCCACTCGAACGAAATGCCGCTGTGTGCGAACTGCATTTCGATCCGCAGTTTGTGTCGCGTCACTTTGAACACATCATCAATGGTGAGCTGGTGCGCCTGGAAAGGAGCACGCCATTTCTACAGCCGAATGCGATACCGATGATCTTTCCAAACGTTCCCAAGTACGTCTCCAAGCCAGTGCCCAAGAAAAGGAATCCGAAAGAAAGGCTAGACCCACAGTTTGCGCCTCCACAGAAAAAATCGCGAATCGACGTGTCCTCACCGGACACATCAGATGAAACACCCATGCTTGCCGCCGACTCTGTGGATTACCAAAATGTGATCATGCCGTCCAATCAGTGGGGTAAGCACGTTTTTTTCTGAAAGTCCCCTTTTTGTCGCATATAGCGTCTGCCTACCGGGGCTAAACATGAGCTTGCTTCATGCCAAAAAGCTTGTGCTGTTTCGTGGCGGGGACAGCATGATCGAACACCAAGTGTTTGTACGTTGTGTAGAGCTCTCACTTGATGAGCACTGCGATCCTGCATCCCTCCTACAGGCTGTTGACAGCATGCAGCTCTGCTCTGGCGCAGCGCAGTCGGCGGAGTTCCCTCTTGCGCGCAGCTCCAACATGACAACGTGGAATGAAAGCCTCTACCACACGAAGTGCAAGGGGTTTGTAAGTGGCCCTGAGAAGTGCTGCATCGCTAGCAAGTACCTCAGACGACTACTGCCCAACCAGAGGTGTCGAGCTAGGCAGCTAAAGCGTAAGGAAAATTACGTCAGGAAGCTAAAGGCAAGGACCCAAGCTACGGTGCGCCGCCTAAGAGCCAAAGCGAAAAGCTTGGACGAGGCTCTCACGCAGCAAAAACAGGTAAATCACGCGATTAAAGAAAGTGCACTTAAGAAGAAGATCGACAAGCTGCCGACCAAACAGAAAGCAGCAATCATACAGTGCTTTGAAGCTGCAAGCCGGAAGTCACCGAAAGGGACGCGGTACAACCCCGAGTGGCTCTTAGAGTGCATTATTATGCACATGAAGAGTCTCCGCCTTTATGAGCACGTGCGGAGGGAAAAGATACTTGTGCTTCCTAGCCGCACTTGTCTGAGAAAGTACATGAGGCAGTACGAAAGCACGTTTGGATTTAATGCTGCTGTCCTCTCTGGCATAGCAAAAAAGACCAAGAACATGTCTGAGCTTGAACGTCGTGGTGGCATAATAATAGATAAGATGAAGTTGGCTGAAAAATTCGCTGTCGCAGGTGGCACAGGTAAAATTGACGGCTTCGTTGATCTTGGACCATTCACACCTGAGGCTGACAAGTCTGTTACCTGTGACCATGGCCTGGTGATTATGTTTCAGGCACTATCAGGACCATGGCACCAAATCCTTGGTGTATTTGCCCCGAGAGGCAATGTTTAAGCACCCTTGCTTTCAAAGATGGTCTTGGAGGAGGAGGAGGAAACAACTTTATTTTGTTAATTTGCTTAGTGAGGGGTGGCTACCACGTGGTGCCTTACAGCCACCTCCTCAGCTCTTTTGATGGCCCGAAGTTGAACCTCCAGGTTCGGGTTCATGAGTATCGCTTCCCACGCTTCAGGCGAGGGAGCGGCCAGGAGATCTGGTGGGGGGAGATCTTCTCTGCAGTCCCAGAGAATATGATTTAAGGAGGCTATGTACTTGGAAGCTGTGCTGCTAGCAGAGAATGCTGGACTAAGGGTTGATTACATTACTTGTGATGGGCGGAAGTTCGGCATTTCGGCCACAGCAAAAGTTATCAGGCCATCGGCACCTCATCCATGTGGAGATGACAGACGTCTTTGCTTTTTATCAGACTTTGCACACTTGGTGAAGTGTGTTCGTAACGGCTTCATTGGTGGAGGGTACAAGACATCAGAGGGGCATGTGGATGTCAAGCCCATCAAAATATCTCATGAGCACGACAAATGTGCGATTACACTCAAAGTAATGCCCAAGATAACCACGGTGCATATTAGTCCTAACAACTTTGAGAAAATGAAAGTGAACTTGGCCTTTCATCTATTTAGTCTAGGTGTTTTGCGTGGCCTATATTTTTACAAAGAGCAAATCGCAAAATCCTGTGATCATGGTGATCAAATACGGAAGTTTGTTAGTTTCATGCAGAAGCTTATCATAGTGATGACGTCAAGAGTGTCGTCAGGTGCACTCAAACCTTCCCCCAAAGAAGAGGAGCTAGTAGAAGGCGCTCTTGATCACATTAACAAATGGGAAGCAGCCACTGGACCCTCAAAAAGAGGTTTCCTGTCGCCTGGCACGGCAGAGGGGCTTAGAGTGACTTTGAAAGCTACGCTGGATCTGCTAACCTATCTGTCAGAGACGGCTGGTTACAAGTACCTCCTAACGTCACGACTAAGCCAAGATGCCATTGAAAAGCTGTTTGGCATAATTCGCCAATTTTGTGGCTGCAATGACCACCCGACTTCCGCACAGTTTCTGACAGCAGTTAACTGCCTCAACTTTTACAATTTGGATAAAGCTCCAGACAATGGAAATTTCGCAGGTGGAACGCTCATGTCTTTTGTCGGAACAAACGAGCTGGCCCGCCATGTAGATACTCTTGACTCTGGGAAGCTGGATGAAGCATCGAGCACTCTCAAGGCCTCTTCGTTAGTCCCTGATCATATGTATGTTGAACAGACAAGTGACGCAAGACTTGTCTATTATTTGGCTGGCTATATTTCCCGGCGAAAGATCATGACAACGAAATGCCGTGACTGTTTTGAGCGTCTTCTCATGTCAGCAGAAGATGCGGACAAGGACATTTCGTCTTTCACTGCGTTTTGTGACAAAGGCGGGCTGCTGTACCCATCGCAAGAGCTATTTTCCTTCGTACAAGCTCTTGAGGATTCCTTCTCTTGGTTTAGCTGGAATAAGCTTCACAGAGACAGCATAGCCGAAGTCACGCATTGCGTGCAAAGTATACCGCATGTCGGCTGCACTGCTCACAAAGATACACTGACTAGCAGCATTATGAAGTTCTTCATCATGACTCGCCTTCATTTCTACATAAAGTCCCTAAACAAAGAGCGAGCATCCACAAGAGAGAAAAAAAGCCCTTGAAACTTCGCAGGACGACATGAGAACCATGAAAGGGAATGCCCATTGTTTTCAGTTACACCCCTTCGTGTTAAATATCAAGTACAGTGGCAATAATAGTTTTAAGTGTGTTAATCGACTTAGTGCGTATGCTTTCCTTGCTTTACAAGAATGTTGATTAAAATATTTTATTATTGGTTCTTTACTCATGTTTTCTCTCGGTTGTGCACAGTTATTGTTTCTTTTCTGTATGCGCTGCGTCGAAATCGATATTTCTACCTTTGCTTCATGCGCATTACCATTACATGAGGGCTGCAGTAATTTTGTCTGTATTGTTGATGCCCTATGCTGCTGCTTTGCAATGTAAGGGGGGAGAACCTATCAACTTGAGCACTTAATTTTTGTCCCTTTGTTATCCCCATTGAAACTGGGCAAGCAAAGGAAATAAGAAATCTAATGTTGTCATTATTATTTTAAATGCACCGCCAGCCTTTTTCGGTGTTCCCGTCAAATGTGTTCTGTTTATTCATGTTCCTTCAACCGAACCTGTATTTTATTCTTGTAAAGTATATCACTGGTGTTCTGTTTTTTCGCAACGAATTGAAATTGAAAGTTTTTTATGAGCGACGAGCTCGAAACTAATTATGTTTCCTCGTAAGATTTATTGAAGCGACACTTTACAGTAACGGCAACACAGTTATTGATAAAAATTATCAATAATTGCACCATATTTCGCTTATAACATCCCAGTTTCCAAGAAATCGCGCAAGCGTGAAAATATTGACTAAGCCAAGGCAACTTATATGCAAAATAATCATCGGTACATGCCAATTAAGGGCAGTTACATATGTTTAAGTGCGATCCAATTGCATCTTTCTTTAACGAACAACTCAGGGACTAAATTCATCCTTGCAAGCAAGAACAGTTGTTTTCGTTCAAGCATGCATTTATAAACAGCAATTTGCGCGTAAAATAAGACCGCAGTGACGCAAAACTCGAGGCGTGTCTGCGCGTCCTCCCGAGGTAAACATGCCAAGACGGCCTAGATATCGCAAGCAAATGACGTGTTATACGCGAGCAAATGACGTGTTATAGGGCGCATATGTCGCTCTAATGTTGCTGCGATCTTCGCGAACACGAGCGGCTCAGCAAGATGTACCATTCGAGGTAAAGAAAAGGAAATTCGCCTCGCGAATCGGGGCGCTTATCCGGCTAGTCGACCGTCGGGCCTGGTAGGGCGACGTGAATGCAAGCGTGAGCGCCGCCTTGCGGCTGCATCTGAAACACTTACGCGAGCGGCGGGGCCTTCGGCACACTTCCCTATTCTAGCCACTGTACTGTGGTGATGGAGTCGTCGTTTAGTGACTTTTTCTTGTGCTACCTCGTGATGTCGCTTTTATATTACGCTCATTCACGAAGGAGGAACTTCTGGGCCGGATATGATGCGTCATCCGCGAGGAACTAATTGAACGGCAACCTACAGCAACACAACCTCGGTGATCCTTTGTTTGATTTGCGGACGGACGTGATTCGTAGTCTTGGAAGATACCGTCTTCAAATGCTTCCACACAACAGTGAAAAGCAGTGCCGAAGTTCCTTCTCGACAACGCGCTCTGTGGCCAGGAGAAATGCTTTGAAGTCCGGGCACATCGGGAAGTCGGCACATTACCCCGAGACCAATGGATGCCCGGCAATCGGCAGCGCGGCACATCGCCACAAGACGGACGGACGCGTGTTTTTTGTGCCAAAGGTAGGTAACCGTGCATGCTGTCCTTCTTACGTTGCGCGTTATCATTGCTCTATGCATTGTTTCCTTGGAAATGGAACAACGTGGTATCGAATGCGGTTGCAGTGGCGTTGAATCTGCTTGCGTTTGTGGAGATTAGTCGCTACTAATACATAGCGCTGGTAGTGAGATAATACGTGCGAACTACCACTCGTAAAATTTTCCCAGTATTAGACGGCAAAAATATTCCGCCGGCAAGATGATCTCCATGCATTTTAATTTGCGGTTTGTATTAAATGCTGTATTGGCTCGCAACGAAGCCGAAACCTTGGTATGAATACGTCTGAGCTACAGCGCTAAAAAATATCTGCAGCCACCGCGGGGTCTGAATGTAGAAAACACCCGTGCACTTAGATTTAGGTGCCCGTTAAAAGAACCTCAGGAGGTCCAAATTATTCCCGAGTCCCCCACTACGGCGTGCTTGATAATCAGGTGGTGGTTATACCATGTAAAAACCCCATAATTGTTTTTTAATTAAACCGCTTTGAATCCAAGGCAGGTCAGCTGGAATTGCCTTGGCATAACACATCACTACTGCCACACTCAGAGAAAGCATGCTGTAGCTGGTACTACTTTGTCAGACGTAAACAGATCTGTGGAAAGCATAAATACTGAAAAAACTGCACATTTCCGAAAAGTTCAAGAAATTCAACATGCATAATACCAAAGGTGGCTTAGGAGATTCTTTGAACTGTCACTGTGAATAGAACATCACATGGAAAAAAATTTATTGTACATTTATTAAACTTCAGGTAACACCTCAATAACTTCAGAAACACATTTCCTTCCTGAAATCTCATACTGTGGAGTAGCAACTTTAATGTGTCAGTAGGTGCACCTCATTAGTGGGATCAGTAAGGGTCTTTTCTGTCTGTATTTGCTCATAATCAACATCTCAGCTGATTGGTAGATAGCACACAAGTGCTAAAATAGTCCTTGTGTTTGTCACAGTGTCATCTCTTGTTCAGTGCAACAGTTGTCTTTGTGAAACTATCCTTTTGTATGGAATAACCACTAAATTGACTAGCATCTGTTGTGTCACTCGACATAGTTTCAGAGCCCAACCTGTATTTCTGTACTTTCAGAAAACCTGTTTTTTTTTTTCAGCCTCTTCCTCTGCAGATGACGCTGGTGATTAATATCTGTGAGCAGCACTGACCTATGGCTGAGTGAAGAGACATATAAGTAGGTAAGTCTAGGCTTTGTTGTTAAATCATTTTGTCATTATCGTAGTCGTAAAATAGATTTCTGGAATTTTAGTGTGACGTCTCGTGTGTTCGGGCTCAATGAATGGCAACTGTGATGCATAAACAAGGGAAGTAAGGCATGTTGTTGGGCTAGTCGGTTCATAGATTCAGCAAAAATTTATAAACTGCGCAAAAAAGACACAACCTGAACAGAAACGTGTGTGAGCTTCAATGTTTATGTTCATGTCTTGGCTTCACGCAGTTTAAAAATTTTCCTGAAACAAGGGAACAGACACAAGTACTGATTTGTAATGAAACACTTACTGAATGCACAGACTATATCTACCATGAAAATTCAAATGCAACCAATTCTGAAACTACTTGAAAATGCTTTATTTACAGGTTTAGCTGCACTTGTAACAACGGTCTAATTTAGACTCCAAAACATGCACTTGAGACTAACTACTCCATGCTTAGAAACCAGCTACAGTGCGATTACATGTGGCACATCCATGTCATTATGCGTAACAAATATTCATTCCTGTTCGCATTTCAATTTATGCTATAACTGAGTAAGCTCAAGAAATAAAATGCATACGCTTTTTTCAGTAACTTCCATCTGTTATGTGTGCCTCATTGTCCTGTACAGTAGATATTATGTATGCTTTTCCAAGAGCCAATGAAATTGCTACTTATTGCAAAACTAGAAGTAGGTGTGGCTCACACTATTTTTTGCTGTTGTTGCTTTGAGTGTTACATATGGCTGTATATTGTCCCGTGGCATTGTCAGTCTCTTGACTATTCGGTGGCATCTCAAATAAATGCTAGACTATTGATAGGTGTAGTATAAATGAAGGTTTCACTGGCAGGCACACAGAAATTTGATGCTTTCTGATGCATAAAATGCCTGTGCACCTACACCTGCAATCTTTCATTGTGTTTTGCATGAGAAGTGGACCACAATAAGATATTCCTCTTATTGTGTTCAGCTTGGTGCCAAGGTGCCATGAATCTATACCAGCCAGTCCAAATATAATTTTTTTGTTAATGTAATCTTTGACACATGTGAAGAGACAACTAAATTGTGGTCGCATCACAACTTTTTTTAGAAGAAACACTGACTGCTTGTGATAATGCCAAAAGCAATGAAGAAAACCAGCTGTATTGTCTGGCATGCTCACAGAAGGCACTACAGGAACAAGTGTTTGACCTGAAATAACATCTTTTTTGTAGACAAAGTTATGCCGTCCTGGCACACATCTTTGGCTGTTGCTATACAATATATTGTTACAATTAATTTGTTTCGCTTTGAGATTTTTCAGGAACCTGGTGCTATTAAACAGTGGACCACAATTGCATTTATTAAAGGGCAGCTAAATGGCTACCATACCCATTTTTACATTGTTTTTGGGCTCTCTCGCTCTGTCATTAACATTCCCTAGTTTTGCTATCCATTTAGCAGATCTTGTAATAAATGCACATGCACTCCACTGTTTAGTAGCACCAGGTTTCTGAAAAATGCAAAAACCAAAAAAGGAGATGTTTAGAGGTACAATGGATAACAAAAGTCATAGACAAGTGCGTGAGTGTGGTTTCAATAAGCTTATCAAAATGAACGGATGGTATATATTGATAAACACTTGTAACTGTAGTGCCACCTTTCCACATGCCTGTCAATCTATCCGGTTTTCATTGTGGTTTTCGACATGACTCTAAGACGATGGCATTCCTTCTTATTTCTGGGGTTTTACGTGCTAAAACCAGTTCTGATTATGAGGCACGCCGTAGTGGAGGGCTCCGGATTAATTTTGACCGCATAGGGTTCTTTAACGTGCACTACAACGCAAGCACACGGGCATTTTTGCACCAAATGAAGTTTAGTTGACAGTTAGCGTTAGTCCTGTTTTGATTGTTTGCTTGTCCCATTGCGCTGCTTCATTGTGTCATCAAAGTGAATGAACTTGCGGAAATCAAGTTGTTGATACTAGAGCATACCATAGTTCTGCTACACGTTTACTGCACAGAGCAGAAAAAAAGCCAAGGGAAAATGTACATGTGCAACGTAAAACAAAGAAGACACAGACAAAACCATTATGCGTACCTGTCACATAAAGAACAAAAATAGGCAATACTATATATACTTCTACCTACTCATACATACAAACTGGCAGAAAACAAACTGATCACATATTCGAATGGGCCTCGCATTGCTAGCTCAACAAACCAGGAAGCACACACAACATTTGTTATGTTTATTCGTTGTCCTTGCAAAGCTTCCAGTTAAATCATGTGCAGCTAGCTTAACATTCTGTTTTTATAAGGTTTTTCATGGTGCCGATCAACTGTGCTTCTGTAATTTACCTTGGTGCGGGAACAGCTTTAGCTACTTTCACAGTGCGGTCTTAGTTCATTAGGGAAACCATTTTCTCTGTGCTTTAAACAGTCATTGCAAACAGTGTTACCACTGCATGTCGAGTTTGAAAAGGTTAGACATCTCAAAGTTTATACCTAAGATCACTCATACAGCCCCTGTGGAAGCATTGCTGTAGAAGTCACATAGACAGCTTAGTACTTTTATTTTGCTCAGATAACAGCAGAATGTTGCCCTACTTATGAGAGTTCTTTCCTGGTTTACAGAAGGGGCCTTCTTCCGAAGTAATTTCTTGGACCCTTTACGTTTGCACAAATGTGTAAAATCAGTTGCCGACAGAAGCTGGCATTGCAGTGAAAAGACATTTGTGAGGTGCAATAGTCTACTATTTAATTAGATGTCTAATTTGTATTGTTTCCTTTTTGCAATAGATAAGCAATACAGTTGGGCTGAGCCCCACGTCAAGTCCTATGCAGAAATGGCTTGATAAGGACATATTTATAGCTGTGTGTAGTTGTGTTGATGATGGAAATTTTTAAAGATAATTCTTGGTTTTATTTGATTTTTGTTGCAGTCATAAAAATTTCGTCTTGTCTAGGAAGCATGGTGCAGTATTTAGGTGTTCTACTATAACAAGAACCGTGCTGCTGTTGATTGCAATAATTAGAATAGGTAACTCGAAAATTCACTTTCTATGGAACCGTGAGAAGAATTACCTAGCCTTGTAGGACTTGGCTATAGTTTGTGCTGAATAATTGAGACAATAGTGTTGGACAGAGTTCATTAAGAAACATTACAGGGATTTCATTAACAATGGAGTTTAGTGCTACTCCTAGCTTGCTGTTATACAGCGTGGAAATGTAATTGTATTGAATGCAGTGGTTCTTGTGAGCTTCGGGTAACCACATTTTGAGAGAATTTTGCCTTTTAAAAGTGTACAATGTAATGTTTACTTTTCTAACATAAAGAATAGCTTGGTTATGATAATCTTGCTGCCAAATGTGTGGTAACTAAAAGCGTACCTGCTGCTTCCACAAAAATGCAGCATCCTGGAAGCTTTTGCTTGCATGAACTTAGTGTGCTGCACTTACCAAGCATGCACGATACAAAAAAAACTTCTTCAGCGCTTGGCATTAACATCATGTTATTTGATGACAGCCATGAAGAAGCGTTCATTCAGCAATATCTTGCCTATAGCCTAACTACCAAACAAAGTAGCCTTGCAAGGAAGAAATTGTCTATCTTTCTATGGGTAGCAGTCATTTGCTAATGTCTACATCATATTAGCTGTCACAGTTTGTTCCATCTTACTGCCACATACTCGAGCTTCCCCATTTCTGTGTGGGTTAATGGCAGCACGTGCCTAACAATTAATCCCTATTTATTAAATTTGCATCACAGCTGTGAGCAGCATCATGGGTGCTGTCAACATGCCATAAATGTTCACAAGCTTAGGGAAGTTACAATAAAAGCAAAAGGATAATACAAGCTTAACTGCCGATTATCATATCTGCATTTGTTTTTATGTTAAGTCGTGAAGGCAGAGATATACAGCTTGGACATACTTAGTGACTTCTCACAGTAAGGCTCAGCATCACATTTTGAGTAGTTACAGATGTGACTTGCCCAACTTTTTTTCTTACTCACGTCCACGGCATGCACTCAGTATGACTTGAAACAAGTGAGCTGTGGAATTCATCTTGAAGTGTTGCATAATTTGAGTTGGTGGTGCATTATGGGGGCTTGTGAAAATATTGAAGAGCTTAGTATAATTTAGTACAGCTCTTGTTTGATTCTGTACTTTACAAGAAAATATTTTATGTAAACTGCAAATGTATCCATGTTGTTCTTACAATGTCATATAGTAATTGTGTTTATCATTTATTAAAATGAAAAATGCAGCTAACTAGTAGCATTCCATTGCGCTGCCGCACCACTAGAGAAAACAGCAGAAAATTAAGAACCATAGGATGCGTGCTTAACTGCCAACTAAATTTTGATAGACAACTTTCTGCTGCATATACACACCACCGTTCCAACCTTTCAAAATTTGTCTGCATGAGTACAGAAAATAGCACATGACAGAAGTATAATTGATGGAAACAATATTAACAATGCAGTGTCATGCTCTTAAAAAAACATGAGTTTCCTAGCACAAAAATAAATGCAAGGGGGGTAGCGTCGACGCCACTACTATTTCAGAGGTTACCCAGTCTTTGAGTGTGTATGTAATCTGTCCACGAAAATAAGTAAACACCCACAATCACTCCAAGAATTGTAAGGTGAGTACACAGTAACCTTCACAGAACTCGGATGTTCTCTTCGTCTTGTGTTGACACAGCACCCTGTTTGAGCCATGTACGGTGTCACGAAAAGCACACGACTCTTTATGAGCTACTATTAGATGGCAGAGACCGAACATATTGTGTGTTTCCTACACAAAATCTTCCACAGCCAGCAGTACTGTTTGCTCTAATCTCAAGTGCAGCATATGTTCAGGTAATCTCATTTGTCAAAACATGTCTAATTCATACTTCACTGCACCTTTCTTTAAACCGTGGGAAATGCTGTTATTATTGGGTATGAAAGCCACATTTTTGTTTCACTATGTTGATCGGTATTTCTGCCTTCGACTTGAATTTTAGTGATCTCATCATCATCTCAATGCGCTCCAAGGCCACTACGCTACCTGGATACCAGCTTGCATCCTTCATAAGCTATGCACTCATTTTATGAAGGCTCTCAGTCTGCTTACCTTGAACAGGTAGACAGACTGAGAGACAGGCAGAATGATGCCTGTTGTTGACGCCAAAAAAAAAGGCAAGGCACTGAGGCATCATACAAAGGTTCAGCACTCACCTCCAGCTTGTATTAGAGCGGATGACTATACAGTGTGACTGTAATTAGCCTTTTCCTTTCTGAGCACTTTCAATTTCTTTATAAAGCTAACTGCCAGTAACTCTTGCTTTGGCACCCACAAACAGTTTCCCACAAATTCCATTTGCTGCAAGAATATGTTTATTAGAAACAAACGAGCATAACAGATTGCTTTGTTTTATTTTTAGATGCTTCCTTAGGCTTCTCTACATTGAAGATGTATTGCAGGTCAGCTTATCAAAAAACATATGGTGTTTGAACAGTAAAACAAAAAGACATTGATTGGAAATGATGCATTGTGAGCAGCACCGAAAATCAAGGACTAAGGAAACAACATAAAATTGTTGCTGTCTAAACTAGAGGTTTATTTAGAAAGCCTTGGTGAAATATGACGGCCTAGATATAAATGAAGAAAATTTCTTAAAGGGTCCCTAAACATAACATCTGACATAGTTGATATTTCAAAGAAATGTGCGCATGATGTAGACAATGCCATGACCATAGTCTGGTAAATGCGGCAGTGCTATATGCTGCGGGAATGCCACAAATAAAAAAAATTATGTACTGCTCTCCTGGCCTTTCTGGCACTGCCTCCGTGCATCACACTGTCAACAGGGTGCTCCATGTGACCTCAGCGTGAGGAGTAAAAGCTGTCAACCAGTCAATCATCGAGGAACGACAGGGCCAACATGACGAAAGCCAATTTTGTGTTCTGAAAACGCCGGAGGGGGGCCACCTATTGTGCAACACTGAAGCTTTTCTGAAGGTTCCATTCAGCTATCTTCATCGGGAAAGTGATTAGGGGCATACAATGGAGGAACCTTACTTCTGCTGTGCAATGCAATTCGTAGCTTTAGCTGTACTTTGTAGTGTAGTATGAGGGCACGTGTAATGAGTGTAGCGAAGGAGAGAGAAACAGTGATGTCTTATCAGTGGTTTATGAAATGCCTTTACTTGTGCTATTACTGGAGCGCTGTCAAAAAATTCTCGCAGCTTACGTTCATGTACACTACAGTTCTCGCTTATAGCAATCGCCGATATAACGAATTATTGGTTTAAAATGGCCGCATTTTATTGCATTTCTGATTTTCTGACCATGCCTGTTCAAGCTGCGTCCACATATAATGAATATATTCAATAGCATTGTACTGTTAAAACAAACATGTCAAATCCGATCGCAGTAAAAGGAGGGTGCACACCAAGTACTGAACTTTGCAATTGCGACGGGACTTGGCGCATCCTCTGCTCCAGTTTAGTCGTGACAAAGATATAACTGCAATTATGAGTGAGTGCTGCACGTGGATTTCAGAAGCCTCAAGGAAGTTCACTCTTTTTCAACCATGAAAGGGTAATCATGCCTTCAAGGCATTTCTTCAGTGTGCTTCAGAACGAGGCCGTGCAGTGTATAATGGTGGTGGCCTTTGGAGACTGGCGCACATGCTCTCTCAGGTCACTTGTGCTCTGTTCTCAGTGTGACACTGCTTGTAATCTCGGAGGCTACGATGGCACTCGTTCTTGCACTGTTCTCTGCGTGGTACTGCGCTTATTTGAACCCTTTGTCCATCAATTTCCTTATTGCGAGGTTAAACTGTATAAAATATGACTGCTTGCTGCCCACAAGACGGGAAAACTTTATTAGTTTAGTAACACTTGCATGGTATTGTTATCCTTTACAGAAAGGTTAATTTCGTGGTACGAGTGGGTTTAAACCGATTTTTGTAACGCTTGTTCGAAGTGCAGAAATGGGAAATTATGGGGTTTTATCAGAAATGAAAGGACCTAACCTATAAAATATTGTTTTATGCAAGTGTGTTTTAGTGTCACGATTACTTGTCAGAGAAAAATATACTTTCTATCTGTTGCAGGTACAGATTGGTGTGGGATTTGTGGTGCCACTCAGAAGTGGCAATACATACTAAAGTGTACCTCCGAAGCCAAGTGCGCATTAGGTCTGGCACAGCACCTGTGGACACCAACACAAGCTGGGGAAAGAAGCCAGACTGGGCAGGCCTGCCGGACTATCTCTGATGCATCTGGGAAGCTTCTGGCAAGACCAGAGAAAGTGGCTGCTGTGAAGAGTAAGTGAACATTCACCCTCATTTAAGAAACTTGACTGTATATCTGAAAGTTATCTGGATGAGTTAACGTTGATGTACACACAATGGAAAGAAATGCCAAAGAAAGAATGATGCGAGTGCCTATACATGTGTCTTTTTCTTAAGCCGCATATATGCACTGTCAAAGCAGCATAGGATAATTTCGAGATATTGGTTTCTTGCGAAAGCTGTCCGCAGTTTCCTCTATAATCGGTTTCAATGACAAGCAATCAAGAAAGTCAGGTGGCTACATGTGCCTTATTTGAGCATAAAAATAAGAAAAAGTTACTACACAAAGAAAACACCTCCCACATTAGTGGCATGTACGCCATGACATGGATAGTTAAGCATGACCTGTGTGAAGCTTCCTATAAATTTTCATGCCTGTCATCAGTGCCCTAAAAAACCAAGGTGCTGGGCATCATGCAGAGTTCTAGAACTCGCGGCCAGCCTGGATTACAACGGATGACAACATAGTGTGGCTGTAACGCCTTGTTTTTCTGCGCAGTTTCAATTGTTTTATGAATGAAGGGCCGGTAACTCTTGTACTGCCATCTTGTCTGCTGCAAATACCATTTGCTGCTAAAATGTTTTTTAGGAACAAACGAGCATAAGAGATTGCTCTGTATTTTAAGATGCTTCCTTAGGTTTTTTTTTTACATTGAAGTTGTAGGCTAGCTTAGCAAGGAAGCTATATGGGGTTTTAAAAGAACACTAAAACATTGTTTGCCATCATTGCAGCTAAATAAAGCATGGAAACCAGCCATGACTACAAACCTAAAAACGTTTTCTACTAAGACGGAAAGCGTTTGGAAAGTGCACGGCCGTTAGTGGCTAGCAAGATGTCACTCAGCACGGGCGCTATGCATAAACCGATGCGAACTCTGTCCCTTTGTAGGTACGTCTTCCTGCTGTGCCCTTTCCGAACGCCTTCCGTTTTTCGTGGAAAAAAGTTTTTAGGTTTGTAGGTGATTTTTTAGTTCTTTTAGATACTGACACCGACACTGTCGAAACTAGCTGCCGTGATGCTTTATCGCTGTTTACAGAATGTCCTCATCCATTTGTCTTAACCCATGAGCTGCCAGTTGCCGACTCAATTAGATTTTTAGACCTCAGACTCATTTTTAGGAACAACCAGCTGTGCTGTATGTATAAACCCAGAGCTTGCAAAGCTCTTTTACCTTGTAACTCAGCCCATTCAAAGCTCATCAAGCAAGGAATCGTTAGCCTATGCTTCACGAATACCTTTTCAAAGTCCTGTCACCACTTAATGGGAACCAGTTTCAGGAAACAAGCCCGGAGACTTGAGCAATCGGGCTACCCGGGCAGTCTGCTGACATCAGTAGCCAGAAGCTTGAAAAAGCAAGAAAAAGCTAGCAATCCAGATTCTGCCACTTCCAGGAAGAGAGTCACCGTCATCCCTTACATCCACACGTTGTCCCATAATCTCAAGAAAGTTGGTCGGCATGCTGGTGTTCATGTTGTGTTTTCGGCACCACATAAGCTGTCACGCTTATGCAGGCAGGACAACTGTAATCCTAAAGAAAGAAAAAATTGCTGCAGAACCAACTATAATAACCGTTTTGTCACGTGCGCTGTAGGTGTTGCTAACAACATTCCTCTATCCTGCGGCCGCGAATACATTATTCAGACGGGACGCTGTCTCAATGAACGATTAAAGGAGCATAATAATGTTTTCAACTCCGTTTCTTGTCATCTCAGTATTCATTGCAGAGACCACCGTTGCAAACCCTTATTTGATAGCACACAAATTGTCAGTCGCAACAAAAACAAACATACTAGAGAAATTACTGAAGCACTCGAAATTCACAAATCTGGGGAGTGCTGCGTCAGTACCCCTTCATTGTCACTGTGCGATAAAGAAGTGCAATATTTAACCACATGATTTGCATATCGTATGTAGGAAGCTGAGTCCTGAACACGTGCTACCTTTCTGTTTTTTCTTTTGTGCCTTAGCGTGGTATTTAAACCTTGATTATGTGCGCAATACAATTGTTGTAAGTCAGTGCTCTTTCCTATCCCTTCTCTCGCTTCCATGTAGATCGTCGCGCTGCTAACCTAAGATGAAACTTTATCAACACTCCCGTTCAGCCACCCTTGCGTTAGAGAGCCTAGCCAAGTCGTGGCTCTCGAAATCTGACAGAAATTTGGGTGCTTGAAGAGCAGACAAATTATGCGAAATTGGACGCAATAAGTCCTTCTGATGGGGCTTCGAATGCAGCTGCCGTATGACTTAACTTTGCAGTAAAGCCAACTTCCTGATGAGAAGAGGCGTGGCTTTGGCAAACACCTACTAAAATCCCATGCAACTCAGCAAAATAGTGTGGTGCATGTGTATGCATTCTCACTGCAAATAAAGCTGCTCTGCCATGTGCGCTGGGTAGCATATTTGTGCGTAATATATGCGGCATTGTATTATTTGAAACTTGTTAAATCTTTTGCAGCAGATTTTCTTCACTCACTTATTACTACACATGGTTTCAAAAACAATTTAATTCTATATTTATTGCACTCTTTTAGACTGCCTGGAGAAGTACATCTGGGAGCATCCGATGGGGCCACCAGCACCACCTTCAGAGCACCGCCTTGCTTCTGTAAGGAAGCACCTTTGGAGCTTCACAGAAGCGGGCGCGAGGGCAAGCGAGTATGGAAGACGTGAATCGCCTTAACCTATTGCATTTTTCAATAAAGTGTGAAGATATGGAACATATTATGGTGCTATACATTGATTCCTTATGGCATGAAAATGTAGCGGCATACTTGGCCACATGTAGATACAGACTGCACGCTTTGCAAGACTCAAGCACGCATGAAGATAGCCCATCATGAGCTTCCCAAGTGCAATGGCTGCTCCTACGATTCATTACACAACTTGCATTTGACCTGATGTGCCTGCCCACTGTTATACCCAGCATCCCACCCAGCGTGCCACCATCGCCCAGCATTCCACCCATTGCCCGGCATTCTACCCATCACCCAGCATGCCCACCGCCCAGCATGCCCATTACCATAATCCACCGTGATGATGGATTCCATCATGCCCAGCATCGGGCAAATATTCAATAGGGACCGCGCTTGTTAATTCAGTTAGTAAGCGAATGCGTCCAAGTTTATGCAGCCGATGAAACTACTACTACCCCTACTCTGTATGGCTCTCCTAATTCGCTATCGCAATTAATGTTTTGCCTTTTGGGCGAAACTGCAACATTTATTGCACATGCTGAAAAAAATGAGGGAACCCCAACCATAAACAGCTTCGCTGTAAAAATGCACAGGGTCTCTTATTCCAAGACGACTTCAAGGCGAAAGCCCAAGTGCTGATGCAATCAAGAGGAACACATCACGTACACATCCCCTTTCATTCGCTTAGTCTATGTCGCTTAGTCATCCCTCTGAATTCGCGTACTCATCCCTTCAATACGCTTATCCATCCATCTTAATTCCATAGGTTGAGCATTTGGCCCCACCCAAGGTTGTGCGTTGCAGTACGTTAATTAAATCTATCTTAATTACCTTGCCTTTTTAACTTCGCTTTTATTAACACCAAATGCCGTGTGTTCGACTCCCATCAAAGGTCGTGGGTTCGTGTGCCCTAATTAAGTCTATCTTAATTAAGATTCATTCCCTTTCCCTCCCCGTGACAGACCAAAGGACCCTCATTGGCCGCGCGCGTCACGTGATCCGGCGCCGGCGCAGCTGGAACAGCTGCTCTACTCTTGTAGCAGCCGGGTTTCTTTGCGTTACCACGACAACGCCGCTGAAACTAAAAAGAAAATACCAGCTTCGCATGAAAATTACAACCAACCTGCATCAAGAAGAGCGAACGTGTACGAGTACGTGACACAGCAGCGGCCGCGCCGATTTGACGCCCCAAGCACACAGTGCCGTTTCTCGCCTTTTGTAGGTTGACGTAGTTTCATTCATGTAACAATGGTTGGCTGACCAGCAATCGTCCGAAGGTAATGGACGAGCACACATCATGGTCATACTCCATTCCGTTAACTGTATTACATGGCAGACTGCTGAAGGTTTCGTCGCTGTCTAACGCTGGATACTTTGCTGGTTTTTAATGCTTGCATTAGATAATGGACTCACTTTTGGCATACGCGTAAAGTAGTGTTGGTTGCTAGCGCGGGCGAAGAGCAATGAGACCGTGAGCGATGACTTCCAAACAAAGATTAATCTTTTTATTCTCTCACGAAACAAGGGGAGACGGGTGTGTTACAGACTTTACTCCGCCTCCTTGACTCCACGGAAAGCGTTGCATGCTTATTCAGTCCAAGTGAGGGTCTCCGGTGTGCTCGCCGCAGTTGCTAGTAGTCTATGTAGAGAGTGCAAGATAGCCGTGCACTGAGGATATAAAACGGCGATAGAAGTTCACTAGTCCAAGGAATTCGCGGAGCTGCCGCTTAGTGTTAGGCTTCGGAAATTCTCGCACAGCTTTTACCTTTTCCGTGTGGGGGCGAATTCCGGCACACGATATAGTGTGGCACGGGAAGGTCAGCTTGGGCACACCAAGCTGCTGTTGTTCTGCATTGAGGGCAACGCCATGTGCAGAGAGACGTCAAAAAACGGTTCGCAAGGGTTCATAGGGTTCAGGTGGAGTGACACTAGCGATAAGCAGATCGTCCAGGTGAACGTGGCAGAAATCTAGACCGCGTAAGACACCATCCATAAACCGCTGAAAGGTCTGTCCAGAGTTTTCCGAGTGGCATTCGAAAAAAATTCAAATAGGCCGAAAGGTGTTGCTATCGCGGTCTTCGGGCCGTCCTCTGGTGTCACTGGTATCTGATGGTATGCCTTCATGAGGTCCACCTTGGAAAATATTATAGCACCGTGAAAGTTCGTTGAAATATCATGAACATATGGCACAGGGTAGCGATCCGGTGCAGTTGCTCGATTGAGTGCCCGGTAATTTCCACATGGTCGCCAGTAATGTGATGCCGGTTTCGGTACCATGTGAAGCGGAGACGCCCAAAGACTCGACGAGCGCCGGATGATACCAAGCTCGAGCATATGATCGAACGTTTGGAGAGCCAAAAGGAGCTTCTCGGGCGACATGCGACGCGGTATGCGATGGACGGGAGGACCAGCCATAGTTATATGATGGAGCACGTCATGCTGAGCCGAAGTGTCCGCCTTGGCGCATTAGTTCTGGAAATTCGTTCAGTATTGCCACAATGCGCGATGTTCCGGCTGGTCCGACCAAGGTAGGGCTTAATGGGGGGTGTCTTCAGGGCTTGCCTTGAACTGTTGCTTGCGACACAGGATCATATAGGCGTTGGTTGTGCACGTCTACCAAAATATTAAAGTGACGGAGAAAATTGGCCCCGACGATCACAAATTTTACATCGGCAAGTATAAAAATCCAACGAAATGTTTTTTTAGGTTTAGGTATAGAGACAGCGAACGATGTCCGTAAGTAGTGATCGCTGTGTTGTTGACTGCTTGTAATGGAGAAGAGCTCGAGCGCTTAGGGCGAGCTGGAGACGTAGGGATAACACTCACCTCTGCACCTGTGTCCCCAAAGAAACGGTCGGCACAACTACGTTTGGTGATGAGGGGCGACTTTCCGTCCATATTGCAGCATTGTTCGCCCTCAATGCTGGCATCTGACGTTTCCCGGATAGTCTAAGAGCGCAACGCATTTGCGCACAGCATCGCTATGTTTCCTGTGGTACCAGCACCAACGTAGTTGCGGCTGCTGTGGCGGTGTAGTGCGCTTCTTCAAAGGGCGCGAGTTGGGTGACTGCAAAGCCACCACAGTGTTATTGAAGCGTGCCATCTCTTCGCGAAGCTCCCGGAATTCGCTGGGAGAGGGGGCGGAAGCACTCTCCACTTGCACGTTAGCGACGAAGGCGGAGGGGGTGGCCGCTGCAATGACGGTGTCAGCGATGCCGGCCATCTTGCCGAGTTCCTTTTCAGCCACCGTAGCAAGCGCCTCGCGCACGTTGTTGGGGAGACGCTGAAGAAATATCTCGCGCAGCAGCGTGCTGTCCAATCCAGTAATGCTTCCCACAAGACGCAGCATGTGGCGCAGTAGTTCAGATGGTGTGCAGTCACCAAGGTCCGTGTCATCCACGAGCTGCCGTAATCGTTCGGGTTCGGTTGGTGTGAGGCGTCTAACGAGTATCTCCTTCAAAATTTGGTAGGTGTTCTCCGCAGGTGGGGCGAGAAGCAAATCACGGGCCGGCAGCTGGCTGTAGCTGGCGGCAAGCTACTCGTGATGTGATGGTAGCGTGTGAGGTCGGCTGTGATGCGCCTTGCGTCGAATTGTGCCTCAACTTGGATGAGCCAGAGCTTGGGTCAGTGGACCACAAGGGGGGCAGCTTCAATTCTGCTGCAGAGACGCTAGGCGCGTCGTTGTCGCTGTGCGTGTTCATGTTGGGTCACCACTGTTGTTTGCTAGCGCGGGCGTATATCAATGAGACCGTGATCGAGGAGTTGTAAAGACTAAACGTTTGAAGCGAAAGCTTCAGTACGCTACCTTGGGCTGCCGTCAGCGACTCAACAGTTTTCAGCTTGAGAGCTAGAGGTGAAACTAGAAGAGGCGCGTTAATAGTCGGACGTTATCGTTGCTCACACTTTGTCTTGCATTATTTACAAACTTATTCTTCGTATGTTTGAGTATGACAGCCCACAAACAAATATCATGTGTAGCGAAGAAGAGAGAAGAGCGCAACGCAAACAAGAGTTTCCTGAGTATGTTGTGGCATGTGGAAGCCGTACCCTTACTAAGGCCGAGACCAATTACACCGTCACGGAAAAAGAATGCCTGGCGATCATATGGGCATTTACTAAGTTGCGGCCCTATTTGTATGATCGCCAATTTGATGTCGTCACGGATCACCGTGCATTATGCTGGTTGTCGTCATTGAAGGATCCCTCAGGCCGTCTCGCCGGCTGGGCACTTCGCTTGCAGGATTACGATATCAGCGTGCATAGTGTACCGCAACGGATGCCAGCATGCTGACGCTGACGCCCTCTCAAGTTCGCCCTTGCCTGACGACAACGCATACTGCTCACTATCCCAGCTTGACGTTTTTTGCATGGACATCGGGACCATCACTTCGAAGCAGCGCAAGCACCCCTGGATTGCCTCCGTCATAGACTTTCTTGCTGATCCGTCATCGCAGCCAACCACTCGTGCATTGCGCCGTCAAGCTCGCCATTTCGCGGCGACCTGCTTCACCGACGCAATTAGACTGCATGGACCACTTCCTTTTACATCAGCTGGTAACCGCAGGGACATTGTTGCAGTCGATCAGCTCACACGATACTCCGAAACGGCTGCCCTTCCGGCAGCTACAGCGCACGACGTTGCCACATTCCTGCTTCGCCGATTCATTCTGCGGCATGGTACACCTGAAGAACTGCTCAGCGATCGCGGACGCGTCTTCCTGTCGGAAGTAGTTAAAGCCATTCTCAAAGAGTGCCACGTTGTTCATCCTACAAGTATACGGCGTACCACCCTCAAACAATTGGCCTCACGGAACGCTTCAATCGTTCGCTCGGTTATATGCTTTCAATGTACGTCACCTCCGACCACACGAACTGGGACGCCATCCTACCCTTCGTCACCTACGCTTATAACACCGCTACTTAGACCACCACTGGGTTTTCACCCTATTTCTTCCTGTATGGTCGACACCCTTCGCACACCATCGACACAATTCTGCCGTACCGGCCGGATGCATCCGAGTTCGTGCCTATTTCTGCCACGGTCAGACATGCAGAAGAGTGCCGCGACCTTGCTCGGGCCTTTACTACCGAAGATCAAGAGCGCCAGAGGAGCACTCGCGTTGACGCCACTTTCACGGTCGCCTTCGATCCGGGAGCACTCGTGTGGCTCTCAGTCCTTCTCACTGCCCCTGGCCTCTCATCAAAACTGGTTCCGAACTATCAAGGCCCTTATCGTGTCATCGAACGCGCATCTCCTGTGAACTATGTAATAGAACAAGTAGAGCCATCTTCAGACATGCGCCGCCGTGGACGATACATTGTCCATGTCGACCGTCTAAAGCCTTACTACGACCCGCTCATCGTGACGAACTGTTAGGTCGCCAGAAAGCTCCCTTATCGCTCCTGGGGTAGGGAGCCTACATGCAACGCAAAGCGACGTTGCATGTAGGCTCCCTATCCCGGGGGTGATTGTAGCGAAGAACAGAGACGCTAGTGGGTTCAGCGCTACTGAATCAAAACTCTAGTGGGTCGAGCGCTCTTGATCGGCAACGGCTCTCGTGCTTGGAAGCTGTTACTACGCTGACCATTGACGTTGCACTGCTTCAAGCTCTTCCAAATCAACACTTTTAGATATAAAAAAAAGCACCGGCAGTGCATGCTTTTTATGTTAAATATTTTCAAACTAAATAATAAAAGTGCGCAACAAAAAATTGACAGTCACTTTAGCAACAACAAAGAGGGTGAAGTCGAAAGCCTGCGCGCTCAAGTGGCATTCATTAAATTACTTGACATTCTCATTCGAATGCATTGTTCCTTGTGAAGCGAAATCTTCGTTACGCTACCTCGGGCAGCCATCGGCGACTCAGCAGTTTTCACCTTGAGAGCTAGAGGTCAAACCCCAAAAGAGCATTAAGGCGCGTTTATAGTGCGACGTTATCGGCACGCGGGCAAGCGTCATCAGACACGGGCGTGTCGGAGCGCATTGACCGCGCGTCCGGTTACGTTGGCGGCGTCAGTACGTCGAACCATCGGTGGAACTATAGCCGCTGTTGTTCTCACCAACGTGACATAACGTGTGCGCGCGTTCACGTTACGTCGGACTACATTTAGGTCTTTACGGAGCCCTGAAAGGAGACATATTGCCGCCATTTCCCGAATATACTTGGGCCCGGCTGCGACTTGAAACCAAGTCTCACTATTTTACTGATCACCGTAGTGTCTTCAAAGGCATAAAAAATCATGAATAAACACTATATTCATTGCAAACATGTCTGTATATCATTGCGAAGCCACACCTCGGCCACAGCTCGACGATGGGCCTAGCCAGGGCAGTGAGGCTTTCGCTATCAACCAGGATTAAAGGGATACGGACACAAAAGTTGGCGGGCGGTTTTATGCGTCGGAACGAAAGTTGAACAGTCGCAAATGACGAATGCAACAAGCTGCTTTGAAAAAAAGAATACGAAACATATTTTTTTTGTGATTTTCTGTTGCGGCTTGTCTCCAAGCGGCCGCCGGCAGAAGCTAAAATTTGACGTCATAACACCCACGCGCTGCCAAGGGCGGCCACAGCCGTCGCAGTCTTTCGGGGGTGTCGGTCCCTTGCAGCGCTTATCCCCGTCGGCGATCTTCGCACGTGGTACGTCTGAAACATTATCCCCGTCGGCGCTCCACGCAGGTGGTGCGTCTTTTACATGTGCCTTCCCGCGTTCGTCGCAGTGGAAGGAAATGTCCAGAAATTGCGTGGGAAACGCTCCGTACAGCAACAAATGCTTGTTACAATTCAAGCCACTCATTTTCATAACGTAATTAACAGTCCGACGCGCATTACGGCCTTGTCATCAACAGTTATCTTATCATTACTAATAACGATGGTCTTTCATTCTGTGGTCGCGTTACCGCAAATTCTCTGATCGCGTTGCCCTATAAACATTGTTAAATGCCGCCGCCATTTAGTTTCACACGTTAGATTTGACGCTTTTAGAGAGCGTATTGCGTGCGTAGACTGGAGTTCTGTATTCAACCATCCTACATCTGAGGGGGCATATCACGAATTTCTTCGGCTTTTTCTTCCCATTTACGATGACTGCTTTCTAATAATTGATTTGAAACCATGTAAGAAAGCACGTAAGCTTTGGATGACCTCTCGTTTTATCAGACTAGTACGAAGTAAAGATGAAATATTTGCAAAATTTATTAGGAACAAACGACCACAATTATTCGCGCGTTTTAAGTCATTACGTAACCAGATTAATAGAGAAATAAAGTATGCTAGGACGTCCTACTACAACAACTTGTTTCATAGAGCCCTTCAAAAAACAAAAAAAAATAAATGGAGATATCTGATCGCACTGTTAAATCCTCATACACGTTTCCAAGCCATAACAAGTCTAAATGTAGATGGTGAGGAAATCACATGATCAAGCCTGGCAACTGCACAGTAAAAGTTTTTACACCCAAAAGGGTATCAATAGGCTTGTCGGAGACGACCCCTGAGGGTGTAAGTTAGTACCTATTTTACAAGGTGCCTTTTTGGCACACTCTACAACAAGGGTGCATATGTAAAAAAACTGGAGGGTGTTGTGAAAACACCCCAACCATAGGGTGGCACTTACAGCCTTCATTTATTTTTTGTTATTTAACACCCACTGTGAAGGGTGCCAAGATGGGTGTACAGCCCCTGTACCAGGTATCCAATAACTTAAACCAAACTTTAAAGTGGAACATTTTAAACATGAATGAGACCTATGGCATATTGCTTACAGTTGCCTGAACTTAAATGGTTTTCAAGTTAAATTATAGTGAAACAATATAAATGTGGAAATTTTTAAATATTATTCCACGATCCGTGCTTTGAAAAGTGCATGTTGTCTCATGCAAGAGTTCAACAACATGCATCATGGTCTCAGTCATCTGAGGTGTATCGCTGTTTTTAAAATCTGGTTCAAGTTATACAACTCAAGCACAAGTTACGTACATATGCACTATACACAAACAAAAACATAACATTTAGCATGTCTTCGATCTGTGGCTAATATGTATTCTGCTTCACTTCATGGGCATGCAAAAGAAGTCACTCCTGCATTTGTACAAAAATGCAAAGCATAACTAAATGGTGAAGCATATATATGCGACCTACACGTTACGATTTGAAAGCAAAATGTGAATAAACTTTATTGTATTTCATACAAGGAGCAATAAAATACAAACGTCATTTGTAAAACGTCACTGCGGTTAACGGTATAGTTTTCAACTGATCATAGTAATTCACATGGATCACAGTATATGTGTGGTATAATATACGCGTATACTGAGTATGAGGGAGTAAAAGCAGAGCGGCCATTTGCATAAAATAACTTTATAGTGGCCTTCACACACAAAAATTATAGTACATTAACAGAGGTAACACCACGTATGTATCTGCTATTCATCATCTGTGCAAGTTTCACCTGAGTACACAATAAGATTTGTTCAACACTAATATCACACAACTATATAAAGGTGTTTCAAGAAAGACTTTAGCTGACATGTAAAAAGAGCCGTTCTGAAGTAAAACAACGGTTACTTTGGAGACATGCCATCAGCAGTGTCGACCATGAGGTGACAGGTAATACATGGTAATTAGTTGCTAATTAACAAAAATAAAATACATTTTACTTATAGTTTGAGTGGACTCATCGTAATCGGGAAATTGAAGGAAGCTTTCTGCACAAGACATACAGACTTCAGAATCTGGAAAAAATGCACTTACTCGCACAACTGTGGCAAGATGAACGTCGGCTATCACAGCACGCGAAACTGTACCCGAGGCTGCAGTGAGCACAAAGACGCGCCCTTCGAGGCGACGTTCTGCTCACATCACCCAACAGTGGGCAGCAATGGGGCTCCGTGTAACGCGCTGGTTGCCCGCTGCTGGGCGACGTAAGCAGAATGTTGCCTTGAGTTTCAGCAGCATCCCAGTTTCAGTTTCGCGTGCTCTTACAGCCAAAATTCATCACGACACGAGTAATCGCATTTTTCCAGATCCAAAAATTGACATGTCTTGTGCAGAGAGCTTGCTTTAATTTCCTAGTTACAATGAGTCCGCGGAAACTTAAAGTAAAATATATTTGTTTTTTGTTAATTAGCAACTAATTACCTTATATCTCCCATCCACACATGGTAGGCACCGCTGACAGCATGTCTTCTAAACAGCCGTCCTTATACTTCAGAACGGCTACTTTTAAATATATCACGCAAATTCTTTGTAGAAACACCAGTATATATAGTATATAAAGAGACTAGCTTTCACTCGGATGAGGCACTTGGCAACACCTGTAAAAAGATAATGAGCTAAAGATACTACAGCATGCCAGCAGATTCATAAAAGTTAAGCAAAGGCAGCCGGTATTCATGACATCGTAACAGTACTTCAGCCTGATAATTGTTTCACGCAATATTTTTAACCCAAAGCTTGTAAAAACCGTGTAAAACCTTGTAAAAACATGATATTCTGTTGAATTATGACTATTATGTCAGCTCTCAGCTGCTAAATAAAGTTATACACAATAAACATAAAACTTTATTTATAAAAAAACTGTCAAACCACAAAAACTTTCACTTGTATTTGGCAGGTTGCACTATGCAACACATGCGCCAAACATAAAATATTAACCAAGCAGCATGTTACGAAAAGTTAAGCACTGGCTGCCAATGTCCATGTGCCCTATAAGTGAATACAGACGTCACAGTTGCACCACGCAGTACTTTTAAGCTGGGACATTGTTCCCTGGCTCACGGCTGGCAAATAAGTTTCATAAATTAGCAAACTATGTTTAGGAAGATCAAGCAAGCTGTAATCTTTGTACAAGACTGCTGACAATTTTTTCACACGCATTGATGTTAAGGCAGACCTAATAAGAAGGCAGACGTATTGTACTCTTCTTCTGACTACATAGCAACACCCAGCAACGTTTTTGATTAATCCGTGCAGAATACAGAACACCACGTTTCTTTTTCGCTGACCTACACCTGGACCCTATTACATTGTCTGCCAAGTCATAAAAACAAAAAAGGTGCAGTCTATAGACAATGTGGATGGCACAGAGGCAGCGCAAAAAGTTACTGGATCATACTATTATGGTGATCAAAACGAAAGAAAATGTTATATTAAAATTGCACGAAACTATTGCTCAAGCTACTGCGCAAAATTGTCAGGCTAGCATTCATATGTTAATGTACATGAACCTCAGTGTAGCGTTGCCTGCAGAACTCTGTTCACAAATTTTGTAACAACCACACTTGGCGTTGTTGCATTCAAACCAAAAAACAATCGTTCCAGTACTGCACTGGTGTTGAAGGATTTAGGCCCATATAGTATGTTCAATACAAATATTCACTCATGATTGCAACGACCCCTCCCTTCGCATTTTTGACCATGAAAGCCACTCCTTGTCGACACAGAGGTGGAGAAACTCTGGCTGTTCCAGGTTGTAGCCAGAGTACACCACACAGGGGGTCAGCGGAACCCTCTCGTCCTGCAATGACGACAAAGAAAGCTTACTGATCATGAAAGTACATTCGTGCTTTTGTGTAAGCGCAATATGAGGGGGTTGCTATGCTTAAGCAAGTGAGTATAATGCAGTCGATGCAGCCTTAACTGCGAACAATTTAGGCTGAAGAGAAGCTTAACACAACCCACCATTATTCCAATAACCTGTGTAATCCAAGCAAGGTCATTTTTGCAGCTTAGATGCTCCTCACATTGAGCGCAAGAGCAGTTCAAGATTGTTCGTTTGTTCATCCTTAGCTTTTATATACTGACTTATGATTTAATTGCTGTTTTTTATTATCGCTACATGTATTGTTGTTCTTCCTAATATGTACAGCGTTTATTAATGATTGTATCGCCCCTCCCTATGTAATACCCTCCCTATGAGGGCCTTTAGGGGTAACATGAATAAATAAAAATGAATAGCTGGAGAAATTAAGTAGAACCTCAGTTCACATTAAACAATAACAAAAAACATCTGGATCTTTATACAGTTGCCAAAATGTTTCCACGATTGAAGCCATTTGACGAATTACGGCATTGTTTAGAACCGATTTCATTATAAAAATGTGAAGAAACTTACGTTCTTACGTTTAATTACAATTTTTTAATTCTCAAGAAACATATAACAACATTCTTCTGTGTTATAGTCATACCTTGCTCTTCACGGTGTTTCTCTAAAGATGGCGCTCTGTGCAACGAATATTCCCAAGTATCTATGATTGTCTTTTCCGTCCTTAACTCCTGAATAATTGTTGTGTTTACCGGGGTGGAAAATTTGCGATCAGACCGAACACAATAGGCCTACGTCTGTGATAACAGTTGCATCCATGATAAGTATCCTAACGGCAACACATTTGCACTAGTACCACGGTCATGCAAAAAACAAATAAAATTCAGCGCTGTTTCCCTGTCGAGGAAATGGGGGTAAGCGAAGCTCATGGCAAGACGACGCTGTCGCAGGCGTTCCGCTTCGTTTGCCCTAAACTCACGGTAGGCGGCTCTTCGCTGACGTTCCCGCAAGTCGGGGTCCGCAACTCAGGGTTTCGCCTCGGCTCCAGAAGCTCTCACTCTAGAATCAGCACGTCCACCACGAGCCCTTTCCAACGCGAGTTCGTGGCAGCGTTAGTCAAACGCATCCCGCTGCTCCGCGGAACGCGCCATGCGCGGCTTTCTCATCCGGCCGCCGAAACAGATCTGAGGCGAGGGAAGCCCGGCGGAGCGCGCACCAAACCCCTTTTCTTCTCTTTCCCGATTTCGCCCAGCCATGGTGACTCCACTCTATCCCTTCTTTCGCTCCCACTTACCCCTCCCCGTTGGCGCTGAGCCGTGCTCCCTCAAGGGCTGCAGAAGATAGCGTCAACCTTTCCCTTTCCCTCAAGAACCACTTATCATCATCTTCTCTTTCCCTCCGCGCGACACACCTAGAGCACTGCACGGGCTCGGGCTTACTCGAAAGCCCTTTTTGTCCAGGGCCCGGGCCCGGCTCGGACTTTCTGGTGGCGTGCATATAACGTGCAGCTAGTTATCCTCGCGCGTCTCTACTCTGAAAAACCTCTTGCCCCGGCGCAGCTGGAAGCTAGCAGTGCTACTCCTGTGTACTTCACTTTGCTTCTTCCGTCGTATTTTGCGCTGTTTGAACAGAATGTAGATGTCCTGAAATACCGAAGTGGTCTTAAATCCAAGGATGCCATTGTATTTCTGACATAAATCAATGTAATTAATGCTTTCAGCGCAGTGCAAGCCCTTTCGCGACTTGCTGATTCTTCAAAGGCGATTAGTTAAAACGATGACTGGTAAGATAAGATAATTCGTCACGTGGCTGAAATATGGTACTGCGTCCATCGATGATTGCACGCATGTTCTCAACCGGCCGCCTAGCAGCAGCGTATTAGCCTGCACCATGGAGCAACGAGAAGCTTTCTTCCTCCATTTACTCCATCCATGCGCTGCGCTCACGACCGGTCGTGGCTGCGCTTCGGCTATTAGCCCAAGAACGACCTACAGCGGCGCTGCGAACGCCACACTCGCGTGACTTCAGGGCACGAACTCGCACCTGTCGTCTGCTGCCGTTCGGGCGTTGTCCGGGCGCTTTCTGCAGTGTTTCCGTATGTTCGTTGTCGTTCCTTGTGCTTGTAAACTTATGACGGTCATTTCAAATACATTTTTACGACGTGAGCATTCGCGCAAATTTATTCAAAGAGCTTATTTCCAAGACGACAATGTATTTCGCAAGGGCAACGCTGCAGTGCCAGCCGAAGAAGCTCAGACCAGCCCGTTGCGTGTTTTTCATGCGCGGATCTAGACTTTGCAGATTGAGGGACTAATAAAAAAAGCACAAATAGCACGTGACTTACAAAAGCATAAACGCATAAACATAGCACATAAGAATCCAGTTAGGATACCATATCTGCACTGGTGCAACAAGCATTTCACTATGTCGGCTATATATGGCTGCTACATTTACCTTGACCTTGACCCATTAAAACGTGTTGGCTTATTACGAGTAGATCAAGGAATAATATCAAATTTTTCTATTGTTCAGAGAAACGCTCGGCAGTAACACGAAGACCTGACACTGCAGTTTAGATTCCACCAGCACCACTTATTCCTTTAACTGCTTGTCAAAATTAGGCTATTCTTCCCCGGTTAATTTGAAGCGGCGGTAATTTGAAGTAAAGCTAATTGAGGCTTACAGCCATTTGCAGAATACGCAAAGGAATGTACCAATATTTATTCACTGTTCCGTGCTACACGTTCAACTAGTGCAATTTACTCCTGCTTGTTTCTTGAGGAACAGACATCACGAATCTGTTTGGCGAACGGACACAGGCTTCTCCGCCCAAATTTTTTAGTGAAATATGCCTTTTAAACCGCATGACTGCAGCTAGAAAGAAGCCGAAGCCTCATTCATTAGCAGTAAGAGGCTTATTGAATATATCATTATTCCCCTGTGGAGGTCAAAAATCAAGTGAATTCATTTGAGGCCTGTGGTGTCTTCTCTATGAGGTGGGTATGTGAGTTTCTCTTTTACGTACTCACGAAGCGAACAGTTCTCAGTGTGTGTAGTTAGACAACGCGGGATCGAGACATGGTGAGGCAGAAGGCGTTTGAGTTTTCCTCTTCAGCACAGCCTAAGTGGCGCTGTATAGTCTCGAGTATACCTTAGGAATTGCAATTGGCACTTAAAGAACTCCTTCATGGTTTCAATTCGAATTGTTGCAGTGAACTGATGGGTTTCGCGAATAATGCGTGCCTCGCTATAACCACAGTCGGTAGATTTAGTTGCTTAAGAGCTGTGCCATGATGTCGATAAAGGCAAGTGAGGGTCACTATGAAACATTTTCTCGTGTGCAATTGATGGCCTCTCCATCTCTAACCACGAAACTGTTCTTTCAGGTGATTGCTGTTATGGTATTCGTGAAGTATATACATAGTATACGTGACGCGCCGTCGTGTTAACAGCGATGAACAATGCGTTTTCTGGGTGTCTGTTTCAGAGAACGGTGAAAGTATTCGCAAACGTTTTCATGCAAAATGCGCGATTAACTCTTCCTTTTACGCATTAATAAAGCTGCCATATTTGACTAGAACAACTCACCACAGTAATAGGAATAATCATAAACGATGATTCTCGCCGCTAGAAGTTGTAGCGGCGCCCTCTACGAGTGACGTCACGGCCAGGACGGCGCTCACTCGGCTGCTGCGCGCGCTCGTTCTCTTCGTGCATGCTTGGGGTATTGGTGACTCGAGCCGCACTTATTGAAGGATATGTCGGCTTCTTTTTACTGTCATGCTCGAACGGCAGTTTCTTCTTCAAAACCACGAGTTTAGAAAATTTGCGGCGTGATATCGCATGCTATGTAGCATGGAAGGGGTCTACTGGTTTTGTAATGCGTATATGCGCAGTGTCTGTCCATAAACTTTGCGTGAAAAGAATGTCTTCAATTTCAACACACGAAGTTGTGTATGATGCTCCGCAAAACACTTAACATTCCCTTAGTGCTTAGCTATGAGAGACACTACACTTTACAAGTAAGAAAATTCTTGCTATTTGATGTCAATATTATAAATGCGTGTTAGAAGGAAACTGCACAGCGAATCTTTTATCGTGATTCTTATTACTATGGTGAGTTGTTCTAGTCAAATATGGCTACTTTATGAATACGTAAAAGGAAGAGATAGGCGCGCATTTTGCATGGAAACGTTTGCTAACAATTTCACCGTTCTCTGAAACAGGCACCCAGAAAACGCAGTGCTCGTGGCTGTTAACACGACGACGCGTCACGTATAGTATGTATATACTTCACGAATACCATAACAGCAATCACCTGAAAGAACAGTTCCGTGGTTAAAATCGAGAGCCTATCAATTGTACGCGAGAAAATGTTTCATAGTGACCCTCACTTGCCTTTATCGACATCATGGCACAGCTCTTAAGCAACTAAATCTACCGACTGTGGTTATGGCGAGGCACGCATTATTCGCGAAACCCATCAGTTCACTACGACTTCTAATTGAAACCACGAATCAGTTCTTTAAGCTCCAATAGCAATGTCTAAGGTATACTCGAGGCGATATAGCGCAGCTTAGGCTGCGCTGAAGAGGAAAATTCAAACGCCTTCTGCCTCACCATGTCTCGATCCTGCGTTGTTTAACTACACCCCCCCCCCCCCCCCCCAAACTGAGAACAATTCGCTTCGTGAGTACATATAAGAGTACCTCACATACCCGCCTCATAGAGAAGACACCACAAGCCTCAAATGAATTCACTTCATTTTTGACCTCCACAGGGGAGTAATGATATCTTCAATAAGCCTCATACTGCTAATGAACGAAGATTCTGCTTATTTCTAGCTGTATCCATACGGTCCAAAAAGCATATATTTCACTTAAAAATTTGGGCTGAGCAGCCTGTGTCAGTTTGCCAAACAGATTCGCGATGTCTGTTACTCAAGAAACAAGCAGCAGTAAATTGCACAAGTGAGTTGAACGTGTAGCACGGAACAGTGAATTAATATTGATACATGCCTTTGCGTATTCCGCAAATGGCTGTAAGCCTCAAATAGCTTTACTTCAAATTTCCGCCCCTTGAAGTTAACCGGTGAAGAACGGCCCAATTTTGAGAAGCAGTTAAAGAAACAATTGGTGCTGGTTGAATCTAAACTGCAGTATCAGGTCCTCGTGTTACTGTCTAGCGTTTCTCAAAAGAAATGAAAAATTATATATTATACCATGAGCTACCCGTCATAAGCAAACACACTTTAATGGGTTAAAATAAAGGTAAATGTAGCAGTCATATGTAGCAGACATTGTGACATGCTCGTTGCACCACTGCAGGTATGGTATCCTAACTGGATTCTTATGTGCTATGTTTATGCGTTTATGTTTTTATTAGTCACGTGCTATTTATGTATTTTTATTAGTACATTATTATGAGCAGGACGCGGCCTTGCGTACACCGTCACCTACACCCTGAAGATGGGGGGCCGCGACGCTCATTCCTCTAACACCATGGACGCCGATGTTGCCTCAGGTCCGGACGATGACAGTAACTGGTTTCGTGTCGCTCGCAAGAAAAAACAATCAAGCTGCTACGATCCCATCACCTGGCCTGGTACCCCGCAAGACGAATGCGTATCTCCGTCCACTGCCATTTGACCACGACAAGGTAGTGTTCCGTCCAAGAGATGGTCTGAACCTCGGTGCGTGGCCTCAACCTTCTGTTGCCCAAGCCGTCGGTGTAGCAGCTGGGCTTGATGCTGCTGTACTATATGAGCTCATTATCCGAATCCACACTGACCAAAACCTTGCGGTGATTAGCACATCGGATGACAACGTCGTGGCCGAACTTCAGAAAGTTCAATCTATAAGTTTGCGCCTCAACCAACATGCCGTCCAAGCCTACGTAGCTGCACCTGACGACTCTTGCAGAGCGGTTGTTCCAGGCATTGAACCGAACACCACTGTGAAGATGCTACTAGAAAACTTGCGCTGCTCAAAGGCGCCCATCCTTCACGCTCGCATGATGGGATATACAAATCAGGCCCTCGTGACTTTCTCCGGCATCCAGCTACCCCGTCCCGTTCGCTTGTACGGAACAGAGCTCCGCTGTTACATATACCGACGCCTCCAATAGATATGCAGTGTGTGCCTGTCCATAGGTCATCGAGCGGACGTCTGCCCCACGCCCGACAAACCCCGCTGTGTAGCCTGTGGTACCTCCAACCCACTACCAGAACATGGGTGCAAACCTAAATGCATAGATTGTGGAGGCGATTATCGCGCCACGGACCCTCGCTGTCGTCAACAACGGCCTGTTCAATAAGTCGTATGTGCTCCAGGAACGTCTCAAACGCCAAAAGCCGTGTCCCCCACCTGGATCAGCACACAGTCAGCCTAGAACGACTGTGGGCTCTCTGCGGAATCCGGACCAACCGACAAAGACACCAGAGAACTCCCCTGAGCAACCCCCAACTAGTGGACGCAGCAGCACTCATGGCCCACCTGGACATGATCGACAGGTAGACCGGAGCCGCCCAGGCAACTCCTCCAAGGACCGCGCTGCTGGCAGTGGTCATCCGAAGGATCATAGCCAGCAAAAGGTGCCCACAAGAAAGAAGAAACGGTAAGCTGGGCAGAGCAGTTCCCCCCTCTACCCTCCTCTCCACTCCTTTTCCACAATCTCACCTAAAATATTCAACGCGAAAACCCACTCGGCAACCCATGTCAGTCGACACACAGCATCGCCCTCTGAACCGTCCACCTACGGTCCGCACAGACTGCTGCACACGAGAGGCGTTAAACGAAATGGAAATTTCACTATGGAAAGAATTCACCGCTCTGATGCAGGTAGAAATGCAGAAAATGAAGAATGGCATTATGGCCGGACTAGCAGCTCCGCTCCAAACAGCTAATCCAACAGGCTCTGCAACCTGCCATCCAGCAGATATAACAGACGTTAAAGAACTTATAGTGGCTGCCCTTGGCCAACTCCCTATTGCTCCACCTGCACCCAAACGTGCGTTGTATCCCACACGCGAAACACAACGAACACATTCTTACAGCCGCTCATCCCGTTTGCTGTCACCGTTTCGAAAAACCGCCCCACTAACCACAGCTACGGCAATCCCACTTCCAGCCACCCACCACCAAGATTTAGCGCCGTCAGAAGGGCCTCTGTGTAGCAACGAGGCTCCAGTATTGGATGATCACGGCCAGAAACCATAAGTAGACGCGTGCTACCCCCCAACTTCTATGCGTATGGCAGTGGAATTGCAGGGGCTACCGTAGGAAACGCAGAGCTCTAACGCAATTCATTGCTACACAGCCGAATTCTCCTGATGTAATAGCGTTACAAGAAGTGCAATGCACTCCTACACTTCCCGGCTACCACACATACACGGACGTAACAAACAATACACCGCATCGTACAGCTGCATTAGTTTCTAATCATATCACCGTCATCGAACACACCCTACAAAGCTCCTCCATCTCGCCTGTGCTTCTCGAGTTGATCCCGTGTTCTCGTTCCTATAGCAGCCTGTACGTTCTTAACATCCACACTGCACAGAACGCAAGGCAGGATGAATTTAGTCATCTATTCGCACAACTATGCAAACAAGCTAAACATATATTGATTGTAGGTAACTTGAATGCCCCCCATGCGGCCTGGGGATACGCAACGGAAACACCCAAAGGCCGCCGACTTGCTAAAGCTCTCGCAGTTCATCACATGACCCTGCTGATGGAACCTGATCAACCCACTCGATTAGGTAATAGCGTCAGCAGGGACACATGCCCCGATCTCACGTTAGTCAGAGAGGTTAGTCACTACTCTTTGTACAACCTCATGGTGAATCTGGGCAGCGATGATCATATACTAGCTACAGAGCTTCAGGTAGCAGCCACGCGCACCCCAGAACGTATCATAAAGATAACAAGTTGGGATGCATTAAGGCGTAACTAAACATCCACTACCCCTCAGGACTCTACCTCCCTTGAGGCTTGGATGAAGCAGCTCCAGTCCGATTTGAAAACAGCAACGAAATGCACCACGGCGACGACGGAGACGCTGGATGTGGATCGGCATCTGCTCCACATCTGGGAGGCCCACAGGGGCTTGACACGGCGGTGGCGGCGGCAGAAGCATAACCGAAAACTTCGTCTCCCCATTGCCAACATAGCCGTTGAGGAAAATGACTACGCGAACACCCTCAATAGTAACAATTTGCATAACTTCTGCGATCGCCTCAACGGCACACTAAGCACACCACTAACGTGGTGTATATTCCGCGCATTGTTAAATCCCACGCAAACAAAAAGACACACTGCTAACACCATCCGCACCATCCTCCACAAATCAGGGCTCGTCGATACCACCCTACTGCACACCTTACAGCAACGCTACATAAGCACGGGCGCATGTCCCGCCTACCGCGATTACCCACAAGTATACAATACACCCCTAGATGTCAACATTACAGAAGCAGATGTTAGAGCGGCCTTGAGGAACATTAAGCGTAACACAGCACCCGGGGCTGATGGATTACATGCTCATTTCTACGCAATTTAGATGACCAAGCCATCCAGCATTTACCTGCTTTTTACAACGAACACAGGAATAACGGCACGCTACCTCAGGACTGGCGACGCCTGGAGATCATACTTATTCCTAAGCCTGGCAAGCCGCTATCCCTCCAGAATCTCCGACCTATATCTTTGACTTCATGTGTAGCTAAACTCTTTGAACACGTTGTACTCTCCCGACTCCAGCCATATCTTGAACACACTCACTTTTTTCCGGATACACTCTTCGGCTACCATCCGGGTATTTCTACACAAGACTTTCTGATACAACTTAAGGAGGACGTGTTGGATAGCCCCACTTCATATCAGGTAAGGGCAATCCTGGCCCTGGATCTCAAGGGGGCTTTTGACGTATCCCACAACTTAATTCTTGACAATTTCACTTCCCCCCAGTGCGGCGCATGTATCTACAATTACGTCGGGGCCTTTCTGACCGCACGGCCACTATTGGGATTGGAGACCTCCGGTCGGACGTTATAAGTCTCGCAGGCAGAGGAACGCCACAGGGCTCGGTCCTCTCTCCCACCCTGTTTAATGTGGCTATGGGTAAACTCTCCCCATTATTACACAAGATCCCCAACATCCAGCATGTCATTTACGCAGATGACATTACAATCTGGGCAACCAAAGGATCAGACGCAACCATTCAGGATGCTCTCCAGGCAGCTGCATCTGTTGTACAAGACTATGCTGCCACTGGCAGCCTTACGGGCTCAGTCGAAAAGTCAGAGTTGTTAGTGGCACACAAGCGGCACAGCAGAACTGACGATTCTTCTGATATTTCACTGTTTCATGATGGCCGTCCTATCCCTCCGGTAACTAGACTCCGCATTTTAGGCCTCCACATTCAGGCTGATGGCAAGGCCTGACACACTACGCAGCTTCTGACTCAGCAGATAACACAAAATACACACATGATCCACCGCATCACCAATCGCAGGAGAGGCCTTCGCGAGAAGGATGTCCTCCGCATAGAACAAGCTCTCATATTTAGTCGGCTCACCTATCACCTTCCCTATCATAATCTGACGCTTACTCAAACCGAAAAGATGGACGTCCTTCTACGGACGGCGGTGAAGGCGGCTCTCGGCTTGCCTCCACACGCTTCTACACGACGCCTTCTTCAGCTTGGTGTCCACAACACCATAACCGAACTGCTCGAGGCCCAGCACAACAGTCAGCTCCAGCGTCTTAGGCAAAACCATCAGGGTTGCGCCATCCTCTCTCGTCTTGGCTACCCCATTCCTGAAAAACCCACACAGATACCGCCACATAAACTCGCTCTTAATATTCGCGCTCTCATTAATGTGGCTCCGATTCCACCCAACATGAATCCCCACCGCCATGCCGGCCGTCGACGTGCCCGAGTTCAGGCCATGACACGTGTCTTTGTCGATGGCACTACAGACTAACAAGTTCTTTACACTGATGCGGCACGCTACCCAGAGAAGCCCGCCATGTGTCTAGCGGTGATCGACAACACAGACGCGCTCGCGGCGTCTGCCACACCGCAATACGGACAGTGGTTCGGCAGAGGAGGGAGCTACTGCTCTGGCCATTGTCCACGCCTCGATATTACCGTCATAGGACGCCCCTGTCACCATAGTGACAGACTCACAGGCTGCTTGCCGTGCCTTCGCGCAGGGACATGTGGCAGCGCATACGCACAATATCCTGTCTTCTGTCTCGCCGTCCACTTTACCTATAGGTGCGCATCGTCTGGAGTCTTGGACATGCCTCTCTCCAAAGAAACGAACGCGTTAAGGCGGTTGCCCAAGGTCTGACCGGCCGGGCTCCATGAGAAGAGCTGTCCAATCGAGACGACGCACCGACAGAACCACTAAACTACAACGCAATGCTGGAGCACTGCCGACAGAACCGTTAGACGTATGCTCCTCCTCATCCTTCGCTTAACAGAGCAGATGCCGTCGCTTGGCGGCAACTGCAGACTAATTCATTCCCTTGCCTCTAAATGCTTCATCACTTTCATCCCACTCTATAACCTTCCTACTGCCCCTACTTTGGATCCAAACCAATAGTCTATCATTCCACTTGGGAATGCTCTAGTCCACGGGGCGTTCCTCCTATCCACAACCCCACCCCTTCCTCGTGGGAGTCTGCACTGCTCAGCTTAGGCCGGCAGGAACAGCAACAGCTGGTCCAGCGGGCTCGCAGGGTCGTGCAAGGCAATGGAGCGCTGTACTGAGGGCCCCACCCAACGAGGAAGAATTACCTTGCCTTTGTGAATAAAAGTTCTCTCTCTCACTTTCATTCTCTTTATTATTTTTTTATGCCGCTCGGTGATCTTTTTCGGTCTCGGGCCGGGTTCGGGCCGGTTTCAAGCCTGGCTCGGGCCGGGCTCGGGCCTAAGGTAAAGGGGTTGCGGGCCGGGCCGGGCCGGGCGGGTAACGTAGATTATTTTTCGAGTCGGGCCCGAGCCCGACTCAAAACCAGCCCGAACCTGGCCCGAGACCAAAAAATAATGTTTTTCAGAGTTGAGACACCCGAGAATAACTCGCTGCACGTTACATGCACACCACCAGAAAGCCCGAGCCCGGCCCGGGCCCGCGTCAAGAAACCCGAGCCCGGCCCGCGCCCGAGTCAAAAAGCACACGCCGTGCCCGAGCCCGGCCAGAGCCCGTGAAAAAACTGTGCTACCCGGCCCGGCCCGGCCCACGGGCTTTCGGGTAAGCCCGAGCCCGTGCAGTGCTCTACTCTAGACACACCAAACGACCCTGATTGGTCGTGCGCGTCACGTAATCCGGCACCGGCGCAGCTTTTCCGCACCTGGGGTGCTATGCAGGATGCCCCGAGTTTGGCGAAACTCGGGATCTTCACGAGCTCTGGCGACGCCCCAAGATCAAAGAACAAATGATAACAAGACGAAGTTTGTCCATCGGCACGCCTCCAGTTTCATTGGTTAATCTAGATTCCCTCTGGGTGGCTATTATCCCTTGGGCGTTGCCATATGGGCGGTCGACAAACTGGGGCTCACGTGATCATACAGTCGGTGCATGGTCGTGCCGTCTTTCACTTGTTTGTCGTTCCACCGAGTGCATTACAGGCACAAGCAAGTTATAAAATAAATTCATTTAATACAATAATATTAGTCACATTAACGTGGGTTGTAAGCATTTTAATGTTTCCACGATGTACACAGAATGTGTATGACTAATTTGTATTTAAATACGTTTCGTGTTAGCCACGAGGGGACGCTCGCCCCCCTCTTTTTTTTCTGGATTCGATTGGCACGGCTCGATACGTGCTTGCTCTAGCATTTCCGAGCACCGATTGGTGTGCGCTTGCTTTTCTCACTGGGTTTCCAACAGATCGCTCGTTGCTCCTTTGCTCTAGATTGGATTGGTGCGGCTCGCTACGTGCTTGCGCTCCCATTTCCGAGCAGAGATTGGTGTGCGCCTGGTTTTCATACTGGGCTTTTAACAGATCGCTCGTTGCTCGCGCTAAAGAAAAGCTGCGAGTAGCGCGCGCATCCAGCTACAAGACGAAGTGAGCGTCGGCAAGCGCATAAGTGGTTTGCCGCGCGCTTACCGTGTAAGCACACAGGAATGCCGGAAAGCACACATACAAGGGTCAGAAAACTACGCTTTATTTTCTTTTACTTTGCGATACACCTCCATACTGGCAAGCGTCCAGCGATGGCTTCTAACAACCGCAGGAAAGAGTCTTTGTAGTGGCTAGCCCGAGCGATCCGTGGCTGCTAACAAACGCACGAAAGGGTCTTTGCAGCGCACGTGGAAGTTGACTGACACCACATGCATTCCAGGTGGGACTCCAGCATCGGTGCAGTTACCCTGTACCCATCGCTGACGAGGGAGCGCTTCACTTTTTGACAATAACTTTCTTTTTTTTTTGCGCGTGAACGCCCGTGATGGGGTCCACAAAGTTCACGCTTTGGTTGACTGTCTACCAATGCGGATTGAGGCATAGCCCCGTTAGCATCCACTAAATTTGGGATACATTTGTACGCGGCCAATTCGTCACTATGAATAATGGTCCCCGGTTGAACATTGGCTGCAATAATGGCGCCTAGCGTCGCCGCCTTTCGTCGGTCGACTTTGAAAGTCGCTGCACCCCTCTGGTCGCGCAGAACATGCCGAAGGCCCATCTTTAACACCGCCGTAATTTTGGCGGCTGGCGGAAAGTTGTCGCCCGTCATTAGGCGGCCTCGATTGTATACTTTTACTCGCCGCGAAGAAGGCACTCATCAGTTTGCGCGATCTACCCGGGGTACCAAGTGGAGGTCGCGCCAGCAGCTCGTCCCTCGCGACCTTACGGGGGTAGTTCGTCCTGTGGGCGATGGTGTGCTCCCATAGAGGAAACAAGTCGCCGGTCATCTCCTTCAACAGCCATATGTCTACGCTTTTCCTCACGCAGTACGTGAGCCAAATCATTTGCCGCCTGGAGAGGTGGTCGTTCGGACGGCCGAGGCGGTCCGTTTTGGCGAAGTAACGTCCTTCGCCTCTCTGACCGTGCAGTGCAGCTTTACCGTGTAACTGCGAAAACTGATTTCGGCACCTGTTGCATCGGAAGGCAGCCCGGCTTCCATTCTGAGTCTTCCAATATAATGTGACGAATTCGCCTACGCAGGTTGGTTGGCCCGGGTTGAACCCCAGGTGCTCGCAGGTGCCCCAGTACTCCGATGACGACGCCGGACCTGGCCTGGTGCTAGGGCGCGGTGGACGAGCAGCGCTTGAAACAGGAGAGAGCCGAAGCGATCGCACGAACTTTTCCTCCGCAGCCTAGTCACATCAGTCTGTGCTGGGAAAGCACAATATGCCCGCCACGCAGTCTCCGCAGACAAGGGCGTTCGCCTAACTCGTCACACAGCCAGCGCACTGACGTTTTGGAAAGGCAAAAACGACGCTGAAACTCTACGTCGGTCATGTAGCTGAACGGGTCCAGATGGTCATATTGACGCTTGCCGCCGCTGGATGCGATGACACAGGCTGCTGCTGCCGCCGCCATGCTCCCGAGTTTAACTCGAGGGGGGTTTCGCGATGTACGAGTTTGGCCCGAGTTCGCGTGTCAGTCAAAACCATAGGTTTTGACTGACAAAACCACGCCCCGAGCGAGGCATGTAACTCTTGTGCGCGCCCACCACGGTTGGGCCACGCCAAACTTATTTTTCGACAACAGCGACGTGGTGCGGAACTGAGAGGCATTAACAATCTTGACCGGCGAAATAAAACACGCACAACGCACTGTCATCGGTGATGTACTCAGCACCACTATACAAAAAAAAAAGCGTCGACTTTCGCTGCCTTATGCATATGTCTTCTTGGGCTGTGATGACCCCACAACACGGTTCATTGCCTGCGTTGTGGCTACGTAGCGCACAGCAAATAATTATCCGCACGTCACTGTAGCTGCTTGTAAGGCGTCGATGCGCCGTGGTGGACGACGATGCTGAGCAGTGCGTAGTGTTTTCCAACGACAACGTATCGCAGCTGTCATTTGAGATGACTGCTCTGTCAATGATATAGTGCAGCAAACACGGTCAGCGGTCAGCGCAATCACACCCAGTGCAATGGCATTTTGTCATCACAAGCACAGCACACTAAACAATTGCAACACCTTCCTGCGTTCGAAGTCTAATTTCCTAACTGCACACAAGAGCCCTCACCCACCAAAATGTGATTGCTGCGCTGTCGTTACGATATCCATCTGCGATCGCTGTTAGCTCAGCAGCAGAGGCAATCGGCAAGCACATTGGAGTTAACAACACACTCAAATTCTGCGCACATGCGCACGGAGGCACCTTCAATGCGCAAGCGGTGACAAGCGACGAACTGTGTCGCTGGGCAGCACGCTCTTGTTCGCAATGCATCGCGGAGACTTCGCGCACGCAGATAAACTGGTGCATTTTCATTGTGCTGCGTCACTACGGACCCAGAATACCGCACAGCCATTTTGCAGCGACAGCCGTTGCTGTCGCAATTTAGCTCTATGGCTAAAGTGTCGTTTCAGTTGGTAAAGCGGCGGCCTTAATAGCCGCCGCAGTGAAGCACCTGCGGTGAACAGCCATGCCGCAGCGCTGTGTTACCATTCCCCTATTAGACAGGGAATGGGCAGATCGTTGTCATGACTGACTTTATCGAACGTAGCACTGCAGCGCCCCTGGCGACTGCTCACCGCATGAACTCCCTCGTGCGTGTGGCCCTCTAGAATGTATCCGCTTGTACGCTTTCGCCTCACTGTCGCCACTCGCGGCAAAAAAGTACAAAATTTAATAATTCATTATATGTCCGTTTGTCACCACAAATTTACAGCATTCAAAACAAAAAAAGCGATTCTTTAAGAAGTAAAATGTTGGTTATTTTATTTGTTGTATTTCAAAGTATTCGATTGAGGGAAAGTGTAGGTGCAAGAATGCACCGCATGTGCCCTGTTCGCATTCGACGGAGGATAGAAAGATAATGCCCGAAAAAGGAGGCACGCCCTTGACGCGCCCGAGAAAGGCGTGGCAAGCGGCTCACGGCAAGTGTGCAGATAAACAGCGGGACAGTGACGGTATTGCTAAATTGCGATAATACGTTGATAACAATACGCGGCGCTGGCGCGTTTTGTTGCGCAGTCCTCTGTGCTTGAAGCCCGGCAGCACTGTGCCGCGCAGGGTGTGCTCACGTTGTCATACGCGGCTTTATCTCGACATTTCTTTTTGCCTGCTGTTACTGCACGTTCCTTGCTATCTCCGTTCAATGACTGCCATCGAGCAAACTCGGGTAAAACTCGGGTGAACGAGGAACTCGGCGCATCCTGCATAGCACCCCTGCTCTTTCTTTTTTTCATTCCTTTCTTTCTTTCTTTCTTTCTTTCTTCTTTCTTTCCTCCTTTACTTATTCCTTCTATATTTATTTCTTCTTCCTGGCTCATACCCGCATATCCAATATGGGTATGAGCCATAGTAGCTTTAGCATTACATCGCTACCACAGGGTAGCGTATACAAGCTTCGCTTGAAAAGAAACTTTTTTTATTCCCCACCTTAGCAGCGACACACAAGTGCCCGTCACACGTGCCTTGCCTCACCGGACATCACTGAGCTAGGGCTCCTTCCTTGCTAATGAGCCGTCAGATACCAGGACGTTCGAAGTTGTGTTTTATTGCGATAGGACATATATGGACACTCAAAGAGGATTTCTTCCGTTGGCGTCGCCGTCGCCGTGAGGTTCCGTATGACATGAACGGCGATGAAATCGTCGCCGCGCGCCAGACGCTGTATGGGCGAGTGAAAGGGTGCGAGGGACGCGCGCTTTCACGGGGAGCGAACGCACGGCGGAGAACAAACGCGCGTTCTGCGCCGTGCTCCCTGAACGGCCGCAGAATTAAGCGTCTCTTTCCTCCTTTACAATCACCATGTATATATATATATATATATATATATATAGAGAGAGAGAGAGAGCAAACGCGACTTCTTCCATCGCGCGAAAGGCCGTGGGGGGACGGGAGGGAGGGAGGGGAGGCGATGTTTAGCAGCGGCACCAAATGCCTATTTATATAAAAACATTGCGAGGCGAGAATGTGGTAAAGACTACGACGCTGCTCGACGAGTTTCTCGTTCTGATCTCGTCGAAAACCTCCGAGCCGCCCCCAGAGGCTCTGGGGGCGGTTCGCACCGAACAGTCACCAACGCCGTGCCCGTTAGGAGCGAACGCGGACAAAACAGCGACGGTGTTGACAACAGGTCTGCGCGTTGCTGGTGCTGGCGCATGTCCAAGTTTATACAGCTGAGAAAACTACTATCCTTATTCCGAATAGCTCTCTACTAAGTTGCTTTCGCAATTGATGCTTCGCCTTTCGGGTAAAACTGCGACATTTTTTTTTGAAGCAACGGAAATTGATTGTACTCACAGGTTATCTTCCCTGAAATTCATGGCTCCATCGAAGCAATAGCCAGCACTCCACACTCTGCCCATTACAACGAAATGCGCACAGATACTAATGTGCCATTCAACACAGAGAACAGATCTGTTTTACTTTACGAAATTTTACTTTATGCTTGTTCAGTAGGCGTGGAGGCTCGTTAACTTCATAGCCAATATTGATATTATTGACTCCCACAGCAAACAACTGAGCATCTTTTTCTCCGTCGGCAGTCGTTTCGATCAGTAACGAGTGTTGAAAAGAAATCAGCGGCACATGGCGACACATTGGTAAAGAGGTGAGTATACTTCGACTATACTTAAGTGCGACCAAGACTGTATAAATGCTGACTATGAAGTTTTCATTATTATAGCAACGAAAATGTCTTCTTGGACGCAGCCACTTATTTACATGTAATATAGAAGGATCATGTGAAACCTAGTGACGTTTGGAACGTTCAAAATCTAAGCGACAGTGTATTTCTGACACATTTTCTGCACTTGAAGAAACCGCCTAAATGTTCGTGAACAACAAATTATTTCAGTTACTTGAGCTAGGCTCCTCAGCTGCGTGAGATATAAAATATCCGACGGTTTTAGGTAAACTGCATCTACTGAATACCTTAGGAAAAGCGTAATTGCAATTATGACGCTGAAATGTGTTTTTACCGTATCATAAGAGTAATCTTTGATAGCATGGACGAGAATAAATATTCATTTAGGCGTACAATTTCAGTCTAAATGGATATTTGTTGAAGAATGCTTCACAGCGCCTACGGCATATATAGGGAATATGCTATGGGTTAACAACTGGTGAAAAAATTATAAAAGCAATTTGAATCGCCCGAGCATTTATGCAAAAGAAGGTGGATCATAGACGTTGGTGTGTAGTACTTGAAGCCAATCTAAGCCAATGGCAAGCCTGTTGCCTTTACCAATTTTCGTGCGTTAATAAACGTCAATGATATTTTTTTCACTGTCTTAACACCTCAGCTCCTGCGATCATGGGAGAGTCATAGGTTTAGAACTTATTCAACCCCAGCATTTCCGGACATCGCCTTTAATTCACAGCGTTGACACCGCGTTGCGTACCGACCTTTAAGATTTTAAATTCGCGCGATGACGCATGAAGTGTACTGAACGAACACAGAATATACGTAATAACAACAAAAAAAGAAAAAGACAGGACCACGCCAACTTTTACCGTCGAGCATAGCCGAGCGCGAATCGGGAATGGCTGTTCTGATAACCGCCGCGCGTATAAGACGGGCGGCCAGCTAGTCGACTGTGAATCAGCAGTTTTGCTGCGATTGTTAGGCGTTTAGAGACTGGGGGCCGGAAACTCCCTATTGTTGTGTCTGGCGGTCCTTCGGGACACAGGAGGCCGGCGCCGACTCGGACGCGCCAACCTGGCGCCCCTTTCTCGCGGCCGAGAATTGTCACCTGGGACTGAGGGATTAGCAGTTGGTCTCCGGGCTACCTCATGCGTGGCTAAACGGCAGCGTCGCCCCTTGGTGCGGTCCCGTGAATTACCAGCGCCGCCCGAACCACGACGACGCTACGCTGACTGCTGCCTTTCGAGACAGCCACCGCCCTACCTGGTTCCGCGAACTGACCGCTATGGAGAGGCGAATCTTGAAAGGGGCCCGTGTCTGACAATCCCGGGGGAACGACATCAACGTTCGGTTCCCAAGGTGTCAACCGCTGCCTGTGTTCGGGGGCGACCAAGCAAGATTGGAGGCGGAGCCAGACGGGAAACGACGACACATCACGTGCGGGATATGGCCACCTGATCCAAGATGCTGATTGGCTAAAAGAACTACAGTGTGTTCCCTCGTCGAGTGAAAGAGGGAAACGGAAGGGATAAAACAGGGGTCTTGAGTGTATGGCTGGAGGCTTGACCATGTAGAGCACGCTTGACGATGTAGAGCACGCTCGACCATGGAGAACGCTCGGAGATGTAAACGTTACTAGATGCAAACATGTTAGAACGTAGACGGCTCCAATATCATGGAGCCCATCTTGTAATATACCATGTACAGTGTATATAAAACAGTTTTCTAATCTCCCTGGATATCTCCCCCTCTCGGCACCTGGCACGGCACCATACATGGAACCTTCGTGGCTGCTCGGACCATCGACTATCGCAACACTATACCTCCCAGGGGACGCTCGGTCCCATGCCGATACTAAAGTCTCTATATAAGAAAAGTACCGCAATCCTTTGATCAAGGCCGCTTCTCTCTCTCCTGTATCTCCGATTGGACGGTGATAGCGCGCGCTTTCGCTTCTTTATATATTTTTTTTTCGTGTCAGAGCCATGTTGAAAGTCCTCTGCGCAGCCGCAGTCGTCGGTGGCGGCGGCGGCGCGTGCCCGGCCTGACGGCTTCAACGTGGACTTTCTAGGTGCGCCACCGTCGACTTGCTTTGCCAAGCAAAAAGTAAAGAAAAAAAAACAAGCGCTTTAGGAGAGGAAACGGCGGAGGAAAGAGTAGATGGCGGTACTTTTTTATATAGGGACTTAGCCGATACGCGGTGGCAGTGCCGCTTCCACAACTGGCGGCTGCCGGATATCCTACTGGAAATAACTCGCAAACAAAGCAATGCATCCATGACGTCACGGATTATGTCAAAAGGTAGAGGGAGAGGGTGCGCATACGGGAGGAGGAGGGTTGCAGTTGAAGCCCTCCTTTCCTGCTTCGCATGCAAGCGGACTGTGTTCGTGCTCTCTGGCAGGTCCGCTAGCCGTGCAGTGACATTAGCCAAATCGCGGAGCAGAACCCGCTGAAGTGTGTCGTGTATTAGGAAGCGTTTTCTTCCTCCCTGGTTTACCTTGTAACCTGCTATTGATTTTCTAAAACACTGGGACATTGCTCGTACGCACCAGTGCCAAGCAATTATAATGAAGAATACAGAAAACCGTTGTCAATTACCAATATTCGCGCTTAATATATTACATTTCGTTATTTCGTGAAAGTAGGCACTCTGAAAGTCCTAACTTGCGGTTACGTTTAGGGCTATACTTCAACTAGTCCACAGATATAGTGGGGGGTAGCATGAAGAAAATAACTTCCTCGCAACATCAATCGTTAATTTTATTCGTGTGTTGTAAAGTGGATCAACTAAAACTAGCCAATTTCTCGGCCAGCCAAAACTCAACACAAGTAAAAGTTGAACGCTTTTGTTTTTATTCACACATTCGGTACTGTAAAGAGACTGACTGACCTCCACGAGTGCGAAAGTGACAATAAACAGAAGCAATTTTCATTCGCAATGGAAATTTTTACATAACGAGTGAAAACAAATTCTAGATCTAAACCAATGCGAAAATTATCAAGCACCACGGGTGCACCTTTCTTTTTTTTAACCTTGGCTGTGCATGTTGACAAAGAATGAACAAAATGTATAGCCCCCCCAAAAATTACTCCATTTCCCGCTAAAGCGAACCATGTGGGGATGCGAAGCAGCGGGGAGATGGTTCGCTTGAGCGGGAGATGATTTCGCGGCAGCGGCCCGAGCGCTCGTCGCGGCGCTGAGCGTGAGCATGAGGCGCGTGCGCTCCGTCGTTTTCATACCGCGGAACTACCGTGGGGTCCCCAGCGAAGTATGCAGCTGTCGCACCACCTGTCGTGCGCGCGGCTCCAGATTCCTAGATGAGAGAAAGGGGGGGAGCGTAGGAGAGGAGACAGATGAGGAGGGGACGCGCATGCGCTGTGGGAGTGTGGCACGCGGGCGCCGCTCCGTACAGTAGAGGATTCCTAGAGGAGAAAAAGGGGGGAGCGTATGAGAGGACAGAGAGGGGGAGGAGACGCGCATGTGCTCTGGGGCTGTGGGACGCCGCGGGATGCATGACAGACAAAGCCCCCGCCATAAGCTGCTTCGCATCGAAAACGCGCACTCAAGCCCTTCATTACAAGCATTTCACCGGCAACAGATGGGCTGCCGTCATGACGAATGAGTCGAGCGACACTGCTCTTATGTCAGTCCACTCAGGCTTGCACAGAACTGGTTTACTCATGCAGAATGACTACCCACTGGGAAAATAGGGTGAAATACTTGTGCTTACCCGTGCTCATTAGGAAACCTGAAAAACTTCGCAGAACTGGAATTCCCGGTGTTCGAACACCACAGAGCCGCGCAACACATGTGATGCCCCGATTTAGCCATCTTCGTCTAATGCTTGGTCGACCTGGTTTCCTGCGTCTAGCGTTCGTTGCACGCCTGATCAAGCTTCTCTGTCTTATCTTTCTCATCTTCACACTTGGGACGACTAAAGTCCCTATATAAGAAAAGTACAGCCATCCTTTGATAAACGCCGCTTCTCTCTCTCCTGAATCTCCGATTGGACGATGATAGCGCGTGCTTTTCACTTCTTTATATTTCCTTTTTTTCCGCCTCAGAGCCATGTTGAAAGTCCTCTGCGCCACCGCAGTCGCCGGCGGCGGCGACGGCGCGCACCCGGCTGCGTATTTCTATTTACGCCCCACCCGGCTCCCGGCTTTAGAGTGCTTCGATGCCAGCGCCGCCGTTCAGGGTGGAGACAACCCCGCTGGCGCCGCCATAATGAATCACACGAGCTTAGACTCAGCTACGCTTGCGTTCATAAAGTGTTACTCGAGGCGCGCTTCCAAGTGCTTTGCCTTGATGAGAATTTTTTTATCGGTATCGCATCTGCACATCTTTATAACCAATAGCCGTTAACTCGTCGAAGGTCGAAGACGTAAATGTATGGCGCCAGGAACATGCCCCAAGTTGCCTAATTGAATCACATTTAATACGCCGTGTGCAAGGAGGTTATAAAAAAGTTCTGGAGTGGAGATGCCGCGCCGCCGCTGACGCCGGCGACCGTCATATTCCTCCGGGCAGAAAACGCAGCTGCGCCGCTTGGGCCCTTGCGGTAGTTCGGCAGTTGCGGCATTTATCCTCTCTTCTGCGTTTGTAAGGGAACATCCAAGCTCTCCTGAACGGGAGGGTGAACGCCTGCGCCACCTTCGGCTGCATGAATCGTGCGAAGCAAAAGTCAGGAGTAATGTTTCTCGTGTAAGTAGCGCGAAAAAGCGTTCAATATCTCGACCATTGCTGTGCACTATCTCCGTAGAGGAGCGCTGTTGTACCTGAAATCTACCCTTTAACTAGCGAATATAAGCTGAAACAAGCTTTTTTCGGCGTATGTTTGTGCGACAGGTTTCCGAAAGAGAAAATGCTGTGTGACGCATGGCAGCCTGCTGTTCGAAGAGATTACTGGGCGCCTAAATATTGGGATGTTCTTTGCTCGGTGCACTGTGAAGAGGGTTGTTTTGACAGGCCTGGTCAAACGACAAGGCTGCGACAGGGCAGCATTTCAGCCATTTTTCCAGCGTTCCCCGCACATCTGCATAAAAAAGCGAGTTCGTAAGAAATGCTTGCTGTTCGTATATATTTTCAGTGCGCTTGCATATGGGATTCCGCTTGTCGAGAGGAATTATTTACTACTTATTTATATAAAATGATACAGCTCTCAGACCCGGCGGATCGACATCGTAGCTGCGTTTCACAAGTTGACTGTTTATAAGCGGGCATAAATATCGGCACGCAATTGTTTTGCATCAAAACAAGAAAATAACTGACGTAACTGGTAAATAAAGTGTATTGCCAGTCACATATCGTGCGTGTAACAACACGATATGTGCCTGGAGCAACAACAGTTCTTTTGGAGTCATAGGTATCCTATCTTGGCGTAATTTAACTTAGGTGGGATCGCGAATATTACTGTTTTCTGAGATGAAGTTGCTTTTGCATGCCGTCGTGTAAAGTTCTATACAAATCAGAGTTCATACAAATTCGTCTATTGCGAACTCAGAATCTTTACAATATTTAAAAGCCATTATTCGTAGTTACTGAACCGTGCGCCTTAAGAAGTGACATTATCAGCGTGCCTTTAATTTTGGGCATTGGTGCAATTTTTTGTATTTGCGCAGCCAAAAATATGTTTGTTTTGATGTGTTTCCACTTTACAGATGCCTGTTTGGTATTGTTTTCCTATAGTATACACTGTGATGCACCAGGTAGTTATGCAATATTTTTATTCACTTTTTCCACCAAGTTGTTTTATGCTTATTTTTATCAAAATATGCAGGACATAATAAAAATTTATTTACCACTTTGCAGATTTCCCCTTGTACTCCGTGTCACTTCGGTAATGTGGCCAGCTGGTGCGCATAAAAGGCGTTACCAGCTTCAGCCCACGTATTTTTGCATTAACAACTGCCTCGTGCATTTGTCATTAACCTGACCTGACAAAGATTACTGGTGATTCCTAATGATACAACTAGGCGACATGAAAGCTCTAGCGTCGCTAACTCAATGATACGACGGCCGCTTTCCACTTCTTTTACGGAGTCTTCGTCACTTTAATTCGTCACAAGTGTTTCAGTAAAAAGTCAGTCTAAATTCGCCTAATTCACCTCTCTGTGCACGCATTATCGCCTCAGTTCATTTGCGTAATCAATTTTAGACTGTTAAATGTGGCTTTCTCATCATCATCATCATCATCAACTAGCCCAGCACCGCATGTTCTTTCCATCATTACCTTTCGTTAAACTCCTATCACCTAGCTAAACCCCTTTAATCCACCATTATTTACTGCTATTTCAACACTATTACAGTCTTAATACACTTCATTCACATCTCTGTATTCTTTTGTTACTTCAGTTGACATGCTTAATTAATATTGTATATTTAATAGTGGTTTTGCGCGCGTTATCGCCTCTTATCCTATAAGTGGATCATTTCCTGTCAACACAACACGGTTTTGAAACGGCCTTGAGACGGACACCCCACCATGAGGTATGCATAAAAGGCTGTCGCATTAAAAAAAACTATCTGCGCTAAATAAATCATAGTATTTCTCCCTCTTTCATCATAAAACGCCACCACGAAAGCGCACTGGTTACGCCACCAGCACGCAAGCAGCGCTCGCTCTTTCCCGGAGCAAGATGGCCGCCAACCGGTTACCCAGGCTTCAGCCGGTCGCACGGGCGCGCATAGGGGATCTCCACTCCAGAAGTTTTTTTATAACCTCCTTGGCCGTGTGTATGTTTCAAATACGCACTATTTTTTTTTTTTTGCGCTTCGATGCTTGGTATATAAGGTTTGCGACCCCCTGTGTGTGGAAGTTTTTCTTTTTTTCTGTTGTATTTTGGTTTACACGTCACGCCTCCTTTACCGTAGCCAGCCACTCGCGCACGGCGGTTAGTTTTCCTTGCGTTGCGCGTGCTCTTCGCGTACGATGCAATTATTTGACGATATCTACGCGCAATTTTGCTTTTTTTGCCCACAAAACTGTGTGCTGACAGGATGAAGCTGGTGTAAAAATAACTGCGATGTGAAAATAAGGTTTAGTTAGTGCTGTAGAGAAACATGGAACGTAAATTGCCTGTGTCAATCTTGCGTAGTACACGCAAGAAACCAAACGATGCACAAAATACATTTACTTAGTAATGTCTAGTACAGTCAATCTTGAAAGAGATATGTACATGAAAAATTATATGTACTGTGTGGCGCCTTAAGGTTGTGTTGAAAGGCGAGATAAAAAAAAAATTCGCAAGGTAGGCTCGACACACACAATGCGGGATAGGGAGAGTTTTTTTTTCATTTATTCATTACATGGGGGGGGGGGTGGATTTCAAGTGAGTACATCAACCTTATTACACACAATATAAATCGAAAACAATAATACAAACAAGAAAACGCAACCGCGGGTAATATTAATCAAGATATCCAGCCAGAATACATCAGCTACCATCGAATACGTCGCATCAGCCAAACACATCGATGGCCAGTACAGAACATTTTATAAATAAGCGTTAGAAGACTGATAACTACATTGAAAAAATAAACAACACTGCATACATATCGCGTACAAAAACCGTAAACGAAACTAAGACAGTCAAATACAGATTAGCAATGTTTTTCACTTCTAAAATATAGTCCATGATGATGTAAGGCTGTTGACTTTAACAGACGGTGCCAATCCTGTCGATTTCCCTCGTACTGGTCCTCTTCAAAGTGTTTCTAAGTACAAGTAAAACAACAAAAGTGGTTATTGATATGAAAGGTTGCCTTGTAAATGCAGAGAACCCATTACAGTGCTTCGAAGTAAATTTTCGCAGAAGTAATGCTGTATTACCTCGCTTCACACGTTTCGAAGAAATGCACAGGCTACAACAGACACCATGCCAGAAAGCGCCGAAACATTTTGGTCCCATGATGCCCCTCAACTCTACTACACCTGGGCATACCATGCACAGGCATTTAAAGAACGTCACAGTACCCACTACGATCGGGAATGAGCACGAATGGCCATCGGCTCACGAGCACCACGCTACAAGTATATTCGTCTAAAAAATCAGCTATATAACGTAACAACCTGTGATCCGCTAGACATCTGCTGAGACATCAGAGAAAATCACAATGCTTCGCTTGCCACGTACACAACGGCCGCTCTCCCCAGAAGAAGCACTGCGTTCTTTAGTCCCAAATAACCAGTAGCGAATAAAAGACTGAGGGAAAAAGAAAAAAAAAAACAAGAAACAAGACGCACACGATGTGTGCTTCCCGTGAAAAAGTAAAATAGGTGGTTTACATGACGATTTGTAGCTAATGTAAGACTATTTCGCGGCGAAGCATCTTCGTCAGTCCTTAAAATAAGGGTACTACTCGCATAGACTGCGCCGATCAAAACGGCAAAAGCCTATGCGACGCGCGCTCGCAAACCATAGGCTACTCAGCATCGGTGCAGCGCTTAGTTCGTGAGCGAACGTAGGTACGTGAGCGAGGATCAGAGAATACTTTCTTATTTATGAAAAACACGATGCGATAGTCTAAACTTTCTTGACACTTACCTCGCAAATGTAGGAGCTATCCGTTGCCTTCCAGTGATACCGCTTTATTTGGGTTTCCCATCTCTTCCTTCGCTCTAGGTCCCTGGGGAAGCGTAAACAACGAAGCCCTTTACGCATCGATTCGGTGCACTTGGGGAACACAACAGCCCGTCATGTCGACTCGATGCACTTGACAAGCTTGTCATTCATGCGGCTGAACACTGTCCAGCAAGTAGAAGCGTCAGCGAAGCATCCGCGCGCACTGTGTCTCGAACTAAGCACCGGCACCAAGCAATCGCAACCGCTCGCTGTGACTCAAGATGGCGTCGCAGCGAGAAAGCAGATGAGGTGCCGGCGTTGCATCGTATATGTAAAGGAGCGGCGCGGTAGGATTCGTCGGAAGATATAGAAAATGAGTCGGAGAGACTGAAAGAAGTCAATCTTCGTAGTCGGAACGAAACCAAGAGCAGGCAGCGAGCCTAGCAGACTGAGGAAGAACGAACCGTCCGCCTCGAGAAGCGTCGTACGTACGAAGCGGCCAGGCCAGTGGATTCAGATGAGGATAGCACCCGAAACGTGTTCAAGTCACTGGACGACAACCATTTATCTTCTCGCCTCACCGACCATTGGGCCGTCTTTCTGGCAATTGAGAAAAGATGAAGACTTTCAAAACAAATGCGTTGCACTTTAAAAATGTCTAGTCTAATGTAAACATAACTAAACGAGAGGTAACTACGTAACCTAAACGCTCAGACTTACGAAGCTAAACGATAAAGATGTAACCATAGAGAGAACAAAGCTAAACAATAAGATCAACCGTACCTCTCGCTACACACACCCAGGCACAACTGAGGTAAGCCACAGCCAATTTTTAAAGGTGAAAGCCTTAGGTGGCTATATTGGAAACCGTGCCATGACGAAAATGACTGACGCCGCAAAGAGGAAAATTACGTCAACAAATGCGCGGATTGACGTCAGTTTTCTCAGTGAGGTTCCTGTGAACGAAGTAAATTAGTGGCGTTGGAAAGGAAATGTGGTATATTTCAGCGGAACACCTTTTCTGAGGGCTTGGTAAGCGACGGGAGTAAAGGCAGAAAATCTTCTCTAAGGGGTCAATGTTCAAAGACCTGCTTCACAGCAAGGCTTCAAGTGAGGCACATTAGTTGGAACAACCTACAATAGTTCCGTTTTTTCGGAAGCTGGCATTAAAGGAAGACGTCCGAAGACAATTATTTCATTATGCACGCGGCACGTTATGCCGCGCCCTGGCCTCATAGGTAAGGATTGGTGAAACCGTTATGATAGCGAATATAGACTGATGTACACGGCGGAGTTAAAACTCGGGAAACTCATCGTGTTGACTCAGTTGCTACAATGGTCCGCTGCTTTGCCTGAGGCCGTGGGTTAAAACCTAGCTATTAGGCCGCTTTTTTGACGACAAACAACGAGCCCGTGTATCTTTACCTTCTAATGAACATTAAGAAACCCTAAATCAAGATTATTCGGTACCCTTGACTACGGCATCCCCCACTGCCCCCTTTTCAGCTTCGGGTCGTTAAAATCTGTCAGCGAAACTACCGGTGTTTTAAGCTGAGCAAACAAGTGAAGCAATTGTTTCTCGTGGTGTCTGTGTTTTTTTAGCCATTTAACAGCCTGGGGAATCCACAGCATGATTAGGTACTTAATACGGTTGTTGCTAATGTTGCTGACCATGCCACACCGGCGCTTGCCGAGTTTTCATTTTTTTTCAGAAACATGCATACTAAACTATTACAATACAAGCAGTATGCACTGGCAACTACAGCATAAACAGTTGAAGTGGTATGGCCAATTTCACCTTAGCTTATGGCCTAAGAGTCTAGGCTATCTGAAATCCAAATAAATACTTATTCAATCAGCTACCACACAGTGTTCATCGCTCTGTACTTAGCCCTGCTTTCAGGAATAGAAGAGACACGTATATTAACGCCATAAATAAGAAGGATGCAGAACAGATTAGCTAAAATTCCAGATATACAACCAACATAATCTTATTTCTCATTGCCATTGTGCTTTGTTTTGTTTATGTAAGGTTATCCGACACATAGTTTCGATTGCTGCGAGCTACATATCCGCTATAGAAAATCATTTCTGTAGGCCAGAAACAGCGCCACACATCTGAAAGGATTTCGCGGCGATTTGCAGTACATCTACGTATTTGTGGCATTTTTCACCTTTGATAAAATATATGTGCTAATCCTACGACCGAGACAAGAGAATAAACATCTTTAATGTGTAAATGCAGCTTTGGAGAGGCGTCCTCATTCCAGAATGCCTTGAGCTCGGGCCGCGTCCTGGGCCCTCGCAATCAGCCGCTGCTGATCTTCGAGGTCGGAGCTGGCCAAGGCTCTCTCCCAAAGCTCAAGAGCTCCTTGTCTTTTCGGAAACCTGATGCAAAGGAATAAGTTCTCTGGTCTCCGTTCTCAAATGTGACGGCGAATTCACTTTTCTAGTTTATAGAACGCATTTTATAATTTAACGGTAGGAGTAGGTCGCCCATTGCACGCTCATTGAGCGTGATATCCATGTGACTTCTACAACCTGTGCTGCCGCCCTCTAATTTCGTGTTCCATCTGCTGAAAATTGAGGTAGCATAAAATTTGAAACACTAAAGCGTTGCACTCCCACAACTACATTGCTTTTCTGCCAGTCATCTGTAAAAGAAGCTATGGCGCCATTGGACCCGATCAACAAAGAGCGAAGTAATCATAGGTATTTATTGACTTAGGTGCTCCAGTGTCCCCATTTCAAACTTCCATCTGTTTCGTTTCTTCTACTTTATCCATCTTAACTCTTGTCAGTTGTTTTCGCTGAGCAACAACCAGTGACCATTTTCACGAGCTTCTGAAAAGGAAGATGACAAGGATACTACTACTACTACTTCTACTACTAATACTACTTCCACCACAACTACTACCATTACATTATTATTTAATTATTATAAAGGAAGTACAACAATGAAAGATTTACATGAGATCCAACGCAGTGTTTCCGCATAAGTGATGCGAATGTTGCTCTGTGATTATAGAGAAGTTTTCATATCTTAAATCTATTTGAGGTAGATTGACAGTGGAATCGAAATTCTCTGGCTGACTTTTCGTGATTATTATTATTTTTCATATACCAAAAACCACATCACCATCATCATGTTTTTATTTTCACCACTGCATACAAAAGGTGAAAAAGGGAGAGCCGGAAAAAAAGCCGAAATTTCTTCGGCTTGACAAAGCTCCGGTCTCCCAGACAGGCATGGTAGTGGCTGGTGTATCAATACAATCACTCATAAAGTGTTGATATAAGAGTATTTTAAGCACAAGTACATGTAGATACTTTATTGTTATTATATAGAAACTAGTTATAATCATCATCATCATCAGCCTATATTTTATGTCCACTGCAGGACGAAGGCCTCTCCCTGCGATCTCCAATTACCCCTGTCTTGCGCTAGCGTATTCCTAATTGCGCCTGCAAACTTCCTAACTTCGTCAACCCATCTGGTTTTCTGCCGACCTCGACTGCGCTTCCCTTCTCTTAATTGGTATCCATTCTGTAACCCTAATGATCCACCGGTTATCCATCTTACGCGTCACATGGCCTGCCCAGCTCCATTTCTTTTGCTTAATGTCAACTAGAACATCGGCTATCCCTGTTTGTTCTCTGATCCACACCGCTCTCGTCCTGTCTCTTAACGTTAGTCCTCAGATTTTTCGTTCCATCGCTCTTTGTGTGGTCCTTCACGTGTTCTCGAGCTTCTTTGTTAACATCCAAGTTTCTGCCCCATGTGTTAGCACTGGTAGAATGCAATGATTGTACACTTTTCTTTTCAGCGACAGTGGTAAGCTCCCAGTCAGGATTTGGCAATGCCTGCCGTATGCACTCCAACCCAATTTTACTCTCCTGTAAATTCCTTTCTCGTGATCAGGGTGCTCTGTGAGTAATTGACCTAGATAAACGTACTCCTTTACACTCTCTAGAGGCTGATTGGCGATCCTGAATTCTTGTTCCCTTGCCAAGCTATTGAACATTATCTTTGTCTTCTGCATATTCATCTTCAGCCCAATTCTTACACTTTCTCGATTAAGGTCCTCAATCATTTGCTTTAATTCGCCTCCATTGTTGCTGAATAGGACAATGTCATCTGCAAACCGAAGGTTGCTGAGATATTTGCCGTTGATCCTCACTCCTAAGCCTTCCCAGTCTAAGAGCTTGAATACTTCTTCTAAGCATGCAGTGAATAGCATTGGGGAAATTGTGTCTCCTTGCCTGACCCCTTTCTTGATAGGTAACTTTCTACTTTTCTTGTGGAGAATCAAGATAGCTGTGGAATCCTTGTAGATGTTTGCTAAGATATTCACGTATGCCGCCTGTACTCCATGATTACGCAATGCCTCTATGACTGCTGGTATCTCTACTGAATCAAATGCCTTTTCTTAGTCTATGAAAGCCATATAGAGAGGTTGATGGTACTCCGCAGATTTCTCGATTACTTGATTGATGACATGGATATGATCCATCGTAGAATATCCCTTCCTGAGGCCAGCCAGCCTGTTCTCTTGGTTGGCTGAAGTCAAGTGTTGCCCTGATTCTATTGTTAATTATCTTGGTGAATATTTAATACAATACTGAAAGCAAGCTAATGGGTCTGTAATTCTTCAATTCTTTAACGTCTCCCTTCTTATGGATTAATATAATGTTGGCGTTCTTCCAGCTCTCTGGTACACTTGAAGTTGTGAGGCATTGCGTATAAAGGGCCGCAAGCTTTTCAAGCGTGATAACTCCTCCATCTTTGATTAAATCTATTGTTATTCCATCTTCTCCAGCAGCTTTTCCCCTGGTCATGTCTTTCAAGGCCCTTCTAACTTCATCGGTAGTTATAGAAGGAGCCTCTGTATCCTGTTCTTCACTACTTCGAATTAAAGTAGCTTGGCTGCTCTGGGAGCTGTACAGTTCAGTATAGAATTCTTGCGCTGCTTTTACTATAGCATCGAAATTGCTGATGATATTTCCATGCTTATCTTTCAGTGCATACATCTTGCCTTGTCCTATGCCACGCTTTCTTCTTACTGATTTAATGCTGCGTCCATATTTTACGGCTTCCTCGATCTGTCCCAAGTTATAATTTCGAATATCCCTTACTTTCTTCTTGTAGATCAGTTTTGACAGTTCAGCAAATTCTATCTGATCTCTTGAGTTGGACATTTTCATGTATTGTCGTTTCTTTATTAGGTCATTTGTCTCTTGGGAGAGCTTACCTACTGGTTGCCTTGGTGCCTTACCTCCCACTTCAATTGGTGGGAGGTAAGGTGTTGATGTTGGTGGTGGCGCGGAGCAGAGGTAGAATACCCGGGAATCCTACTCCAGTCCACCACATTTTTAGGCATGGAGTGGTGCCTGACACCGGCGAGAGAAAAATATATTGCTGAGAGCTAGTAGGGCTATACTAGTTCAGGTGCAACCAAACTAGGAAGGCCCACTAAGCTTCATCAAAGTCACTCCCTCGCCAGAGCAGGAATTTGCCTCCCTGGTGCAGTATTCGGCCACTACCTCCCTCATAACTCCTACAAATTAACCCATGGCCCTCAGTCCTCAGTGGATGCGGAGCACCTGACCAAGGCGGTGGTCAGACCAGCTACTACGTGGCAGAGGGTGCAAGAATTATTAGGTGCAAGTTTATTAACAATTGATCATTGTTAATCTCCTAAACCTAGCGGCAGTGATCTAGGCGGTTGGGGGAACGGCAGGTACTAAAGGACCCCCCAGGGAAGCCTTTGCTAATGAATCTGCACGCTCATTCAATGGCAAACCTTTGTGCCCGGGCCCCCAAATTAAGCGAAGCAAACGCAAATGAGACGGAGCTAAAAGATGTAACTCTTGCAAAATTTTTTAGTCACTACGCGTTGTAAGCGATGAACATAGAGAGAGTGAGTCGGTGATAATAGCAACTGCCGAATGAGAGGGGTTCAACTTTCATAATGCTAAAACCCCAGCTAAGAATTCTGCTGTGTAGATAGGAGTAAAATCTGGACCTCAATAAAAGTTCACTGTCTGTCTGTCTGTCTGTCTGTCTGTCTGTCTGTCTGTCTGTCTGTCTGTCTGTCTGTCTGTCTGTCTGTCTGTCTGTCTGTCTGTCTGTCTGTCTGTCTGTCTGTCTGTCTGTCTGTCTGTCTGTCTGTCTGTCTGTCTGTCTGTCTGTCTGTCTGTCTGTCTGTCTGTCTGTCTGTCTGTCTGTCTGTCTGTCTGTCTGTCTGTCTGTCTGTCTGTCTGTCTGTCTGTCTGTCTGTCTGTCTGTCTGTCTGTCTGTCTGTCTGTCTGTCTGTCTGTCTGTCTGTCTGTCTGTCTGTCTGTCTGTCTGTCTGTCTGTCTGTCTGTCTGTCTGTCTGTCTGTCTGTCTGTCTTCTGTCTGTCTGTCTGTCTGTCTGTCTGTCTGTCTGTCTGTCTGTCTGTCTGTCTGTCTGTCTGTCTGTCTGTCTGTCTGTCTGTCTGTCTGTCTGTCTGTCTGTCTGTCTGTCTGTCTGTCTGTCTGTCTGTCTGTCTGTCTGTCTGTCTGTCTGTCTGTCTGTCTGTCTGTCTGTCTGTCTGTCTGTCTGTCTGTCTGTCTGTCTGTCTGTCTGTCTGTCTGTCTGTCTGTCTGTCTGTCTGTCTGTCTGTCTGTCTGTCTGTCTGTCTGTCTGTCTGTCTGTCTGTCTGTCTGTCTGTCTGTCTGTCTGTCTGTCTGTCTGTCTGTCTGTCTGTCTGTCTGTCTGTCTGTCTGTCTGTCTGTCTGTCTGTCTGTCTGTCTGTCTGTCTGTCTGTCTGTCTGTCTGTCTGTCTGTCTGTCTGTCTGTCTGTCTGTCTGTCTGTCTGTCTGTCTGTCTGTCTGTCTGTCTGTCTGTCTGTCTGTCTGTCTGTCTGTCTGTCTGTCGTCTGTCTGTCTGTCTGTCTGTCTGTCTGTCTGTCTGTCTGTCTGTCTGTCTGTCTGTCTGTCTGTCTGTCTGTCTGTCTGTCTGTCTAATCGAATAGGACCAATCTAGCGAATGAGAAAAAATTTCCTACACCTTTCTTTTCGTGGTTCTGTGATGTAACTGTAGCTATTATAGCATTGGTCTGAATATGACACAAGTGATCATCCAGCATGGCTTTGAAAATTCGTGAAGATAAAAGTTTTGCACTATTTGGGTAGATGTTATCAAAAAATTGTCACAGTTTCGCCCTAAGGGCGAAGCAATGAATGCGATAGCAACACAGCAATGTCATACGAAGTAAGGTGAGCGGCTTTGGTAGCAATTTGAATTGTAGTAAACATGAGCTGATTAAGTAAGCAGGTGTGCTGCGGCGTAAGTAGACCGACATGAAGAGAGACTCGATGACCACGAGAAGGCGCGTGTGAACTGGTGGTGTGGATGAGAAGCGCTTACCGTGGGCAGCGCGTGCGAAGCGACACACCTTTAGCGCTGCACTGCCGATCCGGGCAGCATTGCATGTGTAGCGTGCGTTGGAAATGTGGCCGACTATTACTAACTGAATGAACCAGCGTGGTGTGAGCGCGCACAAACATGAATAGATCACACTGAATGACTGCAGACAACGACTGTCAAAACGCTGGCAGCAAGCGCATACGCCGCAGCGGGCGAAGGTACGTGCGGTCTATCGCGTCAACGGAAACTGAGCGGCGAATGCCCAGCGCATACAAAGGTCAGAGCCGTGTGGAGATAGGAGACGGTGCGGGCGAGCGACGAGCGCGGTTGTTGGCAGAGTAGAAGTGCGCCCCCCCCCCCCCCCCCGCCCCCGCTCCCTCCGGCGCTGACTTCCCGCTTCCTTGCTTGCGCGTGGGAGATTGAGTGCGTTCGCTCTCCGTGATAGCGCGCGTCCCCGCACGCTTCCGCTCGGGCATACGGCGCGCGGCGAAGATTTTTTCTATGCGGAACCTCACGGCGACGGCGACGCCGACGGCAGAAATCCGTTGAAGTGCCCATATAATTGCTATCGCAATAAAATTATTTCTAGAGATAGAGTAGTACACTTTGCAGGAGTTATCTTATAGAGCTTAACATTCAATGACTCGTGTATTCCCTGAGCAGAAACCACCTGTGGCGTGTGAAAACGGGGCCAGTGGACATTAAAAAATCAAGTGGGTTGACTTTTAAACACTGTCTGGTGTCTTCTGAAAGGTGATTCGTGCAGTCGCAGAAAGGTTTGGATTGTTAGTAGTCTAAATCTAGCCATTAACGATAGCACTCGCGCTTCCAGGTAAAGCACAGCGTTTGATACGAATTTGGGGAGGCCAAGGCAGAGTCGGAGCGCATCTCGTTCTATTAAAACAAGGGGACGAATTTTGTACGCGGCCTTTCCAGCGAACAGAACACACCCAAATTCTAATACTGGCCTGACATACATGCTGTATATCATTAGTAGTGTGTCTCTTCGCATGCCAGACCTATTGTTGCTCAGCCGTCGTAATATTCCGAGAGCACGGCCACCTTGTTTAGCAATATGCTCAATATGCGGTAGCCCATTGAGTTTATTGTGATAAATCATCCCAAGATACTTGGTTTTTTCAACTTGGGGGATAAACTTGTTCTGATAACAGAGAGTTAAATGCACTGGACTACTTAGCGGAAAGACCAGCAGCGCACTCTTGTTAACGTTCAGAGATAGGCGAAATCCTTCCAGCCATTGTTCAAGTGTGTTGAGATAAGCTTGCAATTTTCTGTAGAGACTGCATGTCATCTGCAGAAGCAATAAATGCATTATCATCTGCGTAAACATATGTGTTTACATCATCCTGACAAGGTATACCATGTAGTAATATATTGAAAAATAGGAGAGACAAAACGGCCCCTTGAGGTACACCCCTGGTCTGTGTAAACCTTCTAGAGGCGATACAATTCCTAACAGAGAAAAATTCGCTCCCCCTCAAGAACTCGGCTGTCCATTTTATAAAGTAATGTGGGAGATCTAGTGCATTCATTCAATCCAACAATATTACATGCTCGACACCAGGCGCGTAGCCAGGGGGTGGGGGGACTGATGGGGCTTCACCCCCCCCCCCCCCCGATATTGTTTCGTGCTGGCTTGCACCGCCGACCAAACTAACACCGATGCCGGTAATCATTCTGCGTTTTGTCGACAATGTCGTTTTCACGCTCGAAAAGACATTTCGGCACGAACATTGCGAACTCGGGCTGGATTTCATGACAACGCCCTTGCACCTGGAGTCACGTAACACAAGGAGCCCCATCCAAGCACAAACTTTCAACGACTTTTCGATAGCGAGCGGGCGCGTTGCGGCATCTCGCAGCGGCCGCGGAATATACGGAGCACATGGATTTCAATTACGAAAGTTTATGGGTATAAAATTCTCAAACGTTTGACGCGAAAGGTGCGTTGACATTTCCAAAGCATGCTTTAAAAGATTTTCAGTTCTAGAACTTTATGGGGTTAATGTTCTTATAATCTTGGGCCAACATGCGCGCACTGGAGCCCTCCTATCCAAGCCATTCCAGAAATGGAAGCACGCGCTCGCAATCTTCCACACACATGAAAATACTAAATATCACCGGGACTGTCAGCTAGCAGCTGATACTTTTCTCCAAACATTTTCAGGAAGCGTGCCCAATGTGATTGATCAGCTGGACCAGGGCAGGCAAAGTAAAATATGAGAAAACAGAAAAAAGTAAACGGCCTAATATTGAGATTTTTTTGCGGGCGACAAGGTCTCGCTCTCCGTGGCCACGGGGACAGGGGCCCTATGGATTTAAGCAATGCCCCTGCTGAAAATACAGGCATTTTCAGAGTGATTCTTCGCATGCGAGCTAATTGTGGAGATACATATCTGAAGAACCATTTGGAAAGTTGCCCCAGTAATGCCTCGTATTTAAGCGCAGACGCACAAAACCACATTATAGAAATTTGTGGTGACATTATCAAAGAAAGCCTAGATTCAAAAGCAGGCTGATTCTTCATACTTCCTGACGAAACGGCGGACATCGCTGGAATCGAACAGCCTACTGTTTCTGCAAGGTACCTAAACAAGTATGCCAATGACATCAAGGGAGTGTTTTAGGTTTTAGCACCGGAATAAATGCCCATCTCTCATTGCGACAGCAGGTTCTTTGTAAATGTGTAAATACTGCTGCAGCTTCTAGTCACCCTTCCAGTGACCACTGCCAGCGCAGAGAGAATATTTTTTTAGCACGAGCTTACTAAAAACTACTTGCGCTCTACAATGTCAGTGGTACGCATGGTTAGGCTGGCGCTTCTATACACCCACAGAGACGTCGGCATCAGCGTGTCCGAAGTCAATGACCGCTTCGCTCAACTTTCCCACCGAGAGAAGTTTGTCCCTTAGATAGCGAAGCAGCAAAAATCAATCCAAGTAAAAAGCACTGTTCCTTCAGGTTCATAGTTGTTGTGCGGGACCCCACCGGAGGAATTATCAACACAACCCAAATCGCGGCGGTCGGAGCTGGGGGCCACGGGGACGCCGACTGTGATATCGAGGAGTTTCCGGCCTCGTACCGAGAGGCTCTTGCACACTATAGGAAAGAACGTATGACATATCCACAACCCCACGGGCGGCTGGACAGGTCCCAGGCAGTCGACCTGAGGCGGTTGCAGACGGGCACTTTCACCAACCCCTATCACCTGCACCGCCTGTGGCCCGCGCTGCACCCGTCGCCCGGCTGCCCGTGGTGCGAGCACGAACGGGCTGATATGGCCCATATACTTTGGGAATGTCAACGCCCTGAAGAAGAAGGACCAAGAGGAAGGGGGAAGATAACAGCAGGGCCTTCTGAAGCGGGGCGCCTCGCTGAGAGATGGCAAGCCGCCCTCCTCAGCGAGGCACCCGAGGACCAGGAGTGGGCCGTCCAGCGGGCCAGGGCCATTGCTGAGGATCTCGAAAGATTTTTCTACGGCTATGGACCCCTGGCAGCCTAGCCCCGGGCACCAACAGCCTTAACCGCTGGACAAATAAAGTTTATTCCTATCCTATCCTATCCTTCAGGTTCATAAGTTCTTAATTATGAAAACGTATGACCGTTCATTAGCTTTTAAAACCGCAGAAATTTTCGCCGTTTATTCTAGCAGTTGGCATCATGATCACAATTATCACGCGAATACAAAAATTACGAGAATACCAATAACCAATTTTGACCGACCTTGCTCATAGAAATCCCGGCCCACGCGGCGTTCGCCAAAAACACCCTCGGATATTGGGTAGTTCAACTTACCGCATCATCTGTGGCCTTCGTTTGTCCTTTTCTTTCATTTTCAGCTACCTGCTTTTTTTTCTTTTTTGAAACGAAGGAATACCCTCCTTTAATTTTGGGCGCAGAATAATTGTTGGCGTTGTGCAGGCAGTTAAATTACACATTTTCGTACTGATTTATGCATTATTCCTCTGTTATTCTACCCACATGGCGCTGTCGCGACCGCTGCATGGCCCAAGTACATAACACGATTTCTGCGATCATAGTTGCGTTCTTGCCTAGATCATCTGTATTTCTGTGCGCAAAGTTACTATCTGTGACTGAACCACATGTTTATTTGTCTTATTTGACGCATTATATACAGTGACGTTTGCTTAAATACGTAGATTTATTGGAGACTCATACGTATTTTTAAATATCTTATTGCGAGGTTTTGTGTATACAAGCAGTGAACTTTGTTTCCAGCGACTCTTTCTTTGCCCTTTAGCGAGTTGTATCTTCGCATTTGTATATTCCATACTATCTTCGCAATTTCTAATATATAATTTGCAGAACTCCCACCTTTTATTTGTACTCACTGCTGCGAGTATTATCTCGGTGTAATTACAATACTCGACGAGTTACAGCTGCTCCTGCGCAATCGATTGCAACGAGGAATAGCGTCATTGAGGTTTCTTCCTGGCGTAGCATATGTAGAAAAAATGTAAACCAGGTTATTGAATGACAAAAATTCATCAAAATATTTGTCCTCAACTTATTCATTTCAGGGCCTTTGAGTTTTTCATATAAGCTGCATGCACTGCTTTGCTGGTTTCGAACTGATATTGACCCTTTTCGCGGCGATCCCGTTGGCGCTGCCATATTTGATCACGTGGTGACGCGTCCATTGCTTGCCTCCACTGCCTCCGTTGCCTCCTTGTTTACAATGGAAGTGTATGACGCCGGCGCGGCTTAGAGTTTTCGGAGATATCGTAGACGGTGACTAGGTGGACGACAGGAAGCTTTGATCACAGCGTCAGAGAAAATGCAAAAGCGCTTTCGGAGCTGATTAAGCTATGTCCAAACGGCGCAAGCAGTGTATATTGTGCTTTTTCTAAAAGCGGGGCTAAATATGCATTCCAAGCTTTCCGATTATGAATTCAGTCAGGATTAGTGTGTTTTGCTCTTTGTTCTTTATTCGGCAAATATTTTGAAGCAGTGGCTTGCCAGTTTCTGACACAGTGAAGTTCCTCGGTGCGGCCACTATCTGATTATTTTCTGCCTAATCACTCGCGGGTGTGCTCAGTTCTGAACCCGATAGATTTGTTCTTGCTGTGCACAAGGCTTGAAACGTAGCTGTTTTGTACATTGTAATACCTTGTAGCAAATATATATTACAGCTAGTAACTTGCTTACTCTTGTGGACCATCACGAAACATTCAGCTTCGACCATTGGTGCGCCATAGGTGTAGTCTGTCATTTATTGTGTGTATACATTGTGCATATATTCAACTGTGCGTCCATTCGCTTATTCTTGATACGTCGGCGATAGAGTGGGCGTAAGTTTTCCTGCCATTTGGACAGATGTGTATAGATAACTTGCGTGAAACTTAATATTACAGGAAGCGGCGCTACTCCCTTTGTCATTGTTTAACGAGTGGTACTCACTCGTAGAAAGTTACCTATCAAGAAAGGAGTCAGGCAAGGAGACACAATCTCTCCAATGCTATTCACTGCATGCTTATAAGAAGTATTCAAGCTCTTAGACTGGGAAGGCTTAGGAGTGAGGATCAACGGCGAATATCTCAGCAACCTTCGGTTTGCAGATGACATTGTCCTATTCAGCAACAATGGAGACGAATTACAGCAAATGATTGAGGACCTTAACAGTCTAAGAATTAGGTTGAAGATGAATATGCAGGAGCCAAAGATAATGTTCAATTGCCTGGCAAGGGAACAAGAATTCAGGATCGCCAGTCAGCCTCTAGAGTCTGTAAAGGAGTACGTTTATCTAGGTCAATTACTCACAAGGGACCCCGATCACGAGAAAGAAATTCACAGAAGAATAAAATTAGGTTGGAGTGCATACGGCCGGCATTGTCAAATCCTGACTGGGAGCTTACCACTGTCGTTGAAAAGAAAAGTGCACAATCATTGCATTCTACCAGTGCTAACATATGGGGCAGAAACTTCGAGGTTAACAAAGAAGCTCGAGAGCAAGTTAAGGACCGCACAAAGAGCAGTGGAACGAAAAATCTTAGGACTAACGTTAAGAGACAGGAAGAGAGTGGTGTGGATCAGAGAACAAACGGGGATAGCCGATATTCTAGGTGACATTAAGCGGAAGAAATGGAGTTGGGCAGGACATGTAATGCGTAGGATGGATAACCGATGGACCATTATGGTTACCAAGAGAAGGTAAGCGCAGTCGAGGTCGGTAGAAAACCAGATGGGGTGATGAACTTAGGAAATTTGCAGGCGCAAGTTGGAATACGCTAGCGCAAGACAGGGGTAATTGGAGATCGCAGGGAGAGGCCTTCGTCCTGCAGTGGACATAAATATAGGCTGATGATGATGATGATGATGACTCACTCTTGCCGACGTTCTGGGGATGAACCCCTTTCTTTGAAGGTTAGCGATACAAGGCTGGCGGATGAGCAAATTTATGTATCCTCGAGGAAATCCGTACATCACGAAGTGCCGCTAACACGTTCGGACAGTTGCAGCAGCGGTCCACGAACTTCGCCACACAGATTCATTATATTCCTTAACCTGCCAGTCACTATTTTTGCAGCCAGCTACTGCACACGTCTTCAATCCACATTATTCAATCTAGCATGATTGGAGCACAGTGTGTTAGCGAAAAGTTAGTTGCATTTCCGACAGCTGATAGCACAGAAGCAAGGTAGAAGCGGTAATGGTTTCGTATTTGTGCGCGGTCGCTGAGGAGAGGTATGGCGCGCCGCCGTGAGCGCCATCTCGTTTTTCAAAAACAAACTGCTCCGCGAAAAGGGTCGATAGTTCTAAAGTTCATGTGATGTTTTCTTTACTTGTTAACTAGACAAAAAAAACGCGGAAGCATTGATATAGTTACTTCTGCCACAATTCTTGGGGCATACGAATATATTCTTTTATGAAAACATACATATTTTAGTGGACAGTGCATAGCGTTCAATAATTCGTTTGCAGAATCTAATATATAATGGAATTGGCAATGCAGTTATTATTCCTGCATTTGATCCCTCGACAAATTCTATGAGGAGGCCGCGCTGCAACCTGAGCCCCCCCCCCCCCCCCCGAACAAAATTTCTGGCCCTGCCACTGTTCGACACTATCATAAGCTTTGGCGATATCCAGCGTGACCAGTGCAGCCTATCGCCCGTGGCGCCGTGCAATATGAATTCGACTTTCTATGTCTGCTACCGCACAACCAGATGGACATGCCTGGTCTAAAACCAATTTGGAAAGGGCTGAGCAGTTCTGTGGTGTTCACGAACTTCATGATTCGGACATTTATTATTCTTTCGATTATCTTAACAAGGTTTGACGTTAATGAAATAGGCCGAAGGTTCTCCAGTGTATATCCACTACCTTGATTTTTGAGTAATAATATTAGTTTAGCGTGTTTCCATTGCAATGGTATCCAAGCCTTCTCAATAGAATGATGAATCAGAGTCAATAAGACATCAGGACACTCCTTACAGAAAAGTTTTATCGTTGCTGTGGCAACCACATCCGGACTTGGGGCAGCAGCGGGCAAACTTACAACCACTGAGGCCAATTCAGGTAATGACACCTCTTCGAAATTTTCCACAGAGCCAAGCAATAAAGGCCGACAAGGGAGACAAGATGAAATGCGGCCCCTTGCAAATTTTATGCAAGAACTCAGTAATTTCATTCGGTGTAAGAACAAGTGAGTCTGCATTGATTGATGGTTGAATCATCTTCAGTGATCTTAGAAAGCGGAACAATGCCCCTCTGTTTCGTGTTTGGGACAAGAAATCAGAATGTCTGATGGTACACTCTTCTTTCGCTTTAGAAACTGTACGTTTAAAGGTGGCCGCTATGTATTCGTAATCATTCCAGTTTTTTGGACACCGGTTGTGTCTCAAATGGTTGAATCAATGGCAGCAGGTTTCTGCGCCACAACACCAGCGTAACCATGTGATCGTTCCTTTACAGCTACAGTAGCCTCTCTGCGGGAGCAACGCCTTTTATCCATTTCTTCAAGAATTTTAATTTCTTCTGATCGAGAAGGGCAGTCAGAATTATTAGCCTGATGCGCGCCTCCACATAGGCAACACTTCTCCGTTTGAGTTACGCACTCATTGCCCGGATGTCCCTCACCAGAGACGCAGCAACGAGGACTAGACTTGCTGCCACCCCCGCATAGTGTCCAAAACGCCAACAACCACGGTATTGTAGCAGGCGCAATGCTAGAGGGTCTACACGAAAAATTAGTGGACAGATTTTTAATTCTGAAGGACATGATGTGCCCGCAAACGTGGCAATCACAGATTCTGTCGATACACGTACGTTATCAGTCACGCGGTTGCGCCGATAAATGGCAATAACACCTGCCGCAGAGAGCTCTTCTAGTGTTTCTGACGGACTCAGTCGAGAGTCCACACCACGCACTATTCCCTTCGTGCATGCCAGATGAGGTGGAGTGAAAGCGTTCACCTTAATGGAGCCAAACGAGGAACATTTTAGTAGATCTGCTACACCTGCCTCGTCTGGCGATCTGCAGATGATGCCTCCTCGTCCATATTGTTGAACGTCTGTGATATGCAGGTAGTGATGAGTCATAGATTTAAGATCCGCCTGAATTGCTTGCGGGTTATTGATTCGAATGGAGCCGCCATTCAAACGTACCAGCGCCACCAGAATGCTGCTCACTCTACTACGAAAAAAGGCTTCTAGGGGCATTTGATGAGGAGGGACAGAAGCTGAGCAGGGGCAGCGCCCCTGGCCAGGCGAGCTAATCGTCATGAGGACGGGCTGACTGTCTGAACCAAAACAGTAGAGCCTTCTGTAGCTTATTGCCAAAAATCAAGCTTAAACCGCCCAACACTTAGCCGAGCACCGCACAGCACTTATGCGACCACCAGATGCTTGCTTGTCTTTTTCCCACTGAGAGGACGAGAAACGAGGGACGCGCTCCGAAGCGATCGGTGAATCGGGGACACAGGGCCACCTGGCGAAGCGTATTCGGCTTCTTGCTTTCATTCGATCATCGATCTCTTCCTCGCTCTCTTCACTCCCTCTTCCTCTTTTGACAGGGACGTTACACTGATGCTGACTTAATTGTGACAATTTATGTTTAGAATATTCTCATGACAGCCAATAGGCACCCTTTATATCGTGATAGCAGCTTAATTCTCAGGCACAACGCACTGCGTCCATGAAGATGCTAAAGAATGATGAGGTGAGGCGCCTCTTTCCATAGTCTGGCAGCGCAGCTGAAAACTGTTCCATTAATGAGTGGAACCATGGCCTGTGCAAAACAGAGTTCACCGAGATGAACTCTAATAGCGTCCAACATCCTACATCCATATATGATAGGTAGCAGTACGTCTACAGCTAGATGAAAGTGCACCGGAAAAACATTTAATGGGCATAATTTGCAGGCATAAGTCAGTTTAACCCACATTATTTGGTACTGACTGTTGGCAGAATGAACAAGAGGGTAGAAAATATAGCACTTCCTAGGCAAGTGATGCTGGTACTTGTGATAAATATTGCTCGCATTAAACAGAAGGCTCGTGTCAAAACAGATCACACGAACCAGAGAATGAAATAGGTTGGATGCACACAGTAATGGCAAACTTTCCTTTAGCTTATTCTGTCTGCATTAGTAACGTGACCATAGCTAGGCAGTAAGGAAGAACTCTGGGCAAAATATACTTCATGCCATGCTGCTAGGTGCTAGCAGAGTATAATATATCACCATACCTGTGTTCAGTCATGTTATATTTAAAAAAATTCAATTATGGTGTTTTACGTGCCAAAACCACGATCTGATTATGATGCACGCCGTAGTGGGCGACTCACGAAATTTGGACCACCTGGGGTTCTTTAACGTGCACCTAAATCTAAGTACACGGGCGTTTTCGCATTTCGCCCCCATCGAAATGCAGCCGCCGTGGCCGGGATTCGATCCCGCAACCTCGTGCTGAGCAGCCCAACACCACAGCCACTGAGCAACCACGGCGGATGGTATTTTTTTTCACGTGGATATTGTCTTTTGTCCGGAAACGTAAATTTGTACTAATTCATTAGAAGGTACTCAGTTCTCATCCATACCATATTCATCTGAAATTGCACTGGTATGTTCAGAAACAGACTCTGTGCTTAGTAACCAGCAAAAACCAAGCAGTTAGCATTATTAGGTATGCAAGCCGTTTGCATCCCAAAATATAAAGCTATTTACTTCCTGCAATCTAGAAATTCCTGGTATTAACAACACTGTCCACATGATAAAACCAAGGCTGCTCGAAATTTTCCTTCATAGCATTAGTGCTCAGGCATGTCCACATTTCAGGACAGCGCAGTATGTCTTGACGTATGTTACTATTGTGATGTTTCCTAAATTATCCTCACCGATAGAAACATCTTCAAAAGTGCAGTAACAATTTTTAAACAAACGACACATGTACGAAGCAGAAAAGACCGGTGTGATAGGGCTTCTTTATCCGGGTACTACATAATAAAACGCAATCAGCAACACTTATGCACAGTTCACTTCTGAGCTCACGAGCATCGCATAAAACGAGCACTTTTAGGCGTAGTACCACTGATATATGCCAATTTGTACCTTGCGAACATTTCATAACAGCAACAACACAGCTCGTTCGTCGTGGTCACCACGGCGAATCTTAGGCAGAAAAATGGCTCACACGCAGTATCATCATCATCATCATCAGCCTATATTTATGTCCACTGCAGGACGAAGGCCTCTCCCTGCGATCTCCAATTACCCCTGTCTTGCGCTAGCGTATTCCAACTTGCGCCTGCGAATTTCCTAACCTCATCATCCCACCTGGCTTTCTGCCGTCCTCGACTGCGCTTCCCTTCTCTTGGTATCCATTCTGTAACCCTAATGGTCCACCGATTATCCATCCTACGCATTAGATGGCCTGCCCAGCTCCATTTCTTCCGCTTAATGTCAACTAGAATATCATCTACCCCCGTTTGTTCTCTGATCCACACCGCTCTCTTCCTGTCTCTTAACGTTACTCCTAAGATTTTTCGTTCCATTGCTCTTTGTGCGGTCCTTAACTTGTTCTCGAGCTTCTTTGTTAACCTCCAAGTTTCTGCCCCATATGTTAGCACCGGTAGAATGCAATGATTGTACACTTTTCTTTTCAACGACAGTGGTAAGCTCCCAGTCAGGATTTGGCAATGCCTGCCGTATGCACTCCAACCTAATTTTATTCTTCTGTAAATTTCTTTCTCATGATCAGGGTCCCCTGTGAGTAATTGACCTAGATAAACATATTCCTTTACAGATTCTAGAGGCTGACTGGCGATCCTGAATTCTTGTTCCCTTGCCAGGCTATTGAACATTATCTTTGTCTTCTGCATATTCATCTTCAACCCAATTCTTGCACTTTCTCGATGAAGGTCCTCAATCATTTGTTGTAATTCCTCTCCCTTGTTGCTCAATAGGACAATGTCATCTGCAAACCGAAGGTTGCTGAGATATTCGCCATCGATCCTCACTCCTAATCCTTCCCATTCTAAGAGCTTGAATACTTCTTCTAAGCATGCAGTGAATAGCATTGGAGAGATTGTGTCTCCTTGCCTGACCCCTTTCTTGATAGGTATAGCACACGCAGTATAGCACACGAAGAATCACACCGATAACAAGGCAACAAATCTTATCGCTACTGATCTTGTCATCGATTCTAAAGGTTGTAAAGGACTGGCGTTCATCACTTCGCGGCAATAAACCGCATACACAGAACACATACGATTCGCACACGCTGGGTGCGCCCATCGGACATTTTCACTTCGCGACGCCCTGAACATGTGTCGTACTCGGAACGCACGTGTATGTGATGGAAATCTCGTCGTCAATGCACATGCAAAGCACGGCGCAAAAAATTACGAAGTCAACGGCTTGAAATATTTCTTCCGAGGCTCGCGCAAGCACAACACACATCCTCCGCTCCGTCTGTTTCTGTCGGTGATCGCACTCACTGATGAGGCCTGGAAGGGCACACGGTCATGCTGCCTTCGATGACTATCTCCGTGGGTGCTGATAATTCTCGTAAGAATCACAAGAACGAGCTAAATAGATCTTCTGACGCGGCTGTAGCCTAGGCCTCGCATCCCCGTTTCGCTTCGCTTCGAGCAAGCGCCATGTTTGCCGTGATGACGTCCTACGCCTTCCACCTCGTACCAGCCAATGAGAGACGAGCAGGCATGCGGATTGCAAAGTCGCGACCGCCCGTCCAGACTATCGCACAGCCGTCTGCACCTAAACTCCCTATATAAGAAAAGTACCGCCATCCTTTGATCAACGCCGCTTCTCTCCCTCCTGTATCTTCGATTGGGCGATGATAGCGCGCGCTTTCACGTCTTTATATTTCGTTTTTTTTTTTCGCCTCAGAGCCATGTTGAAAGTCCTCTGAGAAGCCGCAGTCGCCGGCGGCGGCGGCGGCGCGCGCCCGGCCTGAAAGCTTCAACGTGGACTTTCTAGGTGCGCCACCGTCGACTTGCTTTTGCAAGCAAAAAGTACCGAAAAAAACAATCGCTTTAGGAGAGGAGATGGCGGAGGAAAGAGTAGATGGTGGTACTTTTCTTATATAGGGACTTCATCCGCACCATGTCCGCCCACGGGTGGACATCTCTATAAGAAAACTATAAGAATCCTTATAAGAAAACTAAACGACAACCATTTATTGTGAGTATGTATGCGCGAACGTTACAAAACTCATTCTAGTTTTTGAAGTAGACTTCTTAAGAATGCTCAAATGCATTACTAAGATTATGAAACTAAATAAAAAGGGAAGTTATGTTAACAAGCAAGGGAAGGTAATTATCTGTAAGGTAAATCATTAGTTCTTGACCTAAAGTATATAAACTACGAAGGCCCTACATAAGGTAATAATGATATTGTAAATACATTCAATGAGTCGTTCTAAATTGGCAGTCGTGATGCCAACGTTTTTTGTAGAGATGTATATTAAAGAGCAGTCCACAGCTTCACTCTTTTCCATATTTTATTTGAGGAAGTGCACTTTGGCGCCACTCTTGGTAGCGCCGTAACAATATTAATAATAAAGATTCATTGATTGATTCGGTCAGTAGTCATTCAAGAAGAGGCAATAATGCAATTTTGTTGCGTGCTTCTAGGCAAAACTGCTTCGTTATGCCTGACTCCTCCCCTCTACAATCTGATGCACGACAGACCCAACAAAAAGTGGTTCGAAATGGGCGAAAAAGTCTGTCGATTCAAAATATAGGAAATAATCTCAAGGTAAAACCTGAGGAAAGGCAGCCAACAATAAGTATTTTGTAAGTTTTCAGCGATCTATCTGTACAAGACGGCAAAAAAAATATTACGAGAATGATAGACAAGCACACCAAAAACAATTTAGCTAGTGTTGTCTTCTTCGTAAGAAACGGAAACTGGCGTCTAGCACAGAAACTTGAGACAAGGATTTTAAAGGAATTTTCATTGTACCTGAAATAACATTGAAGTGCAAGTCATCGTTTATGTATTCCTACGTTTTTCGTCCCTTGTCTATTAATTATACTTTAGTCTCTTTAATTTTAAAGGAATGCTGCAACAGAAGCCGCTTGGGTATGAGCATTTTTTTATGTCCTCGTTTGAAGGCTTTTGCATCAAACACCAGTTGTTATCTCATCCAGAAACAAAGACGTCTCTTCTTAGCGTTGTCTTTCTGTGGGCTGCTTTCATTATGATCCTAAATGTACCAACATATACAATCATTCCCACTTTTCCGAACTTCTGTGCCTTTCTTATTTGCATCTGCGTTGCTTGTTTTCTTGCGACAAGCACAACCTACTGCGTAGTGAACGCAGGACGACGTCTCTTCTTGGTGTCGTGTTTTCTTTGCGCTGTTTCTTTCACGCTCCCCATTGCACCAATCGAGCGAATTCAAAATGCCTCTGAAAGTCTCCACTCGCATATACAGGGCGACCAATAATGATATGAAAAGACACTCATAGTAATACAGTATATTGATCCTTCTTTCAGCCAAGAAAGTTGGGCTGCTGAAAACGGACTTCATCAGACGCATTGTTTTCGCTTTCACTTCAGGTCCTTGTTTTTATGCCCGGCAAGTGTTCCTGACCTAGTTCCTGTAAGCAGGGAACCTATGGGCGATATTTAAATGAATAATATTCTTATAGGCATTATACAGGGTGTTCAAAATGAAGCCTTACGAAATTTAAAAAAAATCGTCTCTGGCAGGTAGCATAATTTTGATCGTTGAGCTGGGTTATTCGAAGAGTTGGACATTAGTTGCACGAGAAATCTAAACACATATTCAACTGATTAAGAAAAATTGACTAATTAACTTCTTAGTTACTTACATTACGAAACATATTATTGCAATTGTAACCGATGTGTTGTAGCCGGTGAGTTTGCAAGACGCATTCACTTGAAATGAATTTCCAGGATGACACAAATTTCGATATATTATTTCCCAAAGTGTGGGACCAAATGCATGGGCGTTCCAGTTACTTTTGGGCTTCAATGTATAAAACAGCATTTTGGTAGAAAAGGTAAGTGGAACAACAGTGTATTTTACGGCGAGTTTAATGACGCGTATCTCCAAACTGGTTTTATCCTGGATATTCATTCCTTGTCGATATGCCTGACAAGCTCACCGGCTACAATTGTAAATTGCAATATGTGTCGTAAAGTAATTAGCTTAGTAAATTAGTGAAGTTTTGGTAATTAGTTCAATGGGTTTCGTTTTCTTGTGGTACTAATGTCCGTCCTTTTGAATAACCCAGCTCATAGATAAGAATTGTGCTACCTGCCACAGGCGACTTTTAAACATTCCGTAAAGCTTAACTTTCAACACCCGGTATATCGATCTCCTTGATCACCTTGTCTCTGTTCGTACTCGACGCACTTCCAGGGGTCAGGGTAACATTACTGGGCATATATTGCCAATTTTGTTGTTTACTTTAGATGCCGGTCTGGTTCAAACTATAATAGCAGATGGTTGCCCTGTCTTCGTGTGTTTCAGGTTTTTTTCCAATAGTGATGTACAGTTTACTAAAAGACAGCTCAGTTCCACCTCTTTCGCAGAGTTTGTAGCTGACTCAAAGTGGGCATAGTTATGTTCGATGGATAACCGCGAAGTTGCTTTTACCAAAATTTCCAGTATTATTTCCGACACACTTGCTATGTTAACAAATGTGGCAACTTGTAAAAAAAATTACACCATCTTCCCGCAGGGGAACCCTGAGTAGTACGCGAAGCAGCCATGGGGTCGACTCAAGTTCCCATTAGTTTCAGATCGGCCTGTCACCGCTGCCGTTTCGTGGCAGCGGCTCGAGCCCTCTTCTCTGCGGCGCTGTCCACGGCGCTGACACTGGCGTTGACGCTGGCGCTGTCCGTGGCACTCATCGCAGCGTTGCGGCCGGAGAATGAGAGGACGAAGTGAATGATGTTGAGTGGGCGAAGCACCGGGGATAATTCGGGCGAAACGCCGGAAGCGTTCTCCGGAAGCCGGAAGCTGGCTTCCGGAACCGGAACCGGAAACGGAAGCGGAACCGGAAGCGGAAGCCGACTTCCGGCTTCCGGAAGCCGGAAGATGCGCATGCGCAGTAGGGGTGTGGACGCCGCACGGCGGAGGGAAGGTGGGAGTGACATAGCCCCGACCATAAGCTGCTTCGCATCTAAAATTCAGAGCCCTTCCCCTGCCGAGAAAATAGGGATAAGCGAAGCTTGCGGCAAGACGAGGCGTTCCGCTTCGTTTGCCCTAAACTCAGGGTCGGCGGCGCTTCGCTGATGTTTGGTCTCAACATTGCGCTTCCGCAACTCGGAGTCCGCGGCTCTTCGCTGACGTGTCGCCTGAGCTTCGGACACCCTCACGCTAGAATTGGCACGTCGATGACGCACCCTTTCCAGAGTCGTCAGTTCGCGGCGCCATTGCTCGAACGCAGCCTGCTCCTGGGTGGAACGCACAATGCCAAGCCTTTCCATCAGGACGCCGAAACTGATCTGAGGCGAAGGAAGCCTGACGGAGTGCGCGCCAACCCCCTTTTCTTCTCTTTCTCTCCCCGCGACACACCAAACCCTGATTGGTCGTGCACGTCATGTGATCCGGCGCCGGCGTAGCTTTCCCCGCACATGCTCTTTCTTTCGTTCTTGTCCCTGGCTCATACCAGCATATCCAATGCGGGTATGCGCCACATGTGATTTTATTATCGTTAGTCGTGCCGTAAGTGACAAGCAAGTGATGCTATTGATGTCATCATATGTCAGTCACGTTAGTCATACATTCGTACCCTTCCATGCCAATTTTGGTATATACCAAGTGAACTATACGCATGTTATCGACAGGTAGGGTTTTAGCGTTACACGAGCACTGCCGACATTTGTGAGGCAATACAAGCTTCGCTTCAAAAACGCTTTTCGGCTCCTACAGCTCCATGGATGACATCAAATACCCTAACTGCTTAAAAAAGCGGGACAATGTTTATAAGAAAACAAAACGACAACCATTTATTGTGTGTAAGTATGCGTGCACGTTACAAAACTTATTCTAGTTTTGAAAGTACAGTTCTAAAGAATGCTCAAATGCGTTACTAAGATTGTGAAACTAAAAAAAGCTGGAAATTATGTTAACAAGCAAGAGAAGGTAAGTATCTTTTAGGTAAATCATTAGTTCTTGACCTAAAGTGTACTCACTATGAAGGCCCTACATAAGATAATCATGATATTGTAAATACATTCAATAATTCGTTCGAAAGTGGCAGTCGAGATGCTAAAGTTTTTTGTAGTGACGTATATCAAAGAGCAGCCCACAGCTTGAATCTTTTCCCTATTTTATCTGAGGAAATGTACTTTGGCGCCACTCTTGGTAGCGCCGCAACACTATTATTATTAAAGATTCATTGATTGATTCGGTCAGTAGTCATTCAAGACGAGGCAACAATGCCACAATGTTGTGTGCTTCTAGGCAAAACTGCTTCTTTATGTCAACCTCTCCCCTCTACAAACAGATGCACTACATACCCAACAAAACGTGGTTCGAAGTGGGCGAAAAAGTCTGTTGATTCAAAATATAGGAACTAATCCCGAGGAAAAACCTTAGGGAATCCAGCCAGAACTGGATATTTTGCAACTTGGGACCGCAAAAAAAACCAGGATTACGAGAATGATAGACAAGCACACCAAAAACAATTTAGCTAGTGTTGTCTTCGTAAGAAACTGTAACTGGCGTCTAGCACAGAAAACTTGAGACAAGGATTTTAAAGGAATTTTCATTGTACCTGAAATAACATTCAAGTGCAAGTCATCGTTTATGTATTCCTACGTTTTTCGTCCCTTGTCTATTAATTATACTTTAGTCTCTTTAATTTTAAAGGAATGCTGCAACAGAAGCCGCTTGGGTATGAGCATTTTTTTATGTCCTCGTTTGAAGGCTTTTGCATCAAACACCAGTTGTTATCTCATCCAGAAACAAAGACGTCTCTTCTTAGCGTTGTCTTTCTGTGGGCTGTTTTCATTATGATCCTAAATGTACCAACATATACAATCATTCCCACTTTTCCGAACTTCTGTGCCTTTCTTATTTGCATCTGCGTTGCTTGTTTTCTTGCGACAAGCACAACCTACTGCGTAGTGAACGCAGGACGACGTCTCTTCTTGGTGTCGTGTTTTCTCTGCGCTGTTTCTTTCACGCTACCCATTGCACCAATCGAGCGAATTCAAAATGCCTCTGAAAGTCTCCACTCGCATATACAGGGCGACCAATAATGATATGAAAAGACACTCATAGTAATACAGTATATTGATCCTTCTTTCAGCCAAGAAAGTTGGGCTGCTGAAAACGGACTTCATCAGACGCATTGTTTTCGCTTTAACTTCAGGTCCTTGTTTATACGCCCAGCAAGTGTCCCTGACCTAGTTCCTGTAAGCTGGGAACCTATGGGCAATATTCTTAGATGCATTATACAGAGTGTTCAAAATTAAGCTTTACGGATGTTTTTTGAATTGCCTGTGGCAGGCCGCATAATTTTGATCGTTGAGCTTGGTTGTTCGCGGAGTCGGACATTAGTAGCACGAGAAATCGAAACACATATTCAACTGATTAACAAAAATTGACTAATTAACTTCCTACTTAATTACCTTATTACACGTATTGCAGTTTACGAATTCTAGCCGGTGAGTTTACAAGACGCATTGACTTGAAATGAATTTCCAGGATGACACAAGTTTCAATATATTATTTCCCACAGTGTGGGACCAAATGCATGGGCGTCCCAATTACTTTTGTGCTTCAGTGTATAAAGCAGCATTTTCGTAAAAAAAGTAAATAGAACAACAGTGCATTTTTACGGCGGGTTTCATAGCGCGTATCTACAAGCTGGTTTCATTCTGGATATTCATTCCAAGTGGATACGCCTGGCAAGCTCACCGGCTACAATTCGTAAATTGCAATATGTGTCGTAAATAATTACCTAAGCTAATTAGTGAAGTTTTGTTAATTATTTCAATATGTGTTTTGATTTCTCGTGCTATTAATGTCCGCCTCATCGAATAACACAGCTCAAGAATAAGAATTATGCTACCTGTCACAGGCGATTCTTTAAAATTCCGTAAAGCCTAATTTTGAACGCCCCGTATCGTCAAGGACGCGAGAGGTTATACATGAGTATGCTGGAGAGAGTCTAACAACATCACTAGTGACTAGACAAGCGAAAAAAAAATTGTCTCGAGGAGCGTCAGGCAAGCAGATATAAGTGCGGGTGACACCAAGGTGACCAGCAGTGGGTCATCGTGAAACTGGCAAAGGACAGCTGACTGCAGATGGGCAGGCACGACAAGGAGGCGTTCAGGGCCCTGAGGATGCATATTATGGCGGTATAAGGTGCCGTCCTGAAAGAAGAACAAGTGCAGTGAAGGGTCGGGTGTGGCAGAGCTGAGACTGTCGATGATAGTCCTCAAAGCCCAGTCACGGCGTTGTTCGCCCCGTATATTAACGAGGTTCGAGATAGGCAAGACGCAGGCGTACGTGCCTTGCTCAGTGACGTCAGCGGAATCCACGGGATGCTGAGATAGACAATAGGCATCTTGATAAAGCTGACTGAACTTGTGCACTACCGAAAACAAGTATCCTTGGATTCGCAGAGTCCAACGACCAAGGCGACCTGTAGGGTATTTGAGAGAAGAAAGCGAACAGAGGGCATGATGATCAGTTACGATGGTAAAGGTGCGGCCAAACAGGTAAGGACGAAATTTGGCGACAGCCCAGACAGGAGCAAGACACTCTCGTTCCGTGATTGAGTAATTCTTCACCGGTGCGGACAGGAAGCGGCTAGCGTACGCAATAACAAAGTCGTGTCCGCCCTGACGCTGAGCGAGGACGGCTTAGATTCCATGGCCGGTGGCATGTGTGCAACGCTCCGTCGGTGCAGTCGGATCAAAATGCGCAAAAATATAAGTCATGAGGGCATCGACAAGCACCGAAAAGGCAGCAGCTTGGGGCGAGCTCCATGTAAACTCAACGTCATTTTTGAGGAGCGCAGTAAGGGGACACGCAATGTCGGCGAAATTACGAATGAAACTTCAGAAATAAGAGCACACTCCAATGAAGCTTCGTACATGTTTAGTCGAACAAGGAGCAAAAAAATTCTTCATGGCGCGAACTTTTTCAGGATCGGGCTGGACACCATCTGCGTTGACGAGATGGCCAAATACGGTTATTTCACAGCGTCCGAAACGGCATTTTGAGGCATTGAGCTGGAGAACGGCTTTGCGGAATACCTCGAGAATGGCAGTGAGGCGCTGAAGAAGATGGCTGTCAAATGTTGGCGAAAACACAATGACATCGTCAAGGTAGCACAAGCAGGTTGACCATTTCAAGCAACGAAGAAGCGCATCCATCATGCGCTCGAATGTGGTCGGCGAATGAGGTGGCTGTGCGAGAACCGGAAACATTTCGAGGGCCGTCGTCTTCGTCCGACCGAGAGTAGCCGCCCCTTCACTGTCTCATGGCAATATGATTAAAATTGAGAAACCGTGACAGGAACATGTCTCCAATCTGCAGAAACTCTGCACATAAAATACTATAAAATTAGGACATCTTCCGTGAAAGTGCATGGAACACCGAAATACGTTGACTTTGCCTTTATTGGCATCAAAATGTTTATCGTGTTCTTTCTACCAAAACCTATGCCGCTTTATTCTCTGTCATTAGAATAAGTTCTCAAGGATCTCTCACGCGGCTGATCACTTAGCCTGTGTCTTTTCTCCCTTAAGATAAAATTTAAGTAAGGCTGGAGAAGAAGAGCTCTGCTTCGACAGACATGAAAAGGAAGAACCTGAGTGCTGGTTTACGTCCAAGTCCTAGTCACCATTTGTTGTCTTGGCGAACGCACCCACTCAATGGGACTCAGGTCTCCCTGGGAGTTTTCTTTTAGCAAGACTGTCCAACTTTCCTGCTGCATAATTCTAGATTTCAAACTGTGCCTCTACGTCAAGCACTGCTCTTTTTAGCCTCGCAGGTGAAATCCGTATCAATTCATACTTGTCGATTATTGGCAAGCCGCATAAGAGCGCCCGAGCATTTCAATTTCAGAATGTAAGCTATCGGCAACTGTGCTGGCAGGTTACAGCACAATTGATTAGGAAGCCATGGGCCGGTTGGCAGAGTAGACAGCTAGTGCTTCCTGCCTAGGCTAAACTACATGTATTACGAGTTGTTTAATCATGCTCGGAGGAAAAGTGGTCGGAAGTCTGTTAGGGGCCGAGATGCTTATTTTGTTTCTCGCATGGACTATGTGTATCTAACATGGCGGGACTTGATAGCCAGCCTCAAAGAAAGCTGTTCAATGGCATCGCCCTCTGGTGTAGCAAACACTACCGTGTAGAGAAGGTGAAAACTATTACGTAGCAAGGTGCAATAGAAGGGTAGATTTCCGCCAAATGTCTGGCGTTTTTTTTTTTTTTTTTGGCGAGTGCCAGGAATGAATTACACTATGTAGTTGACGATCAGGTTAACCTTCCATATTAAAGCTCTTGTGAATGTGGACCCCCGTGAACTACTGTGGCAGGCAACGAATGAAACGTGATGCGCAAAAAACAGTGTATTTACAGTTCTTACAGTACTGAAGGAATGAAAAATAGTTCAGAGCACAATTGATTAGGAAGCCGTGAGTCGATTGGCTGAGGAGACCACTAGGGCTTCTTGCCTAGGCTGAACTATTACCAGTTCTTCAATATGAAAGGGAGTAAAAGCATATCTACTGAATCAGCGGAACGATCGAAAAGCTGCACAATCTGGAAATCTGGAAATTTTCAGGCACCCAATGTAAGTCTGGGGCATTTCGGGACAACAAAGTTGCTGAAAATCAGGTGTAGGCATTTTGATAGATCGATCTATGTAGCTGACACTAACATGGGAACAATATTCGAAGCCTGGACATATCCCTTAAATCACAGCTCTACATCATTGTGTTTTGAGGGCATCACCGTATGCTTGACATCTTTGTATGTAAAAGTGAGAGTACTGTAGTTAGGCATACTGCTTTTAAGCTTCCTTTCTTGCATATTATCCCATGAAAATTCCGAAACAGTATTGGTCTAAAAAAGCCAGAGGCCTGCGCGGCACACGCAACACAGTCACAGAGTAAGCTGTTGGAGCGGCTCAAGAGTAGCGCCAATTTCGGCTCCAAGCAAACCAGGGTCTGCGCGACAGTCTCTTCGACTCGTTTGGCGAGAACGATCTGAACTGTCCGCCCGGCGTCGACGGCGAGCTGCGGCTTTTAATGCTCTCTGCACAGCAGTCTGCTGAGCCAGATGATGCCTGATTGTAGCCGCGCACGTAGCTCTACGTATGAAGGCGCCTTAACTAGATGGCACCACCATACTGGCGGAGGCTCGAGATCGCGTTGATTGCGTGTCTGGTCTGAATGAAATCTCGTCTTCTGCGCCTGCGCGCCTGCCTAGGGCGCGTTTATAGGGCATTTTTCCGCTACCTGGCGGGAAACGCTTGCATGGCTCAGTGGTAGAGTATCTGATTCCCGCGAGTGGGTCCGGGTTTGATCCAGGCGGGAAACAGGTACTTTTTTTCTGTATTTCTGACGATAGCGGTTACGGTCACCGGATATCGTCGGCGGGGTTGTGGCGGCAGCGGACGCTATCGCGAACCGAAACCGCCATTGGAATGAGCCATTAACAGCTTACGCCGTAAAACAACAGTATATATCCTTCACGAGAATAAAAGAAACGATATTTCGAGTAACGTATGCGGTAATAGTAACTGTTAACTGTGGAAACGCAGCAATGAAGCAAGCGCGTCACTACGTGGCGTAAGTTCAAAACATGTTCGAACATGTTTTCTGGAAATGGTAATATGCATGTATTGGCGATCATATCGACGTACGCCGCTCCGATCTTTGGAAGGATGAGCAGAGAAGCATGCTGGTAATATAGAAGTTCTCGAATTAAACTGGTACTGGCTGGCCGGTACAGGGAGACATATTGACATCACGTAAAGTGAGTTATTGAGCAATGAATAGCGATACTTTAGAAAAAGGGAAAGTATATGGCCATATATGTGGTTTGAAGCCACATTTCGTTTCGAAGGCTCGAACACAGGTGTCAAATAAATATGAGAAATTAACAAATTTTGTGACAAGGTTTTTAATGCTTTCACTTAATTGGAGAGCCCCCTGTGGGGCAGATGTCATATGGATGACGAGCATGATAGTTTGAGTCAAATGAGTGATTTGCATGTCAGAAATCTGACATGCTTACGCGTATGTCAAATATTACAATTTAGGAATGTGAGTTTACTGATAGATTCAGAATACGAACAGGCACGTTGCATGTCATGTGAATAGTCAGTGTGACGTAAGAAGTGGAACACTGTTACTGTCACTAGGATATTCCTAGCAATGCTATACCGAAATATAAAATGCTGTCTAAGGTGGATAAATGATACATTCGACCACTTAGACAGATTAATGCGTCATTAACCACTCGTTGCACCATTTTTGAACGAGGTGAAGATTGTGCTTGGTCGGAGATGTCGGAGATCCTCTACCCGGCAATGGTTTCTCATGGTAGTGGTATCAACAAGACCTTCACAGGGACTGCGCTTTTCAATCCGGTGAACTAAGCCAATATCCTCCGAGAGCTCAGACACGATGGCAAACGTGAAAGATTATTGGCCACCTGAGAAGTTCGACAGTATTGTGTCCGCTACTTCTTGTGTGTCTCTCATTTCGAATAACAGAAGACACAAAGACGCAGTTCTACACAGTACATCTTTTTATTTCAAATGTAAATGCGACTAACAACATTGCACGTGCGTTTCAAGCAATCCAATAATACATACAACCATGTGATGTATGGAGACGAGCGTCAACATCGCAATGTTTAAAATGATGTAACCGCTGTATACATTTTGCCTAAATCACACACAGCTTCAGTAAATTTCACACGATATTTAACGGCTTCAAATATTTTCCTAAACTTCATATGTTTTTGCTACGACATTATTGACTAGATGTGCATATGGTCCAGGATATTCCAGCTTCTATGTCAAATACATTGTTCCGCCAAATAAAGCTACTTTGCCAACCAGCACAACAAAATAATCCATCAAGAAATAAGCACTTCACATACTTTTGCCATAAGTGCTCACATGTAACTTTACACCGCACAGACCTCCTAGAAAAGGCGCTAAGAAATCAACGGCTTAGGTGAATTTACTAATTTTATTATCTTTGCAGTACCACAATTTGGGCCATTGAAATCAAATGCAGGTAAATCGAGCACCAAATTCAGACAGTGTGTTCATCTGTTTTGTTACAATTCTATATGTCCACCAAAAATGTCCATACATCTCTACCAGAGCTTTAGTTTACCATACCACCATTCGGCCGCAGCGAAAAATACACTGCAGTACACCAAACTTAAGATTACACTAAACCCCGTCTCAATGCCACGTCTTGAAAGTGCCGTAGAATATTTGACTCATTTCAAAAAACGCCACATAATCATAACAATCTGGTAAAATGATTAGGCGCCTTTTCCACTTCTCAGTTCAGCTGAGGTACAAGTGAAGATACTGCATAAAAAAGTTCTATATTTTGAAAGCTGCGAACTGTTACCTACGAGTGTCACGCCGTTATGGCACTGTTAATTTGTGTGCTCGCATGCATAAATGACAGCCTTGACACTTCGTAAGTAATACTCTCATTGATCACTACTAAACGTTTTTCAAATTCAATTTCAATTTTACTTTTCAACATCAGAAGACAATGCTGTTGTGGGCAGGGGACAAAAAGCATCCAAAAGGAGCTTGAAAGCATCCACTGACGATCACATTTGACAGACAGCAGTACAACAGTGCAATACGCAAAGATGGCATTGCACATATGAATATAGTAAACAATAGAGTAACTAAATACTCCCAAGTTGACATGTCATATGAAGAAAGTTTAAAAAAACGAAAAGAAAAAGACACAATATGCAAAAGTTCAGTCATGACGAAGTAGATGCTGAGTAGCGTGTACAACATAAAGAAGTGATTCGATAAGTTAAGCATATTACAAGAATAAGAATAAAAATTTCGCACAAAAACGTACCTAAACTACACAACATGTGAAAAACAGGATGTAAACAAAAAGTAGGACCGATATGGTGCATAGGAAACATCAGGTATTTATTTACTGGATGCCGTAGCTGCATGGCCAATCCTGGTCACCTTAGTGAGTTCCGCGACGGGAAACTTCCCACATTCCGTGAAATCGGGTGTCACGTGTAATTTGATTATGTGTCAAACAGGCAATAGTCTGGAGCGAATTGTATTTTTTCCTGAGTTCGATTTCGTAGCGCCTAATGAGTGTACGCTCGTAAAGGTTATGAAGGGAAACTAAATGCTGTAATATGGCAGGGCACTCTGATACAACGACGTACCTCAGTGAACAAACACTGTGTTACGTCCTTATATCGAAGTGCGCTGCCACATTACGCCATGATTAACCAACTAGCTCTCCCGTATGTCTTAGGAAACTATATGCGACTTTCTGAAAAGCGGCTCTGTATGGTTCTCATATGAAGCATTTGCGATCGCTCGGGGAGCCTTTTCTGTATTATGGGTAATTTCTTAATCTTCGAAACACTTGTAGTACAGCATAATACCTAGCAGTAACTTAAAATTGACATAAATAGAGAGTTATAACTAAGCTCCACACTTACTGGGACTGAGTAACGTAGTCCTTTATAGTCAGATGCAGACTCTGTTATTCATTTTACGCTGTCATTCACTTAAATCACTGATGATTACACCACAAGGTTTTTTAGTTGAAAAAATACGGCTTAAATCATCTCATGATGAAAGCCGACGGTAATGCGATTATTATTCGAACAATGCCCCAGCACACCGTATTCGTGAAGTCATGCTAATTGAACAACTGAAGAGGTGATTCTGATAATGACGTTGCTTTGGCTATATGCCACACTCTCCGACATATCGAAATTATGACGAAAATGAAGCGACCGCTACGGCATGATGACGATGGTATGACAAGGAATGCATGACTAGGACTGTAGGATGATAACGCTATGACTACGATTGCATGACGAAGATAAGAGGTCATTGGAGTGACGACGAGTGTATGAGGACAAAGGCGGAACGGTGTCATGATGAGAGTCGGCAATTGAAGGAGGAGTGATGAATATCACACGACCGCTACAGCATGACGACGACCGTGTGACAATGGAGGCATGTTATCCACTGTCTGAAGAGGACGGCATCAAAACGGCGGTATAATGATGATTGAATGATCACAAAGAATGACGATATATTGGCGTCGATAGATTGACGAAGGCGGTATAACGATGACAGAAAGAGGAAAATGGTATGACAACGACTGCGGGATGACAGCACGATGAGAGATGACGATGTTAGATCGACGACCATGGCACGGCGCTGACGGCATCACGACGACGATGTGAAAACGAATGCGTGACAGTTGTATATGGACAGTTGTGTTACGATGACGACATGACAAGAGTCATCTAACAAAGCTGAAATGATGACGACGCAATGATTACGATGGCGTCACGTCAACGAGCCATAATTTGCAGCCCAAGCCAATAGTGATACATAGGTAGTGTTGAAGGAATGACCACGATGGTATCACGAACTAGGATGCTAGGTGGATGGATGAGTAGATAGATACAAAATTTATTTAGGTATGAATGACATGACATGTGCGCATAACGCCCTGACCTGACATGGATTGACATGAGTGCCATCACTTCAATAACATGCATGTCAATAACATAAATGACATCCCATGCTTGTCATGGCTTCTATGTTATGGCATAAGTGGTATGAATGATAGGATGTCGTTTTTTCGGTTCTTTGACTCAGTATATATCTGGACATGGCTAACATTACATGCTCGCATGATTCCCTGACCTCACCTCAATAACATGTGCCATCAGATTAATGACAAGAGTGTCATGCCATGAATACCATGAATCGCATGACATGCTATGTACGTCATGACATGACAATAATGACAAAACATGCGTGAATATGTCATGCCATGTCATTCATGTTATTTCATTAAGTTATGTCGCGTAACACATATCGGGATACATGTAGCAAAGTGGGAAAGTTTCCGAGTGCGTCGCATGTAGCCAAAGCAACCGCAACGGAAGTCTCAAAATGACCCCTTCACCCCATTAATAAGTATGAATTCAGGAATACCGTGTGGCGCCACAGTGCCCGAATGTTAATCGCATTACCGTCGATAGTCTTAGCGAGAAGACTTCTGCCGTAATTTGTTTCAGGTAATTGTCCTCCCTAACCTAGCGGTGGGAGGACCATTAACTGGTAGGCATTTACAAATGATGAAATGCCTCGTCAAAGGCCCCACCAAATGCACGGAGGTTGCTTAAAAATTACACAAATAACAAAAAGTGCTTTGCATTCCACCCATATTTACTGTAATGCATTAGCTCAACCAGTCATACTCCCGCGAAGCTACTCTAGACAATGTGCGGCCCTATTTAGATGCTGAAAATTAAGCCACGACTTGCAGTAAGCAGCTATATTCGATATCACTTTCGCACTGTTTAAATGTGTTTACCATGGCCCATTATTACATGTGTTCAATGCAAATAGATAAATAAAGTGAAATTCGTGCAAACCTTCTTTTTAGTACACGCCCGCATGTTATGAATCTTGCATACAGGCAACACATGAAAGTTACATTAAATATCCGTTCATATATATATGAAATATACGAGACAGAATCACTCAGTAAATCACGTTAAAAATGTCCCTTACTTCACATGTAAGTGGTGTAGTGGTGTTTATTAGGATGTTACAGAAACTGATCGACACAGGCGTCGATTGTATGCTGTGGGTGGGATCATTCCATCGCAGAAGCGCGGTAGTGTGCAGAAATCAAACAGGTTGTACTCGAGTAACCAGTAGCACAAGACGAGAACCGAGACGTTGTTTACTGTGTAACTCTTCACTCCACGAGGTCGAGCAGAAGTACATATGCAGAACAACAATGCCCAGTAAGAAGCAGCACGGACGGGTCCAACAGGTTGCGTCTTGGTGCATCTGAGATCTTCCTTCGCTGGTCTGGCACATCCATCACAATTCAGGCTGTAGCCACGGCACCACTCTTTCGTTTTTCTGTATGTTTACCTATTTTCTGTGCCTTTCCTCGATCATGTTTGTAGCTTTGTCATCGTCGTTCTTCGTTTCCGCTTTTCTCGGTTGACAAATTTCTATTTTTTTTTGCAGTGAGAAAGATGAACTAAACACATAAAGGCCCTCGTCACATCACCACAGCTCACCCTCACAATTTTATTAGCACGGTTAGATACATTGTAGACAGCATGGAGACAGCACAGCTATGTTGAATAAACGCTATAGCAGATTTTTGTATCTATAATACGGTTCTGATTACTTCTGTTGTAAAAACTACTGCTTTTATAGCGAGGTTTTGAGGCATTTGGCTACGCACCAACTTTTAATACAAGTAGCATGGCCACGTGTGCATAAGTTTTCAATAATGTCAAAAATATTTGCAATTACATTGATTGCAATTTTGCATTCCTTACAGCGTCTGTCACGAAAACAAGATATTCCACTGCCTTTGTTAGCACTATCAAGCTCAGGTATGCAACGCGCCACCACATTGCCGCGCACTAACGCGTTTTAGCTCATACTGAGCGCCACAATACATATGGCTCAATGAATGCTTCCTGAACCGGGGAAGCGGATTACACGTTGGCGCGGTTTATGACGGTCTTGTTGTGTCTGGTAAGATTGCACGGCTACGTGATAATATTTATCGGAAGATGACATTTAGGTGTATATATAAATTGAAGCAGCGCGCAGTCGGCTCAACGTAGGGGTTTGCGCGCGCATATAATGAGCAGGGGAGGACACCTGTGCTTCTGGACGATGAATAGGGATGCCTTATACTGAACTCTGCATCGATCTTTCCTGTGCATCTGCACTTTTCGTGCAGTCTTGCGCGGCATAAACGGAGACAAAGAAGTCAAAAGCAGGCACATTGTGCCCCTTAAATATTTTCCACAGCTATTTTCTACAAGAGCGTTTGGCTTCTTGGCTAAGCACCAAACCTGTGTTCAACCATTGCACGTAACAGAACAGACTGCGCGTGTCGTTAACCGCCGCGGTTAATGCTCCCAGAGAAGATGACGGTATTCATTAGTCTAATGGTTTACAGAAATCATGCAGCTGAACTCGTAGATATCTCTCCCCGAGGCCACCATATTATCCGCTCACCCTGTTTGTATAGTTTTAGTGACAAGTTTAGTTAACGGCCGTATTGGGAGCTTCACCAGAAATGTTCATTCCGTGTGCCACTGAAAAAGCTTTTTGGCCGCGGAACACAAGTGGCATGGCCGACTTTAGAAGAGCAATTCCCGGGCGCCTGGCTGTTCGAGTCACCTTGCGTGTATTCGCGGGCTTCTTTCCCGCTCGGCAAAACATTCGTGTGTAGCACGTATTGTGCAACAGAAAGCTGTATCGGGTGTTCTGCATGATGCTCTACAATTTTCTCATTGACACTTTTCATCTAATTATAATATTTGAGAAGTTGAATAATCAATGAAAACTAATGATGTAATAAGGCGGAATGCAAAAAAATAATCTGAGCATCCCCAAGCGACGGCAAACAAGACCACCTTGGTGCTGGGCAGCTACGTTGAATTTGAATATTTTTAACCTTTCGAGCAAGTTACGTGAAACGCCCTGCATGTATGTATATATATATATATATATATATATATATATATGTGTGTGTGTGTGTGTGTGTGTGTGTGTGTGTGTGTGTGTGTGTGTGTGTGTGTGTGTGAAGGAAGTACTGCTTCGAATACGGCGTTAATCAAGTGAATGTACAGGCGCACGTAAACAATCCGAAACAAGCATTTTATTTCGACGTTTCGGCCGGAGTCCAGCCTTTATCAAGGGAGCGATTGCAAGCACCCAGGAATCAGATTGTGTGAGGGGTCACATGTTAGCATAGAGCATGCGAGGGGTCGCACTTACCAGGAGAGTGTTTCTCTTTTTCTTGATTTGACGTTACTGCAATTCTTGTGAGACCACGAAGGCGGTCAATACACCACAACCTGGTTATATCAGCTCACATTGTGGGCGTCATAAAACCAGGTGGGGGTGTGTTGACCGTCTTCGTGGTCTCAGAAAAGCTGCACTAACTTCCAATTAAGAAGAAGAGAAACCCTCTTCTGATAGCTCCTACTGTCGCATGCTCTGTGTTAACATGTGACCCCCCTCCCCCCATTCCATTGGCTGTGCCTTTCTATCTGACATTTCTCACGCCCCTCCTTGTGGACGCCACTGAATGTTCGCATGTTGTTATTTATAGGCTACCTGCGCTCATATATTTTTTAATGCGAAGCATTTCTTGAGGAACATTTGCCACTTTGACAGTGTTTGTCTGTCTATCTATCTAGCCACCTTCGTCTTGGTGCTCTCATGGTCGTTTCGTTAACTTGGAAAGTACCAAAATTGGCATAGTATGACAAGAGTGTACGACGAACATAAATGATAGGTCATGACATCAATATCATGACATGTGTGTCATGTAGATCATGAAACAGCCACCTACGTCTTGGTGCGCTCATGTTCGTTTCGTTAACTTGGTGTGTAACTAGAATCTGTTCGGGCATGGGTACTAAGTGAAGGAAACACCAAAGGCTGGTGGTAGAAGTCATAATTATGAGCATGACTAAGCAAAAATGACCAAGACTCAGTGAAAAAAGATTAACACGCAAAAACCATTGGAACGGGTTCGGATGTGGTACTAAGTGAAGGAAATGGCTAAAAGTTCATGGTCGAAGCCATAGTCATAAGCATGACTAAAGCTTTCTTCTTAAGGTCTCTTAGGCGTAGCTAAAGCGACTCCTGAGGGCTCATGACATGAATGTCATGGCATGCGTGTCATGTAGGTCATGAAACAGCCGCCTACGTCTTGGTGCTCTCATAGTCGTTTCGTTAATTGGTAGGCTCCCCGCACACTGCTTCGCATAACATCGATTCCCACAGTGCTTGGGATCTGCCGGTGTTTTTTTTTTCTCTTTTTTTGCGAATAAACTGCGTGGCTAACAAAGCTAGATGTGTGGCCACGGGCACCGTAACCCCCTCAGGGCCTTGCGGGTAGTTGTACTATCCTGTGACCAAATAATATTGAGGGGCTTGGAATAAAGGTGGCTAGGTATTAAAGAAAGAAAGCAGCTTAGAAGGCAGACAGAAAAAAAGGGAGTTCTGGGGCCCTGGCGGCCCTGTTTCGTTAGTGGCCGTCCCGTGTTGTTGAGTGTTGAGGTGCTGTATGATCCTAGCGCCACGTTAGATGTCGTTAGACGTTCATGCGTGCGAGAAGGCATTTTGATGTGTCTGCGGGGAAGATGTGACCTGCCTTGTGTCAGACGCGAGCCCCAGGTGGAGGAAAGTGGTCAGGGCCTCTCTGCACAGCACTGCGGTGTGTGTATCTACTTGACAAGATAAATGATCAGACGTCTCCTTCTTGTCGTATTCCGGACATGCTGTATTTGTGGCGACGAGCCTTCATCGACGTGCTTCCCGTGCGAAGGCTCCGTAGCGTGGTTCACGGTGATTACTACTGGTATTACTAATAACGTCTGCCTCGTTACCCAAATTTCAGCAGAATATCGTGCACTAAAGTTCAGTGTTACTCCACAAGCCCCGATGTGCACGCAGGATACAAGATTGTCAGTGGTTGACATACGCGTACGTCTAGTAATTCGCAATAGAGAAGGTAATAATTGAGGTACCAGTCTCTTATGACATTCACAATTCTGGCGGCTGCTTCCTTAACTGTATGGTTATTGCTATCTGCAAACGATTCTGCATCAGTGTTTTACGTGGAGTATTTACAAGGCAGTAGCCGGCTGGCCTTCGTAAAGCTATGCAAGACAAATAGCGTTATAGGCGCCGTGGGCGCCGATACCAACACCGGATGTTCTGTGACACAGGGCCCGATGGAAAACAATGGCGGAACCAATCCCCGTGGCCGTGCAGGGCAAAGCAATGCTTCATATTCGTGTACGGCAGAGGCGTCAAGCAGTCACTCATCAATGGTCCATACCCCCGTAAGCCCGAAAAAAAGGGTTTGTGTTTTAGTTTTGGCGTAACAGAATTATGTTTTCTCGAATATTCAAACTATACTCCGACGCTATCATGTCTGTAGGTTGTGCATAAATCAAACTGTACTTATTTTTTACGCATTTAATTTTAGAAGTTCAATTAGTTCAGTAACGCTTCTGAGCCACGCGGAGTGCCTGCGTGGTAGTGGTTCGAGATGACTTTTTCTGACGAAACATGCCACCGGCGGCGGACACCGACGCCACATTTGCGGCGACATGGGGCCCTAATGCTATCCCGCTAAAAGAAATGGTTCAGGGCACTTTGAGCCACCAGTCACGTCAGCATCGCTCTCATCTTTACTGATCCTTTTAATGAGCAGGAGCATCGTGATAACCTAAGCGCCTGGTGCAATATCTACGTGCTTCATTGCCCGAAAAAGACAAGTGTACATTTATTCAGCTTCCATAACATCTACTTCTACATGGTGGGCAAGTAGACACATGATAATGGAAGCTATACGCGTAGTTGGACTCTTCAATACAGAAAATTGCTCCGCCTGAGTCTGTTTTGCGTATTTATTTAAATGTATTGTTTGCTTAATATTTGCCTATTTACGGTGAACTCGTGCTTTAGACATTGCAGAGTCGAAGGGCAGGTTACAAATGAACAGTTAGAAGCACAGTTAATACAATAATTATGAAGAAAAAAATCAAGCCGTATGTACCAAACAGGTAAGCGCCAACAGCTCGAAGTCTAGCCTCCCGCATTCCACCTGACGTGCATGTTCGTCTGCATCCCTATGCTGATAAAATAAATCAAATAACCAAAACAATAGTTTCTAACTTGGGTGCGCACCGTGCCAGTGTGGTGGCGCATGCAGCCATTGTGCGCCTGTGTGTCCTTGCGGATGTGCTTGCACTTGTTTATGTTACGCAAATTTCATTTTAACACGAAAGACTAATTTGCCTTATTCTTTCTTTTTTTTCTGCTCGGCACCATTGTTTTGTCCGTTCTGAATACATTTACCGCTTTTTTTGTCTTTTGGAGGATTCCTATCTATGACATACGTTGCTGCAGCATCTATGTTATTGCAGCTGTGCGAACGGAAAAACTCATTGTGGTTGCTTCGGCGTGTTGGTAGGTCCCAAATCAGCACGGGGCTAGACGAGCAATAGGCCAAGGAAGGCGAAGCCTGTACGTCTTCATCCTTTTTGGTGGCGCCATTTGGCGATGTTGTTGATAATTTTTTACAGGATGTCCCAGGAGCGACGACTGACATGTTCATGTCTCCAACATCTCACGTGGAATCACTCGCTCTCATTCAGTGGAGCATAACCAATCTGTAGGATTGGCCAAGAATGTGGCCACCCTCAGTGTCACATGCCGCACGGCTAAATCCAAGAAACTCAAGTAAGTAAAACTAGCAGCTAAATGTGAAGCGCTATTTCATAAACATGCCATTATATATTTACATTCTTTGTCAAAGTTTTGTATAAATCACATTATTATTTTATTAATAGAGGCACCCTTACTGGCACAAGTTTTTTTTTTTCTTTTACATCGAAGCTGTTAAGGGCTAGGTTCCAGGAGGTTACCATGAGGTCATGTCCGCGTGTAGAAAAGCCACGTGACCTAGCGGGAGAGGAGAGGAAAAGAAAAGCTCAACCCTGTGAGAATGCTGTGAGAGGGTGTAGATGGAAAACAGAACGGGGAGGGGGGTTGAGGTACGTCGAACCGTCCAATACTCGCGTTGGAGGGGAAGAGCGTGAGGCGCGCCATTCAATGGCGGTGTACGCAAAAAAATTGTCGGTTTCACTAAGTATATTCTAGGCACTGGTAGTTTCACCCGAAAGGCGAAGCATCAATTGCGATAGCAAATTAGCAGAGAGCTATACGGAGTAAGGATAGTAGATTTATCAGCTGTATATACTTGGACATGCAGCAGCACCACCAACGCGCAGAACTGTCGTCTATCGCCGTCGGCGTTTTGCCCGCGTTCGCACCGAACGCGCGCGGCATTGGTGACTTGCCGGTGCCTCTGGGGGCGGCTCGGAGGTTTTCGACGAGATAAGAATGGGACACTCGTCCAGCAGCGTCGGAAATCTTACCCAACTTCTCGCCTCGCAACGTTTTTATATAAATACGCATTTGGTTCCGCAGCTAAACGTCGCCTCCCCTCCCTCCCGTCCCCCCACTGCCTTTCGCGCGACGGATGATGTCGCGTTTGCTCTGTATATATGGTGATTGTAAAGGAGGAAAGAGACGCTCAATTCTGCCGCCCGTCAGGGAGCACGGCACCGAACGCTCGTTTGCTTTCCGACGTGCGTTCGCTCCTCGTGAAAGCGCGCGTCCTCCGCACCCTTTCACTCGCACATACAGCGTCCGGAGCGCGGCGACGATTTCATCGCCGTTGACGTCATACGGCACATCACGGCGATGGCGACGACGACACCGACGGCAGAAATCCGCTTTGTAGTGTCCATATAATTGCTATCGTAATAAAAAATAGGTCAACGGAGGAGTGGGGTGTGAGAGGAGTTCGCGTTAGCGATGGTTGTATATACGGAGCTTTGGTCAAGGACTCTTGTCTGGGAAAGTCGTAGAAAAGCATGAGAAACGCGCTACAAACGCCGTCGCCAAACGACGCGGACGCGTCCCATCCCCCGCAACGCGCTAGGCACGCCGTCGCCCGTGAACGCCGAGCCAGTTTTTTTTCAGAGCCGGGCATTGTATAGCAATCGTCTAAGTGTTAAAAAATACACCATTGTGCTACTTGGAGCTCGCCCTGAAGCCTCTTTCCCGAGTACGTAGCGAAGAGGTTGGTTTACAATTTTGTAGCCAAATTCAACATAGCAAATCGCCAATATAGCTAAACCCCAAGATAGCAAATCCCTGCAGAGTGCCAGCTTCGCCGGACTCCTTTCTTCACAGGGTGGAAGGGCTCTGACTTTTATTGCGATAGCAATTCTACGGACACTCTAAGAGGATTTCTGCCGTCGGCGTCGTCGCCGTCACCGTGAGGTTCCGTATGACGTCAATGGCGATGAAATCGTCGCTGCGTGCGGACGCTGTATGTGCGAGTGAAAGGGCGCGAGGGACGCGCGCTTTCACGGGGAGCGAATGCACGCCGGAGAACAAACGCGCGTTCTGCGCCGTGCTCGCTAGGGCATGTACGCTTAGCGGTATGCTGCTATCCCACTCTGCCTCCACGAATTACAGCCTCGTGGAGGAGGAGGAATAAACATTTTATTAAAATAGCACACTGAGGTTCTTGCGGGTGAAGCCCCTACTCCAGGGCCCCACTGGCTCTAGCGGCTCGTTCGGCTTGGTCCAAGGTTGCCTGCTGGCTTCCCAGGTCCTGCCGGGCGAGTCGCGCCTCCCACGACCTTTCAAGTTCGTTGCGTGTAACGAGGGGTGAGTTTCCCTCTGCTGGTCTTTGTTTGCAATGCCAAGTGATATGTATGAGGGTTGGTGTATCGCTGCACCAAGGACAGCAGTCATCGTATTGGGACGGGTGTATTTTGCTCAGTGTGTGTATATTGGGATATGTATTCGTTTGTAGGCGTCTCCAGTCCTGGGATTGCCAGCGTGTGAGTTTAGGGTGGGGTGGCGCCATTGTCTGCCTTGCGCGTCTTTGGCTGTCGAGGATATCTCGCGGCAGCGTAGGTGTGAGGTATTCCTCCCGGGTCGATGTGTCCGCGGCTCGGAAAATTAGTCCTCGAGCCAGGCGGTCCGCCCGTTCGTTTCCCTGTACACCTTCGTGAGCGGGGCACCATGTGATGATGTGATCTTCTCGAAGGTTGTTTCCTAGAATGCCTAGGACGCTCCGAGGGAGGACGCCCCTGAGAAACAGTCGGCAAGCTTCTTGAGAATCCGTGAGAACGTGTGCAGATTGCCTCTTGACCTCTGCCGCTCGTATGGCTAGTGCTATGGCCGCCGCTTCGGCCACGGCCGTGCTCTTAGTACGGATCGTAGCCGACGTGATTGCTTCGTTGCCTCTAGTGAAGACCGCAGCAAATGCTCTCAGCCTCGAGGGGTAGGGAGTTGCGTCTGTGTAGTGAGTGCTTGGGTCGTTGCGTAACCGTTCGAGTGCTACCGCTCTCGCTCGTCTGCGGCCGGTGTTAAACATGGGGTGCATGTTCTTGGGTATTGGGTGCACGTGTATGCGTTCCCTGTCTTGTCTGGGTATTTGGTGCGTCTCCTCCCCGCAGAATTGGGGTGCCAAGGGGTAATGAAGTCTCTGTAGTAAAGCTCTACCTTGGGTTGTCGAGTTGAGTCTCTCTCTTTGCGCGATCAAGACTGCCGCGGCGTGTTCATCGTACGTATTGTAAATACCCAGACTCTCCAGACGCTCTGTGCCAGTGCAGTCAGGGAGGCCCAGTGCAGCTTTGTAGGCAGTCCGTATGAGTGCGTTGGCCTCCTCTGCTTCACATCTGCGTGAAAGCTGGTATGGCAGAGCGTACGTAATGCGGCTGATTACGAAGGCTTCTACCAGTCTCCTGGTGTCGTCCTCCCTCATGCCGTCCTTACTGCGCGCTATTCTTCTTATGAGTCTCGATACGCTCCTGGATGTGTGTTTGAGTTTGTTTAGCGTTGACGATATGCTGCCCGTCTCCTGAATTTGCATGCCTAGCACCCGGAGCTCCTGCACTTGTTTGACCTGGCTTCCGTTGATCTCCAGATTGAGGATGGGGGAGCGTGTCTGTTGGGTGTTTTTAGGTCTTATTTGAATAAATTCAGATTTTTCTGGTGCACATCTCATGCCTGCCCTTCTCGCGTGTTCGTCAATTGTGTTGATCGCTCTTTGTAGAGTGTCTTGTCTGTGCCCGTAGGACCCCTTAGTTGCCCAAAGGGTGACGTCGTCCGCATAGATAGCTACTCCAAGTTCCGGGTCTTCCTCCAACGCTAGAGCCAATTTCCTCATCCCTATGTTGAAAAGTAGTGGGGAGAGTATAGAGCCTTGTGGAGTGCCCTTGTTGGCCATGTTAATCGTGTCGGATCGTAGGTGGCCCAGCCCTATGGTCGCCGTTCTGTCTTTGAGAAAACTGTGCACGTAACTGTAGATCCTCTCCCCACAGCCTACTTCTTGTAGGCCGGTGAGTATCGCGTCATGTGATATGTTGTCAAAGGCCTTCTGCAGGTCCAAGGCAAGCAGGATTCTGTTCATGCTTCTGGGTGGTGGGTTGAGAACCTCGTCCCGAAGTAGGAGGAAGACGTCCTGCGTGGAAACCCCATGTCGGAAACCGTACATCGAATTTGGTAGGAGTTCGTTGCCCTCTAAGTATCTCCCGAGCCGTGTTTGGATGACCTTTTTCGAAAAGTTTGCCAAGGCAAGAGGTTAAGGAGATTGGTCGGAGGTTCTGTAGCGATTTTGGTTTCCCCGGCTTAGGTATTAAAATGATTTCAGCTTCTTTCCATTCAGGTGGTATGGACCCTCCTATCTTCCAAACCGTGTCGTTGAAGAGCTGCGTTAGTTTCTCTAAAGCTTCGGTGCCCAGGTTTCTGATTATGGCGTTTGTGATACGATCCGGTCCGGGCGCCGTGTTCCTCTTAAAGGACAGCGCTGCCGCGTATACTTCTGCAGAGGATATCGGTTCGTCAAGGGTGGGATTAGCCGGTCCCGTATAACTTGGTGTGGTGGTTGGGGTCACCCTTTCTCCAACGTACGTGTTTTGGAGCTCGTTCAGTAGCTCCTCGTCTGAGCCTGCGTAGTTGTTAGCTATGCGCCTGAGGGCGAGCGTCGTTTCTCTCCGCGTGGTTGCAGGGGTGAGCATACTGCGAAGGATTGCCCACGTTTTCTTTGTGCTTAGAGTGCCGCGGAGAGAGTCACAGAAATTCCTCCAGTTCGTAGTGCACAGCTCTTGCGAGTACGCATTGGCTGCCTCCGTGAGTTGTGCGACGCGCTCTCTAAGCTTTCGGTTGTGTCGCTGTTTCTTCCATCTTTTGGTCAGGCTTCTTCTTGCTTCCCAAAGATGGCTTAAATGGTTGTCGACCACTGGGTTTTTCTGTGTGGTTTGAAATTGTCTGGAGGCTTTTTCCGCCGCGTCCCGTAAATACCCCGTCAAATCTCGTATCGTGTTGAAGTCCGGGGCCTCAGTTTGGCATTCCCTAAATTTCTTCCAGTCTGTCAGACGGGCCGTGCCGATCGGATGTCTTATTTTTGCCGTTTGAATGGAGACACTGAGAATGTAATGGTCACTCCCCAATGTCTCGTCTAGGTTAGTCCAAGTGACTCCTCGTTCATCGCTTACGAAAGTGAGGTCAGGGGCCGTATCTCTTGACACGCTATTTCCCAGTCTGGTAGGTGAGTCAGGCTCCGTGACGAGGATCAGATCGTGAGTCTGAGTTGCCTTCAGTAGGCTGGTACCTTTGGCCGTGTCCCTTCTGTAACCCCACTCCGTGTGCCAGGCGCTGAAATCCCCTAGAATACTAATCTATCGCCTCGTTTCGCGGTGTTCATGATGTGTAAGATAATTGGTGTGAAGTCCGCCTTGTGATCTCGTGGCGAGCTGTATACATTTGCTACGATGTTCTTCGGGCGACCTCGCTTTACCGGCCATACCGTGGCTATTTGATGCGGTATTTCAATGCCTGGTATAGTTTCGACGCTCACCTCGAGATCCTTCCTAACCAATATTGCCGTCCCCGTGTGATCGGTGTTTTTGTGGAGTGTGTATCCTCTTATTGAGCGTTTCGGTTTGCCGGCTTCTTGCAAGCATATAAGATCTGGCGCAATTGCCGCTGCTTCCACGAATTGTGTCAGTGCAGCTTCTTTGTTGTGCAGGGAACTGCAGTTCCACTGCCACAACTCGAGATTCTCTTGACTGCGTGTGTTTTGTTTAGCCATCATAGGAGCTCTAAAAATTTGTCTCCGTGTCAGTCGTTAACAAGACCTTGGGATCGCGGCCTCCGGGGCTTGTGTTTCCCCGTTTCCGTGTTTTTTTGACCCCTTTGATGGAGTCGTCGACATATTGCTTGAGATTTTCTATCTCCACAAAGAGAAGTTTTAGCTGGGTTTCTATGTTGCGTAGCTGTCCCTCCCCGTGTTGCGCCGCGGTGGTAGCGTATTGTGTCGTGTCCGTGTGCATTTGTGTTGCTTGGTTTTGTGTGTTCTGGCTTTGGGTCGTAGTTGCTAGATGTTGTTTGAGCGCTGCGAGTTCGGCCTGTAGTTCAGCAAGACTGGATTTAAGTTGCTTATTTTCTGCGATTATTCTCTGATATTCCTCACTTTGTATTATTGGGGTGGTCTTGGGAGCCGCGACCCTTGCCCAGCTTACCTGCGTGTTCGTAGGTGGCGTCGACTTCTGTCCCGCCGGTTCCGTGGTGGGTCGAGTGGGCAGCTGCGATCCGCCTGCTTGATGTTTCGGGCTGTTGTTTGTCGGTGAAGGCCTGGACATTGAGCTCGATCCGCGTCGGGGTGGAGGCGGTGTCTTGGAGCGTGCTCGGACTCTACTTCGATCGTTGGGTGACGGAGTCCTGTGTCGGCTTGGCGATCGTGACTTCACTTGGTTGCAAAGTTCGGATTCCTCTTCCTCAGATGTAAACCATCGGATCGCCCTACCCTTTGGGCTGGGCGAGCGCTTTCTTGGTTGCCTGGCGGGTGTTCTCGGCTGTCTGAGTCGCTGTGTACAGCTGCGGTCACCTGTGACGTGTTCCCCCCCGCACGAGGCACACTTTGGCGCGCACATATGTCCGTCAAACGGGTCCCTCGTACCACATATGCGGCAGACGCGAGTGTCCGGTTGGGGGCACACATCTGTACGGTGCCCCTTGCTGTAGCAGGTCTTGCACACCTGCACCGTTGCTCTATACGGGTGGCAGGCTAGTTCTCCTCCGCAGTAATACACAAAGCGCGGGAGAGTCGGGCCACAGAAGGTGATCGCTGCACTCTTCGTTTCCCCCATCATGCGTGCATATATTATTTCCACCCCTTGCGTTCTCACCCGCAAGTTGGCCATGAGCGTTTCAGTAGGTGTGCTGGCTGGTATCCCGTGCACCACTCCCCTGAGGGCTTCTTCGCCAGTCGCCGCGTATACGTTTACGGCATGATTGCGACCATTTAGTGTGAGCGTGGTTATGCGACGAATTCGCTCTGCCACTTCTTGTTCCGAGGTTGATATGATAACTATGTTCGATCCCGGCTTTATCCGTAACAGAAAGTGCTCACCTGTTACGGTGTGTTGGCAGGCGGATGAGACTGCCGCAGCCATCTCCGGGGTGGTGATTGTTCGTAGTGGTAAGCCCTGGTGGGGTCGAATCACTATCTTGAAGTCGTCTTTCGGAAACGGCGGGTATTTGATCCCCTTCCTTTTCCTTTGAGTTCGCAGTGGGTTTTCCTCTGGTTTTCGTTCTTCGGGTCTTCTTAGTCCCTGTTTCTTCTCTCTCGCTTGTTGTTTTCTTTGCCGCAAAGTGAGGACGGTGTGCCAGTCGTCCTCGGTGGTCGTTCTTTCAATAGTTTCACAGTTAGTTGTCGTTGGCTTGATGCCGTCGGTCTTGCTCGTCGAAGGTCTGGTAAGGTCCATGTCCTCTTCCGTCGTAGCAGAGGAACGCCCGTCGGCGTTCTTTGTGTCGAGCGCAGACGCCTCGGCCATCGTCAGCGTCTGCGTTGCCGGCACTACCGGCGCAGCTGCCAGCGTCTCCTACCTATCGGTAGGCTTGGCGCGGCTGCCACGTAGTGGAGGGCTTCTTCTGACGTGGCGGTGTAAATAACGGCTCCCGGCTCACAAAACTGGTGTCCACGGATTCCGGGTGACTTCACGAGTCAAATGGAGTCGAACTTTCCTGGGTGTTTAGGGCCGAACACACCCCAGCCTCGTGGAGTTCGTGGAGGCGAGTGGGATAGCAGCATACCGCTGAGCGTACATGCCCTTGCCGGTCCCTGCCGCCTCTGCTGTCTACCGATGTGCGGACGAGCCCCCTGAACTATCTCTCTTCTCTTTTATTGCGATAGCAATTATATGGACACTCAAAAGCAGATTTCTGCCGTCGGCGTCGCCGTTGCCGTCGCCGTGAGGTTCCGTATGACGTCATTTGGAGATGAAATCGTCGCCGATGATAAGTGGTTCTTGAGGGAAAGGGAAAGGTTGGCGCTATCTTCTGCAGCCCTTGAGGGAGCACGGCTCAGCGCCAATGCCGAAAGCTGTACGTGCGAGTGAAAGGGGGCGAGGGGCGCGTCTTTCACGGGGAGTGAACGCACGGCGGAGAACAAACGCGCGTTCTGCGCCGTGCTCGCGGGCTGCAGAAGTAGGCGTCTCTTTTCTCCTTTACAATTACCATATATGTAGAGCAAACGCGCCTTCTTCTGACGCGCGAGAGGCCATGGGGGAGGGGGAGGGAAGGGAGGCGACGTTTAGCTGCGGCACCAAGTGCCTATTTATATCAGAGGCTCCGGCAACAGTCACCAACGCCGCACGCATTTTGAGCGAACGCGGGCAAAACGCCGATGGCGTCGACAACAGTTCTGCGTGTTGCCGATGCTGCTGCATGTCCAAGTTTATACAGCTGATAAAGCTAATAAAATTACTCCGTATAGCTCTCTACAAGTTTGCTATCGCAATTGATGCTTCGCCTTTCAGGTGAAACTGCGACAACTTTTCTTTACCTCCTACTCCCCCTATCCCCTACGACGCTGCGCCGTGCTCCCTGATGGGCTGCAGAATTAAGCGTCTCTTCCTTATGTATAATAAACACCCCCCCCCTCCCTGAAGGGCTGCAGAATTAAGCGTCTCTTTCCTCCTTTACAAACCCCATATATATATATATATATATATATATATAGAGAGAGAGAGAGAGAACGCGACTTCTTCCGTTTATTGCGATAGCAATTATATGGACACTCAAAAGCAGATTTCTGCCGTCGGCGTCGCCGTCGCCGTGAGGTTCCGTATGACGTCATTTGGAGATGAAATCGTCGCCGCGCGCCGAACGCTGTACGTGCGAGTGAAAGGGTGCGAGGGCCGCGTCTTTCACGGGGAGTGAACGCACGGCGGAGAACAAACGCGCGTTCTGCGCCGTGCTCGCGGGCTGCAGAAGTAGGCGTCTCTTTTCTCCTTTACAATTACCATATATGTAGAGCAAACGCGCCTTCTTCTGACGCGCGAGAGGCCATGGGGGAGGGGGAGGGAAGGGAGGCGACGTTTAGCTGCGGCACCAAGTGCCTATTTATATCAGAGGCTCCGGCAACAGTCACCAACGCCGCACGCATTTTGAGCGAACGCGGGCAAAACGCCGATGGCGTCGACAACAGTTCTGCGTGTTGCCGATGCTGCTGCATGTCCAAGTTTATACAGCTGATAAAGCTAATAAAATTACTCCGTATAGCTCTCTACAAGTTGGCTATCGCAATTGATGCTTCGCCTTTCAGGTGAAACTGCGACAACTTTTTCTTTACCTCCTACTCCCCCTATACCCTACGACGCTGCGCCGTGCTCCCTGAGGGGCTGCAGAATTAAGCGTCTCTTCCTTATGTATAATAAACACCCCCCCCCCTCCCTGAAGGGCTGCAGAATTAAGCGTCTCTTTCCTCCTTTACAAACCCCATATATATATATATATATATATATATATAGAGAGAGAGAGAGAGAGAGAGAACGCGACTTCTTCCGTCGCGCGGAAAGCCGTGGGGGGACGGGAGGGGAGGCGAGGTTTAGCTGCGGCACCAAATGCGTATTTATATAAAAACATTGCGAAGCGAGAAGGTGGTAAAGACTTCCGACGCTGATCGACGAGTTTCCCGTTCTTATCTCGTCGAAAACCTCCGAGCCGCCCCGAGAGACCCTGGCAACAAATCTAGTAACGGTGCTGACAACAGTCACCAAGGCCGCCCGCGTTCGGTGCGAACGCGGGCAAAACGGCGAAGGCGTCGACAACAGTTCTGTGCGTTGCTTGTGCTGCTGCATGTCCAAGATATTAAAGCTGATAAAACTACCATCCTTACTCCGTATAGCTCTCTACTGAGTTGCTATCGCAATTGATGCTTCGCCTTTCGGGTGAAACTGCGACAATTCTTTTAATCGGCATACGAGGATTACGGTCCTTTTGTTGGTACTTTCATTCGGTGCACATAAAGTGCTCGTATATGTGTTTGCGGCTTTTCAGGGTACTGTTTTACCGTCTCCTTTCCTCTCGTCATCATGAATTACTGACCTCTGTCATTTTTATATGTTCCGTTAGGTGTATTAAACAGTTTCATCCACAAACAAATCCGGCGAGATACTGACCCATCCATAGCTGTACATTTAAACATTATATCAAATGCTACGCTTACAACACGTAGTGCTTGGACGTTGTCTTACGCAACGAAAGAAATAGAAATGATGAGTATTTGCACAAATAGTCAAACGTTATTACTCGGACTACACCAGGATATCGCCATGGTAGCACACAAACGAAACTTAAAATAAACATGGGCCAGCTTGATTGTCTATGTCAAATGTTTTCAATAAGTGAAATGCCAACCCTTGCAAAAATTTACCATAGGCCTTTGTCTGAACTGCGTACAAAAGGTTCCATAACGCTAGTTATTTAACTAAATAAGTGTAGCCTATACAGGCATAGGAAGCCAGAGACTGTTGAAGTCTGTCTGTGTACTATCGACCAAAAACATTTACGGAGCGAGAGATCTGACAAAAAGCTAAATATCTCCGCAGCCTCAAAACGTTGCCTGGTATTACCACTTCCATCCTCTACTGGTATTTCGATCTCGACAACACGCATTAATATGGCAAAAAGAAAGGAAGTTACGTTACCGCAAAAAAGACAGTCACAACTTCAGTTAGCTACTGAGCAGTTTTTTCTTTCTATAATATGACAGAATTTAGAATTATGATTTAAACATAAATACCGTTCCATTCCTTTTTCCAGATTCTCGCCTATAATTAACACATTTCTTTACGACCGCACCCCCACCCGCCGGGGTGGTTGTGCTGCTGAGCACTAGGTCGCGGGACCAAATCCTTGCCGCGGCGGCCACATTTCGATGGAGGCGAAATGCAAAAACGCCCGTGTGCTTGCGTTGTAGTGCACGTTAAAGAACCCCAGGTGGTCAAAATTAATCCGGAGCCCTCCACTACGGCGTGCCTCACAATCAGTACTGGTTTTGGCACGTAAAACCCCAAAAAGAAGAAGAAGTACGACCGCACCCCCACCTCCAATCAACCGCGCTCTGACTGCGGGCTTATTTCTAGCCCACTTAGTGGGCGAGCACAATTACTTGGAGAAAAACAGGCAAGCAGATATAAGATGATGGTGTTTACAGTAGTAAAATGCTGCTATTGCAGAAAATGACTTCAAAGCAGAACGAATCACTGCAGCTTGATGCCTTTATTTTCGTCATGTTTCCCAGCGATCCAACGCCGAGCATCGGTGTAAAAAACGGCATTGATGCGCGTCCCGTTTTCCGCGATCGAACGCATTTTCATGCACCGCGGTGGGAATGGCTTCGTCATTCATGCAACCACTAAATCAATGCCTTACTTTGCACAAACCTTTCTCCTCTTTCAGGAAGCAATTGTTTTTCTCAAAAATAAAAGGTGATGTGGAACCACAGAGTGTATTTCCAATTGTTATGGGATTCTTTTTTATTGTCGCAGCGCTACGCAACACAGCATGTATGAACCAACTCGTATCATACACGTTTCCTTGGCAGTCTTAACCACGTACGCAGTATTACTTAATACTCGTCTATTGTAGCGCATATTACATATTACCGCAGCAGGCTTCGCTTGGAGGCTGCCCGATGATGTAAGCGCTTGCATCCATGATAAATCACACTAAAAGATCACGACATTAGCAAATGGCGCGTCTAGTTTATATTTAAACCATTACACTAAATGAGCGAATTAAAATAAATCGAAATGTGCCAGGAAAAGTATAAAAAAATGGCTGCGTATCTGCGTGCTTCGCTGCAAATGTCGTCGAAAGACGATAGTCTTCTGCCGGCCTGTACTACATGAGTGCTGGTCTGATCCGCGGCCACCTGTGATGCTGTTCTCGTACAATTTCCGTCCTGGCATGATAAATGCAATGGAGGTTTGTTTGAACAGATTTCATTTTACCGCATTATCACTGCTGGCGTGCCATGTGTTCCTACCTCCACGATATGTCAGCAATGTTTCGGTCGCGTGTGGTATACTGTATAGCATGATAGTTTGCAAAGAAGAACCATTTGTGAGACATGAATGGCATGCGCTTTTGGCGTCTCTTGAGTAGCCCGGTACGCTTGCTTGGCCTCGTGGTCTTTGGTGGTTCTCGCGGCATGCGCTTCTGGCGTTTCCTTTGTCTCACGGCGGGCTCGCTTGGCTTCATGGTCTTTTCCACGCCTTTGGGCGCCATCTTCTGGAGTTTCTGTTTCCCGGCGTTTCCGTTGTGCCTGGCGGCCCTTGATTACCCGTTCGGCACGAGCTTCGGGCGTCTCTTCTGCCGCCCGGTAAGCTCGCTTAGCCTCTCGGTCGCTGAAGATTCGCGCGTCGCGCACCTGGTCTGTGTCCTGTTGCCTCCGGGTGCGCCTCGACTCACGATCTTGCGCTAGCCGCTCGGCTCGTTGCTCGGAAGTTTCCTGGGCACGCTTGAGACGACGAGCGTCGGCACGCCGGCGCTTCTCCGCTGCAATTTGGTCGTCGGTCTTTTCCCTGCGTTGTCTGGGCATGTCTTGTAGAGTGGGTTGTATTTCATCAAGCAGCCATTTATGTTTTGCCCTGCCTCAGACAGCGCTTCCTTTATGTTGAATCAGCCGCATCTGGCTGGCATTGATAAAATTGAGGAGGCGGAATCGGCCGCATCTGGCTGGCATTGATAAAATTGAGGAGGCGCTGCGTGAGACATGGACGCCATCTGGCAATACATCGGGAAACATGAGCTTGTGCAGAGGGTTTCCTTCCTCCATGGCAGAGGGCGCTCGTCGGCGCGCAGTCGGGGAAACACGAGCTTGTGCAGAGGGTTCCCTCCCTTCGTGGCAGACGTCGTTCGTCGGCGCGCATAGCATAGCATTTTCAGCGCAGCTTAAGAAACTAGGGTCTTTAGAGTTACGTATCTATGTATTTTCTATTAAAGGAACACACCTCCTAATACTTACCAATAGTGATGTTGCGCCTCAGATATGCCTAATATTTACTTTTTGATCGATAACGTTCACAAGTATGAACAGCCGTACCAGTTTAAGTAGTGTGGGCGGTAAGCAAGTGGTCCAACTTTGGCCGGGTGGCTGAATCGGTTGACAGACAGACAAACAGAAAGAAAGACAGACAGACAGACCAAATTTTCAGCGTTTAAGTTCCCCAACAAAGACTATCGTCTTTAATAAACTAACGTTTGCGTGGTCTTCACGATAAGTCCAAGTCGGATGCCCTACTGCAAAGCGCGGACTTTAGCATCAACGACAGGCCGTCCAGAGGGCCCGCGACGTCGCCGAGAGCCACCAACTTGATTGGGGTGCCTTCGGCTCCCCCAATTTTTTTCCTCGGGACCTTTCAATAAAGTTCTTGTCAACTGTCAACGTTTACGTATGGTTTAACAACCATAACAATGTAAAGATAAATATCACATTGGAAGGAGGTCCAAAAAAACGATATCGGCCCTGTTAAAAGGCTAGAATCCATTTATATCGCCGTAATGTATGTAAAAATTGTCTAAACCATTAATTCCATGCAGGAAGGTCTAACTGCCACAGATAAAACTTCATTGCTGAGAAAAAATTGTTTTACTAACGTGGGAATAAGGCAATACCCTCTTCTATTTAAACTAAGCCTCTGACATTCTTGGAATGTGCCGTTTCACTTTCCAAACTAAGAGATTTTTCAGCTAATTTATATTTTCCTGCTTGACTCTTGGAAAATGTAACGCAAATTTCGCGTTTTATTTCAGTCATCTATACAAGCAACCTTGCATGATTTCCCTTGTGTATATTTTCTGTACCTCTTTTATTACATTTTATATATTGGTTTAATTGTATTTTATATGATATGCACCGCCTGTTTTTGGCCGATACCACGCTTTGGTGGTATGTGCTATAATAATAAAATCATCAAATTCTTCTTCTTAAGCGGCCATACCGGTGTTACGGACAATTTGAATTGCTTTATTTTAATTGTTATGGTAAGATATTCATAAATACAAAATCACGCAGGCTTTAACCTCCATCGTCCGATTTTACTTTAGCCAGTATAAAATTGAGCACTCTATTGGACATTTCATTTCCACCTGCCCGGTTCTTGGCCAATCCCCCGGAGTGGGTACGTGCCAGTATATCCTAATATCTACATCTACATCTACAAGCGATAACGTGTGAATTACAAAATCACAAAATCCTTCGTCGAACGACGGATTCATTCAGGCATCTTCGGAGCGCGTCCCTCGTTTCTCGTCCTCTCAGTCGGAAAAAGACAAGCAGGCATCTGGTGGTCACGTAACCGCTGTGGGGTGCTCGGCTAAGTGTTGGGCGGTTTTAGCTTGATTTTTGGCAATAAGCTACAGAAGGCTGTACTGTTTCGGTTGAGACAGTCAGCCCGTCCTCATGACGAATAGCTCGCCTGGCCAGGGGCGCTGCCCCTGGTCAGCTTTTGTCCCTCCTCATCAAATGCCTCTAGAAGCCTTTTTTCGTAGTGGAGTGAGCAGCATTCCGGTGGCGCTGGTACCTTTGAATGGCGGCTCCATTCGAATCAATAACCCGCAAGCAATTCAGGCGGATCTTAAATCTGTGACTCATCACTACCTGCATATCACAGGCGTTCGACAATTTGGACGAGGAGGCATCGTGTGCAGATCACCAGACGAGGCATGTGTAGCAGATCTACTAAGATGTTCCTCGTTTGGCTCCATTAAGGTGAACGCTTTCATTCCACCTCATCTGGCATGCACGAAGGGAATAGTGCATGGTGTGGACTCTCGACTTTGTCCGTCAGAAACACTGGAAGAGCTCTCTGCGGCAGGTGTTATTGCCATTTATCGGTGCAACCGTGGGACTGATAACGTACGTCTACCGACAGAATCTGTGATTGCCACGTTTGCGGGTACATCATGTCCTTCAGAATTAAAAATCTGGCCACTAATTTTTCGTGTAGACCCTCTTGCATCGCGCCCGTTACAATGCCGTAGTTGTTGGCGCTTTGGACACAGTGCGGGGGGCTGCAAGTCTAGCCCTCGTTGCTGCGTCTGAGGTGAGGGACATCCGGGCAATGAGTGTGTAACTCAAACGGAGAAGTGTTGCCTATGTGGAGGTGCGCATCAGGCTAATAATTCTGACTGCCCTTCTCGATCAGAAGAAATTAAAATTCTTGAAGAAATGGATAAAAGGCGTTGCTCCCGCAGAGAGGCTACTGTAGCTGTAAAGGAAAGATCACATGGTTACGCTGGTGTTGTGGCGCGGCAACCTGCTGCCATTGATTCAACCATTTGAGAAGCAATTGCAACCGCGGTAGAAAAGTCAATGGCTAAGGTCATGGAACGCCTCGTTGCAAGTATGTCTGACTGTATATCGCTAATTGTGTCTGCACAATTAACGCAACTGCTGCAGGTAACTTCTGTACCTCTTCCTAGTGTGGTACCTGAGCTCAACCTGTCCAATCTGCCAATCGTCAGTACGGACAAGGAATCAAATATGGCTGGTCCCAGTAACTTGGAGTCGGATGATGTATCGACTATGGATGTGGAGTCAAGGGCCCCCAAACGTCGCGGGTCCCCCATTAATGTTGGCTCAAATTCTCGCCCCCATTCTAAACCTAAGACAAGCCCTAATACCGCCGAGTTAACAGATTCTATTTTGGGGAGAGCAATTGCCACTGCGGTGCTCTCGCCGCCCGAGGGCTGATGAGCGTGCTTCAGTGGAATTGTCGTTCTATACTTGCTGCTTCAACAGATTTACTTCATCTCACACATCAGTTTTTTCCGGATATCATACTTTTACAAGAAACTTGGTTGTATACAGGAAAAATTTTTTCATTGCGAAATTATCGATGTTTTCGTTTGGACCGTCCTACTAGAGGCGGAGGTATTGTAATATTTATTTCAACTAAATTTTGCCGCATAACAAAGTTAGCATTCACGTTAATGGCCCCAGACAGCGAAATACTTGCGGTAGAAATAAATTTGCCCGGATGTAGACCTTTCACAGTCGTAAATTCTCACTTTCCTGTTGGGGTTCAGAACAATAGTTCCTTAGATTCAATTATAGCAAATTGCGGAAAAGATACAATCTTAGCTGGTGATTTCAATTCGCACCATGTATCATGGGGATACAAAACGGACCAGTGTGGTAAACGACTGTGGGAATGGGCAGTAGATAATGGGCTTTCCTGCATGAACCCTGGAGCCGTTACGTTTCTCCGAGGACAGTCTCGCTCTGTTTTAGACCTGACGTTCTCTGGAACAAATATTGTTGTATCATCATGGTCAACGATGACTGCGCTAACCTCTCCGGAGCTTCATAAGAGAAGTTTTATTAATTATACTCGTTTTAATACTTGTTTGGAAACAACGTTGAATTCAATGAGACATATGAGTTGTAATCAGAAGGCTCATAGAATATGTTCGGTATTGGAGAATTCTAAAAAACGATTTGAATTTGTAATTTGTTAGAGTAAAAGCAATAGCCCTAGTAAATGGTGGAATGACGACTGCACTAGAGTATTTAGGCGGAGGACAGCTGCGTGGAAAAAGCTTCTATAAAAAACTGAAACTGGAAAAAAACTGGAATGATTACAAATATATAGCGGCCACCTTTAAACGTACAGTTTCAAAAGCGAAAGAAGAGTATAACATCAGACATTTTGATTTCTGGTCCCAAACACGCAACAGAGAGGCATTGTTCCGCTTTCTACGATCACTGACGATGATTCAACCATCAATTAATGCAGACTCACTTGTTCTTACACCGAATGAAATTGCTGAGTTCTTGGGAAAAAATGGCAAAGAGCTTGAGAGCCGCTTTTCATCTTGTCTCCCTTGTCGGCCTTTATTGCTTGGCTCGTGGATAATTTCGAAGAGGTGTCATTACCGGAATTGGCCTCAGTGGTTGTAAGCTTGCCCGCTGCTGCCCCAGGTCCGGATGTAGTTACCACCGCAATGATAAAAATTTTGTATAAGGAGTATCCTGATGTCTTACTGGCTCTAGTTCATCATACTATTGAGAAGGCTTGGATACCATTGCAATGGAAACTCGCTAAACTAATATTATTACTCAAAAATCAAGGTAGTGGATATACACTGGAGAACCTTCGGCCTATTTCATTAACGTCAAACCTTGTTAAGCTAATCGAAAGAATAATAAATGTTCGAATCATGAAGTTCGTGAACACCAGAGAACTGCTCAGCCCTTTCCAAATTGGTTTTAGACCAGGCATGTCCATCTGGTGTGCGCACGCAGACATAGAAAGTCCAATTCATATTGCACGGCGCCACGGGCGATGTGCTGCACTGGTCACGCTAGATATCGCCAAAGCTTATGATAGCGTCGAGCATGCAATATTATTGGATAGAATGAATGCACTAGATCTCCCACAGTACTCTATAAGATGGACAGCCGAGTTTTTGAGGGGGAGAGAATTTTTCTGTGTTAGGAATGGCATCGCCTCTAAAAGGTTTACACAGACCAGGGGTGTACCTCAAGGGGCCATTTGTCTCCTCTATTTTTCAATATATTACTAAGCGGTATACCTTGTCAGGCTTATGTAAACACATATGTTTACGCAGATGATATTGCATTTTTCGCTTCTGCAGACGAGATTCTGTCCCTTTACGGAAAATTGCAAGCTTATCTCAACACACTTGAAAAATAGCTGGAAGGAATTCGCCTATCTCTGAACGTTAACAAGAGTGCGGTGCTAGTCTTTACGCTAAGTAGTCGAGTGTATTTAACTCTCTGTTATCAGAACAAAGTCATCCCCCAAGTTGAACAAACCAAGTACCTTGGGGTGATTTATGACAATAAACTCAATTGGCTACCGCATATTGAGTATATTGCTAAAAAGGGGGGCCGTGCTCTCGGAATATCACGACGGCTGAGCAACAATAGGTCTGGCATGCGAAGAGACACACTACTAATGGTATACAGCATGTATGTCAGGCCAGTATTAGAATTCGGGTGTGTTCTGTTCTCTGGAAGTGCCCCGTACAAAATTCGTCCCCTTGTTTTAATAGAACGGGATGCGCTCCGACTCTGCCTTGGCCTCCCCAAATTCGTATCGAACGCTGTGTTTGACCTGGAAGCGCGAGTGCCATCGTTAATGGCTAGATTCAGACTACTAACAGTCCAAACGTTTCTGCGACTGCACGAATCACCTTTCAGAAGACACCAGACAGTGTTTATAAGTCAGCCCACTTTATTTTTAATGTCCACTGGCCCCGTTTTCACACGCCACAGGTGGTTTTTGTGCAGGCAATACTGGAGCCATTGAATGTTAAGCTCTATAACTCCTGCAAAGTCTACTACCCTCTCTCTAGAAATAATTTTTGATAACATCTACCGAAATAATGCAAAACTTTTATCTTCACGAATTCTCAATGCCATGCTGGATGATCACTTGTGTCACATTCAGACCAATGCTATAATAGCTACAGATGCATCACAGAACCACAACAAGGCAGGTGTAGGAATTTTTTCTCAATCGCTAGATTGGTCCTTTTCGATTAGACTTCCAGATTTTACTCCTATCTACACAGCGGAATTCTTAGCTGTGGTTTTAGCATTACGGAAGTTGAACCCCTCTCATTCATCAGTTGCTATTATCACCGACTCACTCTCTCTATGTTCCTCGCTTACAACGCGTAGTGACTCAAAAATTTTGCAAGAGTTACATCTTTTAGCTCCGTCTCATTTGAGTTTGGTTCGCTTAATTTGGGTGCCCGGGCACAAAGGTTTGCCTTTGAATGAGTGTGCAGATTCATTAGCAAAGGCTTCCCTCAGGGGTCCTTTAGTACCTGCCGTTCCCCCAACTTCCTATATCACTGCCGCTGGGTTTAGGAGATTAACAATGATGAATGAGATATATAATTATAGTATGGCTTCGCATTCTGACTACCACCATCTACTATTCCCTTGGAATCGTAAATTCTGCCCAACACGATAATTAGAGATTTCACTAGCCAGGATACGTTGCCCCATCCCGATACTAAATTTCTATACACACAGGGCTGGTTTGGCGGCATCTCCTTTGTGCATACAGTGCGGCGAACCATAAACTATTGATCACTTTCTCCTTGCTTGCCGACGATTCTCCTCAGTAAAGAAAAGGGTGCTTGAGGACCCTTTAAACAAACTTGGCCTCAGTATGAACGCTGCCGTCTTGCTTTCGTTTGGAGCTTCCACATTGGGGTACAGCCACCAGAATGTTTGCACTGCAATGTAAAACTTTATTATTGATTCGAAGCGACTGCCTTCCTAAAATAGTCAATTATAATAAGTAATTAGAACACCAAGCAGAATTCATCTTTCTTTTTTCTTTCTGTTTATATTTTTCTAATTTTTTAAATCCATTTTCTCCAAACTGCCTAATTCTTGGCCGATCCCCCACGGTGGGTATGTGCCATTTGTACTGTGGATCATCATCATCAACAACGTGTGAATGCGCCACGGGACTGCTTCAGAAGAAGACAAAGTAGCGGTGCATCGGCCATGCAGGAACCGACCTCCTCGAAGAAGTCATCCGTCTCTATCGCCGGGACCACTGGAGTCCTTGCAGCTGCTGATAAAGACTCGGCGCAAAACCAGGCAGCGGGCCCGTTGAGGTGGCCCTGCGGTGACCCTTTCGAGGGGTTCATCCCCGTGGGCGAAGGTCGCGTCCAGTTTCTGCTGCTCGCAAGCGCCGTCATCTCGGCGTCCGCCTTCTTGTGTCAGGTGCTGAGCTACCGGCTCACCGCGCGCGTCATGGACCACTGGTGCCAGCAGCCGGAGCGTTTCGCCAACTTGAGCGTCGCCGAGTGGAAGGAGCTGGCAATTCCCCGCGAGGAAGACGGCTCCTTCAGCCGCTGCACCATGCGCGACCCACCGGAAGCCGGTTCTTTGGCGATGATCGTGCGCTGCTCTGCCTGGGACTTCGACCTGGGCGCTTATGGCAACACCATCGTGAGTGATTTCTCGCTCGTGTGCGACCGCCACTGGCTCATTGAGGCGACGCTCTTGGCGTACTCGGTCGCCTCGATGATTTGGCTGCCGCTGATGGGCGCCGCGGCCGACCGCGTGGGCCGAAAAACGGTCGCGCACACGTCGCTCATGGCGCTCCTGCTGGCCGGGATTACGAACAGCGTCAGCGACTCCTTCCAGTTCTACGTCGTCATGCGCACCATCGTCTCAGCCACCACGAGCAGCATCATGGTCGTACTGTTCGTGCTGCTGTACGAGGTGTCGACGCGCAACCGCTGCTACCTGTACTGGACGCTTTACGTGGCATTGCCCGCTACCGTCGTGCCGGCGCTGTTCTTCGCCTCAGACAAACTGCGTCTGAGCTGGAAGGGAGTCCAGCTGCTACTCATGATGCCAACAGCGCTAATGTTGCCGACTTTCTGCACACTTGATGAGTCGCACAACTGGCTCCTGGCCACGTGGAAGACGCGCGAGGCGCAGAGCGTCGCCATGCGAGTGGCAGCAGCGAATGGCATGCCTCAGCCCGAGTTTCTGGAAGCATTCAATCGCGTCGTCGTCGAAATGGCGCAGCAGCGCGCCGCCTTGGCCGACCAACCGCATGCTATCCTGTCTCCCCAGCGGCGCGCCACCACGATGGTTTTGGCTTTCATTTGGACAGCCGAGATCTTCTCGTACAACCTGATCAACCTCAACAACATCTTGACTGCACACGGGTATGTTTGAACGACATCGAAGTCGCGGAACATCCTAAAACTAAGATTGTTTGTCTTGTGAGTAGAGAAACCGAGCTGGGAAGAAACCTTATTAATTCCATCTCGTAAGCCTGAAATATATGGAACGAAATAAACTACGTGATATAAAGTAGGAATTGAAAAATAATATATTCTAGAGCAAAATATTAACATTATCTCAATCGCATATAAATTGCTTTTTTTACAAGATGGCGGTGGCGTTGCCTACAATTAATTGTTGTCATGCTCGTGAAAACAGCTTCGGTGGCACAAAAGCACAAAAGAGGCGTAAATGGCAATAGAGAGAGAGAGACAAAGAAAAGACTTTAGTCAGACTAAGACCTATAAGTATTCCTCCGCCAGGAGGACCATGGCCAGCTGGTCGGCGAAGGCCGCCGACGCCAACCACACCCGCCAGTGGGGAGGTGGGGGGTTAGGGTAGTGAGGGGATTGTAGGGCTGCGGGGCAAGAGAAAAGGATGTGCTCAATAGAGAGTTGCAGCGTCTCCAGCACTCGCGTAAACGCAAGCAAACTTGGCGTTTTACCGGATGAGCGGAGGTGGAATCGTGAATGGCCTGCACGGTGCAGCCACCTGGTGGCACAGAGCTCAATCAGGCAAACATAGCTAACACTGCAGTAACCAAGTGTATTCTACTTCGGCACTGGTGTAAATTTGTGGCAGCGGCGTAATCAAGTTGCTGCCCCAAATTTACCCCGGCAGCAAATCCCACGGTCGTAGGCTGAAAAGGAATCATCAAGCTGGAAAAGCAAGTCTTTACACAGCAACTGCCTCCTAACTTGTGGCCTGATATTGATTGACACACAAAGTGAATTACAAAAAGTGTAAGGAAACTTCAAATATGAAGGCTAAATATGAAAATGCCACTGTGCAGTCACGCCGGGCAGACATGTGCTTAGACGTTATTCAACTGAACAATAGAAACAAAAATGTGACTCTCTTACACAAGTGCTCGAACCCACAACTCCACCTCACATTGAGTGCACCAGAAATAAAGGAAAATAAACATGATGCACCAAAATATCTAAAGTAAGTATATTCAAATAATAAAAAGTTGAACCACCTCCAACATAAAAAGAGGGTGGGGTTAGCTCGAGCCATAGGCCAGAACAGCTGTGAATAAAATGCATGAAAAAGCTGTACATTTCAAATAAATAAATATAGCCTACATAGACAGGGGGAGTGTGAGAAAGCTAAAGTCTGTTCATTTACGTAGTGACATAATAGCATGTTGTACGTGGTATTCAATGTCATGCAGAAAGCAAGTTGCGTTACCCCCAAAACGAGAGTGACTACTTATTTATCTAATCCACATAATTTCTGCACTCTCACACAATTATAGTTGGCGTTTGGATATTTTAATTAGTATTTACTTTTTTTTTCAAAATATGCGTTCGCCTACTACGGGAAACTGGACAATGTCCCATTGGGATAAGGGTGGTTTGTTATAGGGACAGATGCATTCTGATTAAAATGATCATTTAAAGTAGGATTTTGAAAGTAAATAAACCATTATTATATCTATCCACTAATAATAATGGCGAACACAATTATCGGATAATTAGAGGTAGGCAAGCGAAAAAAAATAGGGGCCTTCACCGCGGGAGACCTCTGCTGTAGCACAAAATAATTCGATGACAAAGGAATCGCCGAAGTCTGCTGTATTTTCTTTTTCTTAGGCTTGAGCGTTGTCACGTGACACTGCCTCCTCTAGTAGCGCACAAGTTTCTGCAGCAATGAAGAGAAAGCCCGTGGGCAAAGCACGCGTAGCCGTGTGTAGAATGTGCGGCTCTCTTCAAGAGCCGCACATTTTCATTCGCGTCAACTTAGGATGAGGACACCACCTTATTTGCAACATAAAACTACAAAAAAATTGAAACTGAATGTCAAATTTTATTTCTTTTTCTGGATGTCTGTTCCATGTTTGTGAAATTCTAAACCATCGCGCGAGCAAGCGACGGTATCTGCATCACGGAATCAAAAGCGCTGTTAAATGCCCGGCTTCTAAAGCTTTCTCTTCATTGCCATGAAAAGTAGTCTGCGAGTGTAGACCTTTTTGCTTGCTCCATGGGCAGGGAGTAAACTAGAGCCCAGAGCATGTGGACCAGAGCTGATCACGACGAGGGCGTCAACGGCAACCAACCCAACGATTCTTTGGAACGTTATTGTTGCTGGGCTAGTCGGTCCATGCTTGTTACGGTTTAACGGGAGACATAATGAAGGGAAGTAAGACCAGGACAGGAAGGGGCATCACATCGACTGAGAAGGCAGCACCACCGGTGTGCAGGCTTTCCAAAAACAGGGTTACATACGATCAGCTCCTATAAATGAAACGACCATTCAAATGCCGCACTGTCGTTCATTTGCTGACATCCTGCAGTGAAAGCTAGGGAACGTCCAAACTGAGCCATCGCGAGTCTGCGACAACATGGTCAGCTTTTGGAAGGCATTGTCGGCTTTGACTTTGCGCCGTTTGGCGCACGTTGAAGCTTGCAGCCACTAGTCCGAAGGTTGTCAGAAGCGCGTTCGTTTTTTCACAGACTGGAAGTTCCGGACTGCCCGCGGACTGTTGGAGCTGTCAGCAGATGTTTGCTCGGACAAGCGCAAGTAGCTAGCAGACGACGGCAGCCCGCGCGGTGTTTGACGCCATGTTGTGAAAGATTCCGTGTGCTTCTGCGTACTTTGCGTGCTCCAGACGGCAACCACTGTGCATTGAGTTATCGCTTCTGTTACATCGGTGCTTTGTGTGCCATCATGCAAGTTTTAACGAGCCGTCTAATTGCAGTAGCTTTAGTCTTCGCGTTTTTTTTTTTTAAGAAAGAAGCACAGTGATCAGGCGCCCATGCTTGCTTTTCTTACTGTATTTCATGAAATCTGTCATGCTCATTGCAGGTAAATTTTGCTTTTCAGTTAAGTGAAACTCGCGTACGTGCAAGGAATCATATATTACATGTGGCTATTTCATGCCGGTAGCTGGGGTGGTATACAATAGGAGATTCGCGGATTGTTGTTGACATATATGTTGATCCCTTCTGCTACTAAGTTCGAGCGTTTGATTTTTGACGTGCAGGATTAGTAGACGGTGTACACGCGCTCTCTCACGCGTCGGGTCTTTAATTAGCAGACGGTCTCGCGAGCTTTGAGGATGTAGGCGGGTGCTTTCTGCATGAACAGTAACGTGGCACGACCATCATTTCGGAGTCTCTCCACAGCAATTTTAGGGCCAAAAAATACATTTCACCACCTCCATGATTTCGCTTACGTCCGTGTGGGAATTCCACTTAAACTTCTCAGGCAATGAGCTGGCTAGCGCGACGTAATAAACTGCGCTTTGCGAAAACGTTCTACGCGCCCAGGCTACGATTACACTGTGCTAGCTTCATGGTTGTGTCGGCGACGTACGCCTCTGAGACTGCACGATTGCGCCACGCTAATAAAAACGCTGGGTAGGGGCTATCTACGAGTAGCAAAGAGCAGACGACAGCAGCCAGGAGAGTGACGGACCACAATCTGTCGTAGGTTCGAAAAGATTGGCGCGACTGCTGACACCATACCAACATCAGAGTAACACATTGCTTTCTTTCGATAAAATTAGCCATCGCGATTCCAGTAACTGCGCCCCGCGACGTCGCGCATACCGCCCGCAGCAGACGAGTGGCTCCCCTGTTACGAGTACAGGACATCCCCACAAACCATTAATGCGCAGATGGTCGACCGTGCTGAGCGCCGCAGCAGCGGGGCCGGCGTTCGTGCTCGTCTACCGCTGCATGCAGCGTCTGGGCGCCCGCTGGATAGCGGTGCTGTCGTGCATGCTCCTCAGCGTCGCGACCGCACTGCTCTCAGCCCTGTACAAGGACGACCAGCGCTTCAACGTGACCGTGAGCCTGCTGCTGGCCACGGCGCGCCTCGCCGGCAATGCCGTCCTACTGGCCAGCTTCGCCGTCACCGCGGCGCTGTACCCGACCGCGTGCCGCTGCTTCGGCTTCTCGGTGGCCTTCGCCTGGGGCCGTCTAGGCGCCCTTTTGGGGCAGCTGTGCGCCCCGTACATTCCGGGCCGCGGCAAGAGCCTGGTGCTAGCACTCATCGCCTCGCTCATGGCGCTCACGTGCGCTGCTTTCGAACGACTTCCTGATATCGAAGACTGCTCCACGTCTCTGCAATCACGCTCGGGATCATCCATCACGGTCGTGCAGGAAGAGGAGCCGCTCCAATACATGCGGGAGTCGCTAGTGCCTCTGCCTCGCAAGCCGAAGAGAAACCGCCGCAAGAAGCGGCGCGCGGCCAGCAAGGCGTCCGTCGAGTCCGACCAGTTGCGGATGACGACTTTCTCCAGAAATCTGGCCGTCGAGACAGGCGGATGGGGGCACTGACGTCTTTCCTCTGTTGCGCTAGAAAGTGCGACGCGGCAAGTTATCCCGTCCCCTTATTTAGTCGCCCAACTTCATGAAACGATCGTCGAAGCCCAGCCTGGTATGTGCAGTCAGCGTGAAAATCAAGTGTGCGGTGGGGCCGGGATATCAGCATACTTTTTTGATTCTCCGTCCTCCGTAATACCATCTTTCGATGCACCGGGGACTTTCTTTTATTTCGAAAACTGGCGGCCGTGTAGCGCGATCCATGAATTCTGTAAGGAGTCAACTGACGTCTGCAGTCCACACTTCGTTGGCCTAAAAGGGACGTTTCCATGGAAACGTGGACGCATGAAGAAGACTTGCGACACACACGTGCACCCTGCCATCACCAGCTGCGTTTACCAAGACGTCGAAATATTGCATGGCGAAGGGAAAGGGACGTGGCCGTGACTGTTTTTCTAGCTCTGCAGCAGCATTTCTTGGCGGCGGCAATAATGGCGTAATTGTTTTTTATATTTTAGTTTATCAACTGATTTGAATTTTATGCGTAGTTTAAATGTATCGCGCGTCTGATCATAATTGTTCATTCATTTGCGTTGCTTTTTTTACATACCTTAGAAAATCGTTTGGCAAGATGGTAAACAGTGTCACGTTATATTTAGGCTTTCCTGGACGATAAGTGTTAATGTTTTCAGTGAGAAAATCGCAGCTTTTTCAGAGAACCGCTTTAGCTCGAACACAGAGCTACGTCGATGTTCCTCACGATAGAATGTGTCCTCGATCGCTAACTTGTAGTCCAGCGCTTGATGCTGTGGCTCCGAAAATGTTCACTTTCACTAGATCTGACGCTCACCCTGACACCAATCCGCAGGCTACAGTTTCGCGGTCTGCGAATTCTTCTGGTAATGCAAAAGTAAATGCACTACACTATACCGCGCGTATAAAAACAAATATACTTAATATTCACGCTAGCTAGCACCGTGCATACGACTTTATTACGATTTGGCAGTAACATTATTACTGTTCTTGCTAATCTTGGGACCAGTTCTCCTAATGGGCATATAATATAACTGAAGTGCAGCGTTCATTTTTTGAGTGAGGTTTGTGACGCTTTAATTACAATTGAGTATATGGACGAGTAAAAAAATACACAGATCCAACGCACGTTTTCGGAATCAATGCTAATTGTAACCCCCGTATTCTTAAACACGCCTTCACTCAACGCTTCTCCTCGACTCAGCCAAGTCGAGGCGACGAGCGTTCCTTCACTCAAGGCGCCGTTGTGTTTCATGAACACTACTTCACATTTCTTCCGCCAAGGAACGCTTTGAAAATGCGCTCTGGACTCGAGTGAAGTGCACCGACCGAGAAAAGCGCCTGATATCGAGGCTATTCTTAAATGCGCTTAGCAAAAGCCCAATTATTAGGGGCGAAGCTCCTTAGGGTGTGGGTCGTTCCCTCCTCTGTAGTAGTAGTAGTAGTAGTAGTAGTAGTAGTAGTAGTAGTAGTAGTAGTAGTAGTAGTAGTAGTAGTAGTATGTAGCCACCTCTAGTTTATGAATTGCTCAATAGATGGCGTTGTGTGTCCGTACGTGAAAGAGACGCCGCATGTAGTTTTATGAAGTGTTCACTAGAAGTCCACAGCTCTGGTTGGCATGGAGACCGCTATGTATGTATGTATACGCATATATACATATCAGTAGCGTACCCAGGATCTCTGCCGGGGGGGGGGGGGGGGGTTGACAGTGTGCCAATACCATCCATATAGCACTAATTTCAACTTCTTCACGGGAAATTGTCAAAAAAATGCGCTTTTTGTGAGTGTGCAGACGATTGCGCGTCTTACATCTTAGTTGCAGTACTCAAATGCGCAAAGAAGGAAAAGGGGTTAAACAAAAGAGCGGGGTTAAGTCGGCTTCAGGGGGGCGGGGGGGGGGGGTACAACCCCCGAAACCCCCCGTCGGTGCGCCACTGATACATATATATGTATATGTATAGTATAACCGGAAGCCTACTTCCGCTCCCGTTTCCACTTCATGTTCCGCTTACGGTTCCGGAAGCCAGCTTCCGGCTTCCGGAGAACGCTTCCGGCGTTTTTCTCTGTCGTCCGTAGCTAGGTGCGCTGCGGTGCACAAGGGCGTTCGTTCCCGACGCGCGTTCTCTTTCTCTCGTTCCCGACGCGCGCTCTCTTTCTTGTCCGTAGCTAGGGGCGCTGCGGTGCACAAGGGCGTTCGTCCCCGACGCGCGCACTCTTTCTCGTCCGTAGCTAGGGGCGCTGCATTGCACAAGAGCGTTCGTTCCCGACGCGCGCTCGCTTTATCTCTCGTCCGTAGCTGTGGTTTACCCGAATGATCCCCCGGAGCTTCGCCCCACTCACCATCGTTCACCCCGTGGATATGCTGTGATTTTTAAATGCGAATGCATTTCTTAGTCGGGGCATGTCAGGCGTCTGTCGGTGTCCGCGCGCCGGCAGGTGTTATCTCTCCGCTCTCACTCCCTCTCCCATAGCAACAGCTGCGGGCGCGCGCGCTTTTCCTCGCCCCTAGAAACCGGAGCAGTGCTGCGGGCGGAGTAGCGGAGAGTGAGTGGAGAGGAGGAGCGCGCTCTGGCGTGTGATGGCGCTCGCATCGCGGGAACTCGCGATGCGAGCGCCCTCACAGCGAGCGGAAACAGGCAGTCATGTATCGACTACGCCTTAGTCTCAGAAATGGTCTACGAACAACTGGAACAAATGATAATAGACGAAAATGAAAAAAATAGCCTGGGAAGCGATCATAGACGTTTAGCATTAACGTTTGGGAGAGATACCAGCGCAGAACATGAACCAATAGCCTCAGAGTTTTTAAAAATGAATGACGAGCAAATAACAGAGATCGCAAACAACATAGAGAAGAAAATTGAGGCTTTTCCTACAGCAGTCTGGGAATATAAGGAACTGGTGGAGGTTATGCAGCATGAAATAAGGCGGACACGGCAATACAATTGTTGGATTGGAAAGAGGAAACCACGTAAGTGGTGGAACAAGGAAATTAAACAAGCTATAGAAGAGCGTAAAGAGGCATCTAGGGTTCATCGAGAAGCCAAAAAGTTGGCATTACAAGAAGAAGAGGTGCTCCTTAGATGGAATACATACAGAGAAAAGAAAAGGGTTGCGAGTGAGCTCGTGCAAGAGAAAATTAAATGCGCAAGTGAACGTTGGGTGCATAACATTCACAAAAGAGACAAAGGCGCCCCAAAAAGATCCTGGAACCATATAAAAGCACTCGGAGCTCCAACTAGAAACTCGCAAACGGCTATAAGGGATGAAGACGGTAACATCTATGAAGGCGATGATGCGCTGCGGTACATCACAGACGTTATCAGGCATAACTTCGGTACGAGAAAAAGTGTAGTTCAGACAACAGATCCAGCAACAACAGAGAGGCTTGAGAGATCAAAATTCAGCATAGAAAGCTTCTATTGGAAAAAGGCAGCAGAAAATGTCCCTAACAACACGGCAGCAGGACCCGATGAAATCCCAATACAGCTAATCAAAAACCTCGGTCCAAAAAGCAAGGCACTGCTGACTAATGCCATAGAGCAAGTGATTAGAACAAAGAATATTCCCGTTGGATGGCGTGAAAGCAAGATGAATCTCATCTACAAAGGCAAAGGAGATAAGGATAAGACTGAGCTCGTACAGGCAGTTACAGTAACGTCGGTGATATATAGAATGGCAATGCAAGCCATAAAATTAGAACTGTCGAAGTGGGTGGAGGAAAACGGTGTATTGGGGGAACTACAGAATGGGTTCAGGCCAGGCAGACGCTTAGAAGACAATATGTTTGTACTAACTCAGTGCATAGAGATTTCAGTAGCTCAGAAAAGACCTTTATGGGTAGCATTTCTAGATATTAAAGGAGCTTATGACAACGTAGACAGAGAATTGTTGTGCGATATTCTTCAATACGAAGGCATAGATGACGATTTCGTGGAGCTGCTGAGGGAGATATATCGAGACAACCAAGTACAAGTGGCATGGGAAGGCCGAAAAGGAAATGAAATGGTGGGAATTCACCAAGGATTGAAGCAAGGATGCCCTCTGTCACCATTGTTGTTCACGCTTTACGTCAAGGGCATAGAAAGACGACTGGAAAACAGCGAATTAGGTTTTGATTTATCCTACATGCGTAATGGACAAATGGTGCAACGGAAGGTCCCTGGATTGATGTACGCAGACGACATTGTGCTACTAGCGGACAATAAAAAAGATTTACAGATACTTGCGAATATCTGTGGGAACGCAGCGACAAATCTAGGCCTTAAGTTTAGCACAGAGAAATCAGGGATTATGATCTTTAATGAACACACGAGTAACTTCGTGGTGTCAATTCAACAGCAAGTAATACCCATAGTGAAGCAATATAAGTACCTCGGCGTACACATAAACGAAGGAAAGAATTACTCAAGCAACCACCAAGATAATCTGAAAATAAAGGGGAAGCGGAATGCAGCATTAATGAAACACAGAGCACTGTGGGGCCACAATAAGTATGAGGTGGTGCGTGGAATCTGGAAAGGAGTAATGGTGCCAGCGCTAACATTCGCAAATGCCATTATATGCTTAAAATCGGATATATTGGCGGGTTTAGAAGTTAACCAAAGATCAGTAGGCCGGTTGGCTTGGGAGCACACGGTAATACGACAAATGAGGCAGTGCATGGAGACATGGGTTGGGCCTCTTTTGAAGTCAGAGAAGCACAAAGCAAAATTAGTTTTGAAGAAAGGCTCAGGAACATGGATGAAAATAAATGGGCGGCTAAAGTGCACAAGTATCTCTACATGAAAAGCGTGGACACAGAATGGAGGAAGAGGTCAAGGAAGTTGGCAACCAAGTACAGGATAATCGAAACTGTAAATAGACAACCAGGGGTCATCAGAAAGAAAGTGAGAGAAATAGAGACCGTGAATTGGATGCAAAGAATGGAAACGAAGAGGACAATGGAGATTTACAAGAATGAGAAGAAAGAAATTAAAAGGGAAAATCTGTACGATAACACAAAGGGCAGTGCCTTGCTATTTGAGGCTCGAGCCGGTTGCCTAAGGACGAAAACATATCGGAACAAATATTCGGAACTAGATGAGACATGTGTATGCTGCAGTAAAGATCCAGAGACCACTCAGCACATCCTAATGGAATGCGACGGGATCCACCCAGCGAGAACCGTAGGTAACGTGCAACTCCCAGAAGCGCTTGGGTTTAAAGTGGAAGGAAACATAAACAGATCAGCCGTAGAGATCAGCAAGAGACGATTAGAGTACTGGTGGAAAAAAAGCAGGGAAAAGATGGATACGACCTGATCTCTTAAAATCATAGGCAGCGGTACAAGCTAAATTTTTGAAAAAGGTATACAAAAATGCGAGATAAAGAACATGTGTAGTATACCTGATTAAATCAAGCAGGCTAGGTGACTATTTGTCGCCACCTCGTTTCAAAGGGGATGCCAATAAATCATCATCATCAATCATCTCGCCAGAGCTCCCGCGTGTGTGGAGAGAGTGTAGGAGAGGGTAGGTGCAGTGCTTCGCCGCTCCTTCTCTCGCCGTTCGCTCTCTCTCCTCCCTGCGCCCCACTCTCCCGTTCGCTAGCTCGCACGTATATATAAATGAAATGAAGCGCGCGCCTCACTCTCGACCGTTCGCTGGCTGGGCGGCTCTCAAGGCGATGGCAGAAGTCGGTGAAGGCGAATGTCTGACGGCAACGGTACCCCTAGCAAGAAGTGTAATACAATCCAACCCGAGCATTACACCTCTCGCTGGAGGTGACGTCACTCACTACTTTGCTACTACTTTGCTCGAAGCGGCAAGGACGGCGAATACTGCGGCGTTAATCTCGTTGCTAACGTGTATGGGAACCTCATATCGCATGCCGTTGCCACCTCGCCCGTTCGAGACACGTCTCCGTACAAAGACTTCTACACCCTTGCCTACACCGGAGACGGAGTCTTTGTGGTGACCGAGTACCTCGCGCCGAACCTCGCTCGTGACGCCGTTGCCGCGCAACTGGACGCGGCTATGGAAAGTGTGTGTGTGCGCTCCAAAGTATCTGACCCCGTCGTCTTGGTTGGTGACTTTAACGTGGACGTGAGAAAGAAGAGCGGCGAGTGGTTGGTGGAGTACATGCGGACAAAGTACTCTATGCAGTGTGCCTCCGCCGAGTCCGACAAGTGTCCGACTACCATTCACGGAAGTTGCATTGATCTCGCCTTTACCCGAAACTGTGACGTGCGCATGCTTCTCAAAGACACTTTGACTGTACACTTTAGCGACCACAAAGCTGTGATTATGGCCGTCAGGTACAATGACAACACAAACAGGTGCCGATGAATGTGTAAATAAATGGTTACGGTACAAATCCTCGTCTCGTCATTAATTTACGCCATTAAAATTACTACGCCGTGTACTCTCGGAGCAAGAAATGCATTCGCATTTCCTCACGATTCCCTTCGGGGAGGTGGGGGCAATTTTTTTTAAAGACAGATATGTGTTTCCGTTAATTTGGCTTCGTTATCAAATGACAACACGGCGAAATGCACAAATTTAGCTCGGCAGCGCTGCCACTGTTAGTGTTAGGCTGATAGATCAAGCGGGAGCTGTGTTTGAGGTCTGGAAACGATCGCACCCCAGCAGCTGAGCATAGCGCATGGCTGAGAAACAAGAAAATTTGCGGCCGCATTTGTCTGCAGCTCATTCTTTCCTTGTGCCTAATTTGTGGTTCACGTTGCAGTTACTCGTAGTTATCATGGATGATATTGTCCGTGTGTGTACTGTGACCGAGCCGGATTGACTTCGAAGGAGGCAACGCGTGGAACGGCCGATGGGCAGCTTTGTTTACCTTCAAGACCAAGTGCTGCTGAAAGCTTTCTGAAAGCAGCAACAGGACAAAAAATAAGGGTGAGGGAGCAGTTTATGCACGGAACAACATTTCGCTGTTGCGGATTTGGTGAAGTTGCCGCCGCGCTATCAATAAAACGTGTCCGATGTATCCAAGCATGACTGGCTCCAGTTGCTCATGCTGCGGGCATTAGCACCCGAAGCATACTATTCGAGGCAGCATAAGATTGCGCGAGACGTTATTTTTTCTTTTTTGCTTTGGAGCTTGTGGGATATTCGGCGCGACAATCTGTTATCGGTTCAGCTGTTTAAACATCAATGCACAAGGCCTGTGTCCGATGATCATTCCAGTACCGCGTAAAAAATCAGTAGAGAAGAAGCAGTTGTAGCATACATGTGGCAGAATGCGTATGTTTGAGTGTGTAGCTCCGGCAGTTTTAAGGAAACAAACGTTTTTCAGTCCTGTACTTTATTTTAGAAGCCGTGGTGGTTAGTCGGTTTGTTCAAATTGTAGCACATATCGTCAATGAACCAACCCTGGTTCCTGTATTTCCAGTGCTGCTTCACTTCAAATATACGCTACGCAATCTTTTATTCGTCCGAAAATTCACTTGTCAGTAGTTCATTGCCAGCATTAGTGTTTTTTTCGTCTGACTTTTTTTCAATGTGCTATGTCGTAGCATCTCCTGTACGTTCCATAAACAGTGCTTTCAAGATCACGCAACGGCTACGTTTGTTTAGTTTTTTTTTTTTAGTTGAGCTGTCTCTTCATTTCAGTTGCTTAGCTGCACTGAACTTAGCGTGCGAACGCCCTATATACATATCATTTTTGACATTCTGCTGCAGGATGTGGGCCTTGGAAAGACCAGCTGATGGAAAAAAAAATCAACGTCTGTGTTGCACGGTAAGGAATGTGACTGACCGTTAAAGCATCGATAGATACGGTGCCTGCCAGTTGGAAATGCACCATCTCGCTTCCCCTAAAGAACCTAGGTGCTGCGGAAGTACTTGACTGATCTGCCCGGTAGTTAGTCTGTAGTTATTTTTCATACTTACCACTAATAATATTGATGTTTTGTCAGGCCACATTGATAAAATGGTGAAATGCACGCCGTGTTATTTAAAACCGCAAACATGAAACAGCTATCCCATAATGAAATCAAACTCATATTTCATTCCTTTTCAACAGTCATGTATTATTGTTTTGAAGAGCATAATTATTATTACGATGTGCGAAGTCATGAGTTGGTCGTAATGTGTTACGGTTGACACGTGAGCTTTGTTACTGCCCACAATTTGTAGGGCAGCACTTTAGTATTTAGCGGAATCTTGAAGCTACGTTTGCATGAGCAAGTGTACATCAAGAAATATACCATAATTATAATGGTCGATCTCAGGTTTGTTGAACTCATGGTAGTAATGCGCTCTATACTGTATTTTTCAGCAACCCCATTGTGACTGTCTGCATCTCCATTTGGCCTGTTGTGGGATCCCACAAGACACGCTTTGTTCCTGGGTCAATTACTGAACTTCTGCAAGACCCATGGAAGCCAACTTTCATCCGCATCGAATGGAACAAATTCATGGTTCCGGCCTTCATAATTCATCTTAGGCTGAAGTTAGAACCGGAGCTGAAACAGCGTATATTCTGTAAGGATTTACTACTGCATACCGTCCGGTGGCCACACCCGACGGTATGCTACTGTCTAGAACACTGCTAGTCTACTGTACAGAACACGGATGGTGTTTTATTTTAGAATAGCTTTGTCAGTAGTACTACTGCTTGTGTTTGTAGGATCACAGTCCACGCTCTTTTTGCAATCCTATCAGAACACAAAAAGACGAGGATAATTTTAATTTATTGTTTCAGAGATTGACACTTGGATTGACCAGAAATAATTTAGTGATACAGACTGCTTTATTAAATATGGGTTAAGAAAAGGAAACCTGGATGAAAACGACAGACTTAAGCAGCAAGGTGCCTATGAAGGCAGATGTAGGCAAAATGCCTTTAGCGGTGATGTTTGAGCTATTAGGATGTCAGAAAGGAGATTAAGGTTTTAGCCAAAATAGTGCGACAACTACAGTACAGCAGTTAATTGGAGCTCCACTCTTCTACGCTTGCACACCAACGCAAGCGCAGCACCCTTGAAACTCTGCGTGGTTGCGTTGGCAGCCTGGTTCTTGCATAAGAGAAGGGGTTGGCTAAAAACATACAATGATGTTAACGCACATAAAAACTAGCTTAGGTACAGTATTCGTTTTCATCAGTTTACTTTTCGAAGTAAATACATTCATTAAAGATTTTCATTGTGTTCAGGAAGCCGATTTTTTTTACATTGATAAGCTCGGACTGTTTTCATTAATATTTGCAAAGATACAGTTTTAAGCTGGTCTGGCGTTTGCTCAGCCAGACCGACATACAGCAATCTAACACTTACATAATGCACTCACTAATAGCTGGAATATGCGCAACCAATATATGTGGCATATATCTGCTACCACTTGCTAGCGTTTTCTGTATTAGGGGCTGGGTCAACTGCTACAGCTTTTTTTATTACAATAAAGATAATGTGATGTACAAAAACTATCCTCTCTTGTATTATTATTCAATAGTTCTGTACTGGAATAAAATATTACATTCCCTCTGTATACGTGCAGGTATAATTATGAAAACCATTTCATGGTTGCTCACTTCCTCGTTGGGCTTGGATGTTCATAAGCGAATAAACTAAATATTTTGAAGCGAGGCTCACGTAATTATTGCTAACGACTGTAAATAGCAGCTATATACTGTCACACGTCCCACGCAAAAAAAAAAGAACAGTATACTTTTTTGGTTTCCCTAGAGCAACTAACTGCATGAAATTATAGAGAAACAGAAAAGTGAACGCACCTGGTCGTTTTTAGAGAAGCTCGCCTTGCTGTGGTGCGCTACGCCGTCCTTGGAATAGCGTAGTAAGTGATGCACCCGAGTACAAACCGCTCAGGCGGAGCGAATTCCGGCGCTCGCGCAGCCAGACCAGCATCCAGCAATCGAGCACACAGCCAATACACCTACTAACGGCAGGAATCTTCGCAGTTGTTTTCTTTTCATAGGTTCGAACTCCGCCGCAGTTATGTATCGTGCCGCGTTTCAAATGGTGCTGCTTTGTATGATCCCCCGCGAGAAACACGGCACTGGCGCTGATAGTAGTTTCGGAGCACTCGCACGAAGAATACACGTATGCAGGTCATCAACTGGCTCATGCACGGAATAAGACGACAGGTCACTGCACTAGCTGGCAGTCTTCTTGACAGGACGTCCGGTCTGTCTCGGTGCCACAGTAGAATTACTCCGTTGCCGAAGCGCTCCAGGGGATTACACCAGTCCGTAAAACGATGCCCTTGAAGATGCGCAGCATCGTTAACGAAAGAAAAGCTGCGGAGGCAACTGGCGTCCATCTGAAAAAGCCGACGAGGCGAGCGACTGATCACAGCGCAGCCATGTTTGCGCACTAACTTCACTCAAGCGCTCCGATTCAAGGTATCTGCGGGGCTACCTTGAGATTCTCGAGTAAAACGCTCGAGCTTTCCTTCACTCAAGGCGCGTTTCTAACGGAGGGCGATTTGTGAAATGAAAAGCCGCCCTCAAGGAGCATTTCGAGTGGAGGGTCGAGTTGAGGTGCGTTTGTGAATACGGGGGTAAGTTTCGTGAAGCGAAACTTCACGCTATCGCCATACCCTTCTCCTCCGCTTTCCGCCTCACGCTGTCTTCGCTATCGCGCCTCTTTTATCCGCGCTCGCTCTTTCTTCCTCTTGTTGTGCTCGTTCGCTCGGTTACGCCGATGCTCGCTGCAGAAACGGACGCCTTTGAACTGCGCTCTATAAAGGAAGAGTAGAAATAGAAAGCCAGCGCTGCTCAATATATACGTGAACATGACGCTGTTCCGCGGTTCCAGTGTGCCAGAGCTAGGGAACGGAAGCAACATCACAATCAGATGCTAGTTATGGTGAGAGTGTCTACGATGGCAGAGACGCACGATTTCTGGCGGCATTGTAACGAAACAGTTAGTTTCTTGTATCTCCTGAAAAAATCAACCCATTTTAAAAAGTTTTACTTTCTAAAATGTTCCCTATATACGGCGTCATACAACTTCCAATTTATAACCAAAATTAGGAATAGGGCCTGGTGAGGGGCCCTTTAAGCCTCTGTGTGCTCTAAACAGAATCGGAATTCAGGATAAGGATATGCTGAAATTTATTGAACAGAATAACATAAAAATGGAGCGTTTAAAAAGTTTTAACTTCTATAAAAAGTGCAGTTGTTTGTGTATAAGAAAACCAACTACTGACCTTACAGTTATTATTATTTATTTTCTTGCGGAAGTGCTCCACATAATGCTAAATATAAGAACTGTGTCGGCGAAAATGATCCCCAATGTTGCATGTTTCCCAACCAGGACAAAATCTGAGTATATATATTTGGAATATTTTTTTCAAGCACCCGGTTCTGTTTCCTTTGGGGCATTAGATTACAGCTTCGTTGCGCTCACACTCTGACCATTGGAACGCATTTCTCGCGGGAGGTGTCTACCATTTATTGGTAACAGGCTTATGTCAATGTTGTCTAATAAATCTGGAATTTTATGAAGCACATGGATCCTGGATTGAGCTTACTTTTTTTAGAAACGCTTAATGCCTACCGGCAACGAAGCCAAGAAATTGGGGAATGCCTGTTTGCTTTAGCTGAAATGTATCAGAAACTATGAAAGAGAAAATGGAAGTGGTTTAAAGGATAGCGTTCCGTAGGCGGAAGCCGAAACCACATCTATGGCAGAAAAAAATGTCGTGCTCCATTTAGCTACCTTAGCGGCCATCCTCGCATTAGCTTTCTATGGTAATTTGTGTGTGTACAATATAAGCATTTCCAAATGTTTTCTAGTGGAGCTCACGGCCGTCGCGGTCTGTGGAAAATGCTTTCAACCGCAGGCGCGAGACCCGCCATGGTTGCCCAGTGGTTATGGTGTTGGGCGGCTGAGCACGAGGTCGCGGGATTGAATCCCGGCCATGGCAGCCGCATTTCGATGGGGACGAAATGCAGAAAACACCCGTGTGCTTAGATTTAGGTGCACGTCAAAGAACCCCAGGTGGTGCAAATTAATCCGGTGTCCCCCACTACGGCGTTCCGCATAATCAGATGGTGGTTTTGGCACGTAAAACCCCATCTTTAATTTTCTTTAATTAGCAGGTGCGATGTAGGGCGTGGAATTACTCACGCAGCTGGCCAAGCGACAATCGTATGCTACTCTAACGGCATCAAGACAGGCCTAAGTCAGACCCTTGCTTTGCAAAGAACGAGAAAGATATAGAGAATCTTGCGGCCTCATCAATATCTTTATTACTTTTAAGTAAAATATATGAAAGCGGGGGCCCGTAGTTTGGCACCATTGACGCCTCGAGGTGGGATACCAAATTCATTTAACCAGGGGCCTGCCCCTGGCGTTCATGTACTACGTGACACGTACGGTTGGAAGGATGTTCACCATGGTCGCGAGCGGTGCTGGCTAACATTCCCATGGGTATTCTTGTGCACATTCACGCATACACATACCTCACTAAAGGAAGGCCACCGCGAAATATAGATGCTAAATCACTACAAGCGTAATGCGGAAGTGTGCTTGGGCAACAGTTAGGCCAAGCTATCTTTTCGTCCACTTTTGCTTACCTTTGGTCTTCACCAACTATGCTTCCGCTGGCTTCATTGTATTCATATTGTATTGATCGATTGATTCATATGTATATAGTTAGCTGAAATTCAGTCGCATGGTTGCCTTTGTTTGTTTCATTGATTAATTACATTAAAGTAGAGTTGCGCTAGTTTCAGCTTTGAAAACAGTTTCGACTGTGACTGCCTTCACAGTTGCCACTGCAAGCACCAAAATCGGCCGCGCAGGTCAATTTGGATATTACCTATATATAGAAAAACAATTTATAAAATTACTCCAGTCTTCTCAATTTATGCAAAACGGCAATACTCATATAGCGAGCAGGTTCTAAAGCAGAAAGATTTGGCATAGCCAAAAAAAAAATAAGGACCGACTTCTATTGTTCCATTGTTGCCCAAATAAACACAATTGTGCTTGCGTAAAGAATGGAGAACGTCAGACAACGTTGCGTGGGCTGCAGTTTGCCTCCTTCACTATCATCCTATGTTTAATTTCATTGCTACTTCTTGAGCAGTCATCCAAATCCTCGAACAAGTCCATGAATTTCGCGAATTTCAAATCGCCTGAGTAGAGCAAACTGCTTCGCGCCGATCACAGCAAAAGCCACCGTGCACCTAACGGATTCGAGGAACGAGGTGGCACTTTCGTTCTAGGCGTTTCTATGGTTGGCGAACTCACTGTTGCAGAGCGTGTGTTTTGATTGCGTGAGCTGTGGTCTACGTGTGCTCGACCGACTTTGATGTTCAACTTGCTATAATCAGCGCGCACGCTGTCTTGGTGCTGACACCGAATTTGCGGCACGGTGAAGGCTGGAACTACCGCGAACGCCTGTCCCTAAAACAGAATAGCGCTACTCTCCCCTCATTTGGTGGAAGCTATCTCGGACACGTCTTTTAAGTTTTGTTTGAATTGACGCCGTGATGAATGCGCAAAAAAGAGTGTATCGCCGCCGAGCGATTTGATTCTAAACCAAAGCTTGAACCCACCCAGCGTCTATACAGTGCAACATAGATTCTGTGCTGCAGAGTAAGAACACTTGTTCCGGGTCGACCGGTGTAATTTCCAATCCGACACTGGGCTAGTTAACACTGTCTTTGTAACATCTGGTAGATATGGCACAAGAAAAACAATTTAACTGTAGTCAGTGACAGGTCGAAAGCGTTGCGGCAAGTCTCCTTCAAAGAGAACATGAATCCATGCGCCCCCCATCACCTCGTCTATAGTGCCCGGCTTTTTTCTTATACTTCATATCCGTTTCCCAGGGTCGTTTTCCCCCAAGCTTCTCTGCCACAAGGTACCACGCCTACTCGGGGAGGTAATGAGCGTCACAATTTCTTCATTCAGCCGTTCCTGGTGTCCCTAGACCGCGCTAATACAAGAAAGGTGCAAACTGACTCAAATACACAGTGAAGGACAAAAATGGCGTGCGCCAACAGTGTGTGGCGCGCACATTCACATTATGGGGAAGAGCCGTGTTGAGGTGAGCTACTTCATGCGCAAGGTTAGTGCATGGCCAGAAGAGAACCAGCGCGCTGCAGAGGACGCATGCGTAAATACATACATTGTGGATTTCTACGTGCTAAACCTACAACCTGACTATGAGCCACATCCTCGTGGAGGGCTCCCCATCAGTTTTGACCACCAGCTTTTTTTTTCTTTTTTAAGTGTACGCAATCAGCAGTGCACAACGATATTACCTATCCGCAGGGTCCTACGTGCTGCCATGCATTTCGCGAGCCATAATCTGTCGATTGGATAGTGGAGTCTACGGAAAGTGGGGCGAGATAGTTTCATGTGACGGCGCGTCGTCGGTGAGCTGACAACACGTAGGTTTCATCTTCTACCGATGAAGCCCGTTGAAGAGACACCATTAAATGTGCATTTACATGGCTCCTCGTCTGCCGTTTCAGTCTTTCCACCCGGCTACGACGTGTTGCCAGAAAAAACGGGCGCAGCGAGCAAATACAGACTTCGAGTCCTTCACGCGATAAACCACGCCCGTAAGTAACTCTCAGAACCCAACTCAACCAGTGCCACCATCTAACGTTAGAGGGCATGGCACCGTTCATAATTCAACCACCGCACGCTTACCGCGTGTAGTTGCCGAAAGGGTGGCTCTGAATTTTCTCAGGGAAATGCGAAAGTGGAGCCCCGCTATATTACCTGACTCATATTTAAATCATTTCGACGGTGGAAATACCTTAATTGTGTCGCTATATTGACTGAATGGTAAACGCATTACCGTCGACCGTCTTCCTGCGAAGGGATCTGCCGAATTATTTCCTGACGACTCAATGAAGCATTTGGATAGCTGATCTTCAGTCGCATAATATACTCCGGTTCTGAGAGAGCTCATAATAAATGTGCTTTATGACTTTTCGTATCGCCTTGAGCTTAGCTGCAGTTGATATAGTTTTCTGTTCCTGCAGGCGTCTTCGAATAACCTGATGAATCGGTATAACAATGGCCAGAGTTGAGGCGGGCAATGATAACGAACCGCCCGTCTATACCAGAGCTCTCATGCAGAGATCAGTCAACACCCATGCGGGAATGCGTGGTAACTTAGCGGATGCCAGCCTGCTCCCCGCTTTCCATTTTATGTCTAGTGTACATATGTTTACTAAAGACATAATAATAATAATAATAATAATAATAATAATAATAATAATAATAATAATAATAATAATAATAATAATAATAATAATAATAGCATAATGAGTTAGTGCGCTCTTGTGGGAAAATAACACTTGTTTTTGTAAGACACATATAGCTTCAAGAAAACTCGAAGGGGCTCGTGTCCGAAGCTGGCAGACACATCCTAGATTAACTAGGCATCCGCTACCTCACACAGCATGGAGACAAGCGGGACATACCCTAGTAAATAAGGGCCGAACTCACGGTACCCACAGTACCCTAGAATATGCATCCTGTACACCACGAGGGCAGGAGAATAGGGCAAAGAACATGGCGAAGAACTATGTTAATGACAAGGACGCAGTCTTTGTAGACGCTGCACGTGCTTGACTATAAACACGACAAGCATCGAAACGGCGGAAGAAACGGCTATAGCTTTAGCCATAGCACAAACCAACGCTTACTATATAATCAGCGACTCGCAAACACGAGTACGCAACTTCGCGAACGGCCGGCTCTCACATGAGGCGCTAAACATACGCAAAATTGGCAAAACAACCAAGGAAGACAGATGCGTCCAAATCCCATTGATACCAGCACACACACCCGACTCAACGGGAGAGGACAACCCTAACGCGGCGGCACAGAATGTAGCTCGAGGACTCACTTTCCGAGCTGCGACTAACGCAAACCCCTCGACAGGGCTCTCCGAGGTATGAGAATGGAAAGACAGAATGACCAGGTTCAACGACGTCACGAACCATTACAAGATTCAAAGATGTACTTATCCACTACCCCATCCGCAACTCAATAGATCACAAGCGGTCCAGTGGCGACAACTACAAACCAAATCATACAAGAGTCCGACACTAATGCACGCTATTTATCCAGAAATATACACAACAGATAGATGCAAAGTGTGGGGCACCAGAGCCACGCTACAACACATGCCATGGGAATGCGGGGGACTAATTCACGATAATGAGAGCGAGACCTCCACCGACAGCTTCCACGCGCGATGGCAGTCCGCACTGCTCAGCTCGAACCTGGAAGACCAACTCTGGGCAGTCCAGCGGGCCAAGGAAGCCGCCGGGAGACAAGAACACTTGGCCTTAACCTCAGCGGGTGCCCAAACCCACTAACTCACTGGACGCGAATCGTTCTTATTTGAAATAAAGTTTTTCTCACTTACTCACTCGTGTCAGGGAAATCAGTCATCGGAGCAGCGCAGGGCTCATCATGTGTGCCAACGGTCTCAGTGCAACGCGGTATGCTAAGACACATACGGATAAGTTGATCTTACATACCTTCCATGTAGTGTGCAAGAAATCAATGATACCAAATATCCATCCTTTCAGCGGGTGGTTCTAAACAAATTCGAGGGTTTTACGTGCAAAAACCATGATTTGATGATGAAGCAAGCAGTAGTGGAGGACTCCTCCTTAACTTTGACCCGCTTGGGTTCTTTAGCGTGTCCCCGATGCACGGGAACATGGTCCTTTTTGCATTTCGCCTCCATAGAAATGCATCGGCCACGGCCGGGATTCCACCTCGTGACCTTGTGTTTAGCAGCGCAATGACATAGACGCAAAGTCACCACAGTGGGTGGTGGTTCAAAAGAGCCTTTGTTTAGCCATCTTTAGTATCCTATATGATGGTGAACAAAAACGCTTCTGCTTACCAGCTGCATGTAGAAATCAACATATATTGAGTCTTTTTTTCTCGCTGCGCCAGATGGAACCGCAGGACTGTAGTGTCGGCCGACTACATACCTTGTCATGGCGGGACGGCCGCATTGCAATCCGCCACCACCACATACACGAACTTCATATTTCAACTCATACCGCGAGTTAGACCTTGGCGAACCATAATAAGCAATCGCGGACGCCAATTTCAGCAGTTACTGGCATTATACTCTATATCATCCGCTTACGAATGTTGCAATCGAGAACAAAGCAAGACCCTTACCACCATGCTACCTTTGTACGTTGCCTCTGATCGCAAGAACTGCGATACCACAGTGCTTTTCGTTATTTACGCTTTCTATAGCACAAATCTAGAGATTACCGGCTACAGCGCGTCATTTCAACTATCCCCCAGAGAACGCCTTTACTGCCTGAATGTAGCTGACTTTTCACTGACTGTAATTTCAAGACTCTGCGTCTCGCAGAAGAGGCACGTGCCCTTGCTCGTCTGGGCTTTCTGGTTTCACAAAAAACACGGTCAAGAGCATTAGGACGGCAGCTATCGGTACGTCATTTTGTGGCCGGATTGATATTTTGTGACTTTCGAAAGCGACAGGTCAGCGTCGTTTGCGCAAAATACTGCTTGCCGGCTTCGTTCGACCTTATGTTGTGCTTGATCGCATTAACCATTTGAACTATAGTAGAATAACCTTTCTCTGTCAGATCGGTAAGACATGTAGGCGCGCGTCCTGGAGCTAAGAACAGGCAATTCAGGGTTTGCAACAGAATGCGCTTTATTAAGTTGAAAGCCTTATATGTCTCATCGTTCAGTGGACCTTCAAAGCCCTTCAGCAAAAACGTGTCGACGACACGAAAGGTAGAAATACGATCATCGTCAATGGCTCACACCCCCGTAAAAAAGCAAGATTTAAGATGGATTATCAAGCGAATTAGGAGGACAACCAAGCGAGTTATTATGGATGAAAAAGCGAATTATGTGGATGACTAAGCTAATTAAGAGGGATGATTAAGCGAATTAAGTGGATTACTCAGGCGTGTTATTGGCAATTAAATTAAGATTGATAACTTAGCGGTTGAAGAGGATGACTAAGCGAATTAGACTAACCTCCCAGGGTTAGTTCTAGTAGTAAAACACAATACCCCAGAAAATGGATGGGAAAAGGGTGCCGTGGTAGCGCAGTTGGTAAGAGCATCGCAAGCGTGTTGCGAAGGCGTGGGATCCATTCCTCCTCCCCCCCCTGCGGCAGGTTGTTTTCAAGCGAAGCTTGCATCGCCTCACAAGTGTTGGTGGTGGTGGTGGTGGTATGGTATGGTATGATAAAACTTTATTACGGTCCCTCGGAATGCGCGTCAGCACGTAGCAGGCCGCACCCACGTCGGTACAGAAAGGCCGAGCCTCTCTGCTGCGTCGCGGGCCCGATGGACAGCCCATAGCTGTGCTTCAAGATCTGGGCTGCATGGTGGTGGTGGTGGTGTGAAGTAAAAACCCTATCGAAAACATGTTCAAAACTCACGTGTTCTTCACTTGGTATATACCAACATTGGCATGGAAGGGTACGAATGTATGCCTAGCATGACTGATAAGTCATGACGTCGATAACTCCACATGCTCGTCCGTTACGTCACGCATTTGGTGCCGCTGCCAAATGTTGCCTCCCTTCCCTCCCTCCCGTCCCCCCACGGCCTTTCGCGCGACGGAAGAAGTCGCGTTTGCTCTCCGCCATGCATTGACAATTATAGGCGCGTTAAGATAAGATAGTGTGTTGGTAGGACCCGTGTAGTCCGCGCAGCCTGGCGCATCTGGTGGTGGGAGATAACACCGTCGTAACTGTGCAAGGCATTCGGTGTCTGGAATGTTAGTTATGTGGAGAAGTTGTGTATAATGCTTCTGGATTTCTCTGATTTTGCTTGGCCGGGCTCTATTAGATTATTAGCGGAGACCAGGTACGCGCAGTACTGAGATTTCCATTAAGTTCATCACCAAGTGAGTGCCATTTTTGACTGGTAAGGTTCTCAGCGTAACAAACAGCCTCAGCAGAGAGCTGTGCGATGCGCAGCATCAGCTTCCTGTTATGACGCTGGCGGCGCCGTGCCGAGGAGGTGGCTGCTACCTATGGGGCCCCGGACTAAGGGCTCCACCTTCGAGGCACAACGGTTCTCCGCGACATTATAATAAAGTTCATTCTCTCTCTCTCCGCAGTGCATTCACTCCCTTTGAAAGCGCGCGTCCCTCGTGCGCTTTCATTCGCACATACAGCATACGGCGCGCGGCGACGATTTCATCGCCGTTGGACTTCATACGGAACCTCACACGACGACGACGACACCGACGGCAGAAGTCCGCTTGGAGTGTCCATATAATTGCTATTGCAATAAAAGAGAAATGCGCGGCCTATGACCACAATCACGCGTACGTTTAGTAGCGTCATGAATACCAACACGTGCATCGACTGATTTCAAAGTGAACGAAAACAACCAGTTGAACATGATCGATTTTTTTCACCGCTTTTGTTGCTCATGCATAAAACTGCTATTTGCTTTTTCGGTTTGTAGTGTTCTTATATTCATTTTTTGTAGCATATGTTTAAGCCAACATTGTATTGTATTCACATGTATGTTTGTGTTGTAAGTCTTGAATTATCGCCTGTGCCTGCCGCTGCGGCCCTCAGACTGAGTTTTAGCGCATGTCAAGTTGCTGTGTGCAACTTTTTCCTTACATCCCCCATAAATTGCACATTTATGGAAATAAAGGCAAATTCAATTCAATTCAATACAAACTTGCGCGCACATACAATGGTGCTATAACAAATCACGCTGATCTGTCGCCATCGAAAGTCACAAAATATCAACTAGGCCACAGAATGGCGTACCGATAGATGCCGTTGTAATGCTCTTGAACGCGTTTTTGTGAAACCAGAAAGCACAGACAAGCAATGGCGCGTGCTTCTTCTGTGACACGAAGAGTCTTGGCTTTAAATAAATTAGTGAGTGAAAAGTCAGCGTCATGCATCAGTAAAGGGGTTCTCTGTGGCATAGTAGAAAGGACGCGCTGTAGCCGGTAATCTCTTGATTTGTGGTATAGAAAGCGTAAATAAAGAAAGGCACTGTGGTATCGCAGTTCTTGTGATCACAGGCAGCGTACAAAGGTAGCACGGTAGTAAGGGTCTTGCTTTGTTCTCGATTGCAACATTCGTCCGCGGATGATATAGAGTATAATGCCAGTAACTGCTGAAATTGGCGTTCGCGATTGCTTATTATGGTTCGCGGAGGTCCAACTAGCGATATGAGTTGAAATATGAAGTTCGTGTCTGTGGTACCGGTGTCGAATTACAATGCGGCCGTCCCGCCGTGACAAGGTATGTAGTCGGCCGACGCTACAGTCCTGTGGTTCCATCTGGTGCAGCGAGAAAAAAGCCTGAATATATTGATTTCTACATGCAGCTGGTAAGCAGAAGCGTTTCTGATCACTATCATATAGGATACTAAAGACGACTACACAAAGGCTCTTTGGAACTACCAGCAGAGAGCGTGGAGCTGTAGTACAGTAGCTTTTCTGTCAGAGGATACTGTTGCAGACTGAAAAGCGCTGTTGCTGGAGGTTCGTGTGGGGCTTGATTAAAGTGCTCCAAAGCAGCGTTATTCGGCTGTTCTGTGTTGAAGGCATCGAAGCCTGGAAATTTTATAGATATGAAAGCGATTAGACAGTTTTAGAATAGCATTTGCAACCAAACGTAAACGCATTTACGTACGTAAAGAATTAGCGTTGTCCTCACTATACGCACGCTCCGAGCGTTATTCGGTTTCTGGTGTTTACGTACGCGATGATAACGTACGTTATTTGGCGAGTTTAGCGTTTACGGACGCTAAGAAATATGTCAAAGGAAACGTTGGGCGTACATGACAATCTGTGTGAGCGTGCTAGTGGTTACATCACGTGTGAATTGCGCAAGCCCACTAGATTAATTACGAAGATGAAGCCGCTGGCAAATACACTGATAATCAGTGACAACGATGAAAGAGCATCCCTAGAAATATGAGCGAAACCACTGCACCGCAAGGAACACTGTAAGACGTTGATGCTCTACAATGTGATAACTAGGCGGCGACTTGCTCAACTAGCGGCATGCCTAAGCGATAACGTGTCCTCTATCACCACACTGTTGAATACGGACACCTCCTGCACAAATTGGCCATAAAATGACGACGACGGGATGACGGCCACAGCACGATAACAACGACATCTTGGGATTAGAGATAACGCGTGCACTCACAAGCATAACCTGCCGCCGCGAGTCGTATTAATTTGCAATATGTCCGATATTTATTTGCACTATGCCCTGCCCGGTACCGAACAATTTGGTCACGTTAATTGGCACTATATCTACATTTTCAGACTGCGCTATCTCCGGGAACTGCTCACATTTTCCAGAGACAAAACTTCATCAAAACGTCATCGCGTTCTTGGCGATGACTTTGCTCTGACCTTGGCTCCAACTAGGCAATGCAATCCTACTATCCGTATCCTACTATCCGGATGAATTCTTAGAACGTTGCTAGCAGCAGTAGAACTGGCAAGAACTTTGTTTTTCTTGAACTCAGCTTGCGAACTTTCATGCACTTTTGCGAAGACAATTATAAGAATTTCTCTGATAGCAAAAAGACAATAGGAATGGTTATGCGTGTGTGGGCACTACATTTCAAGGCTGTAGAAATCAGCACTCAGTGTGCATATTGGGCAAGTACCATGCGGTATTAAAACAGTTTGACACTATAGCATGTGGATCAGTACCTAAATGGCGCCATTTTAATTCCCCCGTGACTCTGCAGCGCTTACCTAAATGTTTTCGACCCTCATTGCATATACTACTAAGAATATTTTTTGTACACACTCCGTGTTGATGACATCTTAGCAGACGCTGAACTTCTAATCACAGATGGCATTTGCACTTCCTGACCGATGGTACGGAAAGGTCTGCTCATTTATGTCCGTTCGCTTTCTAGGTTATTGCTTCCTTTGACGCACCCGGGCACAGAACAGAACAAAAAACATGGATGACGTCAGTGCTCTTGTGCCGCTGTTATTGGATGTCCACTTTTAGCTGCATTTATGTCCATTCGTCGGCGAGTACCAACTATGCCATAAAAAAAGAAAACAAGGAGACCGCATACAAAACTTGCGATCTTTTGTTTCTCCTATGAAAGACATTGGAGGAAGGCCTCAGGCAGGTGGCTCACGTTGCACTTTCATTTGTAGCTATTAGCTAGCGCATATGCGTACGGTTGAGCAGTCAGGTGCTAAAGCACAATTTGAATGTGATGTTTTTGGAAACATAATAGAGCGTCTTCTTGGAAGGCAGTGCTGCGAAAGTTGTCGGGCATCGATCAGTGTTGAATATGTTAGCTATACATAGCAAATACCTTCCTCACAAGCCAATGATTTGTTAGTATATGTTCGGGCAATGAACAAAATAAATCGATGACAGTTGGCAAGGGCCAATGTGACTAATCGTGGCACCTAGCGCCGCGGCGCTTGGCCTCACAGGCGTCGAGAGCAGCGCAATGCGCATGTCCGCTTCATGGTACTCGTGAGCGTGACTGTTTATTTTAGCAAGGCTTCGTGCTGTCATTTTTTGAACCACCGCCTTCCGGCAAGTATGGCTGAGTTGTGGGTGACACCAGTGGCCTCGTTACGTCTGTGCCGCTGTCACGAATTCCAGCACTCTAGAAGCAGACAGCACAAACTGCTAGCGTGGTAGGCAAGCATTTTTAACATAAAACGACTAGGGACCGAACGACTATTACGAACAATAATGCACACGCATGGAAAATCTGTAACCTAGTACGCATACACAAAAACGAAGCACTCGAGCTAAAATGTCTCGCCCCCGTATTCTTAAACACCCCTTCACTCAGCGCTTCTCCTCGACTCAGCCAAGTCGAGGCGACGAGCGTTCCTTCACTCAAGGCGCCGTTGCGTTTCATCAACACTACTTCACTTTTCCTCCGCCAAGGAATGCCTTGAAAATGCGCCCTTGACTCGAGGGAAGTGCACCGACCGAGAAAAGCGTCTGATATCGAGGCTATTCTTAAATGCGCTTAGCAAAAGCCCAATTATTTAAGACAGATATGTGTTTCCGTTAATTTGCCTTCGTTATAAAATGACAACACCGCGCAATGCACAAATTTATCTCGGCAGCGCTGCCACTGTTAGCGTTCGACTGATATATCAAGCGGGAGCTATGTTTGAGGTCTGGCAACGATCACACCCCAGAAGCTGAGCATGGCGCACGGCTGAGAAATAAGAAAATTTGCGCCCGAATTTGTCTGCTGCTCATTGTTTCCTTGTGCTGAATTTGTGGTTCACGTTGCAGTTGTTAATCGGGGTTATTATGGATGATATTGTCCGTGTGTGTGCTGTGATCTAGCCGGATTGACTTCGAAGGAGGCAACGCATGGAACTGCCGATGGATGGGCAGCGTTGGTTAACTTCAAGACCATGTGCTGCTGAAAGCTTTCTGAAAGCAACAGGACAAAAAATAAGGGTGAGTGAGCAGTTTATGCATGGAAGCACATTACGCTGTTGCGGTTCTCGTGAAGTTGCCGCCGCGCGTCAACGTGTCCGATGTATCCAAGCATGACTGGCTCCAGTTGCTCACGCTGCGGGCATTTAGCACCCGAAGCATACTATTCGAGGCAGCATGAGATTTCGCGAGACGTTTCTTTTTTTTTTCTTTTTTTTTGCATTGGAGCTTGTGGGAGGTTCGGCGCGACAATCTGTTATCGGTTCAGTTGTTTAAACATAAATGCACAAGACACCGCTCCGCGACTGTGTCCGATGATCATTCCACTATCGCGTAAGACATCTTTCAGTAGAGAAGAAGCAGTTGTAGTATACATGTGCCAGAATGCATATGGTTAAGCGCGTAGCCCCGGCAGTTTTAAGGAAACAAATGTTTTTCAGTCCTGTACTTTATTTTAGAAGCCGTTGTGGTTAGTCGGTTTGTTCAAATTGTAGCACATATCGTCAGTGAACCAGCTCTGGTGTCTGCATTTCCAGTGCTGCTTCACTTCACATATACGCTACGCAATATTTTATTTTTCCGAAAATTCACTTCGCAGTAGTTTATTACCAGCATTAGTGTTTTTTCGTCTTACCTTTTCAATGTGCTATGTCGTAGCATCTCCTGCACTTTCCATAAACTGTGCTTTCAAGTGCACGCAACGCCCAGATTTTTTTTTTAGTTGTGCTATGTCTTTTCATTTCAGTTGCTTAGCTGCCCTGAACTTAGCGTGCGAACGCTCTATGTATGTACATACCATTTTTGGCATTCTGCTGCAGGATGTGGGCCGTGGAAAGACCAGCTGATGGGAAAAAAATCAACGTCTGTGTTGCACTGTAAGACATGTGACTGACGGGAAAGCATCGATAGATACGGTGTCTGCCTGTTGGAAATGCACCATCTCGCTTCCCTGAAAGAACTTAGGTGCTGCGGAAGTACTTGATTGATCAGCCCGGTAGTTAGTCTGTGCTTATTTTTCATACTTATAATTAATAATATTGATGTTATGTCTGGCCACATTGACAAAATGGTGAAATGCACGCCGTGTTATTTAAAACCGCAAATATGAAACAGCTATGCCGTAATGAAATCAAACTCATATTTCATTCCTCTTTAACAGTCCTATATAATTGTTTTGAAGGGCATAGTCATGATTACGATCTGCGAAGTCATGAGTTGCCCATAATGTGTTACGGTTGAGACGTGAGCTTTTTACTGCCCACAACTTGTAATGCAATTTGTAATGCACCACTTAAGTATTTAGTGGAATGTTGAAGCTACTTTTGCATGAGCAAGTGTACATCAAGAAATATACCATAATTTTAATGGTTGATCTCAGCTTTGCTGAACTCATGGTAGTAATGCGCTCTATACTGTATTTTTCAGCAGCCTGTTGTGGAATCCCACAAGACACGCTCTGTTCCTCGGTCAATGACTGAACTTCTGCAAGCCCCATGGAAGCCAACTGTGATCCGCATCGAATGGAACAAATTCATTGTTCCGGCCTTCATAATTAATCTTAAGCTGAAGTTAGAAACGGAGCTGAAACAGCGTATATTCTGTAAGGATTTACCACTGCATACCGTCGGGTGGCCACAACCGACGGTATGCTACTGTTTAGAACACTGCTAGTCTACTGTCTAGAACACGGATGGCGTTTTATTCTAGAATAGCTTTGTCAGTAGTACTACTGCTTGTGTTTGTAGGATCAGAGTCCACGCTCTTTTTGCATCCTATCAGAACCCAAAAAGACGAGGATAATTTTAATTTATTGTTTGAGAAATTGACACTTGGACTGAAAAGAAATAATTCAGTGATACAGACTGCTTTATTAAATATGGCTTAAGAAAAGAAACCTGGATGAAAAATACAGCCTTAAGCTGCTAGGTGCCTATGAAGGCAGATGTATGCAAAATGCCTTTAGTGGTGATGTTTGAGCTGTTACGATGTCAGAAAGAAGATAGAGGTTTTAGCCAAAATAGTGCGACAACGACTACAGTGCAGCAGGACACATTAACTGGAGCTCCACTCTTCTCCGCTTGCACACCAACGCAAGCGCGGCACCCTTGAAAAGGCAGTTGCTCTGCGTGGTTGCGTTGGCAGCCTGGTTCCTGCATAAGCGAAAGGGTTGGTTATAAACATACAATGATGTTAACGCACATAAAAACTAGCTTAGGTACAGTATTCGTTTTCATCAGTTTACTTTTCGAAGTAAATAAATTCGTTAAAGATTTTCGTTGTGTTCAGGAAGCCAATTTTTTTTTACATTGATAAGCTCGGACTGTTTTCATTCGTATTTGCAAAGACACAGTTTTAAGCTGGTCTGGCGTTTGCACAGGCAGACCGACATGCAGCAATCTAACACTTACATAATGCACTCACTAATATCTGGAATGTGCGCAACAAATATATGTGACATATACCTGCTACCACATGCTAGCGTTTTCTGTATTAGGAGCTGGGTCAACTGCCACAGCTTTTTTTATCACAATAAAGATAATGTGATGTATAAAAACTATCATCTCTTGTATTGTTATTCAACGTTTTGTATTGGAATAAAACATTACATTCCCTCTGTATACGTGCAGGTATAATTATGAAAACCATTTCATTGTTGCTCACTTCCTCGTTGGGCTTGGATGTTCATAAGCATAAGCTAATTAAACCGAATATTTTGAAGCAAAGCTCAGGTAAATATTGGTAACAACTGTAAATAGCAGCTACTGCCACACGTCCCACGCAGAATACAGTATACTTTTTGTTTTCCCTAGAGCAACTAACTGCATGAAATTATAGAGAAACAGAAAAGTGAACGCACCTGGTCGTTTTTAGAGAAGCTCGCCTTGCTGTGGTGCGCTTCGCCGTCCTTGGAATAGCGTAGTAAGTGATGCACCCGAGTACAAACCGCTCAGGTGGAGCGAATTCCGGCGCTCGCGCAGCCAGACCCGCATCCAGCAATCGAGCACACAGGCAATACACCCACTAACGGCAGGAATCTTCGCAGTTGTTTTCTTTTCATAGGTTCGAAGTCCGCCGCAGTTATCTATCGTGCCGCGCTTCAAATGATGCTGCTTTGTATGACCAGCCGCGAGAAACACGTCAATGCACTGGCGCCGATATAAGCAGTTTCGGAGCACTCGCACGAAGAATACACGTATGCAGGTCATCAACTGGCTCATGCACGGAATAATACCCCTGTCACACGGCACATGTAATGCCATTTGTAGTAAATGACATGCATACCGAATGTCATTGCCGTCTTGGGTTCCCGGTCTACACGGGTAAACAAAATGGCATTCGCAATTGATGGCAATGTTTATCGGCAGGCTGCTATGATAACGAAACCCTACAAATCGTGCTTGTTGTTTACATCTTTTCACTATATTGTTAACAATACAATGGTAAACATTGGATGGTCATCTGAAAATATATTACATTTCGTTTTAACTTATCTATTTTGTAATTTTTTGCCAAGCCCCTGTCGTCGAGAGTACACAAGTCGCACGTGAATGAGTTCGGGAAACTCATTCAACGGGCGAATGCCATTAGCAGTGAATGTCATTCACTATGCCCGTGTAGAAGCAACAAAAATGGCATTAACACGTAATCTCATTCGCTGCGAATGCCATTACACGTGCCGTGTGACAGGGGTATAAGACGATACTCACTGCACTAGCTGGCAGTCTTCTTGACAGGACGGCCGATCTGTCTCGATGCCACAGTAGAATTACTCGTTGCCGAAGCGCTCCAGAGGATTGTACCGGTCCGTAAAACGATGCCCTTGAAGATGCGCAGCGTCGTTAACGAAAGAAAAGCTGCGGAGGCAACTGGCGTCCATCTGAAAAATCCGACGAGGCGAGTGACAGATCACAACGCAGCCATGTTTGCGCACTAACTTCACTCAAGGAGCGATTCAAGGTAGCTGCGGGGCTACCTTGAGATTCTCGAGTAAAACGCTCGAGGTTTCCTTCACTCAAGGCGCGTTTCGAGTGGAGGACGATTTGTGAAATGAAAAGCCGCCCTCAAGGAGCATTTCGAGTGGAGGGTCGAGTCGAGGTGCATTTGTGAATACGGGGGTCAGTTTAAAAGAACGTAGGCATGTAAAAGTGTTTGGCTGAAAGAATGTGTTTCGTGGGAGCTGGCCCCACGTGACACAAGACGCGGCAGTTGTTGTTTCGACATGGCGCAGACGAGGGACGTGCTTCCATGATATACGTTGAAGTGTGCAAGTTGGCGTGACCTGTTGTCGGTGTGGCTATCTCCATTCGTAGGTTGATCCGAATGTTCATCCGTAGGCACGAGATTGACAGGGGGCGGTACATCACGGGACGATTAAGTGCGAGACGGACTACGAACTTCACCAAGCGTAAAATACACAGGAAGAGAATATTTGCAATTTCGGCTAATATGTCGTTGCCGTGCCCATTACGTAACATTGGTGACGATGATTGGCGTCATTATTGATGTATTGCAGGTCGCCTATTCATCCCCAGATTCACCATGACCATGAAATAAAGAGAGTCTGATGAGCTAAGCTTAGGTTGATGTCTTTGTAAACAATATTTGTAAACGTTCTTCAGCATATCATGTCGTAACACGCAGTTACAATATATATATATATATATATATATATATATATATATATATATATATGTGTACATATAAATGTAAGTGTATGTGTTTGTTAAGGAAATAGTTCTTCGGATCCGGTGTCTAATAAATTGAAAGAAGCGCAGGCGCACGTAGGAAAGGAAAAAAGCATCAATTGCGATAGCAAATTAGTAGAGAGCTAACGAAGTAAGGATAGTAGTTTTATCTGGTGTATAAACGTGGACATGTAGCAGCAGCATCAGCAACGCGCAGGACTGTTGTCGACGCCGTCGCCGTTTTGCCCGCATTCGCACCGAACGCGCGCGGCGTTGGTGACGGTTGCCGGGGCCTCTGACGGCTGCTCAAAGGTTTTCGACGAGATCTGGGGCGGTATTCTGTAAGAGTCTACATAGTGACACGTAGTAGTGACGCTGAAGGAAACAGTCGTAAAACTGCGTATGACGAAACTGATTCTTGAAATGCGGGACATCAGGCCGATGTTTACCCGGAACCCACAGTCAAGGCCTGCAAGAACTGTAACTTACAAAATCCAGAGGAAGGACACAAGTGTGAAGTCGAGTGTGCCCTGTGCGGGGGGGGGGGGGTTGTAAATGTGACCGCCGCTTCCGAGTGTCACAACAAACTTAAGCGTGTGCCGCCGCGAGGCCGACCACCTACTCAACCGACAAAGCAGACTACCGTACATCAAAGCCGCCCCAGGACGGAAACCATTCCGAAGAAGCGGTGGCTGAGCTCGAACCGCGACGGCTCCTCATCGCCATGGAGATCCCGTTCCCACTCTAAATCTTGGTCCAGAACGAGGTCCGGCTCCAGAGATAACAAGCGAGCCGAGACCAAGCCACAACAACAAAAGAAGAAGAAAGAAGCCAACAATAAGGAGGTGAGCTGGGCAGCAGTAGCCTCCCACCATAAACCACAACCGAACATAACACACTTCACTAAGCTTGAACGTGAGCTTGAGCTCATGCGAATAAGACTAGGCGATTTGGAAAGGGAGAATGCACAGCTAAAGAAGCAGCAATCCCAACTCCAAAACCCACAACAGCAGCCAGCAGCTCCATTTAAGTGGCCTAGACCGCAGGAGGAGACACAGAAACTAACGGAAGTCCAAAAGAAGCAAATTCAGGAGATGCTCATCCAAATACTCCCACGTACTACAGAGAAAGTCACGACACAACTGACAAAGCAAATGCAACACCTAGAAACTAAGTTCGATCAAGAACTACAGGCTTACCAGATCGAAATAAGTAAGACGATGCGCAAACAAACCACAGGAAGCACAATCAGAGAACGAGCCGAGAAGCCATACAGTAGACCGGGGCTCACGGCTATGTCCCACGAAAGCAACCATGGTTAGATGCAAGAACGCGAACAAAGAAAACTTTGAAATATGGCAGTGGAACTGCCGCGGGTACCGCCACAAAAAGGTACTGTTAACACAACTGGTGGCCCCTCAACAAACCCCGCCGCGAATAATAGCCCTTCAAGACGTTGGTACCCAACCCATTCTCCAGGGATACGAAGTGTACACCACAAACGACAATGATTGGAAAGTAGCTGCACTCGTAGAAAAGACAATCACTGCATTTCGGCACGACACCATCGCTGAAGTAGAGATCTCCTATCTCATCTTGGAACTCATATACAAAGGCAATAGAAAGAATAGCGCCTTCGTACTAAATATCTATAGTCCCCGTAGCCAAAGGAAGGCAGACTTCAGTAAACTACTGAAGGAGACCGTCTACCTCGCTAAGGGTAGCCTGCTAGTGATTGTAGGCGACTTCAATGCCAAAGATCCTAGCTGGGGATACGCTAAACAAGACATTAAGGGCAAGAACATCCTGGAACAGATCGACCAGCTAGACATGAGGCTAATAACTGACGCAGCCATACCTACACGGATGGGTAACAGTATAAAAAGAGACACAACCACGGATCTTACCATAGTCAAGAACTTTGACATGGGTGGAATGGACAAATACACTCAACAATTATAGTTGCAGAATGCCAGCAAATTTGATAGTAGAAAAAATTGAGAATCAGACAGACAAAGTGACAGGAATGTGGCTGGTCTGCTTCTCGATTTTTTCTACTTTCCTGGCATTCTCCAAGTATAACCACCTACCAACTAGCCCAACAAGCCACTCTCATGAACACTCAACAATCTAGGCAGTGATCCCTTTATCGTGAGCACCGTCATCCCAACTGGGAAGATACGGCGGCAGATTGGAGCTGCAAAAATAACAGATTGGCGCGGGTTTCGAGAAGCAGAAGCTTGCACTTCCAATGACATTACCGACATAAATAAGTGGTGCGAAGAGATCCGTAATCAGAAACAAAAATTCACCAATTAAATCGCAAAGACTAACGAGATCCCCGAAGTAGACCCACACTTACTCCACCTGTGGGAAGCTAGAAGGACCCTCACGAAAGGATGGAAGAAACAGAAGCATAATCGGAAACTTAAACTCAGAATTTCAGGGATTACCCGTACAGCCCAGGAGTACGCGAACCAGCTAGTGACAACAAACTAGGAAAAATTCTGTGACACCCTGGATGGTACCCTGGGCACAGCCAAAGCGTGGTGAATACTCAGGGCAATTATAGACCGACAAAAAACCAAAGGCGAATGCCAAAAGTCCCTGGAAAGGCTACTACACACCCTCGCAGGAACAAACGAAGACATCATTAAGGCTCTATAGCTCAAATGTTACGGGGACTTTACCCCGATACCCCTATATGAAGAAAATTACAATGGAACCACAAACCCAGAGCTAGACGAGCCCATCACGGTTGCAGAAGTCAGAGCGGCTATAGCAAGCTTGCAAGAAAATGTCTGCACGGGCAGATCGGCGGCGGACGTCAAATTTTTTGACGCCGGCCGTCGGGCGTTCGCCGCCCGACGAAGTTCGTCGTTCGGACGCCGGTTATTCGCTACATGTACTCCGGCCTTTTTAAGGCAGTGTGAGCTCATTAGCGGTGCATCACTGCAAGCTTCGCACCTCCCCAGGTTTCACGGTACTGGAGCTGCATTTCGCTCAATGGTTCATTTGACATTTGTGCATAAAATTTAATTCACCGTTCAAACCGAGCCTACGACTTAACTCGTGCTAAGTGTAATAACTAATAAAATCTAAAACCGTAAGAAAGGCGTTCATTACGGCACAATTTTTCTTTTCACGAGCCTTCCTCCGTTTGCAAGATTCTGCAGAACTGTTTTGCCGTGCGTATTACATAACTACATGTCTACTGTTTTTCCCAATAGTTTCACCAAATGTTTCTGCTTTCTTGTCCTTGTTCCGTCTCATTTTCTTCTCAAACCTTATCAATCCGGCTCTTTTGATGTTACCGTTCAACTTCTTCACTTCGCAGATTTGCGAAGCTTTTCCTATCCGCGAAGCCTATTTGACGATATACAGAAAGACTGGTTGGGTTTGGTTAGGTTTCAACTGTTTTATGCAGGAATCGTACTGATTGTACTTGTCCATCCTGAAAGATTGGCCGCGAACCGGAAGACACGCCTACTGGCATACAAAACGGGACTCAATCGAACCAAATAAATCAAATCAAGGAATCCGTTAAATAGGATGCACCAATCCAAGGACAGTTTGGTGAGCTTTAGAGATGCCTCTGGGTGGTAATTATGTGTTGATGTTTTATGTAGGAAGCTATTTTTCAAAGACAAAATCTTTCTTTGCGAGTTACCACCCCATTTTACGTATGCGGTACGTTTCTATCTTCTTAACGTGGGCCGATTCCGCAGATGGTGCACTGCAAAAAATATGGGCGTATATCTGCTACTGTGACCACTGGTGCCCGTTATGTTCCGAATGCATATGTATAATATTTATTAAATAAACATAAATCAAATTTCCGATGGCAGGATCCGAACAATTGACACGTAGCACAGCGGCCTGATGCTGTAACCACTATAACCTGTAACCCAGCAGGCGGAATATAACATTCTTAAGCATTTCCCGCGTGCGAGCCACGCGTTGAGGCGAATGGCATGTTTTATTGCAATATGCATTATATAAATACTCCGACTGGTGACCTTTCACCGTGGTCGATAGCTACACATAAAAACGCTGATTTCTTTAGTTTTGATATCTTGTTCTGAAGAAGATACTCGCATTAACGGTACGCTTTTCCATTGCGTCAGAATTTGAACACCAGGTGGCGAAATATGTCTAGGTGTGTTCGTGTTCTGATCGAACAGACAGGGGTACAGACGCAGCTGTATTCTAATGCCTCATATTAGACAGATTTGCTTGCTGGAACGAATTGTAACACAGGAATGCGAACCCTGCTAGCTTGTGTCACGTGGTTGCCATGGCCTGTGGGTTCGGGGTTTCTGCAATGATCCACCACGTCCCTCACATCTCGCAAACATGCCCCCGCGCTGTTAACTGTCAGAACGACCACCGAGAAGCTCCAGTAAAACGCTTATCGCACTGAAGTAAGGAGGGCCTGTTTACGGGTGAGGACCACTCTGCGGTTCAGACGAACGAACAAGCTGCAGCTGCGTGTGCGTCGCACACTGCAGCTCAACGCTGGGGTCACCCAGACACGACGCTGGGTCACAGTGAGCTAGCATCAAGCGAGCGTATACGTATATAACCGCGATCTCGTTTGCTTCATTCTCACCCGACGGTGAGGCGCAAACAGCCACGTCACTCTGGGTCGTGTTACAAATAGTGTGCCAGTTGCGCTCTTTCGTGGTTCAGTTTCGCTTTTCTGGGTGAAAGCGACCGGCATTCAATACGCTGTAAAAGTTAGCACGTTAACGTTGTCCGTTTTTCCAAAAGGTTCTGAGCTCCTCGGATAGCACCCTTCAAGTCTTTCATTGGGATGAACCGCATTCATATTGTGCTTAAAATATTCAATGTTCGAATTTGCACAATATCTCATCAAATTGCTTTGTCGAGTCATCTCCGAATGTATCACTGGATGGTAAAGGAAATCAAAACGAAATCATTTAATTATCTCACTTTTTCATTTCTAGAAAATTTCGAACGATATTTTCTGAAACACCCGCTTTAAGCACGGCTATGTCAGCTAGTATATAGCCCCCAGGTAAACGAAAATTGCGTCATGAGCGCCAGTTTCTCCCCTGGTGCTTGGTAGCCCATGATTCTGAGAAAAAAAGGAAAAATTATGCCTGCTGTTATGGCAACAGTTTTGGTAATGCGCGAGGGAGAGTCGGCCATCCCGTTTGTTTGCAATGCGATCGACTAATTCGCGAATTTCTCGGCAGGCGCAAGAGGAAACTAGCACGAGTTCCGCTTTCTCCAACAGTCTGCACTATTGTAACAGCTGCCATTTTCAGCCTTTTTAATGTAATGACTACTTTGTTCTGCGTGTGGGATTCATGTACTGAAGTAACGCCAGCAGCGCATCTGTGTTTGCTAAAATGTTGCCCCGTTCCTTTATCATACGCGAGTCAGCATGCCATAGCGTGTGGCTACTGCGTTTCGGCAGGACAATAACAGGCAGGAAATGTGATTTATTTTGCAAAAGATCGCGGGATCGAATCCCGGCCGCGGCGGCCGCATTTCGATGGAGGCGAAATGCAAAAACGCCCGTGTGCTTGCGTTGTAGTGCACGTTAAAGAACCCCAGGTGGTCAAAATTAATCCGGAGCCCTCCACTTCAGCGTGCCTCATAATCAGAACTGGTTATGGCACGTAAAACCCTAGAAAAAAAAGAAGTACTAACTGCACAGTCTATAGGCATATATATATATATATATATATATATATATATAAGGTTTCTTACAATTTCTGAATAGCAAAAGCCCGGTTTTTTTACTTTGCATCAGAACGCAAATTGTTTGTCGCAACAGTTATCTGATTACTCATGCAAAAAAATATAATTCAATGAAACCGGTTGAAAGACTGAAGACAGCACATTTCGCATACCCAAACACAGACGAGGTGGAGTGGTCCATGCTGGAGCTGTGGTCTGGAAAAAAACGGAAGTAATAAGTTTATGCCTACACACAACTCAATTGCAGAAACAAATTTCAGCACTCTTTCCGTAAAACAGTGGTCTCAATTTATGTACGTCAACTCTTATATTTTGTTGTGGGCTTTACGCTAAAATATAGCACAAAAATTTTACAATCCAAATTCTTATTTTAACTGCTAGTGTATTGAAGTAAAATGTTTGCTAATGCCGCTTTCTCAACAGCTGTGTGAAAGCACTCATCAGTTCCTTACAGCTAAATTAGCTTGATCCCTGAATTTCTTATTGGCATGTCAATAAGGCACTAACTGATTAGTTTGTTCAATATGTTTGTATACTCCGTGTCTTCCAAGTCATGCAGAATGTCCATAACGGGAAGACGATCTTCCAAAGTGGCAAGCCACTGGTCAACGGTCTATAAGCATTTCCTAGTCTAGAATAATTTGTTTTGCGCAGGGGGAGCAATACTTTGCGGTAACACCGGAGCGCGTGGCTCGCTAAGCGCCGACGTAAGTACCTTCGTACGCATTGCGCGTCAGCGCGACTTCACACGAAGGTAAATTCACTCGTTCTGAACAGGAATTTGAACTTCCGCTTAATTCTAAGTTCACAGTCGCGAACATCGCCCATCACAGATGAATTTTCGACAAAGGAGAACAGACAAGCAGACGTTTTTCTTTATTTTGTCGACACACAGCATTTCGCTGCGCAACGTTAAATGCGCCTGGCTCCACACCAGACAACGCGAATAAAACAGCGCTGGCAGCGCTTTTTGTACTATCGCAAGGCTCCTTGAATTGGTTTCCGTACCTTGTGAAGCTCTAGGCCACTTGGAATGTCCAACCAAGAACAGGCAACTACAATGCTCTCTAACTTAGCTCCCTCGTTTGTGCAGCAAGCATTCAAGCATCTTCAGCAAAGATAAATTATCAGTTTTTATTGCATAAAGCGAACAGCTGTCGCCGAGATATAACGAAACGCAATTTCCGTCAGCGGGTAAGCTAGCACTCACTTGTATCAGGAGCTGTTGTTGGTAGGTAGCAAAATTAGCGCAGCTTGCACTAGGGGTGCAAGGCTGGAGAAAACAGCGGAGCTTATGATCGACTAAACTACAGCCAGGGTCGCTATCCCGAC